>NC_135237.1:559500534-560125534 GCF_051348905.1 Ranitomeya variabilis
GCAGAGCAGTAGCTGCAGCAAAAACAGCAGAAATTAAATGAAAGCAAAAACAGCAAAGCTAAGATTGCATAAGGAAAAACAGCAGAGCATAACTGTAGCAGGAACAGCAGAGCTGAGGTTGCAGCGGGAGCGTCTTATCACAGAAAGACTGTATAGATGTTGGAGCTGGATCAGCTGCACAACAGGAACAGGTTCCAGGATGCAGGTCCAAAATTCAAAAATAATGTGAAAAACTGGACGATTGCTTGGAAGGCAAAGCATCGATTCGCTGGATGGTACAGAGCAGATCACAACCTCCCATAAGTAATGTGTAGCCCCCAGCTGATATCATACTGCATAACGTAGCATGTCGTCCGTTACAATGTATCACTGTGTTCTACCAAAACTAAAGAAGTGAGTCTCCCCCATGAAATATTTAGGAGGGGGAGGTCTCAGCTAAGATAAACAGTATTGAGGCCTCCAGGACCTGATTTTACGGTAGATCAAATATAATTTGTACCAAGATGTCCCGGCCAAAAATAAACACTTATTTTTATTGGATTGGCCAGATGGAAAGCTTAAAATTGTTTCTCATGTTGTTAAGTAAAAATACCCTGAACCCGGAATGTACATCCTCAAGGAAACGAAGCGGGAAAATCATCCGAAAACCAGCAATGACTCTAAGTGCTGATGGACGGCTGTGAATGAGGCGTTTTATAGTAATAAGATGACATTCTGGGAAAACACTTGTCCTTGTCCGTATAGACGGGAAAGATTAAAAAGAGGAGGAGGGGATAAAGCAACGTGTAATATATGCAGGGCATAATAAAAAAGCGGGAGCGGTCCGGGAACAAGGATCTCCAAGGATAAACTGTCATTATAATATGTTATCTTTGTGCAATTAATAAACGTTGGCACAGGCCCAGTATTCCATCAGAACAAGAATCAGGAGGAATTCTACCAATTTCAATTCCATGCTAAATTCTCATTATGTTTCTAATACTTTCTCAAGGATTCAGCACTGGGAAGTCAGAGAGATTGTAATACAACTAATAACAAGCAAATCATAGGCCAGTAATTATCTACACAACATGCCTGTTAGGCTACTTTCACACTAGCGTTAACTGCATTCCGTCACAATGCGTCGTTTTGCCGAAAAAACGCATCCTGCAAAAGTGTTTGCAGGATGCGTTTTTTCACCATTGATTAACATTAAGCGACGCATTGTGACGGATTGCCACACGTCGCACCCGTCGTGCGACGGATGCGTCGTGCAGTGGCGGACCGTCGGGAGCAAAAAACGTTGCTTGCAACGTTTTTTGCTCCGTCATAAACGTCTTTTCCGACCGCGCATGCACGGCCGGAACACCGCCCCCACCTCCCCGCACCTCACAATGGGGCAGCGGATGCGCTGGAAAAATGCATCCGCTGCCCCCGTTGTGCGGCGGAGACAACGCTAGCGTCGGGAACGTCGCTAGTGTGAAAGTAGCCTTATCCAGCTGCTATGTACAAGAGTATAACTACTATAATACTGCTCCCATGTACAAGAATATAACTACTATAATACTGCTCCTATGTACAAGACTATAACTACTATAATACTGCCCCTATATACAGAATATAACTACTATAATACTGCTCCCATGTACAAGAATATAACTATTATAATACTGCCCCTATGTACAAGAATATAACTACTATAATACTGCCCCTCTGTACAAGAATATAACTACTATAATACTGCCCCTATGTACAAGAGTATAACTACTATAATACTACCCCTATGTATAAGAATATAACTACTATAATACTGCCCCTATGTACAAGACTATAACTACTATAATACTGCCCCTATGTAAAGGAATATAACTACTATAATACTGCCCCTATGTACAAGAATATAACTACTATAATACTGCCCCTATGTACCAGAATATAAGTACTATAATACTGCCCCTATGTACAAGAATATAACTACTATAATACTGCCCCTATATACAAGACTATAACTACTATAATACTGCCCCTATGTAAAGGAATATAACTACTATAATACTGCCCCTATGTACAAGAATATAACTACTATAATACTGCCCCTATGTACCAGAATATAAGTACTATAATACTGCCCCTATGTACAAGAATATAACTACTGTAATACTGCTACTATGTACAAGAATATAACTACTATATTACTGCTCCTATGTACAAGAATATAACTACTATAATACTGCTCCTATGTACAAGAATATAACTACTATAATACTGCTCCTATGTACAAGAATATAACTACTATAATACTGCCCCTATGTGCAAGAATATAACTACTATAATACTGCTCCCATGTACAAGAATATAACTATTATAATACTGCCCCTATGTACAAGAATATAACTACTACAATACTGCTCCTATGTACAACAGTATAACTACTAAACTACTATAATACTGTCTCTATGTACAAGAATATAACTACTATAATACTGCTCCTATGTACAAGAATATAACTACTATAATACTGCCCCATGTACAAGAATATAACTACTATAATACTGCTCCTATGTACAAGAATATAACTACTATAATACTGCTCCTATGTACAAGAATATAACTACTATAATACTGCCCCTATGTGCAAGAATATAACTACTATAATACTGCTCCTATGTACAAGAATATAACTACTATAATACTGCCCCTGTGTACAAGAATATAACTATTATACTACTGCCCCTATGTACAAGAATATAACTACTACAATACAGCTCCTATGTACAACAGTATAACTACTAAACTACTATAATACTGTCTCTATGTACAAGAATATAACTACTATAATACTGCCTCTATGTACAAGAATATAACTACTATAATACTGCTCCTATGTATAAGAATATAACTACTATAATACTGCCCCTATGTACAAGAATATAACTACTATAATACTGCTCCTATGTACAAGAATATAACTACTATAATACTGCTCCTATGTACAAGAATGTAACTACTATAATACTGCCCCTATGTACAAGAATATAACTACTATAATACTGCCCCTATATACAAGAATATACAGTAACTATTATATACTGCTCCTATGTACAAGAATATAACTACTATAACACTGTTCCTATGTACAAGAATATAACTACTATAATACTGCCCCCTATATACAAGAATATAACTACTATAATACTGCCCCTATATACAAGAATATAACTACTATAATACTGCTCCTATGTACAAGAATATAAATACTATAATACTGCTCCTATGTATAAGAATATAACTACTATAATGCTGCCCCTATGTGCAAGAATATAACTACTATAATACTGCCCCTATGTACAAGAACATAATATGTCGGACGCTATTCACACTAGGGCATCCGACAGACAGCGGTAATTCCACATTCGTCCACTATACGCTCAGTGGCGCGGCTAGATTTTATCCAGGTTGTCCGGGGTTAATCTAGCTGGTAATCTGGTTGGAGGCTGAGTCACGCCCGTGGCCTTTAAATAGTGTTTCTGGACTTTGGGCGTCGCCGATTATAGCTTGTGTCTTGTGCCTGGTGATCTCGGTCTGGAGTGGTGGTCTAGGAGAAGAAATATCGTATCTGGTGGTGTATTATCCTTTGTCATATTTCTCCTTCCTATATTTGTATTTGTTTTGCCCTGTGCACTGTTGTGAATTCTGCTCTTGGGCTCCCTCCGGTGGTTATAAGTGGTAGCGCTGCTGTCTCTGGATCGCAGCATTCATCAGGTGTGTCCACTTTTTGCAAATCTGACTGGGCTATTTAGTCTTGCTTGACCCTTTAGTCAGTGCCAGTTGTCCATTGTTCCTGGAGGATTCACATCCCTGCCTGGTCTCTCCTGCTTTGCTGTTCATTTCAACCAAGATAAGTTCTGCCCTGATTCTTGCAGTCCACATGCTGTGGGCCTTATTGCTCAGTTCTTTTCCACGTTTTTGTCTTGTCCAGCTTGGTCTGTATAAGGATTTGTTTAGCCAAGCTGGTATCTCTGGAGATGCAGATATACCCTCCATATCTTTAGTTAGATGTGGAGATTTTGTATTTTCTGTGGTGGATATTTTCTAGTGTTTTAATACTGACCGCATAGTACTCTGTCCTATCCTTTCTATTTAGCTAGAAGTGGCCTCCTTTGCTAAATTCTGATTTCAGTCTGTGTATGTTTTTCCCCTCTCCTCTCACAGTCAATATTTGTGGGGGGCTGTCTATCCTTTGGGGATTTTCTCTGAGGCAAGATAGTTTTCCCTTTTCTATCTCTAGGGGTAATTAGTCCTCCGGCTGTGTCGAGATGTCTAGGGAGTGATAGGTACATTCCACGGCTACTTCTAGTTGCGGTGTTAAGTTCAGGGTCTGCGGTCAGTACAGGTACCACCTTCTCCAGGGTACGTCTCATGCTGCTCCTAGGCCACCAGATCATAACAGTACAACTGGCCAACAATGAGTTAACCGCATCTCAGAAGAAGGGAAGGAAAGTGCTGAGCCATTTTTTTTTCTGTAGTCTGTTGTGTTTTTTTTCCCTCTTTACCTCTGGGTGGCTCAGGAGTTTGGCGCTGGCATGGATGTTCAGGGATTGGCTTCTCATGTGGATCAACTTGCTGCTAGAGTACTGGGTATTTCCAATTATATCGTTCAGACTCCGGTTTTAGAGCCTAGAATTCCAACTCCTGATTTGGTTTTTGGGGACAGGTCCAAATTTTTGAGCTTTAAAAATAACTGTAAACTGTTTTTTGCTCTGAAACCCCGTTCCTCTGGTGATCCCATCCAGCAGGTTAAAATTGTTATATCTCTGCTGCGTGGTGACCCCCAGGATTGGGCATTTGCCCTGGAACCTGGGAATCCGGCGTTGCTTAATGTAGACACCTTTTTTCAGGCACTTGGGTTATTGTATGATGAACCTAATTCAGTGGATCATGCTGAGAAGACCTTGTTGGCCCTGTGTCAGGGTCAAGAAGCGGCAGAATCATATTGCCAGAAATTTTGAAAAATGGCCTGTGCTGACTAAATGGAATGAGGATGCCTTGGCGGCAATTTTCAGAAAGGGTCTTTCTGAATCCGTTAAAGATGTTATGGTGGGGTTCCCCACGCCTGCTGGTCTGAGTGATTCTATGTCTCTGGCCATTCAGATTGATCGGCGCTTGCGCGAGCGCAGAGTTGTGCACACTATGGCATTGTCTTCCGAGCGGAGTCCTGAGCCTATGCAGTGTGATAGGATTGTGTCTAGAGCTGAACGACAAGGATTCAGACATCAGAATAGGTTGTGTTTTTACTGCGGCGATTCTGCTCATGTTATTTCTGATTGTCCTAAGCCTACCAAGAGAATCGCTAGTTCTGTTACCATCAGTACTGTACAACCTAAATTTCTGTTATCTGTGACCCTGATCTGCTCATTATTGTCATTTTCTGTCATGGCATTTGTGGATTCAGGCGCCGCTCTAAACTTAATGGACTTAGAATTTGCCAGACGTTGTGGTTTCCCCTTGCAGCCTTTGCAGAGTCCTATTCCTTTGAGGGGCATTGATGCTACACCGTTGGCTAAAAATAAACCTCAGTTTTGGACACCGCTGACCATGTGCATGGCGCCAGCCCATCCGGAAGATTGTCGTTTTCTGGTGTTGCATAATTTGCATGATGCTATTGTGCTGGGTTTCCCATGGTTACAGGTGCATAATCCAGTATTAGATTGGAAATCTATGTCTGTGACTAGTTGGGGTTGTCAGGGGGTTCATGGTGACGTTCCTTTGATATCAATTGCCTCCTCCCCCTCTTCTGAAATTCCTGAGTTTTTGTCAGATTTCCAGGATGTATTCAATGAGCCCAAGTCCAGTTCCCTTCCACCGCATAGGGACTGTGATTGTGCTATTGACTTGATTCCAGGCTGTAAGTTCCCTAAGGGCCGACTTTTCAACCTGTCTGTGCCAGAACATACCGCCATGCGGAGCTATGTTAAGGAGTCTTTGGAGAAGGGGCATATTCGGCTATCTTCTTCACCATTGGGAGCAGGTTTTTTTTTTGTTGCCAAGAAGGATGGCTCCTTGAGACCCTGTATTGATTATCGCCTCTTGAATAAGATCACGGTCAAATTCCAATCCCCTCTGCCTTTGCTTTCTGATCTGTTTGCTAGGATTAAAGGGGCTAGTTGGTTTACTAAGATTGACCTTCGAGGGGCATATAATCTTGTTCGTATTAAGCAGGGTGACGAATGGAAAACTGCGTTTAATACGCCCGAAGGCCATTTTGAATACCTTGTGATGCCATTTGGACTCTCTAATTCTCCATCTGTGTTTCAGTCCTTCATGCATGATATACAGTGGGGCAAAAAAGTATTTATTCATTCAGCAATAGTGCAAGTTCCACCACTTAAAAAGATGAGAGGCGTCTGTAATTTACATCATAGGTAGACCTCAACTATGGGAGACAAACTGAGAAAAAAAAATCCAGAAAATCACATTGTCTGTTTTTTTTATCATTTTATTTGCATATTATGGTGGAAAATAAGTATTTGGTCAGAAAAAAACAATCAAGATTTCTGGCTCTCACAGACCTGTAACTTCTTCTTTAAGAGTCTCCTCTTTCCTCCCCTCATTACCTGTAGTAATGGCACCTGTTTAAACTTGTTATCAGTATAAAAAGACACCTGTGCACACCCTCAAACAGTCTGACTCCAAACTCCACTATGGTGAAGACCAAAGAGCTGTCAAAGGACACCAGAAACAAAATTGTAGCCCTGCACCAGGCTGGGAAGACTGAATCTGCAATAGCCAACCAGCTTGGAGTGAATAAATCAACAGTGGGAGCAATAATTAGAAAATGGAAGACATTCAAGACCACTGATAATCTCCCTCGATCTGGGGCTCCACGCAAAATCCCACCCCGTGGGGTCAGAATGATCACAAGAACGGTGAGCAAAAATCCCAGAACCACGCTGGGGGACCTAGTGAATGAACTGCAGAGAGCTGGGACCAATGTAACAAGGCCTACCATAAGTAACACACTACGCCACCATGGACTCAGATCCTGCAGTGCCAGACGTGTCCCACTGCTTAAGCCAGTACATGTCCGGGCCCGTCTGAAGTTTGCTAGAGAGCATTTGGATGATCCAGAGGAGTTTTGGGAGAATGTCCTATGGTCTGATGAAACCAAACTGGAACTGTTTGGTAGAAACACAACTTGTCGTGTTTGGTGGAAAAAGAATACTGAGTTGCATCCATCAAACACCATACCTGCTGTAAAGCATGGTGGTGGAAACATCATGCTTTGGGGCTGTTTCTCTGCAAAGGGGCCAGGACGACTGATCCGGGTACATGAAAGAATGAATGGGGCCATGTATCGTGAGATTTTGAGTGCAAACCTCCTTCCATCAGCAAGGGCATTGAAGATGAAACGTGGCTGGGTCTTTCAACATGACAATGATCCAAAGCACACCGCCAGGGCAACGAAGGAGTGGCTTCGTAAGAAGCATTTCAAGGTCCTGGAGTGGCCTAGCCAGTCTCCAGATCTCAACCCTATAGAAAACCTTGGGAGGGAGTTGAAAGTCCGTGTTGCCAAGCGAAAAGCCAAAAACATCACTGCTCTAGAGGAGATCTGCATGGACGAATGGGCCAACATACCAACAACAGTGTGTGGCAACCTTGTGAAGACTTACAGAAAACGTTTGACCTCTGTCATTGCCAACAAAGGATATTTTACAAAGTATTGATATGAAATTTTGTTTCTGACCAAATACTTATTCTCCACCATAATATGCAAATAAAATGATAAAAAAACAGACAATGTGATTTTCGGGAATTTTTTTTCTCAGTTTGTCTCCCATAGTTGAGGTCTACCTATGATGTAAATTACAGACGCCTCTCATCTTTTTAAGTGGTGGAACTTGCACTATTGCTGAATGACTAAATACTTTTTTGCCCCACTGTATTTTGGAATTATCTTGATAAATTCATGATTGTATATTTGGATGATATTTTGATTTTTTCAGATGATTGGGAGTCTCATGTGAAACAAGTCAGGATGGTATTTCAGATCCTTTGTGATAATGCCTTGTTTGTGAAGGGGTCTAAGTGCCTCTTTGGAGTACAGAAGGTTTCTTTTTTGGGCTTCATTTTTTCTCCCTCATCTATAGAAATGGATCCAGTTAAGGTTCAGGCCATTCATGATTGGATCCAGGCCACATCCGTGAAGAGCCTTCAGAAATTTTTGGGCTTTGCAAATTTTTATCGCCGTTTCATTGCCAACTTCTCCAGTGTGGTTAAACCCCTGACCGATTTGACGAAGAAAGGCGCTGATGTGACGAATTGGTCCTCTGCGGCAGTTTCTGCCTTTCAGGAGCTTAAACGCCGATTTACTTCTGCCCCTGTGTTGCGTCAGCCGGATGTTTCTCTTCCTTTTCAGGTTGAGGTTGACGCTTCTGAGATTGGGGCAGGGGCCGTTTTGTCTCAGAGGAATTCTGATGGTTCCTTGATGAAACCGTGTGCCTTCTTTTCTCAAAAGTGTTCGCCTGCGGAACGCAATTATGATGTCGGCAATCGTGAGTTGTTGGCTATGAAGTGGGCATTTGAGGAGTGGCGACATTGGCTTGAGGGGGCCAAGTACCGTATTGTGGTCTTGACCGATCATAAGAATCTGATTTACCTCGAGTCTGCCAAACGGCTGAATCCTAGACAGGCCCGATGGTGTCTGTTTTTCTCCCGTTTTGATTTTGTGGTCTCGTATCTTCTGGGTTCTAAGAATGTTAAGGCTGATGCCCTCTCTAGGAGCTTTTTGCCTGATTCTCCTGGGGTCCTTGAGCCGGTCGGCATTCTGAAGGAAGGGGTGATTCTTTCTGCCATCTCCCCTGATTTACGACGGGTTCTCCAGGAATTTCAGGCTGATATACCTGACCGCTGTCCAGTGGGGAAACTGTTTGTTCCTGACAGATGGACTAGTAAAGTGATTTCTGAGGTTCATTGTTCTGTGTTGGCTGGTCATCCTGGGATTTTTGGTACCAGAGATTTGGTTGGTAGGTCCTTTTGGTGGCCTTCTTTGTCACGGGATGTGCGTTCTTTTGTGCAGTCCTGTGGGACTTGTGCACGGGCCAAGCCTTGCTGTTCCCGCGCTAGTGGGTTGCTTTTGCCTTTGCCGGTCCCTGAGAGGCCTTGGACGCATATTTCTATGGATTTTATTTCGGATCTTCCGGTTTCCCAGAGGATGTCGGTTATCTGGGTGGTTTGTGACCGGTTTTCTAAGATGGTTCATTTGGTACCTTTGCCTAAATTGCCTTCCTCTTCTGATTTGGTTCCGTTGTTTTTTCAGCATGTGGTTCGTTTGCATGGCATTCCGGAGAATATTGTGTCCGATAGAGGTTCCCAGTTTGTTTCTAGGTTTTGGCGGGCCTTTTGTGCTAGGCTGGGCATTGATTTGTCTTTTTCTTCCGCATTTCATCCTCAGACAAATGGCCAAACCGAGCGAACTAATCAGACTTTGGAAACTTATTTGAGATGCTTTGTGTCTGCTGATCAGGATGATTGGGTGGCTTTCTTGCCATTGGCCGAGTTTGCCCTTAATAATCGGGCTAGTTCTGCTACCTTGGTTTCACCCTTCTTTTGTAACTCTGGTTTTCATCCTCGTTTTTCTTCAGGGCAGGTTGAGCAAATTTGGGCTCATGTTGTTGACAATTTGGTGTTGTCTCAGGAGGGGGCTCAGCGTTTTGCTAACTGTCGTCGGTGTGTTGGTTCCCGGCTTCGGGTTGGGGATTTGGTCTGGTTGTCTTCCCGTCATGTTCCTATGAAGGTTTCTTCCCCTAAGTTCAAGCCTCGGTTTATTGGTCCTTATAGGATTTCTGAGATCATCAATCCAGTGTCTTTTCGTTTGGCCCTTCCAGCCTCTTTTTCCATCCATAATGTTTTTCATACATCTTTGTTGCGGAAATATGTGGTGCCCGTTGTTCCCTCTGTTGATCCTCCTGCCCCGGTGTTGATTGATGGGGAGTTGGAGTATGTGGTTGAGAAGATTTTGGATTCTCGTTTTCCGAGGCGGAAGCTTCAGTATCTTGTCAAATGGAAGGATTATGGCCAGGAGGATCATTCTTGGGTTGTTGCCTCCGATGTTCATGCTGAGGATTTGGTTCGTGCCTTTCATTTGGCTCGTCCGGATCGGCCTGGGGGCTCTGGTGAGGGTTTGGTGACCGCTCCTCAAGGGGGGGTACTGTTGTGAATTCTGCTCTTGGGCTCCCTCCGGTGGTTATAAGTGGTAGCGCTGCTGTCTCTGGATCGCAGCATTCATCAGGTGTGTCCACTTTTTGCAAATCTGACTGGGCTATTTAGTCTTGCTTGACCCTTTAGTCAGTGCAAGTTGTCCATTGTTCCTGTAGGATTCACATCCCTGCCTGGTCTCTCCTGCTTTGCTGTTCATTTCAACAAAGATAAGTTCTACCCTGATTTTTGCAGTCCACATGCTGTGGGCCTTATTGCTCAGTTCTTTTCCACGTTTTTGTCTTGTCCAGCTTGGTCTGTATAAGGATTTGTTTAGCCAAGCTGGTATCTCTGGAGGTGCAGATATACCCTCCATATCTTTAGTTAGATGTGGAGATTTTGTATTTTCTGTGGTGGATATTTTCTAGTGTTTTAATACTGACCGCATAGTACTCTGTCCTATCCTTTCTATTTAGCTAGAAGTGGCCTCCTTTGCTAAATTCTGATTTCAGTCTGTGTATGTTTTTCCCCTCTCCTCTCACAGTCAATATTTGTGGGGGGCTGTCTATCCTTTGGGGATTTTCTCTGAGGCAAGATAGTTTTCCCTTTTCTATCTCTAGGGGTAATTAGTCCTCCGGCTGTGTCGAGATGTCTAGGGAGTGATAGGTACATTCCACGGCTACTTCTAGTTGCGGTGTTAAGTTCAGGGTCTGCGGTCAGTACAGGTACCACCTTCTCCAGGGTACGTCTCATGCTGCTCCTAGGCCACCAGATCATAACAGTGCACATTATAGTGTTTTCCTGTGAGTCTGCGGCGTGGTGCGTTTTTAGTTTTCCCTGTCTGTGCTTTCTGTAGGGGTTGGTGTGTGGTCTAATCACTGGGTGGCGGGTGGAGGTTTCAGCACAGGACTGAAACAGGAGTCAGGGTCAGGCCTGGCGGCCCAGACAAGCACACCATCAGTGTAAATTCTGGGAGAGGGACAGACAGGGTTTTCCCTAGTCTGAGGGATATCGCAGGGGCCCGGGTAATCAGCTGTAGCCTACCCAGTACCCGCATGACACTATAATCGGACAAAATAAATTTTGGATGCCATGGATCCCATGATTTCCATAACCCGCCAGTTGGAGGCGCTGTCCTTACAGGTCACTGAGTTGAAGGGGGCAGTTCAGCAACAGGGTCTTGTAGTATCTAATGTGCAAGCTGAAAATGCAGGTAGAGTTGCAGAGCCAAAGATTCCTTTACTTGAGAGGTTTACTGGGGAACGCAGTAAATTTGTTGTTTTTCGTGAGGCTTGCAAATTATATTTTCGTATGCGCCCGGTTTCCTCAGGTAATGAGGCTCAGCGTGTGGGCCTGGTATTGTCATTACTGAACGGAGACCCCCAAGGATGGGCATTTTCATTACCTTCTGATTCAGCTGCATTTAACTCAGTAGAGAGTTTTTTTTTCTGCTCTTGGACTCATATATGATGATCCTGACAGATTGGCTCTAGCAGAATCTAAAATACGCGATCTCCGCCAGGGGTAGCGAATGGCGGAGGATTACTGTTCTGAATTTCGCCGCTGGGCGGTGGACACACAATGGAATGACCCAGCGCTGCGGAGTCAGTTTGTACATGGGGTTTCGAGAAGGGTTAAACAAGCCCTCCTGATGTATGAGACTCCTGCTTCTCTAGAGTCTGCCATGAGTATTGTTGTCTGCATTGATCACCATTTGCGTCAGGGGGTGCAAGAGACGCCGCTTATGGAGGAGGGCGTAGGTGCACGTGAGGTTGCTGCAGGTGAGCCCACGGAGCCTATGCAAATCGCAGGGGTGTCACATCATCGAGCCCCCTCACTCAGGAAGCAGGGAGCCTGTTTTTGCTGTGGTAAAAAAGGGCATGATGTAAATGCTTGTCCTCTGTTTTCTAAGAAAAGCGCAACGGCGGAAAACTACTAAGCTCAGAGGGTGTGGAGGAGGCCAATCTGAGCTTATGCATATCCTCCATGGTGGTCTCTAAAGGTATTCTCCCTGCCAGAGTTATGGTCACTGGCAGAGAGCTGACAATCACTGTTTTGTGGATAGTGGTTCGGCCACTAATCTCATTGATGAGTTTGCGTGCACGGCCGGGTTCACGGTCGAAAAACTGCCTCATCCTATCCGGGTGGTCACCATCAATGCTACTCCACTCCCACAGGGGGAGATTACTGAGTTTGTGGCTGAGGTTCAACTCCACATTGGTGTCCTACATTTTGAGCAGGTTACATGTAGGGTGCTCAGTAATCTTCCTGCACAAATGGTTCTGGGTTTTCCATGGTTGTCTATGCACAATCCGGTGATTGACTGGAAAACTCAGGACATAATTCAGTGGAGCGGATTCTGCCAGGAGAATTGCCTGGCCACATGTGTGTCCGCTGTGACTCCTAGCATTCCTGAGTCACTGCTGGATTTCGCAGATGTGTTCTCTGAGAAGGATTGCTCAGAATTGCCACCACATCGACCCTATGACTGTACTATTAGGGGACAAATTGCCAAAAGCTAGGATGTTTAACATCTCTGGTCCTGACAGGCAAGCTTTAAAAGACTACATTGCTGAGAGTTTGAGCAAAGGGCACATCAGGCCTTCGTCCTCGCCGGTGGCAGCAGGGTTCTTCTTCATTAAGAAGAAAGATGGCGGACTACGCCCGTGTCTGGATTTCAGGGAGTTAAACCAGATTACGGTTCGTGATCCATACCCTATGCCTCTGATACCAGATTTGTTCAACCAGGTGGCTGGTGCTAAGTGGTTTTCCAAGCTTGACCTCAGGGGGGCGTACAACCTCATAAGAGTCCGTCAAGGTGATGAGTGGAAGACGGCTTTTAATACTCCTGAGGGTCATTTTGAAAATTTGGTGACGCCATTTGGGTTGACAAACGCGCCTGCTGTATTTCAACATTTCATAAATGATGTGTTATCGCATGTCCTGGGGAAGTTCGTTATCGTGTACCTAGATGACATTCTCATATATTCTTGCGACCGTGATACTCATTTAGAGCATGTGAGGCAGGTGTTACAGCTACTCAGAGAAAATAAGCTGTATGCAAAACTGGAGAAATATGTATTTTCGGTCCATGAGTTGCCTTTCTTGGGTTATATTGTGTCTGCTTCAGGGTTTAAAATGGACGCCACTAAGGTGCAAGCGGTGCTGCATTGGGAACGTCCTGATAACCTAAAAGCACTCCAGCAGTTCCTTGGATTTTCTAATTATTATAGAAAATTTATCAAAGATTTTTCTACCATTGCTAAACCGCTTACTGACATGATGAAAAAGGGTACCAATTTCTCGGCCTGGCCTGAGGCTGCTGTGCGCGCATTTGAATTTCTGAAGAACAGTTTTGCTTCGGCCCCCATTCTGGTGCAACCGGACGTATCAAAACCATTTACCATGGAAGTCGATGCGTCTGAGGTTGGAGTGGGGGCGGTGCTGTCACAAGGCTCATCCTTGGGCGAGTTGCGTCCATGCACCTACTTTTCCAAAAAGCTGTCGCCCGCCGAACGTAACTACGATATCGGCAACAGGGAGTTGTTGGCTATCAAATTGGCCTTTGAGGAATGTCGACACTTCTTGGAGGGGTCGGTACATCAGGTTACGGTTATCACCGACCATAAAAATCTGCTGTATTTGGAGTCAGCCAAGTGTCTGTCCCCCAGGCAGGCTCGCTGGGCATTGTTTTTCACGCGATTCAACTTTTTTGTCACGTACCGTCCGGGGCCTAAGAACACTAAGGCAGATGCTTTATCCAGGTGTTTTCCGGGGAGAGCACCTCGGGAAAATCCGGTACCCATCCTCCAAAAGGGTGTAGTGGTCTCGGCTCTCACTACAGAGGTTGAGGCTGAGATTGCCGAGGCTCAGGAGGAAGTACCACCAGAGCTTCCCATTAACATATCATTTGTACCGCTCCATCTTCGCCTAAAGGTGTTGGGTGAGCATCATGATGCTGTTCTGGCTGGCCATCCAGGGGTTAGGGGTACCTTGGAGTTGGTGTCGCGTCGGTTTTGGTGGCCCAAAATCCGACAGGACGTGGTCTCGTACGTATTAGCATGTACCACGTGTGCTAGGGCTAAGACGCCTTCGCTCCCGTCCTGCTGGCTCATTACATCCTCTCGGGGTACCCAGTAGGCCATGGACGGAGATATCCATGGATTTTATTACAGACCTACCCTCCTCAGCTGGGATCACGATCATCTTGGTGGTTGTTGATCGGTTCTCAAAGATGTCGCACTTTGTGTCCTTGCCTTCCTTGCCTAAGGCCGGAGACACACTGGTGCGAGATACGGCCGAGTCTCGCTGGTTAAAAGCAAGCTGTGGCACCGGCACTCCGGAGCGGAGCGTGCAGCTGCATAGCAATACATGGAGCCGCACGCTCTGCTCCGGAGTGCCGGTGCCACAGCTTGCTTTTAACCAGCGAGACTCGGCCGTATCTCGCACCAGTGTGTCTCCAGCCTAACGCGAAGACTCTGGCTCAGGTTTTTGTGCAGGAGGTGGTCAGACTTCACGGGGTCCCGTCTGACATAGTGTCTGATAGGGGTACTCAGTTTGTGGCAAAGTTTTGGAAAGCATTTTGCTCACGGCTGGGGATCAAGTTGTCGCATTCTTCGGCGTTTCATCCTCAGTCAAATGGTCAGACCGAGCGTATGAACCAGAATTTGGAGCAGTACTTACGCTGCTTTGTTTCTGACAACCAGGAGGAGTGGTCGACGTTCCTTCCTTTGGCTGAGTTTGCCATTAATAATCACCGCCAGGAATCGTCTGGGGAGTCCTCGTTCTTTTGTGTTTACGGGCACCATCCTCAATTTTGTACTCTGCGTCAGGGTGGCTCTGCTGGCGTTCCGGAGGAGGACCAGCTAGGAGCACAACTGACATCCGTTTGGAGGAGAGTGAAACAGCGCTTGCTGAGCGTGGGTGCAAGGTACAAACTAGTGGCTGACAGTAGGCGTGTGCCAGGTCCGGACCTGAGTGTGGGTAACTGGGTGTGGTTGTCCACAAAAAACATAAAACTCAAAGTACCATCCCTGAAATTGGGTCCAAGGTTTATTGGTCCATTTAAGTCGCCGCCATCATTAACCCGGTAGCCTACCGATTGGAGCTTCCTACGGTATATAAAATACACGTGTTTCACAGATCTCTTTTAAAGAAGGTGGTGGGTTCCGTGGACGCGACGCCGATGCCACCTCCAGTCTTGGTGGATGGTAATTTGGAGTTTGAAGTCTCCAAGGTGGTTGACTCTCGTATAGTGCACCGCACATTACAGTACCTGGTACACTGGCGTGGTTATGGGCCGGAGGAGAGGTCTTGGGTACCAGCTTCGGACATACATGCGGACCGGCTGGTCAGTATGTTTCACCGCCGCCATCCGGACAAGCCGGGTCCTATAAGTCGTGAGGGCCCTGGGGTCCCTCGTAGAAGGCGGGGTACTGTCATGTTGGACACTATTCACACTAGGGCGTCCGACAGACAGCGGTAATTCCACATTCGTCCACTATACGCTCAGTGGTGCCGGCTAGATTTTATCCAGGTTGTCCGGGGTTAATCCTGCTGGTAATCTAGTTGGAGGCTGGGTCACGCCCGTGGCCTTTAAATAGTCTTTCTGGACTTTGGGCGTCGCCGATTATAGCTTGTGTCTTGTGCCTGGTGATCTCGGTCTGGAGTGGTGGTCTAGGAGAAGAAATATCGTATCTGGTGGTGTATTATCCTTTGTCATATTTCTCCTTCCTATATTTGTATTTGTTTTGCCCTGTGCACATTATAGTGTTTTCCTGTGTGTCTGCGGCGTGGTGCGTTTTTAGTTTTCCCTGTCTGTGCTTTCTGTAGGGGTTGGTGTGTGGTCTAATCACTGGGTGGCGGGTTGAGGTTTCCGCACAGGACTGAAACAGGAGTCAGGGTCAGGCCTGGCGGCCCAGAAAAGCACACCATCAGTGTAAATTATGAGAGAGGGACAGACAGGGTTTTTCCCTAGTCTGAGGGATATCGCAGGGGCCCGGGTAATCAGCTGTAGTCTACCCACTACCCGCATCACACATAACTACTATCACACTGCCCCTGTGTACAAGAATATAACTACTATAATACTGCCCCTATGCAGAAGAATATAGCTACTGTAATACTGCTCCCTATGTACAAGAATATGACTACTATAATACTGCCCCCTATGTACAAGAGTATAACTGCTATAATACTGCTCCTATGTACAGGAATATAACTACTATAATACTGCTCCTATGTACAAGAATTTAACTACTGTAGTACTGCTCCTATGTACAAGAGTATAACTACTATAATATTGCTCCCTATGTACAAGAGTATAACTGCTATAATACTGCCCCTATGTATGAGAATATAACTACTATAATACTGCCCCTATGTACGAGAATTTAACTACTATAATACTGCCCCTATGTACGAGAATATAACTACTATAATACTGCCCCTATGCAGAAGAATATAGCTACTGTAATACTGATCCCTATGTACAAGAATATGACTACTATAATACTGCCCCCTATGTACAAGAAGAAAAATCGGAGTGACAAGATCCACCAGAGAATAATGAAATCCGAAAAAGTTTATTGATATAAACAATTACATATATGGCACTGTAAAATTGTATATAACAACATAAAAACACAGGACATCAGCTGTATTGAAGCAAAACTCAGATGCAGCACCACATGCGGACCGACCAGACACCAAGGTAAGAAATTAAAATTAAATTAAAGTGCTCGTGCAATCAATATAAATTCTTTAAGTGCTACTACCAGGGATAGCCATAGAGAATTAACACAGAGTCATAGTGACCCCTAGTGCCAGACGACATTAACAATACCCTCCCATGGCATGCATAATAATATAAGACTCAGTGATTATTTCTTACCCATATCTTGTCAGGTCGGCCGCACGTGTACCCCTACGTGCGTTTCGCGTGGGCTTCGTCAGGGGGGCTGTGATCACAACCCCCCTGACGAAGCCCACGCGAAACGCACGTAGGGGTACACGTGCGGCCGACCTGACAAGATATGGGTAAGAAATAATCACTGAGTCTTATATTATTATGCATGCCATGGGAGGGTATTGTTAATGTCGTCTGGCACTAGGGGTCACTATGACTCTGTGTTAATTCTCTATGGCTATCCCTGGTAGTAGCACTTAAAGAATTTATATTGATTGCACGAGCACTTTAATTTAATTTTAATTTCTTACCTTGGTGTCTGGTCGGTCCGCATGTGGTGCTGCATCTGAGTTTTGCTTCAATACAGCTGATGTCCTGTGTTTTTATGTTGTTATATACAATTTTACAGTGCCATATCTGTAATTGTTTATATCAATAAACTTTTTCGGATTTCATTATTCTCTGGTGGATCTTGTCACTCCGATTTTTCTTTTTGTTAAAAAACTTGTGTGGAGTGGTTCCATGGCTAACGCCTGTGGTGGCCGGGATATGTAGGCCTACAGTCACCGGTGTTAACATTTATACTGTCCTAAAGGTCTTTTTGTTTTCCCCTATGTACAAGAGTATAACTGCTATAATACTGCCCCTATGTACAGGAATATAGCTGCTATAATACTGCTCCTATGTACAAGAATATAACTACTATAATACTGCCCCTATGTACAAGAATATAACTACTATAATACTGCTCCTATGTACAAGAATATAACTACTATAATACTGCCCCTATGTACAAGAATATAACTACTATAATACTGCATCGATGTATGAGAAAATAATGTTAAAACTGAATGTGACTCTTGTGTTTTCATGGAAATATTTTTAGTTTTTAGGGGTCAGTCATAATTTTTTTTTTTAACCCAATCAGCTACTTTTCCCAGAATGCATTGCAGCCCAGTTCTTTTTCCATTGATCTTACATGTGGACCAGGCCATATGACAAATGTCAGCCGTGCGTTGATGTCCCGGCTGGGAAGCACCATGCTATGTATATATTTCCATGCAATGTCACGGGAAAGCAGAAACTTCTCAAAAACAACACAACTTTTTTAGGGTTTTTTTTTTTTTGCCCAAAGACTCAGCCTGCGCAAAGAATTTTTGGACTGATGCCACTGAATAAATTTCTCATCCTTTTAAACATTGCCCTGGGATGCGAGCTGCCCACAGGATGGGCCGGGCACTTGTGTCTTATCTGGGAGATGACAAATCCCTGGAAGGAAAAATGCAGCCGCTCCGAACATCAATCCTTTCTCTTTCTTTTGTAAAGTGAAGTAAACAGAACAATCGCGGCTCCTGGGTTTTTCTTCCACCTTCCTGTCTGGTAACATCTATTTTTAATCTTCCCTAAACCCTTCAAATTTGTCACTCATGTTCTTCGTAGATCAGGGAATTGCATTGTAAGCAATCTCTCAATGTGCCAGTATGAGATTAAAAAAGACAGCGCCACTTTTGCTCATAGGTTGTTTCTGGTATTGAAGCTGCCATTCCCCAAACATTCTTCTGTTTTTTTCTTTAAATTAGTATTATTGAAGGCAATGGCTGTCCACAGAATAGAAGGGTTGTCAGAAACAGCCATAATAGAAAGGTGTCAGGACACACAGAGCATCACAGCTATGATAGAAAGGTGTCAGGACACACAGAGCACCACAGCTATGATAGAAAGGTGTCAGGACACGCACAGCATCACAGCTATGATAGAAAGGTCTCAAGACACACAGAACATCACAGCTATGATAGAAAGGTGCCAGGACACACAGAACATCACAGCTATGATAGAAAGGTGTCAGGACACACAGAGCACCACAGCTATGATAGAAAGGTGTCAGGACACGCACAGCATCACAGCTATGATAGAAAGGTGTCAAGACACACAGAACATCACAGCTATGATAGAAAGGTGCCAGGACACACAGAACATCACAGCTATGATAGAAAGGTGTCAGGAAATACAGAGCATCACAGCTATGATAGAAAGGTGTCAAGACACAGAACATCACAGCTATGATAGAAAGGTGTCAGGACACACAGAACATCACAGCTATGATAGAAAGGTGTCAGGACACGCACAGCATCACAGCTATGATAGAAAGGTGTCAAGACACACAGAGCACCACAGCTATGATAGAAAGGTCTCAAGACACACAGAGCATCACAGCTATGATAGAAAGGTGTCAGGAAATACAGAGCATCACAGCTATGATAGAAAGGTGTCAGGACACAGAACATCACAGCTATGATAGAAAGGTGCCAGGACACACAGAACATCACAGCTATGATAGAAAGGTGCCAGGACACACAGAGCATCACAGCTATGATAGAAAGGTGCCAGGACACACAGAGCATCACAGCTATGATAGAAAGGTGCCAGGACACACAGAGCATCACAGCTATGATAGAAAGGTCTCAGGAAATACAGAGCATCACAGCTATGATAGAAAGGTTTCAAGACACACAGAGCATCACAGCTATGATAGAAAGTAGTCAGGACACACAGACAGGGTCCGACTGGCCTGGTGGGGTAACGGGTAAATGCCCGGTGGGCCCGGGGTCACGCGGGGGCCCTTTAAAAACATGGGCCCCTTTAAAAACACGGGCCCGGGGTCACACGGGCCCCTTTAAAAGCGTGGGCCCTTTAAAAGCGCGTCCTAAGTTTTTTCAGTGATGCGCGCACGTACCATGACACCAGGCTCGGCTCTGCTGCTCTGATTGCTGCGACGCTGGCTCCCTCACTGTCGCATCGCCGCCCACAGGATAAGGACCTTGACGTTAAGGACCTTGACGTTCTTTGTGGGCGGTGACACGCACCGCGCTCTTTTTCCCACACTATTGGTGACCCTTTGTCTGCGCTCTGCTCTCCCGGCTCCCGCTGTGCTGGCTGCTGTGTGGTGAGTAGAACTTGAAGTAGTCGGTCGGTGACTAACTTCAATTCACTCTGCTCTCCCGGCACCGGCTCCCGCTGTCCTGCCGCCGTGTGAGTGACTGACTGAGTGTGACACTCACTCTCAGTCAGTCTGTCTGGTCTACCGTCTAGGCACTCTGAGTACCTTGAAGGTGCCACCTTCTGTCCTGACTCCTGCCCTGGCCTGTAGACTGTAGCAACAGGGCGACGGATGTGGTGAGCTGCAGTGCAGCCTGCAGAGCCTGACACCCTCCCTGAAAGTGCTGGCCCGGCTAGATTTCTCTCAATAACCTGCTGCTGCAGTGCTGCATTTAAAGTAAAGTGCTGTGCAATACATTTTTTTCTGGGTGAGTGCAGCCTGAGCCTCCATTCCATCCCCCTTGATCCATTCCCATCCCCCATGATCCATTCCCATCCCCCATGATCCATTCCCATCCCCCATGATCCATTCCTATCCCCCATGAATGATCCGATCCCCCATGATCCAGTCCCATCCCCCATGATCCATTCCCATCCCCCATGATCCATTCCCATCCCCCATGATCCAATCCCCCATGAGCCATTCCCATCCCCCATGATCCCATCCCCCATGATCCATTCCCATCCCCCATGATCCAATCCCCCATGAGCCATTCCCATCCCCCATGATCCCATCCCCCATGATCCATTCCCATCCCCCATGATCCAATCCCAAATGAGCCATTCCCATCCCCTATGATCCCATCCCCATGATCCAATTCCCTATGAGCCATTCCCCCATGATCCATTTCCCCATGATCCATTCCCATCCCCCATGATCCCATCCTCCATGATCCATTCCCATACCCATGATCCCATTCCCCCATGATCCCATTCTCCCATGATCCATTTCCCCACGATCCATTCCCATCCCCCATGATCCCATTCCCCCATAATCCCATTCCTCCGTGATCCATTTCCCCATGATCCATTCCCATCCCCCATGATCCCATCCTCCATGATCCCATCCTCCATGATCCCATCCTCCATGATCCATACCCATACCCATGATCCCATTCCCCCATGATCCCATTCCCCCATGATCCATTTCCCCATGATCCATTCCCATCCCCCATGATCCCATCCTCCATGATCCCATCCTCCATGATCCATTCCCATCCCCCATGATCCCATCCCCATGATCCCATCCCCCATGATCCCATCATTGGCCACCAGTGCACAATAGCAATGTTTTTTTATTTTACACATGATGCATGACAGATCACAATCTCGGCCTTCTATATAACATACACACACACTCTTCTTAGGCTGTCTTTCCACGGTCAGGAAACGCTGCGTGTTTGACGCTGCATAGAGCTGCAGCGTCAAACACGCACAGGGTCCAGATATTACTGCATAGCCATAGGGTGGGCCCCTAGAGTCAATTCCCCTAGTGGGCCCTAGGCACCCCAGTCCGACCCTGCACACAGAGCATCACAGTTATGATAGAAAGGTTTCAGGACACACACAGCATCACAGCTATGATAGAAAGTGTGATGGTGTGATATGCTATGTGGGTATAATTTTTGTGTATATTCCTATTTTACTTATTTTCATGGTGTTCTCTTGTAGAATGAGTTATTTGCTAATTGATGAGTGGCTGTTTCTGCCATCTGAGATCTGCCCCCACAGTTCTGTATTTTTTGCTAATATGCTAATGACATGTAGACCTAGCTTGTTGAAACAATGAGCCCCTGACACCTTCCTCCTCCTGACCTGTGAATGAGGAGGGAGACTTAAAATATCAGGGAGGTGACACACAGATCAGTCCTGTGTGGAATGATGATGTGTTCACAGCATCTCAGAGAGAAAGAAGAGTATATGGACTATGCTATCCTCTGTCTGCTGGATTGTTGGACTTTTATCCTGTTACTGAACTGCATTCGTGTTCTGGACTATTTTATCCTTTCTGTGGTGGATCGTATATGGACCTTTCGTATTTTTGCCTAAATAAAGGTCTCAGAATTGTTTTTATACTCTAGCTCTGTTGATTGTGTGATACCGGAGAAGGACCCCATGACAGAAAGGCATCAGGATGCGCTGAGCATCAGAGCTATAATAGAAAGGTGTCAGAACACAGAGCATCACAGCTATGATAGAAAGGTGTCAGGAAACACAGAGCATCAGAGCTATAATAGAAAGGTGTCAGAACACAGAGCATCACAGCTGTGATAGAAAGGTGTCAGGACACAGAACATCACAGCTATGATAGAAAGGTGTCAGGACACAGTGCATTGCAGCTATAATAGAAAAGAGTCAGGATACACAGAGCATCACACCTATGATAGAAAGGTGTCAGGACACACAGAGTATCACAGCTATGATAGAAAGGTGTCAGAACACACAGAGCATCACAGCTATGATAGAAAGGTGTCAGAACACACAGAGCATCGCAGCTATGATAGAAATATGTCAGGAGATGCAGAGCATCACCGCTATGATAGAAGGGGGTCAGGAAACACAGAGCATCACAGCTGTGATAGAAAGGTGTCAGGAAACACAGAGCATCACAGCTATGATAGAAAGGTGTCAGAACACACAGAGCATCACAGCTATGATAGAAAGGTGTCAGGAAACACAGAGCATCACAGCTGTGATAGAAAGGAGTCAGAACACACAGAGCATCACAGCTATGATAGAAAGGTGTCAGAACACACAGAGCATCACAGCTATGAGAGAAATATGTCAGGCGATGCAGAACATCACAGTTGTGATAGAAAGGAGTCAGGAAACACAGAGAATTATCGATTGTTGTGTATGTGGCTGTGTATCCACAGAGCAGTATGGGTTCCCACTGTTCACTGCAGAGTTGGCACCAGGAAGAGTATAGGAATAACACAAGCTGATGGAGGCTGCAGGGAGAATTCGGCTCCTTGCACTATGCAACTTTCAAGCTGTGACCTTGAACAGGACCAGTGCACTCTTCTCCTGAAATACTCTGTGCTGTGGGAGGACGCTGTTTCAAATATGTATCTAATTGGGTTGGTGGAGAAATTGGTGCATCTTTTGGCGGTCTGTATGTCCGCTTCAGAAAACATTCTCATACATTTTTGCAGTAAGTGAATTTTTCTGGCATAAATGATAGTGAATCTCTTGGGCCTCTTGGGTTCACACCTCCTTCCATTTAGTTCTGCTTGAGTAAAAATACTAAAAAAAATGCACAAAATGTTGTGCAGCTACACAGTGTGATTTTAAAACTTTCTGACAAATTGGCCCCCGACTCTCTAATCACAATATACTGCTTGTGAGCGCCCAGAGTATCAGAAGTTTCCTCTCCTGAAGTACTCCCCTAACTTTAATTTTGTGACCTTCCCCTACATCAGTGCAATCCTCTGCTGAAATACTCTGTGCTGTCTCATGTGACACTACAACTCTTATTCTGACAATGAACAATGTTTATTGCTCAAGGTCAAAGGTCATCTATAAACTGTATCTGTTTATGTAATTAACACCATAATTATTAGATAATTATGGTGAAAAGTGACACAACATAATTCTGCTACATGAACACATGGACACCACTGACAGTCCATGAAATGCGTCAGCAATGGGTGTAAACAGGTAGAAAACAAAATGCTGCACAAACAACAACATAAACATCATATACATTCTGCAGCAAAATAATCCACTACAAGAACAAAGCAACATAAAACACAATAGAACGAGTTCTACAGAGCAGAGACGCTGCAGGGACACGACTTATCTAAAAATGTCCCATTTGTAATCCGAGGACAGACAAGAAAACAATGAGAAAAACGGGTATAAGGCCGGCGTCACACTAGCGAGTTTTACGGACATAAGAGCGCAGAAATTACGTCCGTAAAACTCGCCAAACAAACGGCACAATTATTCTCAATGGGGCTGCTCCTATCAGCCGTATATTACGGTTCAGTATTATACGGCTTTCTACGGCTGTACAAAATCGCAGCATGCTGCGTTTGTCAGCGTATTGCGCAAAAAATACGCCAATGAAAGTCTATGGGGGCGAGAAAAATACGGATTCCACACGGACCAGCAGTGTGACTTGCGAGAAATACGCAGCGGTGTTAGTGAAAAGTCGGTAATTCAATTGCCGGCTTTTCATTTCTCCTTCCCAAACCCGACATGATATGAGACATGATTACATACAGTAAACCATCTCATATCCCCTTTTTTTTGCATATTCCACACTACTAATGTTAGTAGTGTGTATGTGCAAAATTTGGTTGCTGTAGCTGCTAAAATAAAGGGTTAAATGGCGGAAAAAATTGGCTATTAATATCTGCCCTCAGTCACTGGCTTTACCATTCTGGCGGAGAAAATTGGGCGGGAGCCCACGCCAATTTTTTCCGCCATTTAACCCTTTATTTTAGCAGCTACAGCAACCAAATTTTGCACATACACACTACTAACATTAGTAGTGTGGAATATGCAAAAAAAAAGGATATGAGATGGTTTACTGTATGTAATCATGTCTCATATCATGTCGGGTTTGGGAAGGAGAAATGAAAAGCCGGCAATTGAATTACCGGCTTTTATGATATCTAGCGCTGTATGAAATATAAATATATATATATATATGTGTCTCACTGACATATATATATATATATATATATATATATATATATATATATATATATAGATACTGTATATATGTTTTAACGGACATTTGAGCACATAAATCCATTAGATGTCGGTTTTGCAAGCCTGCGAGAAAATATCGCAGTACGGATGCCATACGGATTACATACGGAGGATGCCATGCGCAAAATACGCTGACACACCCTGCCTACGGATGACATACGGATCACTATTTTGGGAACATTTCTGCTTATTACGGCAGTAAAAAACGGACCGTATTGTCTTACGCTGAGTGTGACGCCGGCCGAAGTCAGCAAAGCACAGATCCCAGACTGACGTACAATGTATACCAGCTATACCTGTGTAATATACAGAAGATGCCCGGGTTATACCAGCTGTACTTGTGCCATTATGCACAGAAGATGTCCAGGTTATACTGGCTGTACTTGTGTAATATACAGGAGATGCCCGGGTTATACCAGCTGTACTTGTGTAATATACAGGCGATACCCAGGTTATACCGGCTGTACTTGTGTAATATACAGGCGATACCCAGGTTATACCGGCTGTACTTGTGTAATATACAGGAGATGCCCAAGTTATACCAGCTGAACTTGTGTAATTATGCACAGAAGATGTCCAGGTTATACTAGCTGTACATATGTAATTATATACAGAAGATACCCAGGTTATTCCAGCTGTACATATATAATTATATACAGGAGATGCCCAGGTTATACCAGCTGTACATATATAATTATATACAGAAGATACCCAGGTTATTCCAGCTGTACATATATAGTTATATACAGGCGATGCCCAGGTTATACCAGCTGTACCTATATAATTATATACAGGAGATTCCCAGGTTATACCAGCTGTACCTATATAATTATATACAGGAGATGCCCAGGTTATACCAGCTGTACCTATATAATTATATACAGGCGATGCCCAGGTTATACCAGCTGTACATATATAATTATATACAGGCGATGCCCAGGTTATACCAGCTGTACATATATAATTATATACAGGAGATGCCCAGGTTATACCGGCTGTACATATATAATTATATACAGGAGATGCCCAGGTTATACCAGCTGTACATATATAATTATATACAGGAGATGCCCAGGGTATACCAGCTGTACATATATAATTATATACAGGAGATGCCCAGGTTATACCAGCTGTACATATATAATTATATACAGGAGATGCCCAGGTTATACCAGCTGTACCTATATAATTATATACAGGAGATGCCCAGGTTATACCAGCTGTACATATATAATTATATACAGGCGATGCCCAGGTTATACCAGCTGTACATATATAATTATATACAGGAGATACCCAGGTTATACCAGCTTTACATATATAATTATATACAGGAGATACCCAGGTTATACCAGCTGTACATATATAATTATATACAGGAGATACCCAGGTTATACCAGCTGTACATATATAATTATATACTGGAGATGCCCAGGTTGTACCAGTTGTACATACATAATTATATACAGGAGATACCCAGGTTATTCCAGCTGTACATACAGGGGTTTCTCACAAAATTAGAATGTCATCAAAAAGTTTATTTATCTCAGTTCTTCAATACAAAAAGTGAATCTCCTATATTCTACAGAGTACTTACACACAGAGTGATGCATTACACGCGTTTATTTCTGTTAATGTTGATGATTATGGCTTTTGGGTTTTCATTGGCTGTAAGCCATAATCATCAACATTAACAGAAATAAACACGTGAAATAGATCACTCTGTGTGTAATGACTCTATAGAATATATGAGTTTCACTTTTTGTATTGAAGACCTGAAATAAATTCACGTTTTGATGACATTCTAATTTCGTGAGAAGCTCCTGTATGTGCTGCCTCCTTGTCTCTGCCTGGAAATTATTTCGGCACAGATAGTTTTGCCTCCCTGTTTTCCCTGTAAATGATATATGTACAGTTAGTGCTACCTTCCTGTCTCTCCCTACAGACGGTGTAGCACAGATAGTACTGACTCCTATTTCCCTGAAAATTCTTTAGGCACAGATAGTTTTACCTCCCTGCTAATAAGAAGTAGATTTTTCTTTCTACTCTTCATGCTGAAAAATGAATTGCTCAACCCAAACAGTGTGAATCCCTCTGGCTGCTTCGGCCCTCGCTGTGTGCCTGCGGCAGGCACTGGAAGACAGCAGTCATTGCCCAACCGCAGACTAAACGCCAACAGAAAAAGTAACGATACAACACATATAAATCTAACCCCGTCCTCAAAACGATTACAGCAAGAAACAGTGTAATAATATTTATATGAACTTCACACGGATGATGGGAGTGCGCGATATTACTCTCCACACTTCTGTATACAAGGTCTTAAATAGTTTGAGCCTCATCTTGGCGACATTTCTAAACTATCCTCATATAAACTGTCCATCCTAGATAGTCCTAAGTCCTGGCAGGAAGACGCTCCAGACCGGTCTCTCTATAGTACGAGTCCCAGAAGAACAAGACACATTTTTTTTCTGTCTTTTTGGATCTCACTTACACTAGAGATGTTATCAGTCATTGTACAGGAGGAGGAGGTGAGCTGTGACATCTCCTATTGTGAATGGTGGATCCTGTGTTATCTACTGTATATAGAGGAGTTATCAGTCATTATACAGGAGGAGGAGGAGGTGAGCTGTGATATCACCTATTGTGAATGGTGGATCCTGTGTTATCTACTGTATATAGAGGTGTTATCAGTCATTGTACAGGAGGAGGAGGAGGTGAGCTGTGATATCACCTATTGTGAATGGTGGATCCTGTGTTATCTACTGTATATAGAGGTGTTATCAGTCATTGTACAGGAGGAGGAGGTGAGCTGTGACATCACCTATTGTGAATGGTGGATCCTGTGCTATCTGCTGTATGTAGAGGTGTTATCAGTCATTGTACAGGAGGAGGAGGAGGAGGTGAGCTGTGACATCACCTATTGTGAATGGTGGATCCTGTGTTATCTACTGTATATAGAGGTGTTATCAGTCATTGTACAGGAGGAGGAGGTGAGCTGTGACATCGCCTATTGTGAATGGTGGATCCTGTGTTATCTACTGTATATAGAGGTGTTATCAGTCATTGTACAGGAGGAGGAGGTGAGCTGTGACATCACCTATTGTGAATGGTGGGTCCTGTGTTATCTACTGTATATAGAGGTGTTATCAATCATTGTACAGGAGGAGGAGGTGAGCTGTGACAACACCTATTGTGAATGGTGCATCCTGTGTTATCTACTGTATATAGAGGTGTTATCAGTCATTGTATAGGAGGAGGAGGTGAGCTGTGACATCACCTATTGTGAATGGTGTATCCTGTTATCTCCTGTATATAGAGGTGTTATCAGTCATTGTACAGGAGGAGAGGAGGTGAGCTGTGATATCACCTATTGTGAATGGTGGATCCTGTGTTATCTACTGTATATAGAGGTGTTATCAATCATTGTACAGGAGGAGGAGGTGAGCTGTGACAACACCTATTGTGAATGGTGAATCCTGTGTTATCTACTGTATATAGAGGTGTTATCGGTCATTGTACAGGAGGAGGAGGAGGTGAGCTGTGACATCACCTATTGTGAATGGTGGATCCTGTGTTATCTGTGTAAAAACAGTTGTGCTCAAAGGTTTACATTCCCTGGAAAATGTTTTGCTTTCTATGCCTTTTTTCAGAGAATATGAATGATAACACCAAAACTTTTTCTCCACTCATGGTTAGTGGTTGGGTGAAGCCATTGATTGTTAAACTACTGTGTTTTCTCTTTTTAAATCATAATGACAACCCAAAACATCCAAATGACCCTGACCAAAAGTTCACATACCCCATTTCTTAATACTGTGCATTGCCCCCTCTAACATCAATGACAGCTTGAAGTCTTTTGTGGTAGTTGTGGATGAGGTTCTTTATTTTCTCAGATGGTAAAGCTGCCCAATCTTCTTGGCAAAAAGTCTCTGGTTCCTGTAAATTCCTTGGCTGTCTAGCATGAACAGCGTGCTTGAGATATCCCCAGAGTGGCTCAATGATATTGAGGTCAGGAGACTGAGATGTGTTGTGAAATTGGATTCTGGGCTCCCCCGGTGGCCACTTGTGGAATTGAACTTGTGTGCATCATCCCCTCTGTTCACCTGCTCCTATCAGGATGTGGGAGTCGCTATATAACCTTGCTCCTCTGTCAGTTTTTTGCCGGTCAACAATGTAATCAGAAGCCTTCTGTGCTTGTTCCTGCTACTAGACAACTCCCAGCTAAGTTGGACTTTTGTCCTTGTGTGTTTTTGCATTTTGTTCCTGTTCACAGCTGCTGTTTCGTTACTGTGTCTGGAAAGCTCTTGTGATCGGAAATTGCCACTCTGGTGTTATGAGTTAATGCTAGAGTCTTAAAGGAATTTCTGGATGGTGTTTTGATAGGGTTTTCTGCTGACCATGAAAGTGTCCTTTCTGTCTTCCTGCTATCTAGAAAGCGGACCTCGATTTTGCTAAACCTATTTTCATACTACGTTTGTCATTTCATCTAAAATCACCGCCAATATATGTGGGGGCCTCTGTCTGCCTTTTGGGAAAATTTCTCTAGAGGTGAGCCAGGACTGTCTTTTCCTCTGCTAGGATTAGGTAGTTCTCCGGCTGGCGCTGGGCATCTAGGGTTAAAAAACGTAGGCATGCTACCCGGCCACTTCTAGTTGTGCGGCAGGTTTAGTTCATGGTCAGTATAGTTTCCATCTTCCAAGAGCTAGTTCTCATATATGCTGGGCTATGTTCTCTCGCCATTGAGAATCATGACAGTTTGACCGGCCCAAAAAAGGGTTAAACTACTGGCTGAGAAAGGAGAGAAAAAAGAAGTCTGCTACAATTTTTTTTTTTTTTTCCTCTAGTTCTGAGTGTGCTCTTAATTGAATCACTTGCTAGTCTGCCTATACTGCAGCCTTCCTCTCTTTCTCTCCTTCTAATCCTTGAATGGCTCTGTGTTCACCTGTTTCAAATGGATCTTCAGAGTGTAGCTACAGGTTTGAATAATCTCGCCACAAAGGTACAAAATTTGCAAGATTTTGTTGTTCATGCACCTGTGTCTGAGCCTAGAATTCCTTTGCCTGAATTCTTCTCGGGGAATAGATCTCACTTTCAAAATTTTAAAAATAATTGCAAATTGTTTTTGTCCCTGAAGTCTCGCTCTGCCGGAGACCCTGCACAGCAGGTCAGGATTGTAATTTCCTTGCTCCGGGGCGACCCTCAAGACTGGGCTTTTGCATTGGCACCAGGGGATCCTGCGTTGCTCAATGTGGATGCGTTTTTTCTGGCCTTGGGGTTGCTTTATGAGGAACCTCATTTAGAGCTTCAGGCGGAAAAGGCCTTGATGTCCTTGTCTCAGGGGCAAGATGAAGCTGAAATATACTGCCAAAAATTCCGCAAATGGTCTGTGCTTACTCAGTGGAATGAGTGCGCCCTGGCGGCGATTTTCAGAGAAGGTCTCTCTGATGCCATTAAGGATGTTATGGTGGGGTTCCCTGTGCCTGCGAGTCTGAATGAGTCCATGACGATGGCTATTCAGATCGATAGGCGTCTGCGGGAGCGCAAACCTGTGCACCATTTGGCGGTGTCTACTGAGAAAACGCCAGAAAATATGCAATGTGATAGAATTCTGTCCAGAAGCGAGCGGCAGAATTTTAGACGAAAAAATGGGTTGTGCTTCTATTGTGGTGATTCAACTCATGTTATATCAGCATGCTTTAAGCGTACTAAGAAGCCTGACAAGTCTGTTTCAATTAGCACTTTACAGTCTAAGTTTATTCTATCTGTGACCCTGATTTGTTCTTTGTCATCTATTACCGCGGACGCCTATGTCGACTCTGGCGCTGCTTTGAGTCTTATGGATTGGTCCTTTGCCAAACGCTGTGGGTATGATTTGGAGCCACTGGAGGCTCCGATACCTCTGAAAGGGATTGACTCCACCCCATTGGCTAGTAATAAACCACAATACTGGACACAAGTGACTATGCGTGTTAATCCGGATCACCAGGAGGTTATTCGCTTTCTGGTGCTGTATAATCTACATGATGTTTTGGTGCTGGGATTGCCATGGCTGCAATCTCATAACCCAGTCCTCGACTGGAGAGCTATGTCTGTGTTAAGCTGGGGATGTAAAGGTACTCATGGGGACGTACCTTTGGTTTCCATTTCATCATCTATTCCCTCTGAGATTCCTGAATTCTTGTCTGACTTTCGTGACGTTTTTGAAGAACCCAAGGTTGGTTCACTACCTCCGCACCGGGAGTGCGATTGTGCCATAGACTTGATTCCGGGTAGTAAATACCCTAAGGGTCGTTTATTTAATCTGTCTGTGCCTGAACACGCTGCTATGCGAGAATATATAAAGGAGTCCTTGGAAAAGGGACATATTCGTCCTTCGTCATCTCCCTTAGGAGCCGGTTTTTTCTTTGTGTCTAAGAAAGACGGCTCTTTGAGGCCGTGTATTGATTATCGACTTTTGAATAAAATCACGGTTAAATATCAATATCCGTTACCACTGCTTACTGATTTGTTTGCTCGTATAAAGGGGGCCAAGTGGTTCTCTAAGATTGATCTCCGTGGGGCGTATAATTTGGTGCGAATCAGGCAGGGGGATGAGTGGAAAACCGCATTTAATACGCCCAAGGGCCATTTTGAGTATTTGGTGATGCCTTTTGGTCTTTCAAATGCCCCTTCAGTCTTCCAGTCCTTTATGCATGACATTTTCCGCGATTATTTGGATAAATTTATGATTGTGTATCTGGATGATATTCTGATTTTTTCGGATGACTGGGACTCTCATGTCCAGCAGGTCAGGAGGGTTTTTCAGGTTTTGCGGTCTAATTCCTTGTGTGTGAAGGGTTCTAAGTGTGTTTTTGGGGTTCAAAAGATTTCTTTCTTGGGATACATTTTTTCCCCCTCTTCCATCGAGATGGATCCTGTCAAGGTTCAGGCTATTGGTGATTGGACGCAACCCTCTTCTCTTAAGAGTCTTCAGAAATTTTTGGGCTTTGCTAACTTTTATCGTCGATTTATTGCTGGTTTTTCTGATGTTGTAAAACCATTGACTGATTTGACTAAGAAGGGTGCTGATGTTGCTGATTGGTCCCCTGATGCTGTGGAGGCCTTTCGGGAGCTCAAGCGCCGCTTTTCTTCCGCCCCAGTGTTGCGTCAGCCTGATGTTGCTCTTCCTTTTCAGGTTGAGGTCGACGCTTCTGAAATCGGAGCTGGGGCGGTGTTGTCGCAGAGAAGTTCCGACTGCTCCGTGATGAGACCTTGTGCTTTTTTTTCCCGTAAATTTTCGCCCGCCGAGCGGAATTATGATATTGGGAATCGGGAGCTTTTGGCCATGAAGTGGGCTTTTGAGGAGTGGCGTCACTGGCTTGAGGGGGCCAGACATCAGGTGGTGGTATTGACTGACCACAAAAATTTAATTTACCTTGAGTCTGCCAGGCGCCTGAATCCTAGACAGGCGCGCTGGTCGTTGTTTTTCTCTCGGTTTAATTTTGTGGTGTCGTACCTACCGGGTTCTAAGAATGTTAAGGCGGATGCCCTTTCTAGGAGTTTTGAGCCTGACTCCCCTGGTAATTCTGAGCCCACAGGTATCCTTAAAGATGGAGTGATATTGTCTGCCGTTTCTCCAGACCTGCGGCGGGCCTTGCAGGAGTTTCAGGCGGATAGACCTGATCGTTGCCCACCTGGTAGACTGTTTGTTCCTGATGATTGGACCAGTAGAGTCATCTCTGAGGTTCATTCTTCTGCGTTGGCAGGTCATCCTGGAATCTTTGGTACCAGGGATTTGGTGGCAAGGTCCTTCTGGTGGCCTTCCCTGTCACGAGATGTGCGAGGCTTTGTGCAGTCTTGTGACGTTTGTGCTCGGGCCAAGCCTTGTTGTTCTCGGGCTAGTGGATTGTTGTTGCCCTTGCCTATCCCGAAGAGGCCTTGGACGCACATCTCGATGGATTTTATTTCGGATCTGCCTGTTTCTCAGAAGATGTCTGTCATCTGGGTGGTGTGTGACCGTTTCTCTAAGATGGGCCATCTGGTTCCCTTGCCTAAGTTGCCTTCTTCTTCCGAGTTGGTTCCTCTGTTTTTTCAAAAAGTTGTTCGTTTGCATGGTATTCCTGAGAATATCGTTTCTGACAGAGGGACCCAATTCGTGTCTAGATTTTGGCGGGCATTCTGTGCTAGGATGGGCATAGATTTGTCTTTTTCGTCTGCTTTCCATCCTCAGACTAATGGCCAGACCGAGCGGACTAATCAGACCTTGGAGACATATTTGAGGTGTTTTGTGTCTGCGGATCAGGATGATTGGGTTGCTTTTTTGCCTTTGGCGGAGTTCGCCCTCAATAATCGGGCCAGCTCTGCCACCTTGGTGTCCCCGTTTTTCTGTAATTTGGGGTTTCATCCTCGATTTTCCTCCGGTCAAGTGGAATCTTCGGATTGTCCTGGAGTGGATGCTGTGGTGGAGAGGTTGCATCAGATTTGGGGGCAGGTGGTGGACAATTTGAAGTTGTCCCAGGAGAAGACTCAGCTTTTTGCCAACCGCCGTCGTCGTGTTGGTCCTCGGCTTTGTGTTGGGGACTTGGTGTGGTTGTCTTCTCGTTTTGTCCCTATGAGGGTTTCTTCTCCTAAGTTTAAGCCTCGGTTCATCGGCCCGTACAAGATATTGGAGATTCTTAACCCTGTGTCCTTCCGTTTGGACCTCCCTGCATCCTTTTCGATTCATAATGTTTTTCATCGGTCATTGTTGCGCAGGTATGAGGTACCGGTTGTGCCTTCCGTTGAGCCTCCTGCTCCGGTGTTGGTTGAGGGTGAGTTGGAGTACGTTGTGGAAAAGATCTTAGACTCTCGTGTTTCCAGACGGAGACTCCAGTATCTGTTCAAATGGAAGGGATACGGTCAGGAGGATAATTCTTGGGTCACTGCCTCTGATGTTCATGCCTCCGATCTTGTCCGTGCCTTTCATAGGGCTCATCCTGATCGCCCTGGTGGTTCTGGTGAGGGTTCGGTGCCCCCTCCTTGAGGGGGGGGTACTGTTGTGAAATTGGATTCTGGGCTCCCCCGGTGGCCACTTGTGGAATTGAACTTGTGTGCATCATCCCCTCTGTTCACCTGCTCCTATCAGGATGTGGGAGTCGCTATATAACCTTGCTCCTCTGTCAGTTTCTTGCCGGTCAACAATGTAATCAGAAGCCTTCTGTGCTTGTTCCTGCTACTAGACAACTCCCAGCTAAGTTGGACTTTTGTCCTTGTGTGTTTTTGCATTTTGTTCCTGTTCACAGCTGCTGTTTCGTTACTGTGTCTGGAAAGCTCTTGTGATCGGAAATTGCCACTCTGGTGTTATGAGTTAATGCTAGAGTCTTAAAGGAATTTCTGGATGGTGTTTTGATAGGGTTTTCTGCTGACCATGAAAGTGTCCTTTCTGTCTTCCTGCTATCTAGAAAGCGGACCTCGATTTTGCTAAACCTATTTTCATACTACGTTTGTCATTTCATCTAAAATCACCGCCAATATATGTGGGGGCCTCTGTCTGCCTTTTGGGAAAATTTCTCTAGAGGTGAGCCAGGACTGTCTTTTCCTCTGCTAGGATTAGGTAGTTCTCCGGCTGGCGCTGGGCATCTAGGGTTAAAAAACGTAGGCATGCTACCCGGCCACTTCTAGTTGTGCGGCAGGTTTAGTTCATGGTCAGTATAGTTTCCATCTTCCAAGAGCTAGTTCTCATATATGCTGGGCTATGTTCTCTCGCCATTGAGAATCATGACAGAGATGGCCACTCCAGAACCTTCACTTTGTTCTGCTGTAGCCAATGACAGGTCGACTTGGCCTTGTGTTTTGGATTGTTGTCATGTTGGAACGTTCATGTACATCCCATGCGCAGCTTCCGGGCTGATGAGTGCAAATTTGCTGATAACGTGCTGCATTCATCTTTCCTTCAACTTTGACCAAGTTTCCTGTGCCTTTGTAGCTCACACATCCCCAAAATATCAGCGATCCACCTCCGTGCTTTACAGTAGGAATGGTGTTCCTTCATCAATTACCTCTCTCCAAATGTAACATTTATGGTTTTGGCCAAAAAGTTCAGTTTTGGTTTCATCACTCCAAATTACCTTGTTCCAGAAGTTCTGAGGCTTGTCTCTGTGCTGTTTTGCATATTGTAGGTGAGATACTTTGTGGCATTTGCGCAGTAATGGTTTTCTTCTGGCGACTCGACCATGCAGCCCATTTTTCTTCAAGTGCCTCCTTATTGTGCATCTAGAAACAGTCACACCGCTAGTTTTCAGAGAGTCCTGTATGTCAGCTGATGTTATTTGTGGGTTTATCTTTGCATCCCGAACAATTTTCCTGGCAGCTGTGGACAACATTTTTGTTGGTCTACCTGATCGTGGTTTTGTTTTTACATAGCTCCTGATTTTTCCATTTGCTAATCGCAGATTGAACGTTGCTGACTGGCATTATCAATTCCTTGGATATCTTTTTTGTATCCCTTTCCTGTTTTATACAGTTCATCTACCTTTTCCCGTAGATCTGTTGACAATTCTTTTGCTTTCCCCATGACTCACAATCCAGAAATGTCAGTGGCTGGATGAAAGATGCAAGAGTCTGTCTGGATCCCAGAAACTCACTTAGCTTTTATGCACACACACAGATTACAAGCAAACAGGTCACAGGTGAGGATGTTACCTTTAGTAGCCATTCAAACCCATTTGTGTCAACTCCAGTGCATGTTATCAGGCCAAAATCACCAGGGAATGTGAACTTTTGATCAGGGTCATATGGATGTTTTGGGTTGTCATTATGATTTAAAGAGAGAAAACACAGTAGTTTGACAATAAATGGCTTCACCCCACCACTAACCATGAGTGGAGAAATTTTTTGGTGTTATCATTCATAGTCTCTGAAAAAAGGCCAAGAAAGCAAAAATTCTGCCGGGGTATGTAAACTTTTGAACACAACTGTTTGGGTGTTACCTTTCATTGTAATCTTGTCTGCGATGATGATGAAACTGCTGAAAAGTCATATGTTCAGAACAGGCAGTATCTGTCTAGTATAATGCTTAGTGCTCAGTGTGAAAACTACAAGAAGGTGATCACTTGTAGACCAGTAAGTGCCCGGCTACTGGTAGCCCAAGGAACCTAAGAACCGAGCTCTGAAATGCCCCATCCTATATGCTACAACTGCTTTACTCTTATGGGTCATTTCAGAGCCTCAGGATTGGTGGGGGTCCTAGCAGTCAAAACCCGACCTCGTAATTTCTAAGGCAACTGAGGGCTGATGTTTTTAGCCTGGGATGGACCAATATCCATGGCCTCTTCCTAGCCAATTAATGTCAGCCCACAGCTGTTGGCCTAGCCTTTGCTAGTTACTAATTTTGCGGGGGACCCCAAATCATTTTTTTGGGGGTCCCCCAATTTAATAACCAGTAAAGGCTAAGTATGCAGCCGTGAGCTGATATTAATAGCCTGGGAAGCTCCATGGGTATTACCCCCTTCCCAGGCTATCAACATCAGCCACCAGCTGTCGGCTTTCCCTCAGCTGGTTTTTAAATTATTATTTAATGATGAGCTAAATACATGTACAGTAAGTTGCACTGTACTTATTATATATGTCAATTACATCTATGTATCTATATATCTATCTGTAAAAGCTGATGTTAAAAACGCATTGCATACAGATTCTAGGTGAGAAAAATCGCATGATACTCGCATGACATTCGTCCTACTTTTCAGGAACAACTTTGGAACAACTTTTTTAGGAGGCACTGGCGGCACCGATAGCGTGCCTGGCAACAAGATGAGATCTGCTACATCTGCACATATATGTCGGCATTTCCTATTGAAGTCAGTGCTTAAAACATTTGCAGGGCCAGTCTGAGTGTGCTGTAGTGAAGGTGCGAAAAGCTGCTCCCTGCACCACCACTAGGCGGCGCTCACCGCATACAATCTTATTACTGAGGTCAGGGTATAACAGTATACAGAAGAGATAAAGCAGGCAGCAGAGATCTCTGTACCTCACACCTGCAGACGCAGATCCCATCTAGCCGACCATGAATTTCTCCAATGTTTCCTCCAAATAATTGACATTTAAAATTGAGAATCCCTGGAATAAAATGTAAGGAATAAAGGTGTATGAGAAAGAGAAAACCCTAAGAGGGATCTGTCACCAGAACTCACAGGGCAAACTGCATCAGACAGGAAATAGATCACATGGACCCGATGATACTGGTGTACTTATTTTATAAATCTTTGATAATGAAATAAGGATTGAATAAACGGCTCAGCAGTCAGTATCACACATAAAAGGATTATATACACAGCTCAGCAGTCAGTATTACGCTGGAGAAGATTAGATACACAGCTCAGCAGTCAGTATCCCATAGGATAGAATTAGATACACAGCTCAGCAGTCAGTATCACACAGGACAGGATTAGATACACAACTCAGCAGTCAGTATCACACAGGATAGGATTAGATACATGGCTCAGCAGTCAGTATCACACAGGACAGGATTAGATACACAGCTCAGCAGTCAGTATCACACAGGATAGGATTAGATACACGGCTCAGCAGTCAGTATCACACAGGATAGGATTAGATAATAAGCTCAGCAGACAATAACACACAGGATAGGATTAGATACACGGCTCAGCAGACAGTATCACACAGGATAGGATTAGATACACAGCTCAGCAGACAGTATCACACAGGATAGGATTAGATACAGCTCAGCAGTCAGTATCACACAGGATAGGATTAGATACACAGCTCAGCAGTCGGTATCACACAGGAGAGGATTAGATACACAGCTCAGCAGACAGTATCACACAGGATGGGATTAGATACACAGCTCAGCAGTCAGTATCACACAGGAGAGGATTAGTTACACAGCTCAGCAGTCAGTATCACGCATGATGGGATTAGATACACGGCTCAGCAGACAGTATCATGCAGGGTAGTATTAGATACAGCTCAGCAGACAATATCACACATGGTAGGATTAGATACAGCTCAGCAGACAGTATCACACAGGATAGGATTAGATACACAGCTCAGCAGTCAGTATCACACAGGATAGGATTAGATACACGGCTCAGCAGTCAGTATCTCACATGGTGGGATTAGATACACGGCTCAGCAGACAGTATCACACATGGTAGGATTAGATACAGCTCAGCAGACAGCATCACACATGATGGGATTAGATACAGCTCAGCAGTCAGTATCACACAGGATAGGATTAGATACACGGCTCAGCAGACAGTATCACACAGGATAGGATTAGATACAGCTCAGCAGACTATATCACACATGGTGGGATTAGATACACGGCTCAGGAGTCAGTATCACGCATGGTGGGATTAGATACAGCTCAGCAGACAGTATCACGCATGATGGGATTAGATACAGCTCAGCAGACAGCATCACGCATGATGGGATTAGATACAGCTCAGCAGACAGTATTACACAGGAGAGGATTAGATACATAGCTCAGCAGACAGTATCACACAGGATAGGATTAGATACACGGCTCAGCAGACAGTATCACACAGGATAGGATTAGATACACAGCTCAGCAGTATCACACAGGATAGGATTAGATACACGGCTCAGCAGTCAGTATCACACAGGAGAGGATTAGATACAGCTCAACAGACAATATCACACAGAATAGGATTAGATACAGCTCAGCAGACAGTATCACACAGGATAGGATTAGATACACAGGTCAGCAGTCAGTATCACACAGGATAGGATTAGATACAGCTCAACAGACAGTATCACACAGGATAGGATTAGATACACGGCTCAGCAGTCAGTATCACACAGGATAGGATTAGATACAGCTCAACAGACAGTATCACACAGGATAGGATTAGATACACGGCTCAGCAGTCAGTATCACACAGGATAGGATTAGATACAGCTCAACAGACAGTATCACACAGGATAGGATTAGATACATGGCTCAGCAGTCAGTATCACACAGGAGAGGATTAGATACACGGCTCAGCAGTCAGTATCACACAGGATAGGATTAGATACAGCTCAACAGACAGTATCACACAGGATAGGATTAGATACACGGCTCAGCAGTCAGTATCACACAGGATAGGATTAGATACAGCTCAGCAGTCAGTATCACACATGATGGGATTAGATACAGCTCAGCAGACAGTATCACACAGGGTGGTATTAGAAACACGGCTCAGCAGTCAGTATCACACCGGATAGGATTAGATACACAGCTCAGCAGACAGCATCACACATGATGGGATTAGATACAGCTCAGCAGACAGTATCACGCATGATGGGATTAGATACAGCTCAGCAGACAGTATCACGCATGATGGGATTAGATACAGCTCAGCAGACAGTATCACGCATGATGGGATTACATACAGCTCAGCAGACAGTATCACACATGATGGGATTAGATACACGGCTCATCAGACAGTATCACACAGGATAGGATTAGATACAGCTCAGCAGTCAGTATCAGACAGGAGAGGATTAGATACACAGCTCAGCAGTCAGTATCACACAGGATAGGATTAGATACACAGCTCAGCAGTCAGTATCACGCATGATGGGATTAGATACACAGCTCAGCAGACAGTATCACGCATGGTAGGATTAGATACAGCTCAGCAGACAGTATCACACATGGTAGGATTAGATACAGCTCAGCAGACAGCATCACACAAGATGGGATTAGATACAGCTGAGCAGACAGTATCACTCAGGTTGGGATTAGATACACGGCTCAGCAGACAGTATCACACAGGATAGGATTAGATACACAGCTCAGCAGTCAGTATCACACAGGATAGGATTAGATACACAGCTCAGCACAGTATCACACAGGATAGGATTAGATACACAGCTCAGCAGACAGTATCACACAGGAGAGGATTAGATACACAGCTCAGCAGTCAGTATTATACAGGATAGGATTAGATACACAGCTCAGCAGTCAGTATCCCACAGGAGAGTATTAGATACACAGCTCAGCAGTCAGTATTATACAGGATAGGATTAGATACACAGCTCAGCAGTCAGTATCACACAGGATAGGATTAGATACACGGCTCAGCAGTCAGTATTACACAGGATAGGATTAGATACACAGCTCAGCAGTCAGTATCCCACAGGAGAGTATTAGATACACAGCTCAGCAGTCAGTATTATACAGGATAGGATTAGATACACAGCTCAGCAGTCAGTATCACACAGGATAGGATTAGATACACAGCTCAGCAGTCAGTATCACACAGGATAGGATTAGATACACAGCTCAGCAGTCAGTATCACACAGGATGGGATTAGATACACAGCTCAGCAGACAGTGTCACACAGGATAGGATTAGATACACAGCTCAGCAGTATCACACAGGATAGGATTAGATACAGCTCAGCAGTCATTATCACACAGGATAGGATTAGATACAGCTCAGCAGTCAGTATCACACAGGACAGGATTAGATACACAGCTCAGCAGTATCACACAGGATAGGATTAGATACACAGCTCAGCAGTCAGTATCACACAGGATAGGATTAGATACACAGCTCAGCAGTATCACACAGGATAGGATTAGATACACAGCTCAGCAGTCAGTATCACACAGGAGAGGATTAGATACACAGCTCAGGAGTCATTATCACACAGGATAGGATTAGATACACAGCTCAGCAGTCAGTATCACACAGGAGAGGATTAGATACAGCTCAGCAGTCAGTATCACACAGGAGAAGATTAGATACATGGCTCAGCAGTCAGTATCACACATGGTGGGATTAGACACAGTTCAGCAGACAGTATCACACAGGATAGGATTAGATACAGCTCAGCAGACAGTATCACACAGGAGAGGATTAGATACACAGCTCAGCAGTCAGTATCACACAGGAGAGGATTAGATACAGCTCAGCAGTCAGTATCACACAGGAGAGGATTAGATACACAGCTCAGCAGTCAGTATCACACAGGAGAGGATTAGATACAGCTCAGCAGTCAGTATCACACAGGAGAGGATTAGATACACAGCTCAGCAGTCAGTATCACACAGGAGAGGATTAGATACAGCTCAGCAGTCAGTATCACACAGGAGAGGATTAGATACACAGCTCAGCAGACAGTATCACACAGGAGAGGATTAGATACACAGCTCAGCAGTCAGTATCACACAGGAGAGGATTAGATACAGCTCAGCAGTCAGTATCACAGGAGAGGATTAGATACACGGCTCAGCAGTCAGTATCACACAGGAGAGGATTAGATACACAGCTCAGCAGTCAGTATCACACAGGAGAGGATTAGATACAGCTCAGCAGACAGTATCACACAGGATAGGATTAGATACATAGCTCAGCAGACAGCATCACGCATGATGGGATTAGATACAGCTCAGCAGACAGTATCACACAGGATAGGATTAGATACATGGCTCAGCAGACAGTATCACACAGGATAGGATTAGATACACGGCTCAGCAGACAGTATCACACAGGATAGGATTAGATTCAGCTCAGCAGTCAGTATCACACAGGATAGGATTAGATACACGGCTCAGCAGACAGTATCACACAGGAGAGGATTAGATACACGGCTCAGCAGACAGTATCACACAGGATAGGATTAGATACACGGCTCAGCAGACAGTATCACACAGGAGAGGATTAGATTCAGCTCAGCAGACAGTATCACACAGGAGAGGATTAGATTCAGCTCAGCAGACAGTATCACACATGGTGGGATTAGATACACCAGTGATACAGTACACCTCAGAGCTCCCTCCCTGCGGATGGTCCTGTGCTATAACATGGGCGCTCTACTTACAGCAGGTGCCGACAGATCCCGGCCGCAGATGTTCGCAGACACAAATGACAGGATCGTCTGCAGCCGGCGAGGAGCGATGCAGGATCAGCCCCGCGTTTACTTTGACTTTGACGTCAGCGGTTCCTCTGAATCCTCGGCTACGTTTGGGTTAGGGACGTCCTAAGGGGAAGAAAAAAAAGTCTGTGTCTGGGAACTGCAGGAATGACAGCAACCTATAATCAGGGACGATGAGAGGGCAAGCCTGGAGCTGCTGGACCCCAGTGCGAAAGTCTGAGCACCCCACCAGACTTTACCATGGCCAAAGCCTTAGCACCTAAACCTGCCATATATAAGTATCTACTCTCGTATCAGCCGCGTGTTCATTGGTGAGGAGCGATTCCGCCACTGGCACAACTATTATTATTATTTTTTATTATTATTATTTATATAGCACCATTAATTCCATGGGGCTGTACATGAGAAAGGGTTACATACAGGGTTATAGATATCGTTTACAGTAAACTATGGCGCCACTTTCACCGCGGTGACGTTTTTCCCTCCTCGTTTTACAAGGACCAAAACTTTTCTACTTTTCCCTTATCATGGCCGTACGAGGCCTTGTTTTATGGGGGCACAATTTATCGTGGTATTTAAAGTATAAACAATTGTGGGTGGAAAATAACAACATTTGCGCACTTTGGGGGTTTTGCTCCTTAAGTTGTTTTTTTTTTAGATTTGTATATATATTATTATTATTACGCTTTTACTTTTTATTAGTTATTTTTTCTGTGATGAGCTGTCGTTTGTATTGGAGCCATTAGACGGTACTTTCGACTTTTTGATCTTTTATTTTTTTGGAAGGCGAATAAAACAGTAAATGAATTTTATCTTATTTTTACGGGAAAAACATTGTGTGCCCATGAACTGGTTCTGATCTCGACCCGTCGGACCATCGCCTGTATGGTCGCACATCTGATGAAGAGGTGAAGACAGCGCTGCACTCACCGCTCGCAGCTCTGACGAAAATATTTTGTAATGACTGAATACGGAGGCTCGTTGACAGATGGACAAAGTGTATTGAAAAGCAGCGAGATTATGTTAAAAAATTACATATTTGACTTTTTTAAAAATTAAAATAAATTCTAAAGCCAGAGTGCAGATAATTTTTGACTCACCCTTGTATATATAGATTTTTTATTTATTTTTTATTGTTTTTTTTTTATTTTACTTTTTATTAAACTACTTTTTACATCCATCTTTAGCACTATTATGATTACTAATTTCAACAACGCGATATTACAGAGTATCATTGCCTGTCACTTCAGATGTATACAGTCCCCCCTCTGTTATAACACCCATCTCACCTTACAAGTGTCTGTGCCGAATCTTGAGTTCTGCACTGGATGTACTGTATGAAGATGACTAATAATATTGTTACTATCATGTCTGTATAACACACAACAAGACCTGGACATCAACCATTAATTAAGCCCTAAAAGTTTTTCGGTAATGTTTACTCATCAGCAGATAATATACTTTGTTTCAATGGCTCTGGAATAAAAAATATGAAGCCGTTTTCCTCCCAGTTTTACTTGAAAAAAAAAAAAAAGTACCATTTTACGTACACAGCTCCCATGCAGACCTACAGGAGCCTCTCACAAAATTAGAATATCATCAAAAAGTGAATTTATTTCAGTTCTTCAATACAAAAAGTGAATCTCCTATATTCTATAGAGTCATTACAGAGTGATCTATTCCAAGTGTTTATTTCTGTTAATGTTAATGATTATGGCTTACAGCCAATGAAAACCCAAAAGTCATTATCTCAGTAAATTAGAATAATTAAAAAAAAAAAACCTGAGAAGGCTTCCTAAGGGTTCATAAAGGTCCTTTAGTCTGTTTCAGTAGCTCCACAATCATGGGGAAGACTCCTGAATGACAGATGTCCAGAAAGCGTCACTGACACACTCCACAAGGAAAGTACATTTTTCATTTCATTCAGAAATCAAGGTCCCGGAGTCTGGAGGAAGAGTGGAGAGGACACAGTCCAAGCTGCTGGAGGTCTAGTGTGAAGTCTCCACAATCAGTGATGGTTTGGGGAGCCATGTCATCTGCTGGTGTAGGTCCACTGGGTTTTATCAAGACCAAAGTCAGCGCAGCCATCTACCAGGACACTGTAGAGCACTTCATCCTTCCCTCTGCTGACAAGCTTTTTGGAGATGGAAATGTCATTCTCCAGCAGGACTTGGCCCCTGTCCACACGGCCAAAAGTACCAATACCTAGTGTAAACACAACAGTATCACTGGGACTGATTGGCGGCAAACTCGTCTGACCTTATCCCCATAGAGAATCTATGGAGTATTGTCAAGAGGAAGATGAGACACCAGACCCAACAATGCAGACAAGCTGAAGGCTGCTATCAAAGCAACCTGGGCTTCCATAGCCACTCAGCAGTGCCACAGGCTGATCGCCTCCATGCCACGCCTCATTGATGCAGTAATTGATGCAAAAGGAGCCGCGACCAAGTTCTGAGTGCAGTTACTGAACATACATTTCAGTAGGGAACATTTCAGATTTTAAAATCATTTTTCAAGCTGGTGTTATAAAGTATTCTAATTTACTGAGATAATGACTTTGGGGTTTTCATTGGCTGTAAGCCATAATCATCAACATTAATAGAAATAAACACTTGGAATAGATCACTCTGTGTGTAGTGACTCTATAGAATATACGAGTTTCACGTTTTCAAGAACTGAAATAAATTCACTTTTTGATGATATTCTAATTTTGTGAGAAGCTCCTGTATGTGTCACTACAAGCAAACCATGTCCATTCTGATCCCGAGCTCACATGTTACTCCCTTTTTGTCACTGTTATGAATAGGGGTTTGTAACTATAAGAATACATTGGTGTGCGTAGGAGCTGTATACACAAAACAATAGGAGATCATTTTGTAAAAATGCTTCATTTTTCATTTTGTCAAAAGTTGCAAAAGTATACATAGTATAGTATATTAACTACCCATTTCTGTATAATAACTCGGTTAACAGGGATAAATCTAGATGTGCTGCAGTCATGAGTGGATGTGTAGTAAGGAAGGAGGACGGGACGTAGATGTCCAGTTAGGAGTCCTTGAAAAAGCCACGGTGGCGAAACGTACGTTGCAGCTGGAGTCCTGGGGCACTACACATCATCTTTACACTGGTACTAGTATTTGCTTAGAGACTTTTCATGCACTTCATTTGGTCTTTTGAGACCGTTCATGATACACTTCTGCACCTATAGGTTTGTCCCTTTGGAGATTACTCTCCAGCATGTATATTTGATCTGTACCCTACATGATGCGTTTTTTTTGCACTGTGATATTTATTATGTATTATTCTGTCAGTTTGTCCTTTTTTAAAATAATATTTAATATACTGTTTGAACATTGGTTTTTGATGTTTTGGTTTAATGTTCACTTTTGGGAGGTCTTATAAAAGATATTCAAGGAATACTAATAATAATATAAAGCGCTATCATATTCTGCAGCGCTTTACATACATTATCCTCAGTGTAATAAGAAGATTACAAGCTGTCACACAGCTGCAGTGCTTGTTACAGTGTAGCAGTATTGCAGCTTCGGATGAATGTACAGGAATAAAATATCAATCACTATAAGTCATAATCTACAGTCTTTTGTTTGGCGCACATATCGCACTAACAAGTATTGGGGTTTCCTCGGGTCAAGGACGCACCGGGGTTTCCTCGCTCTGATCTTTCCTGCAGTCCTGTGTAAGGAAGGATGTGATTGTAAGAAGGGAGACGCAGAGACAATGGTGAGAAGATCATGGTTGTGCAGAGAGATGGACAGATTTTTTTTTTTACAGAATATTCTGACAACCAATATATCCCCCATTAAGGTACCTCAGGGGTTGTGTCCTGGTGCTCAGTGTCTTCTGATTGGCCGGTTTAGACAGTAATCCCTCCCCTGCTTTCATATTAAACCTGTACTCCTATTCTCACAGCTGAGACCCTGCTATAATTAGAGGGTGCTCAGTGCACATAGACCAATGCACTGATTACTGCACTGCTACGCCCCTTTCTTTGTCCCGGTGTTGGGGTCTTCATCTGTCCTCTGATGTCATTGGTTCACTAGGGTCACCTGGCGTACAGCTCTCATGTCACTCCCTAGGATCATATAGGCCAGAGCAGGTAGTTGGGCTTCTATGTTGCTACCACGTTTTATGACGTCTACATGCTGTGCTTTCAGACATCTCAGCTCTGCTATTCTGCCACAATGGGGTCTACTGTCATATCCAGGTCTGCTACTTTGCAGGCCTCTGCTACAGTACCAAAAGTAGAATCCAGACAAAGTCAGCTCTGCTTCAACAACTCATTCCAAGGTACCAGTCTGCACAAACAGTTCTGCTGTTCCAATGTACTAAACCACATACTCGGGTCTGCCGATCCACGTCCAAGGTGCCATCCAGCAATTCAGCACTGCTATTCCACATCCAAGATGCGATCCTGCATATTCAACTCTGCAATCCAATGTTCAAGGTGCCATCTGGCATTCAATATTCAGCTCTGCTGTTCCGCACCCAAACTGTCATCCTGCATCCTCTGCCATTCCATACCCAAGGTGCCATCCTGCATACTCAGCTCTGCCATTCCACATCCAAGGTGCCATCCTGCATACTCAGCTCTGCCGCTCCACATCCAAGGTGCCATCCTGCATACTCAGCTCTGCCGCTCCACATCCAAGGTGCCATCCTGCATACTCAGCTCTGTCGTTCCACATCCAAGGTGCCATCCTGCATACTCAGCTCTGCCGCTCCACATCCAAGGTGCCATCCTGCATACTCAGCTCTGCCGCTCCACATCCAAGGTGCCATCCTGCATACTCAGCTCTGCCGCTCCACATCCAAGGTGCCATCCTGCATACTCAGCTCTGTCGTTCCACATCCAAGGTGTCATCCTGCATACTCAGCTCTGCCATTCCACACCCAAGGTGCCATCCTGCATACTCAGCTCTGCCATTCCACATCCAAGGTGCCATCCTGCATACTCAGCTCTGCCGCTCCACATCCAAGGTGCCATCCTGCATACTCAGCTCTGTCGTTCCACATCCAAGGTGCCATCCTGCATACTCAGCTCTGCCGTTCCACATCCGATGTGCCATCCTGCATACTCAGCTCTGCCGCTCCACATCCAAGGTGCCATCCTGCATACTCAGCTCTGCCGTTCCACATCCAAGGTGCCATCCTGCATACTCAGCTCTGCCGCTCCACATCCAAGGTGCCATCCTGCATACTCAGCTCTGCCGCTCCACATCCAAGGTGCCATCCTGCATACTCAGCTCTGTCGTTCCACATCCAAGGTGCCATCCTGCATACTCAGCTCTGCCGTTCCACATCCAAGGTGCCATCCTGCATACTCAGCTCTGCCGTTCCACATCCAAGGTGCCATCCTGCATACTCAGCTCTGCCGTTCCACATCCAAGGTGCCATTCTGCATACTCAGCTCTGTCGTTCCACATCCAAGGTGCCATCCTGCATACTCAGCTCTGTCGTTCCACGTCCAAGGTGCCATCCTGCATACTCAGCTCTGTCGTTCCACATCCAAGGTGCCATCCTGCATACTCAGCTCTGCCGTTCCACATCCAAGGTGCCATCCTGCATACTCAGCTCTGTCGTTCCACATCCAAGGTGCCATCCTGCATGCTCAGCTCAGCCATTCCACATCCGATGTGCCATCCTGCATACTCAGCTCTGCCATTCCACATCCAAGGTGCCATCCTGCATACTCAGCTCTGCCGTTCCACATCCAAGGTGCCATCCTGCATACTCAGCTCTGTCGTTCCAGATCCAAGGTGTCATCCTGCACACTCAGCTCTGCCATTCCACATCCGATGTGCCATCCTGCATACTCAGCTCTGTCGTTCCACATCCAAGGTGCCATCCTGCATACTCAGCTCTGTCGTTCCACATCCAAGGTGCCATCCTGCATACTCAGCTCTGTCGTTCCACATCCAAGGTACCATCCTGCATACTCAGCTCTGTCGTTCCACATTCAAGGTGCCATCCTGCATACTCAGCTCTGCCATTCCACATCCAAGGTGCCATCCTGCATACTCAGCTCTGTCATTCCACATTCAAGGTGCCATCCTGCATACTCAGCTCTGTCATTCCACATCCAAGGTACCATCCTGCATACTCAGCTCTGCAGTTCCACATCCAAGGTACCATCCTGCATACTCAGCTCTGTTGTTCCACATTCAAGGTGCCATCCTGCATACTCAGCTCTGTCATTCCACATCCAAGGTACCATCCTGCATACTCAGCTCTGCAGTTCCACATCCAAGGTGCCATCCTGCATACTCAGCTCTGCCGTTCCACATCCAAGGTGCCATCCTGCATACTCAGCTCTGCCGCTCCACATCCAAGGTGCCATCCTGCATACTCAGCTCTGCCGCTCCACATCCAAGGTGCCATCCTGCATACTCAGCTCAGCCATTCCACATCCGATGTGCCATCCTGCATACTCAGCTCTGTCGTTCCACATCCAAGGTGCCATCCTGCATACTCAGCTCTGCCGTTCCACATCCAAGGTGCCATCCTGCATACTCAGCTCTGTCGTTCCACATCCAAGGTGCCATCCTGCATACTCAGCTCTGCCGTTCCACATCCAAGGTGCCATCCTGCATACTCAGCTCTGTCGTTCCACATCCAAGGTGCCATCCTGCATACTCAGCTCTGTCGTTCCACATCCAAGGTGCCATCCTGCATACTCAGCTCTGTCGTTCCACATCCAAGGTACCATCCTGCATACTCAGCTCTGTCGTTCCACATTCAAGGTGCCATCCTGCATACTCAGCTCTGCCATTCCACATCCAAGGTGCCATCCTGCATACTCAGCTCTGTCATTCCACATTCAAGGTGCCATCCTGCATACTCAGCTCTGTCATTCCACATCCAAGGTACCATCCTGCATACTCAGCTCTGCAGTTCCACATCCAAGGTACCATCCTGCATACTCAGCTCTGTTGTTCCACATTCAAGGTGCCATCCTGCATACTCAGCTCTGCCGTTCCACATCCAAGGTACCATCCTGCATACTCAGCTCTGTCGTTCCACATCCAAGGTGCCATCCTGCATACTGAGCTCTGTCATTCCATATTCAAGGTGCCATCCTGCATACTCAGCTCTGCCGTTCCACATCCAAGGTACCATCCTGCATACTCAGCTCTGACGTTCCACATTCAAGGTGCCATCCTGCATACTCAACTCTGTCATTCCACATTCAAGGTACCATCCTGCATACTCAGCTCTGCCGTTCCACATCCAAGGTACCATCCTGCATACTCAGCTCTGCCGTTCCACATCCAAGGTACCATCCTGCATACTCAGCTCTGTCGTTCCACATCCAAGGTGTGTCCTGGAAATCCCGTGTCTCTGATTGGACCAATCAGAGACGGGCACAGCATGGCGACGATGATGTCATAAAGGTTGCCTCGACCAATCAGCGACGGGCACAGTCTGCCGCCAGGCCTCGACCAATCAGCGACGGGCACAGTATCGACGTAGATGTCATAATGGTTGCCATAGCAACGATGATGTCATAAAGGTTGCCTCGACCAATCAGCGACGGGCACAGTCTGCCGCGAATTCTGGAATCATCATTGTCCATATACTACGGGGACATGCATATTCTAGAATACCCGATGCGTTAGAATCAGGCCACAATCTAGTCTTGCATATTTAGCTCTGATGTTCCATTTCCAAGATGCATTCCAACATGCTCAGCTCTGTTGTTCCATGCAATAGGCGTCGTCTTATACACTGTGTTCCAAGTTATTATGCAAATTGGATTTAAGTGTCAAAACGATTTAATTGTTTTGTTTTTCAAATAAACTCATGGATGGTATTGTGTCTCAGGGCTCAATGTATCACTGAAATCAATCTTAAACACATGTGATAATTAGTTTTCCAGGTGATTCTAATTAAAGGAAAAGTATTTAAAAATGATGTTCCACATTATTAAGCAGGCCACAGTTTTCAAGTAACATGGGAAAGAAAAAGAATCTCTCTGCTGCCGAAAAGCATCAAATAGTGCAATGCCTTGGTCAAGGGATGAAAACATTAGATATTTCTTGAAAATTTAAGCGTGATCATCTCACTGTTAAGAGATTTGTGGCTGAATCTGAGCACAGATGTGTTTGTGCTGATAAAGGCATAATGAGGAAGATTTCTGCCAGGCAAGTTCATCGGATTAAAAGAGCAGCTGCTAAAAAGCCATTACAAAGCAGCAAACAGATATTTGAAGCTGCTGGTGCCTCTGGAGTCCCTCGAACCTCAAGGTATAGGCTCCTTCAAAGGCTTGCTGTGCTGCATAAACCTACTATTCGGCCACTCCTAAACAGTGTTCACAAGCAGAAACGGTTGCAGTGGGCCCAGACATACATGAAGACTAATTTTCAAACAGTCTTATTTACTGATGAGTGTCGAGCAACCGTGGATGGTCCAGATGGATGGAGTAGTGGATGGTTGGTGGATGGCCACCATGTCCCAACAAGGCTGCAACAACAGCAAGGAGGTGGAGGAGTCATGTTTTGGGACGGAATCATGGGGAAACAGCTGGTAGGGCCCTTTAAGGTTCCTGAAGGTGTGAAAATGACCTCTGCAAAGAATATAGAGTTTCTGACTAAACTTTCTTCCATGGTATAAGAAACAGAAACATGCCTTCAGGAACAAAATCATCTTCATGCTGACAATGCCCCATCTCATGCTGCAAAGAATACCTCCGAGTCATTGGCTGCTATGGGCATAACAGGAGATAAACTCATGGTGTGGCCACCATCTTCCCCTGACCTCAACCCTATAGAGAACCTTTGGAGTATCATCAAGCTAAAGACCTATGAGGGTGGGAGGCAGTTCACATCCAAACAGCAGCTCTGGGAGGCGAAGAAATACAAGCAGGAACTCTTCAAAAACTCACAAGTTCTATGGATGCAAGAATTGTGAAGGTGACATCACAGAAGGGCTCCTATGTTAACATGTAACTTGGCCGGTTAGGATGTTTTGGAGCTAAATAGCTTTTTTGTTCAGTGAATGTGACCTCCTAATGCTGCAGATTCCACAAATGAGCATTTTCAGTTCTTTAAAAAAGATCAAATGTTTAGAAATTCTACTGTGCCTAATAATTTGGAACAGTGCATTGTGGGGTTTTATTCATTTTGGAGATTATACTGTTATCATTGGGAGGTTTCTTCAATAAAATTCGATGTATACTCTAACGGGTGATTACTTTTATTAGACTGACTGTCATTTGGACCGACCATTTAGGAAAATCCGAGAAAAATATCATTTGCATAATAATTTGGAACATAGGGTATATTTAGCTCTGCTGTTCCACATCCAAGGTGCCATCTTGCATATTTAGCTCTGATGTTCCATTTCCAAGATGCATTCCAACATGCTCAGCTCTGCTGTTCCATACCAAAGGTGTCTTCTTGTATATTTAGCTCTGCCGTTCCACATCCAAAGTGCTGTCCTGCATATTCAGCTCTGACGTTCCTCATCCAAGGTACCGTCTTGCATGTTCATCTCTACAGTGCCAGGCTGCAAAAAGTGCCATCTAGTGTATTTATGTCTCGTGTTCTGTGCTGTACAACCTCCTACGGTCCGCACGCGGCATCCAGACTTACGCTTTTGGGAATACACCTCACCAGCTGAGCATTGCACTCATTGGGAGCTGTATACATTTCTCCATAGTGAGCTCCCCCTAGTGGTGAGTGCAGGTGGACAGAATTCTATCATTTAACCCTCTGGGCGCTCACACATATTACACAATCTCGTCGTGGGGAGACGCTGTAGCAATAACCTTTTCCTGCTCAGTGACCGGATGTACAGCAAGTCTTCTGTGTCTTATGCCAGCTGTATATGGACTCCAGGACACTTCCGGCCTCTTTGATATCACATCCTATGAATCATCACAACGTTTTATGGGGCATTGAGCGTTATGTGGCAGACTAGAGACGTACTATGGAGCATCCCGGACCTCTGAGCCAAGCATGGTAAAGAATTCCAGGCTCCTGTGCTCACCCCAGACGGCTGAAGGGAATTTTCCATAGGAACCTTCTGCGTAGATCTATTATGAGCACGCAGTGATGGGAATGTAGCGGACACATTCTCCTGGATGTCAGCACGCTGGGTCTATGGCGGTATTATTTGGCTATTAAGTGAGAGTATTTTGCAGGCATTGTGTTGCAGCATTATTTGGGTCTGTATTGTGTAGTTATTGTATGGCGGTATTATTTGGCTTTTAAATGAGTTTTGTGTAGTCACTATATTGATGTATTATTTAGCTCTGTATTGTGTAGGTATTGTATGACTGTATTATTTGGCTATTTAATGACAGTATTGTGTAGGCATTGTAGTGCCGTATTATTTGGGCTCTGTATTGTGTTGTTATTGTATGGCAGTAATATTTGGCCATTTAATTACAGCAGCATGTAGGCATTGTATTGCTGTATTAATTGGGCTCTGTATTGTGTAGGCATTGTATGGCAGAATTATCTGCGCTCTGTATTGTATGGTGGTATTATTTGGGCACTATATTGTGCAGGCATTGTATGGTAGTATTATTTGGGCACTATATTGTGCAGGCATTGTATGGTAGTATTATTTGGGCTCTGTATTGTGTAGGTATTGTGTGGTGGTATTATTTGGGCTCTATATTGTGTTGTATAGGCATTGTATAGTAGTGTTGTTTGGGCTCTGTATTGTGTAGTCATAGTATTGCGGTATTATTTAGGCTTGGTATTGTGTGCACATTGTATGGCGGTATTATTTGGCTATTAATTGACAGTATTGTGTAGGCATTGTATTGCTGTATTATTTGGGCTCTGTATTGTGTAGGTATTGTGTGGTGGTATTATTTGGGCTCTATATTGTGTTGTATAGGCATTGTATGGCAGTTTTATTTGGGCTCTGTATTGTGTAGGTATTGTATGGCTGAATTATCTGGGCTCTGTATTGTACAGTCATAGTATTGTGGTATTATTTAGGCTCGGTATTGTGTACGCATAATATGGCGGTATTATTTGGCTATTAAATGATAGCTTTCTGTAGTCATTATGTTGAGCCAATATTTGGCACAGCATGGCGCATATAAAATGAATATTTGCCTGATTTTTAAATGTATCGGATATTTTGTAAATATTGGAACTGTCTGTAATAATTATAGGGGATAACTCAGGAGACTCTTTGCGTGGAACAAGACAACTACAGGACACAGTTTTATAAGTGGTAAAGTCTATATTGTCACACGGTGATTCAAACACGTGCAGAGAGAAACTCAAGTCCACAACACTTGGTGCAAATATCAAACGCAGCTTAGCAGTCAATAGGAAACTTCAGAGGAAAATGCAATCACGCAGAAAGTCTATGAAGCACAATTATTCTTGAGGATACTTGACACGAATAAGTCCTTGTTTAGTCCAAAACACAGATAGATATGCTTATAAGGCAGTTCAAATAATATCTTAGCTCAATCAGGGAGCTCTGGGTAATAGTCTCAGGTTCTTGCAAAGCAGCAACAGCTTACATGTCCAGCAAATGCAGGTGGAAGTAAACACGAGCAGCAGATGAAGGAGGATTACTGGAACTGGTGTATGCAGCAGGAACTCAGAGCAGAGTAGCAGGATCACCACACAGGTTCACAGGAGCAGGTATATAGCCAGGGAGTCACCAGAGGTCAGGAGCTGGATGCAAGGCAGAATACTCTAGCACAGACTGAAGGCTGGGGTGGAGTTTTATAGCAGGAAGACACAGTGCACATGAGACCAAAGACGCCATCTTGGAAGAGGGCAGTAATGCACAAAAAGGTAATAAAAAATGTTCAGAGTCCTGACACTGTCTAGAAATGGCAAGCGGGGACCCTACTTGCTGCTCTGTGCCCTATTAGTTATAAAACGAGCTCTGCAGCCTGCAGGTACAGTTTCATTAGGTAAAGTTGCCCCTCTGCACCTTCTTCCGTAAAAAAAAAAGTACAGATGATCCCAACCTGCTGTAACTTTCTGCTGTGATGTCCGTCCTGGATGGCGGAGTCATTTCTGCCATGACTATGGAGGATGTGTTTGTATGAACGGTTCCGGTGTGTGCTTCACATCCAGATAAATGTTCCTCTCTGTTTGGAAAAACGACAATGAGTTATGAAAACATTTATCCGAGGGTGATGCATGGGCTGATGGAGGGATCTGCAGGGAACGTTTATAATGAGGCTCTGGGTCAGCGCAGAACAGATCCACAACCCTGGAGGGAAATCGCCAGCGGGTCCAGATGTGGGTCCTGAGTGCACCCTATTGAATCCGCCAATTGCCGGCATCGGAATGATCTGAAGAATGGTCAATGGGCTGCCATGGTGGGTCGGCCATAGTAGCACTTGCCTGTATCTGGACTTAATTTTACAATACACTGTAATATCACAGTAGTCCCCTAAAATGACGAATATAATACTGTGAAAAAATAAATTAAAAATTACCCATAAAATAAAAAAGTTTAAATCACTCCCTTTTTGTGAGTAGTGAAATGTAAAAAGTAAAAAAATAAATATAAAAATATTAAGCCCAATTGCAGTTTTTGGTCACTTTATATCTCCACCCCCACCCCCCCCCCCAAAAAAAAAAATGCATTAAATCTGAAAGTTGCATGATGCCTCAAAATGGTAATGAAAAAGGTAAAGTTAGTTTCTAAAAAAATAAATAAATAAATAAATAAATAAAACCTAAAACTTAAAGTGCAAAGAAATTTGAATATGGCAAATGAAATCAAATTATTTTTGCAAGTTTTTTTTATTCTCTTTTAGACCATTCTATATAAAAAAAAAATCCACCTTCTTCAAAAAATTGGCTACAAGTCAGATCTTTTTTTTTATTTCTGCCCCACTTATTATCATTTTATGGTAAAGTGAATGGCGTAATTCAAAATTACGATTCGTCCCACAAAAACAGACCTCATAAGACTATGTGGGCGGCAAAACTAAAAAGTTATGGCTCCTGAAAGGTGAGAAGGAAAAATGTAAAGATAACAAAAAATGTCCACATCTACACGGGGTCCAACATCTGCTGCTGATCATAGCAAAGGATGATAGCAGCTTGTGTAGACTCGCCATAGAAGGACAGCGCATTCACTAGAGCCCAATACTGTCCACTATAGTATAATACAATTTCACCGCACGCTCATGGTGATATCATGCTAAATCATTCAAAATGTTTATTACATAGAATAAATTGGGAGCAAAACAGGAATATAAAGTAGAAGCGATATACACAGATGTTTTGGCTCTACCAGAGCCTCAATCGTTTTATTGCTTGTTCCAAAGTCAGATCAAGAATGTAACACCCCAGGTAACCGGTTGTTACAGTGATGTTGTCTTCCTTTCGGGGAGGGTGATATCATGCTTGGAGGCAAGGAGGAGTCTCTTTACCAGGTAAGCACACACATGCAACACATTCCGAATCCAGGCCAAAAGGCGGAGCTCAGGACCCGGAGTCAGGGCAGCTTCCCTCAAATATGGATATATGTCCTGGCCTGGAGGAGGAGTTAGCCAGTTGGAGGGAGAGAGCGGAGGAAGCCAGTTGGATTGAGAGAGCGGAGGAAGCCAGTTGGTCCAGGGAGACCAAGCAAGCCAGTCGTTCACAGACAGTGGACAAGGACAGTTGGTTCAGGGAGACCTAGGAGAAGGAAGTCTGAGAGAGCAGACAGTGGAGCCGGGCAGCCAGGATTGTGCTGCAGCTCCTGGGAAGCGGAGAACCTGAAAGGTTGTTGCATGCAGTGTAGCATTGAGCGCAGGAGTGGAATAGGACTCAGAGGGAAACTGTGACCGGGCACCCTCAGAGCCAGAGCGCAGAAACCAGGTATCGGGAGCCTGAGGCTTTTGTGGGACTCTAAGACACGAAGCAGAACCGGAGGGCACTAGACTATACGTTAACCGCAAGCATCAAGCCTGAGGTACAGCAGTACTCTAAGATCCTGGGTCGTGGTAGAAACCCTATAAAAAGGCTCAAACTGCCTACTATGCAGGCAACTGTCCCAGGACAGGGGGAAGAGGATACCTTGCCATCACCACCTGTGCCTGATACCCTGGACTGTGGCCTGCTAACCACAGGTAAAGACTTTACAACTTTGTCCTCCACTTATTCGGACCCCGCTTCACCTGTGGGAAGTGTCACCATCTAGCCGACATATCATCACCCCAGAGGACCCCTTTAAGCGGCGTCAGTCCCTACTGACCAAGAACCATAGGTGGCGTCATGACAGACTTTATCACAATTCCCTTTAAAGACCATTCCCCTTTAAGTGAGCGCCCAGGGCCACGGACCGGGTCGTAGCCACCATGACATCCCCTTTAAGAGTGACTGGACCCGGTACCGAGTACCCCACTTTCCAGGCGGGCGACTCAAAGAGTAAGGTGCAGACTAAGGGATAGATTTCCCCGCAGTGCCTTGAAACGGCTGATATGTTCTGGATGTAGAGTGGCGCTCCTGCTCCTAGCTGAAATGGCGGCCATTATGTACAATCAAATTGTCATGCAGAAATTAGCAATAGAATCCTCCCAAAAACAAAGTGAAAATTTCTTTATTGAAAATAATACCAAATATAAAAAAAAAAATTGTAATGTTATACAGCTGATAATAGGAGCACATAGAATAATATTGCAGAGAAAACCCAAAAGTAATAATAAATATATCAATGTACCATGCTAAAAAATGTGGATAATACTCAAGAAATAAGCACCCACAAAAAGTATATAAAAAAAAGTGAAAAAAAGCCAATATATCATACACAATAATATATTTTAATAACCTTGTGTTATGCCTATATAGTGTTAAATATAATATGAATTAGTGACAGAACAAACAACACTATATACAATTATTGTGATAATCCATAATAATATCAGAAAGTGCAATGGTGCTGGTACTACAAATTATATTGAGTATATCCCAAATGTATATCCAGTAATGTATAACACTGCCGTGCAACAAATAATATAAAGTGCTGCAGTGCTAAAAAGATACCGTAAATACACTTTCCAGCTCTGCAGCACTTTATATTATTCGTTGCATGGCAGTGTTATACATTATTGCTTTTGCAAAGCGTTTCTTATATACATGACTTACATGAATGACAGAATTTCCCTCCTGGAGTTCCAACAAGGTGAAGCGACATAATACTAGGCTGTCCTCCCTACTTCTCCCCCACTGGTGGCAGAATAGTGCCCCCATCTGTGACAGCATTGTGCCTCACCACTAGGGGCAGCATCGCTCTCCTACCCTCCTCTCCCCCACTGGCAGCAGCACTGTGTCCCCCTTCCCAATACTCTTCCACAGGGTTATTTTTTCCCAAACTCCCTTCCCCACTCAATAACACTTTTTTTCAATTCCTCCTCACCCTCACTCCAGCCCTAGACCGGAAAGGGATGGCGGTGTCAGAGGAGGAAGGAGAGCTCTCCAGTGTCATACAGCCTCTCCAGTTCTTCTGCAGATGTCAGACTGCTGCAGGTTAAAGGACCTGTTGTCGTACGACCATGATGTCAACTACCAAATAGACACTCATCACTTTGTGCATGCATAGCTTCTATCCTGCACTTATTTCCTCTTCCTCTCTTTATCAATACTCGCTTTCTCTGTCCTCCCTAAGACTGCACATGCTTTCCTCCCTCTCTCCAAACTGTGACGATCCAACGGACGGATTTGTAGCATTTTTGCGAAGCGCTGAGCTAGATAATGGACTTATAGACACTTTGCAGCACAAAAATAGTTGACAATTTGACTCTTTAGAAAGTTGCTTAACTTTCTTTATTTGCTTCCAAAATGCAAATGTGTATAACCTTTCAGTTTCAGAAAATGTGATGAAGAGACGTAGATTGTCAGTTTCCTGTTACTAAATATCTCGCACACAGAAGCATATATATAACACCCGTAAAATCTACCCCTGTATACACAGTATATATACACATACATACTTTATTTACGTCATCGTCCAGTTACAGAGGAGACCACAAGAGTCTCCTCAGGGTCTCCCCGTCTGCTGAAAATAACGTGAAGCTGGTAACAATGGAATGTAAACTGTATATCTCTGCTTCAGCTTCTGTAACTTTGCCTGATATGGAGCCAACTGTTGGGAAGTCGTTATATTTGCCGCTTGCATCTTGTTTTGCATTTTAGGGAATATAAGAAAAGTTTATCAAATTCCATCTATTTGCATCTGCAACTGGGAAAAAGTAGCACCCAACTTTCCCACAGCCGGAAATACAAACCTAGGGGATGGGATATTGAGGGACATCCCTTTGTAGCTGGGTGATAACCCCTATGAGAGCAGTAATGGTGCTCATAGCGGTCACCTAACTTTCTCAGACGACCAAAAATATATATTTTTGTAATAAAAAGGCTTCTTATCGACTTTTGTGTCTTGTGAAATGTAATTTAGGGGAAGCGATCCTTAAATATTACAGAAAAGAAATCAGAAGTGACGTTGGGTCTGAGAATCACTGTGTTCCTGAAAAATCCGTCCTTTTTTCTTGCAATAATAAAGAAAATAGAAAATTTCCAGAAATAAAACGCTTTTTTGAAATTCTGTATTTTTCTAATTAGAAAATGCAAAAAGTAATTAAACAAACACAATCCAATTAAATCCACAATTTTACTGGATTATCAGAAAACCCAAATCAGTTATCAGTGTTAAAGGGGTTTTCCGGGTATAAGTTTTTCATCCCTATCGGTTTCCGCTTGATGATTTAATGACTATAATACACGTGACCACTGCAGCCGATCCCTGGGCTTAGCAGCTCTGCCAAAAAAATCTCATTTGGTTTTCAAGAGAAATCCGTATCAGGAAGCCATGTGTTTTTTTTCCCAAAGTTATTAGAGTTTTTTCTTTTTTGAAGATTTTGAAGCAGTTTTGAAATCTTTTTTTTCCCCACATGGTTTTGCATTTATTCTTTGTTACTTCACAGCGTCAAGTTGGAACAGATACAACGAGGATTTCGAATCAATGTTTTGAAAAACTCTTTGGAAAAAGAGTTCTTTAAAAAATACTGCGTAAACAATAAGCGTATGTGCAAACGGTGTCTTTCTCAGGAGCCCCCAAAATGGACATAATGCACTTTTTTTCTTTATTTTCCCTTCGGGAAGGTTGTCAAAACCTCGTCAGAAAAGAACCTCTCAGGATATGTGCGCATCGCGTCTCCTAAACCCCGGCACAGCCGCAGAGGTTTCCCAGGCAAAGCTGCTTCACGAAATGCTGGCAGTCGTTTTCTTGAAGCAGATTTTCTGCCAGCTTTGTAATTGTTCTTACATCATTCTTTGCAGTCATTCTTGCATTGTTCTTTGCTCTCGTTCTTGCATCTTTCTTGCATCATTCTTTGCAGTCGTTCTTTCATCGTTCTTTGCGGTCTGTCTTCCATTGTTCTTTGCAGTCGTTCTTGCATCTTTCTTGCATCATTCTTTGTAATCATTCTCACATTGTTCTTTGTGGTTGTTCTTACATCGTTCTTTGCGGTCGTTCTTACATCATTTTTTGTAGTCTTTCTTGCATCATTCTTTCCAGTCTTTCTTACATCCTTCTTTGCGGTTGTTCTTGCCTTGTTCTTTGCGGTCGTTATTGCATCATTCTTTGCGGTTCTTCTTGCATTGTTCTTTTCAATCATTCTTCTTACATCATTCTTTGCAGTAGTTCTTGCATCGTTCTTTGCGGTCGTTCCTGCATCGTTCTTTGCGGTCGTTCTTGCATTGTTCTTTGCAGTTCTTCTCGCATTGTTCTTTCCGATTGTTCTTCTTACATCATTCTTTGCAGTAGTTCTTGCATCGTTCTTTGCGGTCGTTCTTGCATCGTTCTTTGCGGTCGTTCTTGCATCGTTCTTTGCGATCGTTCTTGCATTGTTCTTTGCAGTTCTTCTCGCATTGTTCTTTCCGATCGTTCTTCTTACATCATTCTTTGCAGTAGTTCTTGCATTGTTCTTTGCTGTTGTTCTTGCATCATTCTTTGCGGTTGTTTTTTGCATTGTTCTTTGCTCTCGTTCTTGAATCTTTCTTGCATCATTCTTTGTAGTCTTTCTTGCATCATTCTTTGTAATCGTTCTCACATTGTTCTTTGTGGTTGTTCTTACATCGTTCTTTGTGGTCGATCTTACATCATTTTTTGTAGTCTTTCTTGCATCATTCTTTCCAGGCTTTCTTACATCCTTCTTTGTGGTTGTTCTTGCCTTGTTCTTTGCGGTCGTTATTGCATCATTCTTTGCGGTTCTTCTTGCATTGTTCTTTTCAATCATTCTTCTTACATCATTCTTTGCAGTAGTTCTTGCATCGTTCTTTGCGATCGTTCTTGCATTGTTCTTTGCAGTTCTTCTCGCATTGTTCTTTCCGATCGTTCTTCTTACATCATTCTTTGCAGTAGTTCTTGCATTGTTCTTTGCGATCGTTCTTGCATTGTTCTTTGCAGTTCTTCTCGCATTGTTCTTTCCGATCGTTCTTCTTACATCATTCTTTGCAGTAGTTCTTGCATTGTTCTTTGCTGTTGTTCTTGCATCATTCTTTGCGGTTGTTTTTTGCATTGTTCTTTGCTCTCGTTCTTGAATCTTTCTTGCATCATTCTTTGTAGTCTTTCTTGCATCATTCTTTGTAATCGTTCTCACATTGTTCTTTGTGGTTGTTCTTACATCGTTCTTTGTGGTCGATCTTACATCATTTTTTGTAGTCTTTCTTGCATCATTCTTTCCAGGCTTTCTTACATCCTTCTTTGTGGTTGTTCTTGCCTTGTTCTTTGCGGTCGTTATTGCATCATTCTTTGCGGTTCTTCTTGCATCGTTCTTTCCAATCGTTCTTCTTACATCATTTTTTGCAGTTGTTCTTGCATTGTTCTTTGCAGTCGTTCTTGCATCGTTCTTTGTGGTCGTTCTTGCATCGTTCTTTGCAGTTGTTCTTGCATCGTTCTTTGCGGTCGTTTTTGCATCGTTCTTTGCGGTCTGTTATGATCTGGTGGCCTAGGAGCGGCATGAGACGTACTCTGGAGAATGTGGTAACTGTACTGACCGCAGACCCTGGACTTAACACCGCAACTAGAAGTAGCCGTGGGATGTACCTACCAATCCTAGACACCTCGACACAGCCGGAGGACTAATTAACCCTATAGATAGAAAAGGGAAAGCTATCTTGCCTCAGAGAAAATTCCCAAAGGATAGACAGCCCCCCACAAATATTGACTGTGAGAGGAGAGGAAAAAACATACAGAGGCTGAAAACAGAATTTAGCAAAGGAGGCCAATCTAGCTAGTTAGAAATGATAGGACAGAGAACTATGCGGTCAGTATTAAAATACTAAGAAATGTCCACCACAGATAATACAAAAAACTCCACATCAAACCAAGGACATGGAAGGTAAATCTGCCTCTCCAGAGATTCCAGCTAGGCTGCATAAATCCTTACACAGATTAAGCTGGACAAGAAAAAACATGCAATGCACTGAACAATGAGGCCCACAACATGTGGGCAGAAAAACAAGCAGAACTTATCTTGAAGAAATGAACTGCAAGCAGGAGCGACCAGGAAGGGATGTGAATCCTCCAGAAACAATGAACATCTGGCACTCACTAAAGGGTGAAGCCAGACTAAATAGCCCCGACTGAAGTGGACACACCTGATGACTACTGTGAAGGACAAACAGCAGCACTACCACTTATAACCACCGGAGGGAGCCCAAGAGCAGAACCCACAACAGAATTCACAACAGCGGTCGTTCTTGCATCGTTCTTTGCAGTTGTTTTTGCATTGTTCTTTGCGGTCGTTCTTGCATCGTTCTTTGCGGTCGTTCTTGCATCGTTCTTTGCAGTTGTTTTTGCATTGTTCTTTGCGGTCGTTCTTGCATCGTTCTTTGCGGTCGTTCTTGCATCGTTCTTTGCAGTTGTTCTTGCATTGTTCTTTGCAGTCGTTCTTGCATTGTTCTTTGCAGTCGTTCTTGCATCGTTCTTTGCAGATGTTTTTGCATTGTTCTTTGCGGTCGTTCTTGGATCGTTCTTTGCGGTCGTTCTTGCATTGTTCTTTGCAGTTCTTCTTGCATCGTTCTTTCCGATCGTTCTTCTTACATCATTCTTTGCTGTTGTTCTTGCATAGTTCTTTGCAGTCATTCTTGTATCGTTCTTTGCTGTCTTTCTTCTTACTGTGAACTATAGAGACAAACACTCCTTGAATAATCCTCCTATTGATTTCAGTGAGAAATACAAAATGATTTACAGGTCTCTGATCAAGAAATTAGTCTGTGTCTGTCAGACAAGAGCCTTGGGTGCCCCTTCTACCTGCGGGCATCTCCAGCACCTCTTTAGATTACTAGACCTGTCATGACGTCACCATTACGTTGTGACGCTCACATGATGTTGTGCCAGGTCTACTGACCAGTTAAGGCACCAGTTGGTAGGAGGTTTACAAGCTTCTGGTTCGGCGGATGTTGACTACCGATGCAGCCTCTGGACCATGACCTCATGGATCATTTTGTCAACTCAAGTTGTCCATCTTGTATTTTCTTCAAAATAGAATCAGCATTGTCTAAGAATGTAAAACAAAAACATGCTAACCTATCAATCCCCCGCTGCTAAAGGATAAAGAATAAAATAAAAAAAACAATCCCTTCAGAATAGAGATAACATAAATTGGAGAACTAAAATACAGTTTCCCTGAAGAGTCTCGGAGGACAGTCCAGGGGGAATTCTACATATTGGGCTGACAAGCCCTGTGTGCCACTGGAAATTATGCCAGACAATTGACTTTTCAAACCCTGGCAGTGACCCAATGCAAGAAAATAAGCCTGAGAAAATGCGGAGAAAGCCATGAGGGACAGCTCCTCAGGACGGAGGAAGAATCTCATCTTAATATCACCACTCACCATCATATCTCATCCATCCCCAGCATTCGGGATGCCGTGTGGTGTCACCAGGCTCGGGGATCATATTTGTAGATTTATGGTTTATTATGGTGAAGAAATCAATTATAATATAAAGAATAACTATGTGCAGAAATACATTTGTCCAATATAATGAGCTAATAAAGAATCGTTTAATTCACTGATAATTCACAGAACTGAGTCAGCGCCTTGTGATACATTTTTCAAAAGGCGCAAATGGGAAAAAAAATAAAAACAGTTTCAAATACCTAGATTGGCCTTTTATGGAACTAATAATAACACAATAACCCAAACCTTTCATGGGTTCCTTTACAACATTTCTCCCTCTATTCTTAGTGTTAGACAGTCTGCCATGTTCCTAGGGGGTTGGTCTTGCAATAGAAAACCCCGCCCCTGAGCACTACTATTATAATCAGTGCTTGATGTAAGTTGAGTTTAATAGAACATGCATATTATTTTATTCAACTTTTTATAATCTACATTCCGATATACATGTCTTAGGAGGGCTGATCCTATTGGCAGCCGGATCAAAGTTTTCTGGGCTGCCGAATACCAGAAGGAGGTGCTGGCGGGACTGTAGAGGTGATGCCGATGCAGATGTGCATTGTGGTGCTGAAGTGCTGCACCCAAATGTTGGTTATAGGGAGGAGTATAATACGGGCACCCAGAGGAAAGTTTGGTGGCATTATGTGATTTGCCTCGAGAACCTGGTATGGGCCTTTTGTACCTGTTGTGCCTGGGCCATTGGCATGTGCTGTATCTTAGACTCAAGCCTGGAAAAGTTAGTGGGTTGGGTGAGATCTTCAGGCCTGGGCTCTGAAATGCGTCAGCTTGTGAAAAATTTCAATTAGGAGAAAAGGGATGGTTGACTTCCCTGTTAGCCATCTATTATTCCAGTCCTGGAGGGTGGTGGTCAGCGGACGGGAGTTTGGAGGGAGTGTTTATCTAATGGTCTCGCTCAGATAAAGACAGCTGCTTAAAGAGTGGCTCTCCTCCAGGTGTTAAAAAATTGCCTTTTTATTGAAAAACTCCTGACGCGGTCAGTGTAAAGTAGTGCACTTGGTGGCTTGTGGCCACATGCAGGACTCATTTGTACATGCAATCGAAATTTTGCGTTCTTGGCAAAAATAACTTTGGCAATGACTATTAAAATAATGTTTTCACGTGTGTTTAAGTCCTAAATGATTGGTTTAATAAACCAAAAGCATTTCCGGCTCCTTTAATAAATCTGTCTACATTGAGCTCCCCCTAGTGGTGGCTGCAGGCGGAGAGGATTTTATCGTGTCACTTTATGGCTATTAAGGCTATTTGGATTTTTTAAATATTTCAGATAAATGAAGATAAGTTAAGAAATGAATCAGCAACAGGAAGATTGACTTTATGGGTGCAATGACGAGTGATTTCCCAGAAAACATCAGGATGACATAATCTGTGGATAATAGCCGCGAGATGAGGATCAGACTGATCTCTCGTTGTCGGTAATCTCATGATTTATAAGGGATCAAGACGAGTGTATTAAAGTTGAGAGCCATTAGATACATATAAATCACCCAGCAGAATGTCAGCATCCTCGTATTGGATATTTTTATATATCTGGCCGCATGCCTGGAGCGTAATATTCTCATGTACCCGCTGGCCGTTTCTCAGTCAGGTTAGTCGGGATCTATTTAGAGCTGGTGTTGACCTTGGGATTTGGGGCTTTGTAATTGTATACTATGTAAGTTCATGTTGTCCAATTACACCGGTGTCTCAAAGGTCTCAAACGGACCGGTCAGCCAATCGAGGGCAAAATAGTCCATAAATGACAAAATGCAAAAACATTCATCTCTGAGGAGTCGTGTGATCTTCCTAGTTCCTCCAGGTGCCCGATGTAGGATGATCATCCATTCATATGAAAGGAAACTGTCAAAAAGCAAAGCTTCTATCATCGTAGAGTGGCATGCAAAAGTTTGGGCACCCCTGGTCAAAATTACTGTTATTGTGAACAATTAAGCAAGAAGACAATGAAATGATCTCTAAAAGGCCTCAAGTTAAAGATAACACATTTTCCTTATATTTTGTGCAAAAATTAAAAAAAATAATATGTCACATTTTACATTTTAAAAAATTACAAAAAGAAAATTGGGACTATGCAAAAGTTTGGGCGCCCTTGGAGATTTGTGTGCTCAGATAATTTTGACCAAGGTTTCAGACTTTAATGAGCCTGTTAGGGTTATGGCTTGTTTATTATTATTGTTAGGAAAGGCCAGGTGATGAAATTTCCCAGCTTTATAAAAACCAGCCTTCTCTAACCTTGTGCCAAAAATAGCAGCTACGGGTTCTTCTAAGCAGGTGCCCCACACTCTGAAAATGCCGACAAAGGAGAAGGCTATAAGAAAATAGCAAAGCGTCTTCAATTTGCCTTTTTCTCAGTTTGAAATGTTATTAAGAAATGGCAGTTAACTGGAACAGTGGAGGTCAAGATAAGGTCTGGAAGACCAAGCAAATTGTCAGTGAGAGCTTCTCGCAGGATTTCGAGAGAAACGAATCAGAAGAGAGGCAAATCTGAACCCCCTGCTGACTGCAAAAGACTTTCAGAAAGATTTAGCAGACTCTGGAGTTGTGGTACATTGTTCTACTGTTCAGAAACAACTGCACAAATATGGCCTTCATGGAAGAGTCATCAGAAGAAAACCTCTCCTGCGCCCTCACCATAAAATTCAGCATTTTTCTTTGTTCCTGCTCCTCTCTATTCCTGAGATGTGACTCCTTTTTACTTGTATATAAATTTAGCTTTGTGAGCAAGAAGGTGTGGATCTCAAGTATTCTATGTGGGCGTCTTCTTGAGAACCACACCCAGTTGACTAATAAGACTAGATTTACTGTATGTTCAAGGAAAAAGGGGCCATATCTCAGGAACGGAGAGGTTCAGGAACTAGGGAAAAACAGCGGCATTTACATCAGGTAAATATATATATATATATATATATATATATATATATATATATATATATATATATACACATGTATATATATACATAAATGAGAAATGACAGGTGCTATTTTAAAGGGATATCTGCTTTCTTAAATTTTTTGTTTTTTTAAAAAGTTCAGAATGTAGACAGATAATAAAAGAAGTAATACTTCTTTTACGGATCCCCTGCTACTTCAATTCTGTTTCTTTCTGGGGACCCTTCCCATCTCTGTACTTGCTGCACCATTTGGTGTCCTGCTATCAATACCTCCAATCACTGCTGTGTCACTCATAATTACAGATACTGCGGGCCTGATTAATCTTTTCTTTTTTTACATCACTTTTTTTTTTATTCATTGACGTTTTTTGAGCCGAATTCTTCAAAATGAGTAATTTTGTGCAAAATAAAAAAAATGCAGCGTTTTTGGGTCTTTTACAGTTTTTTTGCCTTTATAGAGTAAAAAGTTGCACGGGTTATTACAAATGTTGCATGCAAGTTTAACTTTTGTGCAAAAATTTCTGAGGTACACTTATAAAAAAAAAAATCACTCTAGTAGGGAGGGGAGGAGGGACTGCAGTTCATTTGCTCATAAATTGTGCGTCTTTTTAAAAAGATGCAATAATGAGTTTGGTAAATATCAGGATGGAAAAAAAGGCGACAAAACAAATAGAAAATATACTTCAAAATCGATGCAACTTAAAAGAAGAAAAGCAAAAAAACTGCAGAAAACCAAGAAAAAGTAGACAAAAAATCAAGCGTATAATACCGCCAACCGTTGCATATAAGATAATACGGAAATGTAATGCACACGTTTATGAGCGCTCCGTGTACGTCGGATTTTCATGGTCCACCCTTTATAATACCGCCAACCGTACAATATGAGATAATACGGAAATGTAACGCACACGTTTATGAGCGCTCCGTATACGTCGGTTTTTCATGGTCCACCCTGTATAATACCACCAACCGTACCATATGAGATAGTACAGAAATGTAACGCACACGTTTGTGACCGCTCCGTGTACGTGTTACGGTATTACATTTCCAGTTCGGACTGAGAGCGACACTTTTCTCCTGGGTAATTTGTACATTGTGTTTGGTGCACATCCTGCTTTTTGCACCGCAATCCCCTGTGTCATAAATCTGCTGTCACCCCGCTATAACTTTGTGATTTGTGTCCAGATTGATCTGGAGTCTCCACATTACCTCCTTCCTGCTTACTTCACATGTCACAATGACACAGCGCAGAAAGGCGCAGGATTTACACCAGCGATCCCGGGGTCACATCACGGGACACCACAGTCTCACAATACACATAGTATCCTCACAATTACTGGTTATGGATCAGAGGTGAAAATGCAAAGAGATCGCGACCCACATTTATGTCCCTGATCCCTATGAACGATTGCAACGACGGAGCGCAGAACTCGCCTCATATGTCAGAACGCGACACCTTACACCGCCATCATGGATTTTACTAACAATTCTGCTTTATTCATCTCTTCCTGGATTGTTGGATCTCGAAGATAACTTCCCATACAATCATTAATAACAGCGTGTCTCCTGCTTCTCACTGGTGCTGTCCAGATATATTTATACAGAGTCCTGTCTTGTAACAAACTGTGACACCTGCGATGTGTAACCTGACATGTCACATTACTGCAAAAGGGAAGTTATATTCCTGTACATAGGGAGCACGAGAGCAGTATTATAGCAGTTCTATTCTTATACATAGGGGCAGTATTATAGTAGTTATATTCTTATACATAGGGGCAGTATTATAGTAGTTATATTCTTGTACATAGGAGCAGTATTACAGTAGTTATATTCTTGTACATAGGGGCAGTATTATAGTAGTTATATTCTTGTACATAGGAGCAGTATTATAGCAGTTCTATTCTTATACATAGGGGCAGTATTATAGTAGTTATATTCTTGTACATAGGGGGCAGTATTATAGTAGTTATATTCTTATACATAGGGGCAGTATTATAGTAGTTATATTCTTGTACCTAGGAGCAGTATTATAGTAGTTATATTCTTGTACATAGGGGCAGTATTATAGTAGTTATATTCTTGTACATAGGAGCAGTATTATAGCAGTTATATTCTTGTACATAGGAGCAGTATTATAGCAGTTATATTCTTGTACATAGGGGCAGTATTATAGTAGTTATATTCTTGTACATAGGGGCAGTATTATAGTAGTTATATTCTTGTACATAGGGGCAGTATTATAGTAGATATATTCTTGTACATAGGAGCAGTATTATAGCAGTTATATTCTTGTACATAGGGGCAGTATTATAGTAGTTATATTCTTGTACATAGGGGCAGTATTATAGTAGTTATATTCTTGTACATAGGGGGCAGTATTATAGTAGTTATATTATTGTACATAGGTGCAGTATTATAGTAGTTATATTCTTGTACATAGGGGCAGTATTATAGTAGTTATATTCTTGTACATAGGTGCAGTATTATAGTAGTTATATTCTTGTACATAGGGGCAGTATTATAGTAGTTATATTCTTGTACATAGGTGCAGTATTATAGTAGTTATATTCTTGTACATAGGGGCAGTATTATAGTAGTTATATTCTTGTACATAGGGGCAGTATTATAGTAGTTATATTCTTGTACATAGGGGCAGTATTATAGTAGTTATATTCTTGTACATAGGGGCAGTATTATAGTAGTTATATTCTTGTACATAGGAACAGTATTATAGTAGTTCTCTTCTTGTACAAAGGGGCAGTATTATAGTAGTTATATTCTTGTACATAGGGGCAGTATTATAGTAGTTCTATTCTTGTACATAGGGGCAGTATTATAGTAGTTCTATTCTTGTACGTAGGGGCAGTATTATAGTAGTTCTATTCTTGTACATAGGGGCAGTATTATAGTAGTTATATTCTTGTACATAGGGGCAGTATTATAGTAGTTATATTCTTGTACATAGGGGCAGTATTATAGTAGTTATATTCTTGTACATAGGAGCAGTATTATAGCAGTTATATTCTTGTACATAGGGGCAGTATTATAGTAGTTATATTCTTGTACATAGGAGCAGTATTATAGTAGTTATCATCTTGTACATAGGAGCAGTATTATAGCAGTTATATTCTTGTACATAGGGGCAGTATTATAGTAGTTATATTCTTGTACATAGGGGCAGTATTATAGTAGTTATATTCTTGTACATAGGGGCAGTATTATAGTAGTTATATTCTTGTACATAGGAGCAGTATTATAGCAGTTATATTCTTGTACATAGGGGCAGTATTATAGTAGTTATATTCTTGTACATAGGAGCAGTATTATAGCAGTTATATTCTTGTACATAGGGGCAGTATTATAGTAGTTATATTCTTGTACATAGGGGCAGTATTATAGTAGTTATATTCTTGTACATAGGGGCAGTATTATAGTAGTTATATTCTTGTACATAGGTGCAGTATTATAGTAGTTATATTCTTGTACATAGGGGCAGTATTGTAGTAGTTATATTCTTGTACATAGGGGCAGTATTATAGTAGTTATATTCTTGTACATAGGGGCAGTATTATAGTAGTTATATTCTTGTACATAGGGGCAGTATTATAGTAGTTATATTCTTTCACATAGGAACAGTATTATAGTAGTTCTCTTCTTGTACAAAGGGGCAGTATTATAGTAGTTATATTCTTGTACATAGGGGCAGTATTATAGTAGTTATATTCTTGTACATAGGGGCAGTATTATAGTAGTTCTATTCTTGTACATAGGGGCAGTATTATAGTAGTTATATTCTTGTACATAGGGGCAGTATTATAGTAGTTATATTCTTGTACATAGGGGCAGTATTATAGTAGTTCTATTCTTGTACATAGGGGCAGTATTATAGTAGTTATATTCTTGTATATAGGAGCAGTATTATAGTAGATATATTCCTGTACATAGGAGCAGTATTATAGTAGTTCTATTCTTGTACATAGGGGCAGTATTATAGTAGTTATATTCTTGTACATAGGGGCAGTATTATAGTAGTTCTATTCTTGTACATAGGGGCAGTATTATAGTAGTTATATTCTTGTACATAGGAGCAGTATTATAGTAGATATATTCCTGTACATAGGAGCAGTATTATAGTAGTTATATTCTTGTAGATAGGGGCAGTATTATAGTAGTTATTTTCTTGTACATAGGGGCAGTATTATAGTAGTTATATTCTTGTACATAGGGGCAGTATTATAGTAGTTATATTCTTGTACATACGGGCAGTATTATAGTAGTTATATTCTTGTACATAGTGGCAGTATTATAGTAGTTATATTCTTGTACATAGGGGCAGTATTATAGTAGTTATATTCTTGTACATAGGAGCAGTATTATAGTAGATATATTCCTGTACATAGGAGCAGTATTATAGTAGTTCTATTCTTGTACATAGGGGCAGTATTATAGTAGTTATATTCTTGTACATAGGAGCAGTATTATAGTAGATATATTCCTGTACATAGGAGCAGTATTATAGTAGTTATATTCTTGTACATAGGGGCAGTATTATAGTAGTTATATTCTTGTACATAGGAGCAGTATTATAGCAGTTATATTCTTGTACATAGGGGCAGTATTATAGTAGTTATATTCTTGTACATAGGAGCAGTATTATAGCAGTTATATTCTTGTACATAGGGGCAGTATTATAGTAGTTATATTCTTGTACATAGGGGCAGTATTATAGTAGTTATATTCTTGTACATAGGGGCAGTATTATAGTAGTTATATTCTTGTACATAGGGGCAGTATTATAGTAGTTATATTCTTGTACATAGGGGCAGTATTATAGTAGTTATATTCTTGTACATAGGGGCAGTATTATAGTAGTTATATTCTTGTACATAGGAACAGTATTATAGTAGTTCTCTTCTTGTACAAAGGGGCAGTATTATAGTAGTTATATTCTTGTACATAGGGGCAGTATTATAGTAGTTCTATTCTTGTACATAGGGGCAGTATTATAGTAGTTATATTCTTGTACGTAGGGGCAGTATTATAGTAGTTCTATTCTTGTACATGGGAGCAGTATTATAGTAGATATATTCCTGTACATAGGAGCAGTATTATAGTAGTTATATTCTTGTACATAGGGGCAGTTTTATAGTAGTTATATTCTTGTACATAGGGGCAGTATTATAGTAGTTCTATTCTTGTACATAGGGGCAGTATTATAGTAGTTATATTCTTGTACATAGGGGCAGTATTATAGTAGTTATATTCTTGTACATAGGGGCAGTATTATAGTAGTTATATTCTTGTACATAGGGGCAGTATTGTAGTAGTTATATTCTTGTACATAGGGGCAGTATTATAGTAGTTATATTCTTGTACATAGGAACAGTATTATAGTAGTTCTCTTCTTGTACAAAGGGGCAGTATTATAGTAGTTATATTCTTGTACATAGGGGCAGTATTATAGTAGTTCTATTCTTGTACATAGGGGCAGTATTATAGTAGTTATATTCTTGTACGTAGGGGCAGTATTATAGTAGTTCTATTCTTGTACATGGGAGCAGTATTATAGTAGATATATTCCTGTACATAGGAGCAGTATTATAGTAGTTATATTCTTGTACATAGGGGCAGTATTATAGTAGTTATATTCTTGTACATAGGGGCAGTATTATAGTAGTTCTATTCTTGTACATAGGGGCAGTATTATAGTAGTTATATTCTTGTACATAGGGGCAGTATTATAGTAGTTATATTCTTGTACATAGGGGCAGTATTATAGTAGTTCTATTCTTGTACATAGGGGCAGTATTATAGTAGTTATATTCTTGTATATAGGAGCAGTATTATAGTAGATATATTCCTGTACATAGGAGCAGTATTATAGTAGTTCTATTCTTGTACATAGGGGCAGTATTATAGTAGTTATATTCTTGTACATAGGGGCAGTATTATAATAGTTCTATTCTTGTACATAGGGGCAGTATTATAGTAGTTATATTCTTGTACATAGGAGCAGTATTATAGTAGATATATTCCTGTACATAGGAGCAGTATTATAGTAGTTATATTCTTGTACATAGGGGCAGTATTATAGTAGTTATATTCTTGTACATAGGGGCAGTATTATAGTAGTTCTATTCTTGTACATAGGGGCAGTATTATAGTAGTTATATTCTTGTACATAGGGGCAGTATTATAGTAGTTATATTCTTGTACATAGGGGCAGTATTATAGTAGTTCTATTCTTGTACATAGGGGCAGTATTACAGTAGTTATATTCTTGTATATAGGAGCAGTATTATAGTAGATATATTCCTGTACATAGGAGCAGTATTATAGTAGTTCTATTCTTGTACATAGGGGCAGTATTATAGTAGTTATATTCTTGTACATAGGGGCAGTATTATAGTAGTTCTATTCTTGTACATAGGGGCAGTATTATAGTAGTTATATTCTTGTACATAGGAGCAGTATTATAGTAGATATATTCCTGTACATAGGAGCAGTATTATAGTAGTTATATTCTTGTACATAGGGGCAGTATTATAGTAGTTATTTTCTTGTACATAGGGGCAGTATTATAGTAGTTATATTCTTGTACATAGGGGCAGTATTATAGTAGTTATATTCTTGTACATACGGGCAGTATTATAGTAGTTATATTCTTGTACATAGTGGCAGTATTATAGTAGTTATATTCTTGTACATAGGGGCAGTATTATAGTAGTTATATTCTTGTACATAGGAGCAGTATTATAGTAGTTATATTCTTGTACATAGGGGCAGTATTATAGTAGTTATATTCTTGTACATAGGGGCAGTATTATAGTAGTTATATTCTTGTACATAGGGGCAGTATTATAGTAGTTATATTCTTGTACATAGGAACAGTATTATAGTAGTTCTCTTCTTGTACAAAGGGGCAGTATTATAGTAGTTATATTCTTGTACATAGGGGCAGTATTATAGTAGTTCTATTCTTGTACATAGGGGCAGTATTATAGTAGTTATATTCTTGTACGTAGGGGCAGTATTATAGTAGTTCTATTCTTGTACATGGGAGCAGTATTATAGTAGATATATTCCTGTACATAGGAGCAGTATTATAGTAGTTATATTCTTGTACATAGGGGCAGTATTATAGTAGTTATATTCTTGTACATAGGGGCAGTATTATAGTAGTTCTATTCTTGTACATAGGGGCAGTATTATAGTAGTTATATTCTTGTACATAGGGGCAGTATTATAGTAGTTATATTCTTGTACATAGGGGCAGTATTATAGTAGTTCTATTCTTGTACATAGGGGCAGTATTATAGTAGTTATATTCTTGTATATAGGAGCAGTATTATAGTAGATATATTCCTGTACATAGGAGCAGTATTATAGTAGTTCTATTCTTGTACATAGGGGCAGTATTATAGTAGTTATATTCTTGTACATAGGGGCAGTATTATAATAGTTCTATTCTTGTACATAGGGGCAGTATTATAGCAGTTATATTCTTGTACATAGGAGCAGTATTATAGTAGATATATTCCTGTACATAGGAGCAGTATTATAGTAGTTATATTCTTGTACATAGGGGCAGTATTATAGTAGTTATATTCTTGTACATAGGGGCAGTATTATAGTAGTTCTATTCTTGTACATAGGGGCAGTATTATAGTAGTTATATTCTTGTACATAGGGGCAGTATTATAGTAGTTATATTCTTGTACATAGGGGCAGTATTATAGTAGTTCTATTCTTGTACATAGGGGCAGTATTACAGTAGTTATATTCTTGTATATAGGAGCAGTATTATAGTAGATATATTCCTGTACATAGGAGCAGTATTATAGTAGTTCTATTCTTGTACATAGGGGCAGTATTATAGTAGTTATATTCTTGTACATAGGGGCAGTATTATAGTAGTTCTATTCTTGTACATAGGGGCAGTATTATAGTAGTTATATTCTTGTACATAGGAGCAGTATTATAGTAGATATATTCCTGTACATAGGAGCAGTATTATAGTAGTTATATTCTTGTACATAGGGGCAGTATTATAGTAGTTATTTTCTTGTACATAGGGGCAGTATTATAGTAGTTATATTCTTGTACATAGGGGCAGTATTATAGTAGTTATATTCTTGTACATACGGGCAGTATTATAGTAGTTATATTCTTGTACATAGTGGCAGTATTATAGTAGTTATATTCTTGTACATAGGGGCAGTATTATAGTAGTTATATTCTTGTACATAGGAGCAGTATTATAGTAGATATATTCCTGTACATAGGAGCAGTATTATAGTAGTTCTATTCTTGTACATAGGGGCAGTATTATAGTAGTTATATTCTTGTACATAGGAGCAGTATTATAGTAGATATATTCCTGTACATAGGAGCAGTATTATAGTAGTTATATTCTTGTACATAGGGGCAGTATTATAGTAGTTATATTCTTGTACATAGGAGCAGTATTATAGCAGTTATATTCTTGTACATAGGGGCAGTATTATAGTAGTTATATTCTTGTACATAGGAGCAGTATTATAGCAGTTATATTCTTGTACATAGGGGCAGTATTATAGTAGTTATATTCTTGTACATAGGGGCAGTATTATAGTAGTTATATTCTTGTACATAGGGGCAGTATTATAGTAGTTATATTCTTGTACATAGGTGCAGTATTATAGTAGTTATATTCTTGTACATAGGGGCAGTATTATAGTAGTTATATTCTTGTACATAGGGGCAGTATTATAGTAGTTATATTCTTGTACATAGGGGCAGTATTATAGTAGTTATATTCTTGTACATAGGGGCAGTATTATAGTAGTTATATTCTTGTACATAGGAACAGTATTATAGTAGTTCTCTTCTTGTACAAAGGGGCAGTATTATAGTAGTTATATTCTTGTACATAGGGGCAGTATTATAGTAGTTCTATTCTTGTACATAGGGGCAGTATTATAGTAGTTATATTCTTGTACGTAGGGGCAGTATTATAGTAGTTCTATTCTTGTATATGGGAGCAGTATTATAGTAGATATATTCCTGTACATAGGAGCAGTATTATAGTAGTTATATTCTTGTACATAGGGGCAGTATTATAGTAGTTATATTCTTGTACATAGGGGCAGTATTATAGTAGTTATATTCTTGTACATAGGGGCAGTATTATAGTAGTTCTATTCTTGTACATAGGGGCAGTATTATAGTAGTTATATTCTTGTATATAGGAGCAGTATTATAGTAGATATATTCCTGTACATAGGAGCAGTATTATAGTAGTTCTATTCTTGTACATAGGGGCAGTATTATAGTAGTTATATTCTTGTACATAGGGGCAGTATTATAATAGTTCTATTCTTGTACATAGGGGCAGTATTATAGTAGTTATATTCTTGTACATAGGAGCAGTATTATAGTAGATATATTCCTGTACATAGGAGCAGTATTATAGTAGTTATATTCTTGTACATAGGGGCAGTATTATAGTAGTTATTTTCTTGTACATAGGGGCAGTATTATAGTAGTTCTATTCTTGTACATAGGGGCAGTATTATAGTAGTTATATTCTTGTACATACGGGCAGTATTATAGTAGTTATATTCTTGTACATAGTGGCAGTATTATAGTAGTTATATTCTTGTACATAGGGGCAGTATTATAGTAGTTATATTCTTGTACATAGGAGCAGTATTATAGTAGATATATTCCTGTACATAGGAGCAGTATTATAGTAGTTCTATTCTTGTACATAGGGGCAGTATTATAGTAGTTATATTCTTGTACATAGGAGCAGTATTATAGTAGATATATTCCTGTACATAGGAGCAGTATTATAGTAGTTATATTCTTGTACATAGGGGCAGTATTATAGTAGTTATATTCTTGTACATAGGAGCAGTATTATAGTAGATATATTCCTGTACATAGGAGCAGTATTATAGTAGTTATATTCTTGTACATAGGAGCAGTATTATAGTAGATATATTCCTGTACATAGGAGCAGTATTATAGTAGTTCTATTCTTGTACATATGGGCAGTATTATAGTAGTTATATTCTTGTACATAGGAGCAGTATTATAGTAGATATATTCCTGTACATAGGAGCAGTATTATAGTAGTTATATTCTTGTACATAGGAGCAGTATTATAGTAGATATATTCCTGTACATAGGAGCAGTATTATAGTAGTTATATTCTTGTACATAGGGGCAGTATTATAGTAGTTATATTCTTGTACATAGGGGCAGTATTATAGTAGTTATATTCTTGTACATAGGGGCAGTATTATAGTAGTTATATTCTTGTACATAGGAACAGTATTATAGTAGTTCTCTTCTTGTACAAAGGGGCAGTATTATAGTAGTTATATTCTTGTACATAGGGGCAGTATTATAGTAGTTCTATTCTTGTACATAGGGGCAGTATTATAGTAGTTATATTCTTGTACATAGGGGCAGTATTATAGTAGTTCTATTCTTGTACATAGGGGCAGTATTATAGTAGTTATATTCTTGTACATAGGGGCAGTATTATAGTAGTTATATTCTTGTACATAGGGGCAGTATTATAGTAGTTATATTCTTGTACATAGGAGCAGTATTATAGCAGTTATATTCTTGTACATAGGGGCAGTATTATAGTAGTTATATTCTTGTACATAGGAGCAGTATTATAGTAGTTATCATCTTGTACATAGGAGCAGTATTATAGCAGTTATATTCTTGTACATAGGGGCAGTATTATAGTAGTTATATTCTTGTACATAGGGGCAGTATTATAGTAGTTATATTCTTGTACATAGGGGCAGTATTATAGTAGTTATATTCTTGTACATAGGAGCAGTATTATAGCAGTTATATTCTTGTACATAGGGGCAGTATTATAGTAGTTATATTCTTGTACATAGGAGCAGTATTATAGCAGTTATATTCTTGTACATAGGGGCAGTATTATAGTAGTTATATTCTTGTACATAGGGGCAGTATTATAGTAGTTATATTCTTGTACATAGGGGCAGTATTATAGTAGTTATATTCTTGTACATAGGTGCAGTATTATAGTAGTTATATTCTTGTACATAGGGGCAGTATTATAGTAGTTATATTCTTGTACATAGGGGCAGTATTATAGTAGTTATATTCTTGTACATAGGGGCAGTATTATAGTAGTTATATTCTTGTACATAGGGGCAGTATTATAGTAGTTATATTCTTTCACATAGGAACAGTATTATAGTAGTTCTCTTCTTGTACAAAGGGGCAGTATTATAGTAGTTATATTCTTGTACATAGGGGCAGTATTATAGTAGTTATATTCTTGTACATAGGGGCAGTATTATAGTAGTTCTATTCTTGTACATAGGGGCAGTATTATAGTAGTTATATTCTTGTACATAGGGGCAGTATTATAGTAGTTATATTCTTGTACATAGGGGCAGTATTATAGTAGTTCTATTCTTGTACATAGGGGCAGTATTATAGTAGTTATATTCTTGTATATAGGAGCAGTATTATAGTAGATATATTCCTGTACATAGGAGCAGTATTATAGTAGTTCTATTCTTGTACATAGGGGCAGTATTATAGTAGTTATATTCTTGTACATAGGGGCAGTATTATAGTAGTTCTATTCTTGTACATAGGGGCAGTATTATAGTAGTTATATTCTTGTACATAGGAGCAGTATTATAGTAGATATATTCCTGTACATAGGAGCAGTATTATAGTAGTTATATTCTTGTACATAGGGGCAGTATTATAGTAGTTATTTTCTTGTACATAGGGGCAGTATTATAGTAGTTATATTCTTGTACATAGGGGCAGTATTATAGTAGTTATATTCTTGTACATACGGGCAGTATTATAGTAGTTATATTCTTGTACATAGTGGCAGTATTATAGTAGTTATATTCTTGTACATAGGGGCAGTATTATAGTAGTTATATTCTTGTACATAGGAGCAGTATTATAGTAGATATATTCCTGTACATAGGAGCAGTATTATAGTAGTTCTATTCTTGTACATAGGGGCAGTATTATAGTAGTTATATTCTTGTACATAGGAGCAGTATTATAGTAGATATATTCCTGTACATAGGAGCAGTATTATAGTAGTTATATTCTTGTACATAGGGGCAGTATTATAGTAGTTATATTCTTGTACATAGGAGCAGTATTATAGCAGTTATATTCTTGTACATAGGGGCAGTATTATAGTAGTTATATTCTTGTACATAGGAGCAGTATTATAGCAGTTATATTCTTGTACATAGGGGCAGTATTATAGTAGTTATATTCTTGTACATAGGGGCAGTATTATAGTAGTTATATTCTTGTACATAGGGGCAGTATTATAGTAGTTATATTCTTGTACATAGGTGCAGTATTATAGTAGTTATATTCTTGTACATAGGGGCAGTATTATAGTAGTTATATTCTTGTACATAGGGGCAGTATTATAGTAGTTATATTCTTGTACATAGGGGCAGTATTATAGTAGTTATATTCTTGTACATAGGGGCAGTATTATAGTAGTTATATTCTTGTACATAGGAACAGTATTATAGTAGTTCTCTTCTTGTACAAAGGGGCAGTATTATAGTAGTTATATTCTTGTACATAGGGGCAGTATTATAGTAGTTCTATTCTTGTACATAGGGGCAGTATTATAGTAGTTATATTCTTGTACGTAGGGGCAGTATTATAGTAGTTCTATTCTTGTACATGGGAGCAGTATTATAGTAGATATATTCCTGTACATAGGAGCAGTATTATAGTAGTTATATTCTTGTACATAGGGGCAGTATTATAGTAGTTATATTCTTGTACATAGGGGCAGTATTATAGTAGTTCTATTCTTGTACATAGGGGCAGTATTATAGTAGTTATATTCTTGTACATAGGGGCAGTATTATAGTAGTTATATTCTTGTACATAGGGGCAGTATTATAGTAGTTCTATTCTTGTACATAGGGGCAGTATTATAGTAGTTATATTCTTGTATATAGGAGCAGTATTATAGTAGATATATTCCTGTACATAGGAGCAGTATTATAGTAGTTCTATTCTTGTACATAGGGGCAGTATTATAGTAGTTATATTCTTGTACATAGGGGCAGTATTATAATAGTTCTATTCTTGTACATAGGGGCAGTATTATAGTAGTTATATTCTTGTACATAGGAGCAGTATTATAGTAGATATATTCCTGTACATAGGAGCAGTATTATAGTAGTTATATTCTTGTACATAGGGGCAGTATTATAGTAGTTATATTCTTGTACATAGGGGCAGTATTATAGTAGTTCTATTCTTGTACATAGGGGCAGTATTATAGTAGTTATATTCTTGTACATAGGGGCAGTATTATAGTAGTTATATTCTTGTACATAGGGGCAGTATTATAGTAGTTCTATTCTTGTACATAGGGGCAGTATTACAGTAGTTATATTCTTGTATATAGGAGCAGTATTATAGTAGATATATTCCTGTACATAGGAGCAGTATTATAGTAGTTCTATTCTTGTACATAGGGGCAGTATTATAGTAGTTATATTCTTGTACATAGGGGCAGTATTATAGTAGTTCTATTCTTGTACATAGGGGCAGTATTATAGTAGTTATATTCTTGTACATAGGAGCAGTATTATAGTAGATATATTCCTGTACATAGGAGCAGTATTATAGTAGTTATATTCTTGTACATAGGGGCAGTATTATAGTAGTTATTTTCTTGTACATAGGGGCAGTATTATAGTAGTTATATTCTTGTACATAGGGGCAGTATTATAGTAGTTATATTCTTGTACATACGGGCAGTATTATAGTAGTTATATTCTTGTACATAGTGGCAGTATTATAGTAGTTATATTCTTGTACATAGGGGCAGTATTATAGTAGTTATATTCTTGTACATAGGAGCAGTATTATAGTAGATATATTCCTGTACATAGGAGCAGTATTATAGTAGTTCTATTCTTGTACATAGGGGCAGTATTATAGTAGTTATATTCTTGTACATAGGAGCAGTATTATAGTAGATATATTCCTGTACATAGGAGCAGTATTATAGTAGTTATATTCTTGTACATAGGGGCAGTATTATAGTAGTTATATTCTTGTACATAGGAGCAGTATTATAGCAGTTATATTCTTGTACATAGGGGCAGTATTATAGTAGTTATATTCTTGTACATAGGAGCAGTATTATAGCAGTTATATTCTTGTACATAGGGGCAGTATTATAGTAGTTATATTCTTGTACATAGGGGCAGTATTATAGTAGTTATATTCTTGTACATAGGGGCAGTATTATAGTAGTTATATTCTTGTACATAGGTGCAGTATTATAGTAGTTATATTCTTGTACATAGGGGCAGTATTATAGTAGTTATATTCTTGTACATAGGGGCAGTATTATAGTAGTTATATTCTTGTACATAGGGGCAGTATTATAGTAGTTATATTCTTGTACATAGGGGCAGTATTATAGTAGTTATATTCTTGTACATAGGAACAGTATTATAGTAGTTCTCTTCTTGTACAAAGGGGCAGTATTATAGTAGTTATATTCTTGTACATAGGGGCAGTATTATAGTAGTTCTATTCTTGTACATAGGGGCAGTATTATAGTAGTTATATTCTTGTACGTAGGGGCAGTATTATAGTAGTTCTATTCTTGTACATGGGAGCAGTATTATAGTAGATATATTCCTGTACATAGGAGCAGTATTATAGTAGTTATATTCTTGTACATAGGGGCAGTATTATAGTAGTTATATTCTTGTACATAGGGGCAGTATTATAGTAGTTCTATTCTTGTACATAGGGGCAGTATTATAGTAGTTATATTCTTGTACATAGGGGCAGTATTATAGTAGTTATATTCTTGTACATAGGGGCAGTATTATAGTAGTTCTATTCTTGTACATAGGGGCAGTATTATAGTAGTTATATTCTTGTATATAGGAGCAGTATTATAGTAGATATATTCCTGTACATAGGAGCAGTATTATAGTAGTTCTATTCTTGTACATAGGGGCAGTATTATAGTAGTTATATTCTTGTACATAGGGGCAGTATTATAATAGTTCTATTCTTGTACATAGGGGCAGTATTATAGTAGTTATATTCTTGTACATAGGAGCAGTATTATAGTAGATATATTCCTGTACATAGGAGCAGTATTATAGTAGTTATATTCTTGTACATAGGGGCAGTATTATAGTAGTTATATTCTTGTACATAGGGGCAGTATTATAGTAGTTCTATTCTTGTACATAGGGGCAGTATTATAGTAGTTATATTCTTGTACATAGGGGCAGTATTATAGTAGTTATATTCTTGTACATAGGGGCAGTATTATAGTAGTTCTATTCTTGTACATAGGGGCAGTATTACAGTAGTTATATTCTTGTATATAGGAGCAGTATTATAGTAGATATATTCCTGTACATAGGAGCAGTATTATAGTAGTTCTATTCTTGTACATAGGGGCAGTATTATAGTAGTTATATTCTTGTACATAGGGGCAGTATTATAGTAGTTCTATTCTTGTACATAGGGGCAGTATTATAGTAGTTATATTCTTGTACATAGGAGCAGTATTATAGTAGATATATTCCTGTACATAGGAGCAGTATTATAGTAGTTATATTCTTGTACATAGGGGCAGTATTATAGTAGTTATTTTCTTGTACATAGGGGCAGTATTATAGTAGTTATATTCTTGTACATAGGGGCAGTATTATAGTAGTTATATTCTTGTACATACGGGCAGTATTATAGTAGTTATATTCTTGTACATAGTGGCAGTATTATAGTAGTTATATTCTTGTACATAGGGGCAGTATTATAGTAGTTATATTCTTGTACATAGGAGCAGTATTATAGTAGATATATTCCTGTACATAGGAGCAGTATTATAGTAGTTCTATTCTTGTACATAGGGGCAGTATTATAGTAGTTATATTCTTGTACATAGGAGCAGTATTATAGTAGATATATTCCTGTACATAGGAGCAGTATTATAGTAGTTATATTCTTGTACATAGGGGCAGTATTATAGTAGTTATATTCTTGTACATAGGAGCAGTATTATAGCAGTTATATTCTTGTACATAGGGGCAGTATTATAGTAGTTATATTCTTGTACATAGGAGCAGTATTATAGCAGTTATATTCTTGTACATAGGGGCAGTATTATAGTAGTTATATTCTTGTACATAGGGGCAGTATTATAGTAGTTATATTCTTGTACATAGGGGCAGTATTATAGTAGTTATATTCTTGTACATAGGTGCAGTATTATAGTAGTTATATTCTTGTACATAGGGGCAGTATTATAGTAGTTATATTCTTGTACATAGGGGCAGTATTATAGTAGTTATATTCTTGTACATAGGGGCAGTATTATAGTAGTTATATTCTTGTACATAGGGGCAGTATTATAGTAGTTATATTCTTGTACATAGGAACAGTATTATAGTAGTTCTCTTCTTGTACAAAGGGGCAGTATTATAGTAGTTATATTCTTGTACATAGGGGCAGTATTATAGTAGTTCTATTCTTGTACATAGGGGCAGTATTATAGTAGTTATATTCTTGTACGTAGGGGCAGTATTATAGTAGTTCTATTCTTGTACATGGGAGCAGTATTATAGTAGATATATTCCTGTACATAGGAGCAGTATTATAGTAGTTATATTCTTGTACATAGGGGCAGTATTATAGTAGTTATATTCTTGTACATAGGGGCAGTATTATAGTAGTTATATTCTTGTACATAGGGGCAGTATTATAGTAGTTCTATTCTTGTACATAGGGGCAGTATTATAGTAGTTATATTCTTGTATATAGGAGCAGTATTATAGTAGATATATTCCTGTACATAGGAGCAGTATTATAGTAGTTCTACTCTTGTACATAGGGGCAGTATTATAGTAGTTATATTCTTGTACATAGGGGCAGTATTATAATAGTTCTATTCTTGTACATAGGGGCAGTATTATAGTAGTTATATTCTTGTACATAGGAGCAGTATTATAGTAGATATATTCCTGTACATAGGAGCAGTATTATAGTAGTTATATTCTTGTACATAGGGGCAGTATTATAGTAGTTATTTTCTTGTACATAGGGGCAGTATTATAGTAGTTATATTCTTGTACATAGGGGCAGTATTATAGTAGTTATATTCTTGTACATACGGGCAGTATTATAGTAGTTATATTCTTGTACATAGTGGCAGTATTATAGTAGTTATATTCTTGTACATAGGGGCAGTATTATAGTAGTTATATTCTTGTACATAGGAGCAGTATTATAGTAGATATATTCCTGTACATAGGAGCAGTATTATAGTAGTTCTATTCTTGTACATAGGGGCAGTATTATAGTAGTTATATTCTTGTGCATAGGAGCAGTATTATAGTAGATATATTCCTGTACATAGGAGCAGTATTATAGTAGTTATATTCTTGTACATAGGGGCAGTATTATAGTAGTTATATTCTTGTACATAGGAGCAGTATTATAGTAGATATATTCCTGTACATAGGAGCAGTATTATAGTAGTTCTATTCTTGTACATAGGGGCAGTATTATAGTAGTTATATTCTTGTACATAGGAGCAGTATTATAGTAGATATATTCCTGTACATAGGAGCAGTATTATAGTAGTTATATTCTTGTACATAGGAGCAGTATTATAGTAGATATATTCCTGTACATAGGAGCAGTATTATAGTAGTTCTATTCTTGTACATAGGGGCAGTATTATAGTAGTTATATTCTTGTTCAGAGAGAATACAATGATAATAGTATATACCGCACAATTTATGTCAGTATGTTCCACTTTTCCTCCCTCTATATAACAGTGATGTAATTAGTGGGGTCATTTTGAAGCTAGAAGGTGCGTCTACAATTTATTTGACAATATAATTTCTTAGTGGGATTATATAGATGTCGGATTGTTACATATTTATATTCTGAGGTCAAAGATCTCACTTTCTAGGTGAAATCCATCTCCATGAGGGCGAGTGTTGTAATGGTGATGGTGAGGTTACTGAGCGTTATATATTCGGTGTTTATATGAGGAGGGTGAAGGGATCAGACGTTCGGCCGTAGCTCCACTTTATCTACTCGGAGTCTTTAGGATGAGTGTCAGCTGGTTACAGTTACTGAGATCCCATTACCACCCAGGCTTTATATATAGGCCAATTAAAGGATTAGAACAAAATATTAAAAGAACATCACTCAGAACATAAAAGTGTACCGCAAAGATGCTAAAAATATAAGGAGGGACATTAGTTTTGTGTTATTTTAGAGCTAAATGCAGTTCCTAGGGATTTAAGTTGGGATCACGTTGCATCTTTAGCGTAGATTTTACAGGCTGATTACCGGCAGCTTTTCTGCATGTAAAATCCTTATGAATATTCAGGGTTTTTGGTGCATTTTTGTTGCAGAAACCCAACAAAGCCATGCAATGCCAGTGGTTTTACCTGCAGATTTAGGGTCCCCATTGAAGCCAATAGTTAAAATCCACAATAAATAAGTGTATTTCCGTAGCAGAAATTAACCTACTGCCTTAGGCTAGGTTCAGTCTTTGTGGATTTGATGCTGATTTTACAAGCAGATTTGCATGCAGAAAATGTGGAGTGTAAATTACTACCAGATTTCAACAAATTGCTCCGTGGGATCTTAACTTCAAGGTTTCTCTACTTTAGACAATCCCTTTTTAGTAATAGTAACCTCCAATAATAAATTAATTACAGTTTATCCAGGTACTGGGACCCCAGAGCAACAGCTGTAACCTGCAGGGAAATACGGCAGCACTTATTCTATCCACTGCAGCGCCACCCATAGGGGAAATTAAGTATTGCGTGGTTGACATTGCAGTCAGCATATCCTCTGTGTATGAAGCATGGATACGTCAGACTGCCTATAGTGAGCAGTCTCATGTCTTCTATATGATGTACATATAGCAGTCACAGTGTCTCCTATGGGATGTATATACAGCAGTCACTATGTCTCCTGTGGTATATATACAGAAATCACATTGTCTCCTATGTGATGTATATACAGCAGATTCAGTGTCTCCTGCGGTGTATATACATCAATCACATTGTCTCCTATGTGATTTATATACAGCAGTCACAGTGTCTCCTGTGGTGTATATACAGATATCGCATTGTCTCCTATGTAATGTATATACAGCACCCTCATAACCCTATGTGATGTATATATAGCAGTCTTAGTGCATCCTCTGAGATGTACATACAGCAATATCACTGTATTCTATGTGATGTGTACATAAGAGTCTTAATGTCTCCTGTTTGATTTCTATACAGCAGTCTCATATATCCTATGTGAGATATATATAGCAGTCTCAGTGTATGCTAGGTGATGTGTATACAACAGTCTCAGTGTATCCTATGTGATGTATGTACACCAGTCTCAGTGTCTCCTATGTGATGTATAAACAGCAGTCTCAGTGTATCCTATATGATGTATATACAGCAGTTTCAGAGCGATCCAGGGAATAAATATCATCCAAAGCTCTTCAGGAAAAAATGAACTGCTCCTAAAACAAAAGCTTCTTAAAACTCCCCAAAAAGGAGCTCTCTTCATATAGTTTTTGCATGAAAAATTGATGGTTTTTAATCAACTCAAAGAACAGAGCCTAAGAGTGACAGCTCCTGTGTGACAGCTCCTGTGTGTCCGCTCCTGTGTGACTGCTCCTGTGTGAGAACTCCTGTGCGACAGTTCCTGTGTGATAGCTCCTGTGTGACAGCTCCTGTGTGGCAGCTCCTGTGTGACAGCTCCTGTGTGACCGCTTCTGTGTGAGAGCTCCTGTGTGACTGCTCCTGTGTGAGAACTCCTGTGTGACAACTCCTGTGTGAGAGCTCCTGTGTGACAGCTCCTGTGTGGCAGCTCCTGTGTCACAGCTCCTGTGTGACCGCTTCTGTGTGAGAGCTCCTGTGTGACTGCTCCTGTGTGACTGCTCCTGTGTGACTGCTCCTATGTGAGAGCTCCTGTGTGACTGCTCCTGTGTGACCGCTCCTGTGTGAGAGCTCCTGTGTGACTGCTCCTGTGTGACTGCTCCTGTGTGACTTCTCCTGTGTGAGAGCTCCTGTGTGACTGCTCCTGTGCGAGAGCTCCTGTGTGACTGCTCCTGTGTGACTGCTCCTGTGTGAGAGATCCTGTGTGACTGCTCCTGTGTGAGAGCTCCTGTGTGACTGCTCCTGTGTGACTGCTCCTGTGTGAGAGCTCCTGTGTGACTGCTCCTGTGTGAGAGCTCCTGTGTGACTGCTCCTGTGTGACTGCTCCTGTGTGACTGCTCCTGTGTGACCGCTCCTGTGTGAGAGCTCCTGTGTGACTGCTCCTGTGTGACTGCTCCTGTGTGACTGCTCCTGTGTGAGAGCTCCTGTGTGACTGCTCCTGTGTGAGAGCTCCTGTGTGACTGCTCCTGTGTGGCAGCTCCTGTGTCACAGCTCCTGTGTGACCGCTCCTGTGTGAGAGCTCCTGTGTGACTGCTCCTGTGTGACTGCTCCTGTGTGACTGCTCCTGTGTGACCGCTCCTGTGTGAGAGCTCCTGTGTGACTGCTCCTGTGTGACTGCTCCTGTGTGACTGCTCCTGTGTGACAGCTCCTGTGTTACTGCTCCTGTGTGACTGCTCCTGTGTGACTGCTCCTGTGTGAGAACTGCTGTGTGACTGCTCCTGTGTGACTGCTCCTGTGTGACTGCTCCTGTGTGACAGCTCCTGTGTGACAGCTCCTGTGTGAGAACTGCTGTGTGACTGCTCCTGTGTGACTGCTCCTGTGTTACAGCTCCTGTGTGACTGCTCCTGTGTGACAGCTCCTGTGCGACTGCTCCTGTGTGACAGCTCCTGTGTTACTGCTCCTGTGTGACTGCTCCTGTGTGACTGCTCCTGTGTGACTGCTCCTGTGTGAGAACTGCTGTGTGACTGCTCCTGTGTGACTGCTCCTATGTGAGAGCTCCTGTGTGACTGCTCCTGTGTGACTGTTCCTGTGTGACTGCTCCTGTGTGACAGCTCCTGTGTGACTGCTCCTGTGTGACAGCTCCTGTGCGACTACTCCTGTGCGACAGCTCCTGTGTGATCGCTCCTATGTAATGAGGGTTGGAGATGCATTTACACTTTTTTTTATATCTGTATCAATTAGTTCCAGCTCCTGGAGCGGTTGATTTATTGAAGGCATTGCAATCACAGACACATTGCCCTTCTCTGTCCAAAAAGTTCAAGTGTTCAATTAATTTATCCATTAGACGGCAGTAATTCCTCTCCCGGGGGGAGAGGAACATATTTGTAATGTAAGCAGCAAAAGACTGGGGAGGCTGCGGAATAGACTTCTACAACTTATGTATCTTCATCTATGTAATTATATATGTATATATTATATACTACTACGTATATCATATATGTACAGCTAGTATGACAGGGTATGTTCCGTATGCTAGTATATATGTACAGATGGAATAACCCAGTCATTTCCGGTATAACTTGGGCATCTCGTGTGTATAATTATATATGTATAGCTGGCATAACCTGGGTATCTCCTATATATAATTATATATTTACAGCTGGTATAACCTGGGTATCTCCTGTATATAATTATATACACTACTCAAAAAAATAAAGGGAACACTTAAACAACAGAATCTAACTCCAAGTAAATCAAACTTCTATGAAATCAGACTGTCCACTTAGGAAGCAACACTGATTGTCAATCAATTTCACATGCTGTTGTGCAAATGGAATAGATAACAGGTGCAAATTAATGGCAATTATCAAGACACCCTCAATAAAGGAGTGGTTCTGCAGGTGGGGGCCACAGACCACATCTCAGTACCAATGCTTTCTGGCTGATGTTTTGGTCACTTTTGAATGTTGGTTGTGCTTTCACACTCGTGGTAGCATGAGATGGACTCTGCAACCCACACAAGTGGCTCAGGTAGTGCAGCTCATCCACATCAATGCGAGCTGTGGCAAGAAGGTTTGCAGTGTCTGTCAGCGTAGTGTCCAGAGGCTGGAGGCGCTACCAGGAGACATGGAGAGGGCCATAGGAGGGCAACAACCCAGCAGAAGGGCCGCTACCTCCGCCTTTTTGCAAGGAGGAACAGGAGGAGCACTGCCAGAGCCCTGCAAAATGACCTCCAGCAGGCCACAAATATGCATGTGTCTGCACAAACAGTTAGAAACCGACTCCATGAGGATGGTCTGAGTGCCCGACGTCCACAGAAGGGGGGTGCAGGATGCTTGGCATTTGCCACAGAACACCAGGATTGGCAAATTTCCCACTGGAGCCCTGTGCTCTTCACAGATGAAAGCAGGTTCACACTGAGCACATGTGACAGACGTGACAGAGTCTGGAGATGCCGTGGAGAGTGATCTTCTGCCTGCAACATCCTTCAGTATGACCATTTGGCAGTGGGTCAGTAGTGGTGTGGGGTGGCATTTCTTTGGAGGGCCGCACAGCCCTCCATGTGCTCGCCAGAGGTAGCCTCACTGCCATTAGGTACTGAGATGAGATCCACAGACCCCTTATGAGACCATATGCTGGTGCAGTTGGTCCTGGGTTCCTCCTAATGCCGGACAATGCCAGACCTCATGTGGCTGGAGTGTGTCGGCAGTTCCTGCAAGATGAAGGCATTGTAGCTATGGACTGGCCCCTTCCCCAGACCTGAATCCAATTAAGCACATCTGGGACATCAGGTCTCGCTCCATCCACCAACATCACGTTGCACCACAGACTGTCCATGAGTTGGCGGATGCTTTAGTTCAGGTCTGGGAGGAGATCCCTCAGGAGACCATCCACCGCCTCATCAGAAGCATGCCCAGGCATTGTAGGAAGGTCATACAGGCACGTGGAGGCCACACACAATACTGAGCATCTTTTCCTTGTCATGAGGCATTTCCACTGAAGTTGGATCAGTCTGTAATTTGATTTTCCACTTTGATTTTGAGTATCATTCCAAATCCAGACCTCCATTTGATATTAGTTGTGATTTACATTGATAATTGTTATGTTTTATTGTTCTGAACACATTCCACTATGCAATGAATAAAAATTTGCAACTGGAATATTTCATTCTGAGATATCTAGGATATGGTATTTTAGTGTTTACTTTATTTTTTGAGCAGTGTCTATACAGCTGGTATAATCGGGGTATCTCCTATATACAATTATATACGTACAGCTGGTATAACCTGGAGATCTACTGTCTACTACTCCTCATTGCTGGCGATGTATTTCCAAATCCTGTCCCTCTTCAACACATACAGCTGCACTTTTCTATGGCGGATTCCACCTCTCTCACACCCCTCGCTCCAGCAACAAGCGTGGTGGAGGAGTTGGCTTACTCCTGTCTGATACCTGCTCCTTTACCCCAATTCCGCTACCACCCTCAAGTATTCTTCCCTCGTTTGAGGTGCACTCTGTCCACATCTGCTCCCCCTCCAACCTCCAGCTGGCTGTCATCTACCGCCCCCCAGAATTAGCCATCTCCACCTTTCTCTACCACTACTCCACTTGGCTACTTCACTTCCTCTCTGCTGACATCCCCACTATCATTATGGGTAACTTCAACATCCCCATTGACTCTTCCACCTCAGCTGCCTCTAAACTTTTATCACTGATTGCCACCTTCAGCCTCACTCAACGGTCTTCTGCAGCCAATCACAAAGATGGCCACAGGCTGGACCTTATTATCACCTGCCTCTGTTCCCTTACTAATCTCACTAACTCACCCCTCCCCCTGTCTGACCACAACCTACTGACATTCTCTTCCCTCTCCTCTACTAGTGCACAACCCCCACTCCACAAACTCACTCACCCTTGCAGAAATCTCAATCACTCTCTGAGTCCCTTCTCCCTCTTACAGACATAGCTTCCCTTCATGACACAGATGCTGTTGAAACTTTTTATAACACCACAATAACAGTAACACTTGACTCGGCCGCCCCCTCACGCATAGCAAAACTCGTACAATCAACAGGCAGCCCTGGCTGACCAGCCTGACCAAAGAACTGAGACGGGCTTCCAGGGTCGCTGAGCGGAGATGGAAGAGATCCTGTTCTACCGAGCACTTCATCGCATACAAGCATGTTATGGACCTGGTGGTTAGGAGCACCTGGAATGACCTGATGGTTAAACTACACATATCTCCGCAACAACGACCTATGGAACACATTATGGATGGCAAAAGAAGCTGGAAGGGCCAAACAAAACGACACAGGATTGAGAATTTCAGAAATCTTATAAGGACCAATGAAACGAGGTTTAAACTTAGGAGAAGAAACCTTCATAGGGACATAACGAGACGACAACCAAACCAAATCCCCAACACGAAGTCGGGGACCAACACAGCGACGGCGGTTGGCGAAACGTTGAGCCTTCTCCTTGGACAATGTCAAATTGTCCACTACATGAGTCCAAATTTGCTGCAACCTGTCCACCACAGAATCTACACCAGGACAGTCCGAAGGCTCAACCTGCCCTGAAGAAAAACGAGGATGAAAACCAGAATTACAAAAAAAAGGCGAAACCAAAGTAGCCGAACTGGCCCGATTATTAAGGGCGAACTCAGCCAATGGCAAGAAGGTCACCCAATCATCCTGATCAGCAGAAACAAAGCATCTCAGATAGGTCTCCAAAGTCTGATTAGTTCGTTCGGTTTGGCCATTTGTCTGAGGATGGAAAGCCGAAGAAAAAGACAAATCAATGCCCATCTTAGCACAAAAGGACCGCCAAAACCTTGAAACAAACTGGGAACCTCTGTCCGACACGATGTTCTCCGGAATGCCATGCAAACGAACCACATGCTGGAAAAATAATGGAACCAAATCAGAGGAGGAAGGTAATTTAGGCAAGGGTACCAAATGGACCATCTTAGAGAAGTGATCACAAACCACCCAGATGACCGACATCCTTTGAGAGACAGGGAGATCTGAAATAAAATCCATGGAAACATGCGTCCAAGGCCTTTTCGGGACTGGCAAGGGAAAAAGTAACCCACTGGCACGAGAACAGCAGGGCTTGGCCCGAGCACAAGTCCCACAGGACTGCACAAAAGAACGCACATCCCGTGACAAGGAAGGCCACCAAAAGGACCTAGCCACCAAATCTCTGGTACCAAAAATCCCAGGATGACCAGCCAACACCGAACAATTAACCTCAGAGATAACTCTACTATTCCATCTATCAGGGACAAACAGTTTCTCCGCTGGACAACGGTCAGTTCTATCAGCCTGAAACTCCTGCAGCGCCCGCCGCAAATCAGGTGACATGGCAGACAGAATTACCCCCTCTTTGAGAATACCAGCTGGCTCAGGAACTCCCGGAGAATCAGGCACAAAACTCCTTGAAAGGGCATCGGCCTTCAAATTCTTAGAACCCGGAAGGTATGAAACCACAAAATCGAAACGGGAGAAAAACAGCGACCATCGAGCCTGTCTAGGATTCAACTGCTTGGCAGACTCGAGATAAGTCAGATTCTTGTGATCCGTTAAGACCACCACGCGATGCTTGGCTCCCTCAAGCCAATGTCGCCACTCCTCGAATGCCCATTTCATAGCCAACAACTCCCGATTGCCAACATCATAATTACGCTCAGCAGGCGAAAACTTTCTAGAAAAGAAAGCACATGGCTTCATCACAGAGCCATCAGAACTTCTTTGAGACAAAACAGCCCCTGCTCCAATCTCAGAATCGTCAACCTCGACCTGAAAAGGGAGTGAAACATCTGGCTGACACAACACAGGGGCCAAAGAGAAACGACATTTCAACTCCCAAAAAGCCTCAACGGCCGCAGAGGACCAATTCACCACATCAGCACCTTTCTTGGTCAAATCAGTCAACGGTTTAACAACACTAGAAAAATTAGCGATGAAGCGACGGTAAAAATTACCAAAGCCTAGGAATTTCTGAAGGCTCTTCACAGATGTAGGCTGAGTCCAATCATAAATGGCCTGAACTTTATCAGGATCCATCTCGATAGTAGAAGGGGAAAAAATGAAGCCCAAAAAAGAAACCTTCTGAACTCCGAAGAGACATTTAGACCCCTTCACAAATAAAGAATTAGCACGAAGGACCTGGAACACCATTCTGACCTGCTTCACATGAGACTCCCAATCATCCGAAAAGACCAAAATATCATCCAAATATACAATCATGAATCTATCCAAATACTTTCGGAAGATGTCATGCATAAAGGACTGAAACACAGATGGAGCATTAGAAAGCCCGAATGGCATCACCAGGTACTCAAAATGGCCCTCGGGCGTATTAAATGCTGTTTTCCATTCATCGCCCTGTTTAATACGCACAAGATTATACGCCCCTCGAAGATCTATCTTGGTGAACCAACTAGCCCCCTTAATCCGAGCAAACAAATCAGACAGTAGAGGCAAAGGGTACTGAAATTTGACCGTGATTTTATTGAGAAGGCGGTAATCTATACAAGGTCTCAGAGAACCATTCTTCTTGGCCACAAAAAAGAACCCTGCTCCCAACGGTGACGACGACGGGCGAATATGCCCTTTCTCCAAGGACTCCTTTATATAACTCCGCATAGCAGCGTGTTCCGGCACAGATAAATTGAAAAGTCGTCCCTTAGGAAATTTACTACCAGGAATCAAATTAATAGCACAATCACAATCCCTATGAGGAGGTAGGGCACTGGATTTGGGCTCATCAAATACATCTCGGTAATCCGACAAAAACTCAGGGACTTCAGAAGGAGTAGAAGAAGAAATTGACAACAACGGAACATCCCCATGTACCCCTTGACAACCCCAACTGGACACAGACATTGATTTCCAATCCAATACTGGATTATGGACCTGTAGCCATGGCAAACCCAACACGACCACATCATGCAAATTATGCAACACCAAAAAGCGAATATCTTCCTGATGTGCAGGAGCCATGCACATGGTCAACTGAGTCCAGTACTGAGGTTTATTCTTGGCCAAAGGCGGAGCATCAATTCCCCTTAATGGAATAGGATACTGCAAGGGCTCCAAGAAAAAACCACAGCGCCTGGCAAACTCCAAGTCCACCAAATTCAGGGCAGCGCCTGAATCCACAAATGCCATAACAGAGTAGGACGACAAAGAGCAAATCAGAGTAACGGACAAAAGAAATTTAGGCTGTACAGTACTAATGGTGACAGACCTAGCGAACCGCTTAGTGCACTTAGGACAATCAAAGATAGCATGAGTGGAGTCACCACAGTAAAAACACAGCCCATTCTGACGTCTGTGTTCTTGCCGTTCAGCTCTCCTCAAAGTCCTATCACATTGCATAGGCTCAGGCCTCTGCTCAGAGGATACCGCCAAATGGTGCACAACCTTGCGCTCACTCAAGCGCCGATCGATCTGAATGGCCAAGGACATTGATTCATTCAGACCAGCAGGCATGGGGAACCCCACCATAACATCCTTAAGGGCTTCAGAAAGACCCTTTCTGAAAATTGCTGCAAGGGCACACTCATTCCATTGAGTAAGCACAGACCACTTTCTAAACTTCTGGCAATATACCTCCGCTTCATCCTGACCCTGACACAAAGCCAGCAAGATTTTCTCTGCCTGATCCACAGAGTTAGGTTCGTCATAAAGCAATCCAAGCGCCAGAAAAAACGCATCTACATTAAGCAATGCAGGATCTCCTGGCGCAAGGGAGAATGCCCAGTCTTGAGGGTCGCCACGTAACAAAGAAATAATGATTTTTACTTGCTGAATGGGGTCACCAGAGGAGCGGGGTTTCAAAGCAAGAAACAGTCTACAATTATTTTTGAAATTCAGAAATTTAGATCTATCCCCAGAAAACAAATCAGGAATTGGAATTCTAGGCTCTAACATCGGATTCTGAACTACATAATCTTGAATGCTTTGTACCCTTGCAGTGAGTTGATCAACACAAGAGGACAGACCTTGAATGTCCATATCTACACCTGAGTCCTGAACCACCCAGAGGTTAAGGGGAAAAGAAAGACAAAACACACTGCAAAGAAAAAAAAAATGGTCTCAGAACTTCTCTTATCCCTCTATTGAGATGCATTAACACTTTGTGGGCCAGCTGTACTGTTATGGACCTGGTGGTTAGGAGCACCTGGAATGACCTGATAGTTAAACTAGACGACAGGACAAGCTCTGGGAAGTGGGATCTCTGCTGACCGCAAACCCTAATCCTATCACACACACTAGAAATAGCCGTGGAGCGTACCTAACTCTCCCTAGATGCCTCTTCACAGCCTAAGAGCTAACTACCCCTAAAGATAGGAAATAAAGCCTTACCTTGCCTCAGAGAAATTCCTCAAAGGAAAAGGCAGCCCCCCACAAATATTGACTGTGAGTTAAGAGGAAAGTCACAAACACAGGAATGAAACAGGTTTCAGCAAAGGGGGCCAGTCTTCACTAAATAGACAGAGGATAGGAAAGGGATCTATGCGGTCAGCACAAAAAACTACAAAAAGCCACGCAGAGTGTGCAAAAAGACCCCCGCACCGACTCACGGTGCGGAGGTGCCACTCTGCACCCCAGAGCTTCCAGCTAGCAAGGCAATATCATGTTAGCAAGCTGGACTAGAACTTAGCAAGTACTAAGAAATATATTCAGTACACAATGAACAACAAATGAACTAGCAGGGACTTAGCTTCTGCTGGAGTAGACAGGTCATCAGAAAGATCCGAGAGAGATCTGAACCAGTACTGATACATTGACAGCTGGCATGAAGTAACGATCTGAGTGGAGTTAAATAGAGAAGCCAGCCTAGCCGCAAACGAGGGCAGCTGAGGAAGCAACCTCAAGAACCAGCAGTTCCACTCACAGCCACCAGAGGGAGTCCACGGACAGAACTCGCCGAAGTACCATTCATGACCACAGGAGGGAGTTCGAGAACGGAATTCACAACACAAGCAGTCCCTCGCCAGCTTCAAGTCCACGCTCACTGCCGCACAACAAACTTACTTCTCATCTCTCATATACTCCCTGTCTCACAACCCTAAACAGCTTTCATTTCTGGGACAGCTCATAGAATCCCACGGTTTGCAGTATCATCTCTACGCCGACGACACGCAGATCTACCTATCCAGACCCGACCTCACGTCCTTACTCACCAAAATCCCACACTGTCTGTCTGCTATCTCAGCCTTCTTTTCTGCTCACTTTCTAAAACTCAACATGGACAAAATAGAATTCATCATCTTTCTCCCGTCTCACTCTACCCCTCCACGAGACCTATCCATCAATGTCAATAGCTGCTCACTTTCCCCAGGCCCGCATGCTCAGTGCCTCGGGGTGATCCTCAACTCTGCCCTCTCCTTCAAGCCACATATCCAAGCCCTTGCCTCCTCCTGCCGACTCAAACTCAAAAATATTTCCCAGATCCGCACATTCCTTGACCATGAAACCACAAAAACGCTAGTGCACGCCCTTATCTCCTGCCTTGACTACTGCAACCTTCTACTCTCTGGCCTCCCCTCTATCACTCTGGTACCACTCCAATCCATGCTACACTCTGCTGCCCGACTAATGTACCTGTCTCCCCAATATTCCCCAGCGTCTCTTGTATGCCAAGCCCTTCACTGGCTTCCTATTGTCCAGAGGCTCCAGTTCAAAACCCTAACTATGACATACAAAGCCATCCACAACCTGTCTCCTCCATATATCTGTGACATGGTCTCCCGGTACTTACCTACACGCAACCTTCGATCCTCTCAAGATCTCCTTCTCTACTCCCCTCTTATCTGTTCCTCCCACAACCGCATACAAGACTTCTCCCGTGCTTCCCCCATACTCTGGAACTCTCTACCCCAACACATCATAATCTCATCTACCACGGAAACCTTCAAAAAGAACCTGAAGACCCACCTCTTCCGACAAGGCTTCAACCTGCAGTGATCCCTAGTCTGCTGAAACGCCACATGACCAGCTCTACCCTCTCCTAGTGTATCCTCACCCATCCCCTGTAGACTGTGAGCCCTCGCGGGCAGGGTCCTCTCTCCTCCTGTACTTGTGTGTGCCTTCTTTTGCTCATGTTTATTGTGCTTGTCTATATTTGCCCCTTTCGCATGTAAAGCGCCATCATGTAATAAATGGCGCTATAAAAATGTGTAATAATAATAATCTCCTGTATATAATTATATATGTACAGCTGGTATAACCTGGGTATCTCCCATATATAATTAAATATGTACAGCTGGTATAATCTGGGCATCTCCTGTGTATAATTATATATGTACAGCTGGTATCACCTGGGCATCTCCTTTATATAATTATATATGTACAGCTGGTATAACCTGGGCATCTCTTGTATATAATTATATATGTAAAGTACAGCTGGTATAACCTGGGTATTTCGTGTATATAATTATAAATGTACAGCTGGTATAACCTGGGTATACCCTGTATACAAGTATATATGTACAGCTGGTATAACCTGGGTATCTACTCTGTCTAATTATAAATGTGCAGCTGGTATAACCTGGGCATCTCCTTTATATAATTATATATGTACAGCTGGTATAACCTAGGTATCTGTTGTATATAATTATATATGTACAGTTGGTATAACCTGGGCATCTCCTGTATATAATTATATAGGTACTGCTGGTATAACCTGGGCATCTCCTTTATATAATTATATATGTACAGCTGGTATAACCTGGGCATCTCCTGTATATAATTATAAATGTACAGCTGGTATAACATGGGTCTCCTCTGTATATCATATACAGAGGAGGAAATAAGAATTTGATCCCTTGCTGATTTTGTAAGCTTGCCCACTGACAAGGAGATGCCCAGGTTATACCAGCTGTACATATATACAGTAATTATATACAGGAGATGCCCAGGTTATACCAGCTGTACGTATATAATTATGCACAGGAGATGCCCAGGTTATACCGGCTGTACATTTATCATTAAATACAGAAGATACACAGATTATACCAGCTGTCCATATATAATTATATACAGGAGATGCCCAGATTATACTTGCTGTACATACATAATTATATACAGGAGATGCCCAGGTAATACCGGCTGTACATATATGATAATATACAGGATATGCCCAGGTTATACCGGCTGTAAATATATAATTATGCACAGTAGATGCCCAGGTTTTACCAGCTGTACATGTATAATTGTACACAGAAGATACCCAGGTTATACCAGCTGTACATATATAATTATATACAGAAGATACCCAGGTCATACCAGCTGTATGTGATATACAGGAGATGCCCAGGTTATACTGGCTGTACATATATAATTATGTACAGGAGATGCCCAGGTTATACCAGCTATACATATATAATTATATACAGAAGATACCCAGGTTATACGAGCTGTACATATATAATTATGTACAGGAGATGCCCAGGTTATGCCAGCTGTACATATATAATTATATACAGAAAATTATCAGGTTATACCAGCTGTACATACACGGGTTGGACAAAATAATGGAAACACTTGGAAATATCAACAAAAGTTAGTTTAATATGGTGTAGGTCCACCTTTTGCGGTGATTACAGCCTCAATTCTCCGAGGTATGGATTCATACAAGGTGTGAATTGTTTCCGAAGGAATTTTAGCCCATTCTGCAGTTAAAACACCCTCCAGTTCAACGTCTAACTTGAATCTCTAAAATCGACCATAAATGCTCAATAATGTTGAGGTCTGGGGATTGTGGGGGCCAGATGAGATGCTCAACTTCATTAGAATGCTCCTCGTGCCATGCTTTAACGATTCTAGCTGTATGAATTGGTGCATTATCATCCTGAAATATGGCGTTCCCCTCCGGGAACAGTGCTTGATCCATTGGATGCACTTGGTCGCCCAAAATGCCTAAATAATCTCGGCTGTTCTTCCATGAAGGGATATCATTGGCCCGGCGGATCTCCATGAAATAGCACCCCAGATCATCACAGAACCTCCGCCATGTTTTACGGTTGGGAGAAGGCAGTCTGGATGGAATGCTTCTTTCGGCTGTCTCCAAGTATCGCTATCTTCTGGTACTTTCCCCTCTGCCTTCAAACATGCCACCATCACACCCATCCTCAAAAAAGCTAACCTTGACCCAACCGCTATGCCCAGCTATCGCCCCATATCACTGCTCCCGTTTGCTTCCAAACTTCTTGAGCAGCATGTCCATGGTCAACTTTCCTCCCACCTCTCATCTAACTCTCTCCTTGACAACCTCCAATCTGGCTCCCGCCCCCACCACTCCACCGAAACTGCTCTGACCAAAATTACTAATGACTTACAGCCAAAGCTAACAGACAGTTCTCCATCCTCCTCCTTCTCGATCTGTCCTCTGCTTTCGACACAGTCGACCACCTCCTACTGCTACAGATTCTTTCTTCCCTCGGCATCAAAGGCCTTGCCCTGTCCTGGATTTCCTCATACCTTTCCGACCGCACATTTAGCGTTTCCCACTCACACACTACCTCCTCATCCCGCCCTCTCTCTGTTGGAGTCCCTCAAGGCTCTGTCCTAGGGCCTCTACTTTTTTCCATCTATACCCTTGGCCTAGGACAACTCATAAAGTCCCATGGCTTCCAGTACCACCTATACGCGGACGACACTCAGATCTACCTCTCTGGCTCAGATGTCGCCTCTCTTCTGTCCAGAATCCCGGAGTGTCTGTCAGACATATCATCCTTCTTCAACTCTCGCTTCCTAAAACTCAATGTAGACAAAACCGAACTTATCATCTTTCCCCCATCTCGCGTATCCCCCCTACCTGAACTATCTATTATAGTAAACGGCATCACACTCTCTCCCGCACCTGAAATCCGCTGCCTCGGGGTAACTCTCGATTCTGCCCTGTCCTTCAAACCGCACGTCCAAACCCTTGCCACCTCATGTCGCCTCAAACTCAAAAATATTGCCAGAATTCGTCTCTTCCTCAGCCCGCAATCTATTAAAACTCTTGTGCATGCCCTCATCATCTCCCGCCTCAATTACTGCAACACCCTCCTCTGTGGCCTCCCCGCTAAGTCCCTTGCACCACTCCAGTCTGTCCTCAACTCTGCTGCTAATCCACCTCTCTCCTCGCTACTCCCCTGCTTCACCCCTCTGCAAATCCCTCCACTGGCTCCCAATCCCCCAACGAATCAAGTTCAAACTACTAACACTGATCTACAAAGCCATCCACAACCGGTCCCCTCCCTATATCTCTGAACTAATCTCCCACTATCTACCCTCACGTAATCTTCGATCCTCCCAAGACCTCCTACTCTCCACCACACTTATTCGGTCCTCACACAACCGCCTCCAAGATTTCTCCCGAATATCCATCATCCTATGGAATTCCATGCCTCAACACGTCCGACTATCCACCACCCTCGGATCCTTCAGACGGAACCTGAAAACCCATCTCTTCAGGAAAGCCTACAGCCTGCATTCTGCCGCCTCACCAACCGCCCGAGCTGCCGCCATGTCACCGACCACCCAAGCTGCCGCCATGTCACCGACCACCCGAGCTGCCGCCATGTCACCGACCACCCGAGCTGCCGCCATGTCACCGACCACCCAAGCTGCCACCATGTCACTGACCACCCGAGCTGCCGCCACGTCACTGACCACCCTAGCTGCCACCACGACCACCCGAGCTGCTGCCACAACCAAGCGAGCTGCCGCCTCACCACCACCAGTGCTACAGCACACCAACCTCCTGTCTCTTCCCCACTATCCTGAAGAATGTAAGTCCGCAAGGACAGGGTCCTCTCCCCTCTGTACCAGTCTGTCACTGTAAATTTGTTTACTGTTAACGATATCTATAACCCTGTGTGTAACCCCTTTTCACATGTACAGCACCATGGAATTAATGGTGCTGTATAAATTAATAATAATAATAATAATAATAATCAGAACCTTCCACTCCCGTCTCCAAGACTTTACATGTGCTGCGCCGATTCTTTGGAATGCACTACCTAGGTTAATACGATTAATCCCCAATCCCCACAGTTTTAAGCGTGCCTTAAAAACGCATTTGTTCAGACTGGCCTACCGCTTCAATGCATTAACCTAACTATCCCTGTGTGGTCTAATAAAAAACAAAACAAAAAAAAAAACCCATAATCAGGTTCCTCGCATCATGTTCTCATACACTTTATGCAGTTAATATCCCTCTGTGTCTGTACTGCTACATACTTAGGCTGTTAACTGGTTCATGCAGCTTTACATGAACACCCGAGCCTTACACTATGGCTGGTCCAAATAACTAAAGCAATTGTTACCATCCACCTCTCGTGTCTCCCCTTTTCCTCATAGTTTGTAAGCTTGTGAGCAGCAGGGCCCTCATTCCTCCTGGTATCTGTTTTGAACTGTGATTTCTGTTATGATGTAATGTCTATTGTCTGTACAAGTCCCCTCTATAAGTTGTAAAGCGCTGCGGAATATGTTGGCGCTATATAAATAAAATTATTATTATTATGTAATGCTGATATAACCGTGGTATCTTCTGTATATAATTATATATGTACAGCTGGTATAATCTGGGTATCTCCTGTATATAATTATATATGCACATCTGTTATAACCTGGGCATCTCCTGTACATAATTATATATGTACAGCTGATATAACCTGGGTATCTTCTGTATATAATTATATATGTACAGCTGGTATAACCTGGGTATCTCCTGTATATAATTATATATGTACAGCTGGTATAACCTGGGTATCTCCTGTATATAATTATATATGTACAGCTGGTATAACCTGGGTATCTCCTGTATATAATTATATATGTACATGCAGCGCCTCCACTGCCGCAGGGCCGAGGGGTACCCGGTACCGGGCCTCTGAGTCTCTGCTCTGGGATTGTCACGGTGGCTAGACCCGGTCCGTGACCCTGCTGAGGGGCGCCCAATAATAGGTGTGGATGGTGGTGGTAGTGCGGTGCAGTGCCGGTCACAGTAAATAACGAGGACACCAGGTTGCAGTCTCTTTACCTCTTTACTGAAGGCTTCAGGATCCTCAGTCCGGAATACGGTTAACCAGGCTGCGCAAGTCCGGCCGGTCCGATGGCACCTCCAGAGTTCCCTTTGCAGGTGGAAATCTGTGCCTACCTTCTAGCGCTTGTGTGTTGCGGTCCTCCCCTGCTGTGCTTACGGGATAGTCCCCACAACTGTTGTGTCTGTTTCTCGTGTTCCCTCACAACTCGATTATGATGTTCTTCTTCGTCCCCCAGGTGATATGGCTAGGACGCACCCGTATGACGGGTAGGCTCGGAGCTCTTCCTGGACCCTAGAGTCGCCCTTCTCCTAGTGTGCCCCTATGTCTTCGTAGGTGATTGGTGTGAGACAGCCCGCCTATAGCTGACTGTCCTGCCGTAGGTTTGAAGTATTGCTTGGAGCCTAATACTTCCTCGGCGTTCCGGCCACTGGCTACGCGCCTCAGTAGGATGTTGCCTCGTCTTACAGCACGACTCCTACTGGTATTTCTCCTTGTTGCGTTGATCTCGTTTCTCACTCAGCACAATATACCTCGCTTCTTGTCCTTTCTTAGGGTACCGCCGCGATCAAGTGCAGGCGCGGTCCCGTAACGTTCTCTCTGTTCGCTAGGCCTCTGTCAGGATCCCACCCCTGACAGGGACCCCCCTGAGTCTCTCCCCGCAACACCCTCTGCCACAGGGTGTTGCCTGTTCGATTCCCAGTCAGCTTTCTGATCTAACTTCCTATCCAACCCCCAGTTTTACCAGACTGTGAGGAGTGGCCTAATGCATAGTGCCCTTAGCTCCCCCTGGAGGCCAGACTGTGAAATGTATTGGTGTCTGTGATACCTGGTCAGATGAACTCCTTCAGTGCCATCAGACGTACCACAGCCCCCCTTAGCGGTGGAGCATCAATACTGCAACGACCAGGACTCTGGGGCACTGCACTCCCCCCCGGTTAAATCCAGTACTCCTGGACTGGGAAGAAAACAACAATACATGTCAGCAAAAAGACATACAATTTTGAAAATGCAAGTACAAGTAAACTTTTTAACAGAGCTTCCCTTTATGGGAGGTGAGGACACTTAAACGTTACAAACATGGTTAAATACTTTAAATAACATACTATAAATAACTTTTCTTACCCAACCGGGTATTCTACTAAGTGCAAAATTTTTGAACAATAATTTAACTTTGCCTTTAAGGACGTACTCGCTGAATCCACTAAAGACCTTCTTATAAAACATTATAAGGCTAATCAACTTTTCTGCATTCTCCTTCTTTACATCTGCAGGACCGCCTGTCCTATCTGCTCCAGGCCTACTGCCTCTCCTTTCCGTTACAGGACCGCCCCTTTCTGCCCGGGCCTACTGCCCTTCCACTACTATACACGGTATAGAACTTATCATCCATCTTTCAGTTCAGGATTACTGAGCCATCTCTATATGGCTCCTAGGAGGACTCACTGACTAACCCTGTATGGGTTCACTTTCTGTCCTCATTCTTCTATCAACATCATTAAACATTTCTCACAATCAACTAGTTAGCTACATTTAACTTCTTCTTTCAACACATTATTGCCATTTAACCATTTTAAGGCAACACTGTTCATAAGTGCAATATGTGAACATTCCCTTTAAGAGGGGACCAAGTCTCTATGAGGTAGTGCAACTTCTCAAGCTGCAAGTCTGTTTGCAGTAAGGACTCCGGTGCTGGTTCCAAGACCAGTGTCTTCGCAAAGAGTCCTTTCCTTGTGTAAAACCAGTAGAGAGCACCTTTAAGAAGGTGCAAACTATGTACAAAAAGTTTGTAATCATGCATTGTTCATGATTAAGCAGTTCTTTCAATGATGAATAAACAGGAAACAAAAAACAAAAAGCAAAAGTAGGGATCCCGGGTAAACAAAGGGATCCCTTTAAGAATAACCCTAGTCGGGTTTAAAGCAGCAAAAAGCAGGGAAACAAACAGTTAACTATTTACATATCCATGGCATCGAGGTTTACTCTCGCTCTGGCGGCCGTAGATCCGCATAGACTTCGCTCGGCAAGGTGATCGGCGAGATCGGGGCCTCTAAGAAGTGCTCCATACCCGTGGCCCGATCCCAGGGTGTAAGGCGCTGGAGTCTATAGGTCCCAGGGAGAGGGGGTGCCGCGACGGGGCCTATCAGCAGGGCCTCTGCTGGCAGGGCAGGGTCGTTCTTCATACCTGCTTCGGATGCGGTCCCTCCGGTGCCGATCTGCTCCGTCTCCGCTGGGGTCTGGGACGCTAGTTGCAGGGCCTCGCGCTGCGGCGTTGTCATCCCCATTTGCAGCACCTCGCTTTCCAGCAGGGCCTTGCTTTCTGGCTTCGAAGCGCTGGAACTTCTTTCGTGCTCCGGACCAGACGAGGCTGCCGACAGACGTCTGGTGAGGCTCCCGATGAAGGTCTTCTTCCACCCGGCCTCAGTGCTCAGCTGCATCCGCCGGAGTTGGTCGCCGAGCTCATCCACTCCGGCCTGCAGGAAGTCAATATCAGCGGTGGAGGCCTGGTTGCGGTGCCCCTCAGTGTAACTGGGGGAGTCCTCTGCTCCTACCCCACGCTCCGGCTCTGGGTGGCTCGCCATGCCGTCCTCCATGTCGCTGACGACTCCTTCCTCGTCCTTTTCCCGCTCTCTCCTTCGTGGGCGGTTTCGTTTTCTCTGTCTCTGCCCACCATTGAGGATCAGGAGGCGGATCTCGGCTGCTGACGGACACGTCCTCAAGGGGCCGAAATATTTAGACTGGGCGGCCATTGTCTTTCGCGCTCTTCAGCTTGTTCACGCCTACTTCCACGCCCTTCTTCTTCTCCTGCGCTCCTCGTGACGCTGTAATGGCGGCGGTTTTGGCGGGAATCGGCAATGCACAGTCTTTGCAATAAGTCACAGTCCAATCACAATAAATCACAGTTCCAAGGTACACATGACCTGATTCTTCAGGCTTAAGTAGATCCTGTTCGTGACGCCAAGTTTTGCAGTGCCCCCACTGCCGCAGGGCCGAGGGGTACCCGGTACCGGGCCTCTGAGTCTCTGCTCTGGGATTGTCACGGTGGCTAGACCCGGTCCGTGACCCTGCTGAGGGGTGCCCAATAATAGGTGTGGATGGTGGTGGTAGTGCGGTGCAGTGCCGGTCACAGTAAATAACGAGGACACCAGGTTGCAGTCTCTTTACCTCTTTACTGAAGGCTTCAGGATCCTCAGTCCGGAATACGGTTAACCAGGCTGCGCAAGTCCGGCCGGTCCGATGGCACCTCCAGAGTTCCCTTTGCAGGTGGAAATCTGTGCCTACCTTCTAGCGCTTGTGTGTTGCGGTCCTCCCCTGCTGTGCTTACGGGATAGTCCCCACAACTGTTGTGTCTGTTTCTCGTGTTCCCTCACAACTCGATTATGATGTTCTTCTTCGTCCCCCAGGTGATATGGCTAGGACGCACCCGTATGACGGGTAGGCTCGGAGCTCTTCCTGGACCCTAGTGTCGCCCTTCTCCTAGTGTGCCCCCTATGTCTTCGTAGGTGATTGGTGTGAGACAGCCCGCCTATAGCTGACTGTCCTGCCGTAGGTTTGAAGTATTGCTTGGAGCCTAATACTTCCTCGGCGTTCCGGCCACCGGCTACGCGCCTCAGTAGGATGTTGCCTCGTCTTACAGCACGACTCCTACTGGTATTTCTCCTTGTTGCGTTGATCTCGTTTCTCACTCAGCACAATATACCTCGCTTCTTGTCCTTTCTTAGGGTACCGCCGCGATCAGGTGCAGGCGCGGTCCCGTAACGTTCTCTCTGTTCGCTAGGCCTCTGTCAGGATCCCACCCCTGACAGGGACCCCCCTGAGTCTCTCCCCGCAACACCCCCTGCCACAGGGTGTTGCCTGTTCGATTCCCAGTCAGCTTTCTGATCTAACTTCCTATCCAACCCCCAGTTTTACCAGACTGTGAGGAGTGGCCTAATGCATAGTGCCCTTAGCTCCCCCTGGAGGCCAGACTGTGAAGTGTATTGGTGTCTGTGATACCTGGTCAGATGAACTCCTTCAGTGCCATCAGACGTACCACAGCCCCCCTTAGCGGCGGAGCATCAGTACTGCAACGACCAGGACTCTGGGGCGCTGCATACAGCTGGTATAACCTGGGCATCTCCTGTATATAATTATATATGTACAGCTGATATAACCTGGTTATCTTCTGTATATAATGATATATGTACAGCTGGTATAACCTGGACATCTCCTGTATATAATTATTTATGTAAAGCTGATATAACCTGGGCATCTCCTGTATATAATTATATATGTACAGCTGATATAACCTGGGTATCTTCTGTGTATAATTATATATGTACAGCTGGTATAACCTGGGCATCTCCTGTATATAATTATATATGTACAGATGGTATAACCTGGGAATCTCCTGTATATTATTATATATGTACTGCTGATATAACCTGGGTATCTTCTGTACAGAATTATATATGTACAGCTGGTATAACCTGGGTATCTCCTCTATATATATATAAATGTACAGCTGGTATAACCTGGGTATCTCCTGTTTATAATTATATATGTACAGCTGGTCTAACCTGGGTATCTTCTGTATATAATTATATATGTACAGCTGGTATAACCTGGGCATCTCCTGTATATAATTATATATGTACAGCTGATATAACCTGGGTATCTTCTGTATATAATTATATATGTACAGCTGGTATAACCTGGGTACCTCCTCTATATATTTATATATGTACAGCTGGTATAACTTGGGCATCCCCTGTATATAATTATATATGTACAGCTGGTATAACCTGGTCATCTCCTGTATATAATTATATATGTACAGCTGGTATAACCTGGGCATCTCCTGTATATAATTATATATGTACAGCTGGTATAACCTGGGCATCTCCTGTATATAATTATATATGTACAGCTGGTATAACCTGGGCATCTCCTGTATATAATTATATATGTACAGCTGATATAACCTGGGCATCTCCTGTATATAATTATATATGTACAGCTGATATAACCTGGGCATCTCCTGTATATAATTATATTTGTACAGCCGGTATAACCTGGGCATCTCCTGTATATAATTATATATGTACAGCTGGTATAACCTGGGCATCTCCTGTATATAATTATATATGCACTAGCCGGTATAACCTGGGTATCTCCTGTATATAATTATATATGTACAGCTGGTATAACCTGGGCATCTCCTGCATATAATTATATATGTACAGCTGGTATAACCTGGGCATCTCCTGCGTATAATTATATATGTACAGCTGGTATAACCTGCGCATCTCATGTATATAATTATATATGTACAGCTGGAATAACCTGGGCATCTCCTGTATATAATTATATATGTACAGCTGGTATAACCTGGGTATCTCCTGTATATAATTATATATGTACAGCCGGTATAACCTGGGCATCTCCTGTATATAATTATATATGTACAGCTGGTATAACCTGGGCATCTCCTGTATATAATTATATATGTACAGCCGGTATAACCTGGGCATCTCCTGTATATAATTATATATGTACAGCCGGTATAACCTGGGCATCTCCTGTATATAATTATATATGTACAGCTGGTATAACCTGGGCATCTCCTGCGTATAATTATATATGTACAGCTGGTATAACCTGCGCATCTCATGTATATAATTATATATGTACAGCTGGAATAACCTGGGCATCTCCTGTATATAATTATATATGTACAGCTGGTATAACCTGGGTATCTCCTGTATATAATTATATATGTACAGCCGGTATAACCTGGGCATCTCCTGTATATAATTATATATGTACAGCCGGTATAACCTGGGCATCTCCTGTATATAATTATATATGTACAGCTGGTATAACCTGGGCATCTCCTGTATATAATTATATATGTACAGCCGGTATAACCTGGGCATCTCCTGTATATAATTATATATGTACAGCTGGTATAACCTGGGCATCTCCTGTATATAATTATCTATGTACAGCTGATATAACCTGGGCATCTCCTGTATATAATTATATATGTACAGCTGATATAACCTGGGCATCTCCTGTATATAATTATATTTGTACAGCCGGTATAACCTGGGCTTCTCCTGTATATAATTATATATGTACAGCTGGTATAACCTGGGCATCTCCAGTATATAATTATATATGTACAGCCGGTATAACCTGGGCATCTCCTGTATATAATTATATATGTACAGCTGGTATAACCTGGGCATCTCCAGTATATAATTATATATGTACAGCCGGTATAACCTGGGTATCTCCTGTATATAATTATATATTTACAGCTGGTATAACCTGGGCATCTCCTGTATATAATTATATATGTACAGCTGGTATAACCTGGGTATCTCCTGTATATAATTATATATGTACAGATGGTATAACCTGGGTATCCTCTGTATATAATTATATATGTACAGCCGGTATAACCTGGGTATCTCCTGTATATAATTATATATGTACAGCTGGTATAACCTGGGCATCTCCTGTATATAATTATATATGTACAGCTGGTATAACCTGGGCATCTCCTGTATATAATTATATATGTACAGATGGTATAACCTGGGTATCCTCTGTATATAATTATATATGTACAGCCGGTATAACCTGGGCATCTCCTGTATATAATTATATATGTACAGATGGTATAACCTGGGTATCCTCTGTATATAATTATATATGTACAGCCGGTATAACCTGGGCATCTCCTGTATATAATTATATATGTACAGCTGGTATAACCTGGGTATCTCCTGTAGATAAGTTTATATGCACAGTTATATGTTAGCGCCATTATTCCCCTGGAATGACCCATATGAGGATGTATCAGATGAGCAGATACTTTATGTTCTGTAGGGGGATTTTTTCGTTGCAGACTCATTTTCCCCTCTAGGACAATTGCCATTTGTACTAAGAGCACAAACCTTCTCTTTTTTCTGTACACTCGATGTCGAGCTTGATACATGACAGAGGATAAGAGGCGACTTGTCCGCTGCCTATGATAACAAAACCCGGATTTGTAGAATTTAGGCTTGCCAGCTGCAGTCAGTCATCTGTAAGCAACGGAAAGAAAAAAATAGACATTTTCATCTAGAGGCCAAAAGGCATCTTGTTTCTGAAGCGTCCTCCAGCGTTCTGTAAAAAGAAACATTTATTGGCAGGACGCTTTGTTGAAAATCTATGGAAAGGCCATTGCCTCCATTATTCCCAGCCTCTCATATGATGACATCCCGGATTATTCCACTTCTCCATGTATGGTCACGGACCAAAGAGCCAAGGACGAGATAAAAGATCTTCCATTCACACTGGGCGGATTATGGAGATTTTAGGATCTTCTCGTGTTGATTTCTTGTAGTCGAGATGCATAAAGCCCACAAGGTGGGCACTCATTCATTCAAGGTTTCCAAAAGAAGAGAAGAAATTGGAAATGTCCTTAAAAGATGCCACTTTGTGAGCCTAAAAGGCACCATGGCCAACACCTTTCTGGATAGTTGAGTGTGCTTTAGCTTGTAAAATTACACTGTTGCCTCTATGAGATGACAGACGATAACTGGACATCCCTTCTTAGAAGTTATCCTCCACCATCTGATCATTACAAGCTGGATTCCAGTAAAGCTTTGTGTGCTTCACCATGGTATTTGTTCATTACATAGTCTTGTTGACTCTACCAAAGTAGAATCTGCTCTTTTTCCATCTACTGTTTTTTGGCTCTTAGATGGCACCAACGTCTATATAATCTATAAGTCCAAGCATGGAAGATAGGATTTGGGTTCTCCATCCCTTCGGAAGATTATTTCCATACTGGTACTATTGAATTTCGCCATTCACTACAGTGGTACTTTCTGGATTTGTCAAATTTCTATTGTGTCTGATAAACTGACTAGAAACACCACTCATTGAACATTTTTGGAGCCATTATATTATATTTTGATCCATTAAGCTAATCCTTCATGACCTGAGACAAGCGTCAGTCTTGATCCAGTTGCCCAAAAATAAAGACAATGGTGTGACAAGCCTCCCTCCCATTTTTCACCCATCTGTCCCAAATTAAACTTGAGCTGAAGTTCTGAGGAACTAGCAAAGTTCATTGGCGTATCTGCCATGGCAGCATCTATACTAGTTGCTACGACTGTGATCTTAGGGGGCCGCACAGGACCACTGGGGGACATGCCCAAGATTTTTTTGCATGATGCCCCAGTGAGCAAAACTTAAAAATTGTACTAATGTCTTCAAGATGCTAATATAGCAAAGAACATGGGCAGAGAACCATCGACTCCTTGCCCCATTATTTACTCTTGTAGACTACAGGCTGGTTTGGGGCTTATGACAAATTGGGAACAAGCTGAGGAAGTACTCAGCCAAAGAAAGCACAACGACGTCACGCCATCCTGCTGCTAGCGCTTTGACATTGACGGTACCGCCAGGAAGAAACATCTTCTCGGCACGGTAATACGGCTTGGTATATAGTGTTTTCCAGATTGCAGTAGTTTGGAAATAGTTAAATAACTTTTTATAAAAATTTAAGTTGTAGTTTCCTTCTAAAACCCTACGTGTGTTTGGGATAAATCTATGAGCATTTGTCTTGTACTGGCAAAAAAAAATAATAACCTGATGACATCTTTGCAGGGCAAGTAGAACTTAACATCTCCATGCTGCCTTTGGTTCTTGAGCTTTTTCTGTTGGTGGTTTTCAAGTGTCTAGCCCCGATTGTGGTCAAGTGTCCTGCGTGCATCCTTTGTCTGAAATCCTGGTTCCAGGTTTAATCTTGGGCCCAGACTTCTCATTGGGTTTGATATTGGTGCATATATTCACATGCAGGTGTCTGCTCAAGACGTAGTCTGCTCCATTCATCTTTTAACTTCCATCTTTTAAATTACATCTTTTTTAATTACTTTGAATTAGACAGAATTCTAGAATGCATTTGGCTACTCATCACTGCTACAATATTGTCATCATCTGTACCATCTTATCGAGCTGTTCTCCTCTTCCCACAGGTATGCACTGACTTTCCCCAGCTCTCCTTGGTTCCTGAAAGTCTCTGTATATTGCATTGATTTTCTATGGTATGCACTGACCTTCCCTAGCTCTCCTTGGTTCCTGAATATCTCTGTATATTGCATTGATTTTCTATGGTATGCACTGACCTTCCCCAGCTATCCTTGGTTCCTGAATATCTCTGTATATTGCATTGATTTTCTATGGTATGCACTGACCTTCCCCAGCTCTCCTTGGTTCCTGAATGTCTCTGTATATTGCATTGATTTTCTATGGTATGCACTGACCTTCCCCAGCTCTCCTTGGTTCCTGAATGTCTCTGTACATTGCATTGATTTTCTATGGTATGCACTGACTTCCCCCAGCTCTCATTGGTTCCTGAATGTCTCTGTATATTGCATTGATTTTCTATGGTATGCACTGACTTCCCCCAGCTCTCATTGGTTCCTGAATGTCTCTGTATATTGCATTGATTTTCTATGGTATGCACTGACTTCCCCCAGGTCTCCTTGGTCCCTGAATGTCTCTGTATATAGCATTGATTTTCTATGGTATGCACTAACTTTCACCAGCTCTTCTTGGTTCCTGAACATCTCTGTATATTGCATTGATTTTCTATGGTATGCACTGACTTTCCCCAGCTCTCCTTGGTTCCTGAATATCTCTGTATATTTCATTGATTTTCTATGGTATGCACTGACTTTCCCCAACTCTCCTTGGTTCCTGAATGTCTCTGTATATTGCATTGATTTTCTATGTTTTCCTGGCATTTGAGTGTCTATGTGTAGAATATATAATCCTTTTCAGGTATACTTTCTTACCTATCATCTTGTTTCCATGACCCGTTTCATGCCTTTCATTGTGTTATTCTGGAATCTCTTTGAGTGGTCAGTCCAACCCCCTCCCTCACTTTATGACCTTTGCTTAACTCTCTACATCTGGTCTCCCATACCCAGCCACCTCCTCATTCACCCCTGATTGCCCTTTGCTGGGCAATATTTACATGCAGGTGTCTGCTCCAGACGTAGTCTGCTCTATTCATCTTTTAACTTCCATCTTTTAAATTACATCTTTTTAATTACTTTTAATTAGACTGAATTGGACTGGAATTGACTGGAAGGTAACAAATTACCAAACCAATACAATGTTTCAGTTTCTTTTCTCTTTCATCCCTATACTACTTTCCTTTTTACAATCTCCTGCAATCCCTCCACCTAGTAAAGAACTGGTAATTTCTTCCTCCATCTTCCCCAGCAGTCTCACCTTCTCCTCAGAACTGTTCCTCCACATACAATCCTTTTTCGCCAGACACTCACAGCCACCTCATGTCCCATCCTATCCTCATCGCTGGTGATGTATCCCCAAATCCTGGCCTTCCTCAACACATCCCCACACTCATTTCTAACCCCCTACCTCGATCCTCCGCACGTTTTCCCAACCATGATAACCTCATACCCATTCATCCAGCCCCTACGCCCCCAGTCCCCCTACCTCGAGCACTATGGACCGCACGCTCTGTCTGCAATGAACTGCCTTTTATCCATGACCTCTTCATCACCAACAAACTCTCCTTCCTTGACATAACTGAAACCTGGCTCACCCCCTCTGACTCAGCCTCTCCAGCTGCGCTTTCCTATGGCGGTTTCCACCTCTCTCACACCCCTCGCCCCAGCAACAAACGTGGAGGGGTTGGCTTGCTCCTGTCCGACACCTGCTCCTTTACTCCAATCCCGCTACCACCCTCTGCTACTCTTCCCTCATTTGAGGTGCACTCTGTCCGCATTCATTCCCCCTCCAACCTCCAGCTGGCTGTCATCTACTGCCCCCCAGAACTAGCCAACTCCACCTTTCTCGACCACCTCACCATCTGGCTACTTCATTTCCTGTCTGCTGACATCCCCACTATCATCATGGGCGACTTCAATATCCCCATTGACACTTCCACCTCAGCTGCCTCTAAACTTTCATCACTGACTGCCTCCTTTGGCCTCAATCAATTGTCCTCTGAGGCCACTCACAAAGATGGCCACTCGCTGGACCTCATCTTCACCTGCCTCTGCTCCCTTACTAATCTCAGTAACTCACCCCTCCCCCTGTCTGACTACAACCTACAGACATTCTCTTCCCTCTCCTCTCCTAGTGTGCAACCCCCACTGCACAAACTCACTCACCCTTTCAGAAATCTCAAACATCTCAATTTACAATCACTCTCTGAGTCCCTTCTCCGTCTTACAGACATAGCTTCCCTTCATGACACAGATACTGCTGACACTTTTTATAACACCACAATAACAGCTACACTTGATTTGGCCGCCCCGCTCATGCATAGCAAAACTCGTACACTCAACAGGCAGCCCTGGCTGACCAGCCTGACCAAAGAACTGAGATGGGCTTCCAGGGTCGCTGAGCGGAGATGGAAGAGATCCCACTCTGCCGAGCAATTCATCGCATACATGCAGTCCCTCGCTAGCTTCAAGTCCATGCTCACTGCCGCAAAACAAACTTCTCATCTCTCATATCCTCCCTGTCTCACAACCCTAAACAGCTTTTCAACACTTTCAATTCTCTTCTCCATCCACCCGCACCCTCTCTCTCCCCCCTCTAATTTCTGCTGAAGACTTTGCTTCTTTCTTTAAACAGAAGATCGAGATGATCAGAGAAAGCTTTGGCCCGCAGCACCCAATGTCCCTCTTAGCTGCTCAACCCTGTTCCTCCAAAACCGGCTTCTCCACCATGGCAGATCAGCTCTCCACCCTCCTGTCAAGATCACACCTCACTACTTGCACGCTTGACCCGCTCCCGTCCCACCTCATCCCTAAATTAAAGTCTTCATCCCAACCCTAACACACCTTTTCAACCTCTCACTCACAATGGGTGTCTTCCCCTCATCCTTCAAACATGCCAAGATAACACCCATCCTCTGTGTCTAGCTATCGCCCGATATCTCTTCTCCCTTATACCTCAAAATTACTGGAACAACACGTCCATCTTGAACTGTCCAACCACCTCTCCTCCTGTTCCCTTTTTGACCAGTTACAATCTGGCTTCCGACCCCATCACTCAACTGAAACTGCCCTAACTAAATTCACCAATGACCTACTAACTGCCAAGAGCAAGCGACACTACTCTGTCCTCCTTCTCCTGGACCTGTCTTCTGCCTTTGACACTGTGGACCACTCCCTTCTGCTACAGATCCTCTCATCTCTTGGCATCACAGACTTGGCCCTATCCTGGATATCGTCATATCTGACTGACCGAACATTCAGTGTCTCCCTCCCCCACACCACCTCCTCACTCCGCCCCTTGTCCGTCGGTGTTCCTCAAGGCTCTGTTCTAGGACCCTTACTTTTCTCCATCTACACCTTTGGCGTAGGACAGCTCATAGAATCCCATGTCATGCAGTATCATCTCTCAGAGGTTTGGTGGATGCTTGAATGTAAGATCCAGTGTGTGTCATGTGCCAGACAATAGGTACCCAGACTATTAATGAGATTAAATTATGTCATTAGGAAAACATAGAATCTCACTCAGATGTCAGAAGTCTGACATTACCTTTTCCCTGTCTGTAAATGGCCAGGAACCTCCTCACTTTCTAAAAGAGTCATGGAGGAGGGAGATGCAACTGCAGCTTCTCTCTCTCAGTATGCTGTGAGAGAGGAGTAAGTTGGAGACGTCTGATTGGCTCAGAGCACAGCTGTGACATCACAGCAGGAAGTGCCCGCACACATGGAGAGAGGGAGTATGCATAATTAAAGGGAGAGGAAGACCCCAAAACACAGGATAGACACAAGACCTCAGAAGATGCCTGCTTCATCTTACCCACCTGGTGCACAACGGTCATCTACCCCTGAGGAACGTTATACAGGGAACCACAAATAACTTCTTTCTCCTTGAAGACATCTAGTTTTTAGCATGTCAGAAATGTATAATCAAATATATACTTATATGCTCACAGCTAATATATACATTATAATCAATGGTTTAAAATGGCTGACACGAACTGATATAAGCCTGATATAACCCAGACAGATCATATGGGGTTTTCCATCCCAAAAAGCGGAAGTTGGGTCAGATGTCTGAAATAATGTCTAGAATATAGCTGAATCTTGCTGAAACAGCAGACCAACAGTGTCAGATGTCTCAACTCTGTCCTACATGCAGAGAGCTCAATTCTAGTTGCTTAATCAGCTTAATCAGCAGTCATATGAGCATTAATCACAATATTCCATATATGTTTAGATAACCAATGACAGAAGAGCTAGACAATATGGTAATTAACTAACCACCCCTGACAACCCCTAACCACTCCTTTCTATGTGAAAATATAAAACTATGTATGTACAATAAAGTACCAGTATTGATGGAATGTTGTTCTGACACAATGGTGTTGCAGTCTCATTCCTTTGAGCGCTCAAAATACTCAGTCTAATTGGGAGCGGCCGCAGCACACACAGAGGGATAAATTTATCCAACCCAAATATTTCCATAACATTAATGGCGCCCAATGTGGGGCATGGATGAAACGCACACGGGGACCCACTACTGACCGGAAAGAAGGAGGTGTTGCCACGGCCTTGGTTCACGGGCGGAGACTGCGCAGCTCCATAAGTAAGGTAAGAAAATGTTATCATCTTACCTGAAAGTCCCCTGTGCCCAGTCCGGGTCTATACCTCTTGCCGGTCAGGTGTGGTCACCAGTTCCCAGGTAGTGTAAAAAATCCGTAGCCACGAATCCAAACCCTGGGAGGTGTCTGCTGTGTGCCGTGTATGTGTTTGTGTAAAATCCGAGAGAAGAAGGAAAAAGTGACTTTTGTTTATGGTGGCTGGGTAACAGACAGCAGGAGGTCAAATCGCTGAATAAGCTATCACAGATTCCCGTGCAATAGGAGAGACAGGAGGTCTCGGGACAGGCAGTTCCATGATCCAGGCTCGGATGGTGATAGTTTTGAGGGCTGCCACAGATTCCCGTAGCCGGCGGCCAGTCAGGACGACCGGAGCGGAGGGTGGTAGAACCCGGTATATGCGTGCCATTGCGATTGATAGTTGTCTGTTCCCAGCGCAACCTGCACGTGTCACAGAATTTAAAAGGGCATCTCTCGGATTGTCTATCTGTTTCTGTTTGTGTCATGTATTATTGCCGCTTTAAGAAGCATGAAATAGTGAAAAGAAAGTTTTGGTTTTCTTTTTTTTTTCTCTTTCTCCGGAACTTCTTCTTTTTCAACAGCTGCTGTAGCAGATATATGCATGGTAAATCAAACTGTCACATCTGTTTGTTTTTTTCCTGACTGTTTTCAGCTGCAATGCTGGCTATGTGTAGTTTTTTGTGAAGAAGTTAAATAAATTGTATCTATCATTTTTGATGTGACATACGTGTTTTCAGATACGTGATTTTAGTGACATTTGATATTATTGCAATAGCATACGGAAAAAAAAGAGGAAGTGTGTCTGTGACTGTATTTGAGCGCAGAGATTCTAAAAGAAAAAAGGAGAAGAGAAAAGCCGTTTTCATTTTTAATTTTTTTTACTCTCTTAAAGGGTCTTTTTCTTTTTGCGGCATTTTAAAGTTTTTTAATTAAGTTTTCCTCAATCTTCAATCTCTTTACCTTTTTTACTTTTTTGGGGGAAAAAGTTTTTTTTTTCCTTCCCTTTTGTATCAAAATTTTGAGTTTTTGGTTGTGAACTAAGTTTTTGACGGTTTTTTCTTATCGTTTTGGGTTTTTCTTAGAGTTTTATATACTCATTTTTAGAAGTTTTTTTCTTTTTTTTAGTACTGTTTTCTTTTTTCATTTTTGTGTGTTTTTCATTTTTTGCCTTTGCCATGGGGAATAAAGTGGCCGAGCAACAGGAAAGTCTTTTTACTTCCTGATGAGAAAACAGCCCCTAGATAGTGGCAGAACACGAAGGTGTTAAGTATGTGAAGATTTTTGTAAGGTATAAAGTACGTGAAATTCATTAGAATGGCAGACTTCAAGCTGCGGAATGGCATGACGTAGAAAGGAAAATAAGGGAAGTTAGCTGATGTTAGATTGCTGAATGCCAATACATGGTATGAGATAGCAGCAGAGCTTACATCATTTAGGTGGTACAGAAAGTTATGTGAGCAAACCAGGAAGTGAATTTTGTGGGTATGAGACGGGAGAATCTGTGCTGTAGGTAGTTATTTTTGCACAGTATGTGGTGCGCCCCGTCTCTCTCTACAGGGAGAAGACATAATTGCTCCTCTCCATTATGCTTGTTGTTCTCCTCTATCCTCTTTTTTCTCTGTCAGTCTTTTTCTCTCCGCATTCTTCTCTCTCTTTCTCCTTTCCTCTCCTCTTCCTCCACATTTTTTCTCTTCTCTCTCTTCCCCTCTCTATCTCTCTCCTCCATACCCTCCATCTTCTCCTCCCTCCTTCTCCACTCCCCCACCACACCTTTCTCCTCCTTCTTTTCCTTCTCCACACCCATCTCTCCTCACCCTCTCTCTCCCCTCCTTCTCTCTCCTCCCTCTTCTCATCACCCTCTCACTCCCCTCCTTCTCTCCTCTCTTCTCCTCACCCTCTCACTCCCCTCCTTCTCCACTCCTCTCTTCTCCTCCCTCTCTCTCCCTTCCACACCTCCCATCTTCTCCTCCCTCTTCTCCACATTCTCTCTCCCCTCCTACTATTCCTTTGTCTCACTCATCAACCCCTCCTTCTTCTTCCTCTTTTTCCCTCTTCGTTGCCGGCTGGGCCAACGCCCAATTCAAACAATATGGTGCTTACAGCACAAGGTTCCCCTTCCATGCCCCTGGCACAGTCCAGCCATTGCCAGTTGTGATATCGGGGAAAGAAAGTGAAAATCCCCCTACACACAATGCAGTGGGCAGCCCCCAGACATATCAGGCAGCAGACAGCTCAGCCCTGGGTGCAGAGGGGGGAGGACTGATATCACCATGTATTGATAATGTACAGCTTCAGCACCAGTCAGAGCTGCCTACATTCACACCAACATGAAGCTATAAGCCTAATCCATCATAGCTTCAGCAAGGGGGGAGACATCCTCACAAAAAAAAAAAAGAAGCAACTTCTAAGTCCAATATCAGTCAGTGTACGACCCCAGTACAAGCTATCACAACTATTCCTCTGATGAAGATGAAGAGGGAACATCATACATGCTGTCCAGTACTAGGAAAAGAAACCCACAGGCACCAAGAATGCAGGGGCAGATAGAGGCACCACCATTACACTATGTGCACACCACCCCAAGTCAGGTGACAATCTTCCAGACCCAGGGATGCATCCCATGCCATTTTACCGAAGAAAGTAGCAGAAGCAGCAAACATATGCAGCCAGCTGGAATGATCTCTGGGCCATAAATGAAAATAGAAGCAGGTGATGCACTCTGGCTAATCATGAGGGAACAATTCAAATTTCCAGCAGAATTAGACATACACGCTTGGGAGTCAGGGCCAAAAGGCAGATTGGCAGGACAAGACATGACATGAGTCAGGAAAGGACAGAGTCTGTGAAGAAGGTTCATGGCAGAGTAATGGAGTAATGCAAGTATTCCAAGACTTGGGCCTCACCATTCATGACCAGATACACAGGCAAATGTTGGCACAGGCCTTTGTGCATGGACTGAGACAGCCCCAATTAGGAAACCACTGATAGTGGCTAGGCCTTAGAACAGGTCAATAGCAGTGGACTGACCCAGAAAAAATGTTTTATGTGCGCCTAGGAGACTGTTGATTGCCAATTGTCACCAAAATTGCCACCATTATGGCACCACAAAAGAGCGCAAAGAAGGAAAAGGGTGCCGTGCTGCAGAGAACACCACAAGGGAAGCCAAAGGTGAAGATGCTGCAAAGTGCCGACCAACACACCGGAAGAACCGCTGCAGACTCCAGAGAGGAGACACCGACCTCAATATGGTTAGCAAAGGGGAGAAGCTATGTTGGAGCAGGGGGAAGAAGTGATGGCAGATGCAGCCACAGCCCCTGTAATGCCCCAAGACCTTGGGTTGGATGCAGCCGCCGGTCTCATGGCACCCCCGGGCCTCGCCACGAATGCACCTGCAGGCCCCATCTTACCACCGCAGCTTCAATCAGCAGGCCGGACCCCGCTGCCGCTACAGTGCCCATCATGCCATTGTCCACAGTAGCCAAAAGGGACCAAGTCCCAACCAGGAGTGCAGAAGACACCCCTCTTATGGTGACCACTAACCTGGAAGCGCAACCACCCTACAAAGACAGAAGAAGTGTCAAGTGTTACATCTGTGGCAAGTTTGGCCATTACCAGAACCAGTGCAAAGCACCCACACCCCCGAAGAGACTGGACCCATGCAATCCAAGAGTTGGTCCAGAGAAACAGGTCAAGGAAGAAGTGCTGAAAGCAGTGAAGTACCGCGTCCATAGGACAGAGGCAAGCAAGCCAGGTCCGCAAGACACTACGCTCCTGACATGTAAAACTTCATCTGCAAGACCAATACCTCAAATTACCCTTAAAATGGATGGCGTTGTCAGATCCAACGTGGTGCAGCCAGAAGTGTGATGACACCTGTGGAATTCACTGATCCCACCTGCCTATCAGAATCCTCTGTGTCTCGCATGGGCATTGATGGTCAAGTCAGACATTCTCAGCTTACAAAGCCACTGAGCGTGTGCACTCAGCCAGGACACTCTATCCTGTCCCAGTTTGTGGTGTAAAGGACCTGCCACTCAACCTGCTGGGAGCGAACCTACTGCAGAAGCTGAAGGCAACCACAGTGTTCCACGAAGATGGGACAGTGACACTTTCTTCATCCCTGACCCAAGAAGAGTCATGCTGGCGGCCCTACAAGAACATTAAGCAACCGATGAGGCCTACTCAAGGAGGTACTGGACGTAGTACCAGAAAGTCTATGGTCTAAGGGACCCCAGCACATGAGAAAACCTCAAGTTGCCCCAGTACGGGTGTCACTCAAGCCATGTATCCCGTACCCTCATAAGGCCCAGGCCAGGCCTAGAGTCAAGCTGCCTCTGACCAACTGAAGGTCTACCTGGAAATAGGAATCATTGTTCCTCGCACATCGCCTTGCAATACCCCGCTTTTCCCCGTCAAGAAAAAGACTGTAAAAGGAGAGCCAGCCAAGTTCAGAATGGTATATGACCTGAGAGCTGTGAATGACGCCACGGTGTTTGAAACTGCAATTATGCCGAATCCGCACACTCTGCTCTCAAATGTGCCTGCCACAGCAAAAGTGTTCACAGTGAACAACCTGGCTAATGTTTTCTCCAGTGTTCCCCTTCATCCGGAAGACCAGTCCCTGTTTGCCTTAATGCACCAAGGGGGACACCACACATGGACAGTGATGCCACAGTGGGCCCAGAACAGCCCTTCACAGTTCACCAAAGCAATGTCCACACTTCTCACCAACTGAGTCACAGAACAAGCAGAAGTAACCCTGCTACAATACATGGACAATCTACTCCTTTGTGCAGTTGACTTTGACATGTGTAAAGCCCTTTCCTTGTATCTCCTACTCTACCTGGCGGAGCAGCACTGCAAGATCTCAAAGAACAAAGTCCAGTGGTGTCTGAAGCAAGTTACGTTCCATAGACACTGTATTGCTCACCAGGCGAAACGCCTGACAGATGACCGGAAGACCACAGTGGAGAAGATGGTCCCTCCAACAACTCCAAAGGTGCTACAGGCCTTCCTTGGTCTAGTTTCGTATTGCAGAGTCTGGATCCCTGATGCCTCAGTCCTAATGCAGCCTCTGTGTGAATACATCAGTGTGACCCCGTTCCTCCTGACTGATGCAGCCTTCAGCTCGTTCAAGAAGTTAAAAGGCGCAGTAGTCTCAGCGCCAGCACTAGGCCCATCTGACTACGAGAAGCCATTCCGTCTCTATACTACTTGATGAGAAAAGAAGGCCTTGCTACTGGAGTCCTGACGCAGCTTCAGGTAGGAAAGCAGAGACTTTCGGACTACTTTTCAGCTTGCCAGGATCCAGTTGCAAGGGGAGCCTCTTCCTCCCGCATGAGAGCAGCAGTTGCAGCACACGCCCTCCTGGACAGGACTACTGACATCAGTAGAAAAACCATTGGAAATCCTGGCTCCGCATGACATCTCAGCAATCCTCAACCAAACAACCAACCCCAGCCAAAACATCTCTCCACCGCCAGGCATCTTTGCCTCCAGTGCTCTCTACTCCTGCCCGACAATGTCACCATCTCCAGATGCACAGTCCTCAACCCGTCCACTCTACTCCCACTCCCAAGGGGGGATACAGATATGGACCTTCAGATAAAAAGTCTGATCAAAATCTGCATGATACCTTCTGCAGGGATCTGAATTTGGACCTTCAAATAAAAAGTCTGATCAAAATCTGCGTGATACCTTCTGCAGGGATCTGAATTTGCTCCGGACGGATGACCATGATTGCTTCAGCATCATGCAACAGGAAACAGCAGGACTACCCAAGGTGGCAGAAGAGCCATTGACCAACCCAGAGTTGATCCTCTCTGTGGATGGCTCCAGATTTGCAGATGATGAAGGAAGATTCCACACGGGATGTGCAGTGACCAGCAATCAAGAGATCCTGTGGTCCAGAAGTCTGCCGCCCAGTCTGTCAGCCCAGGAAGCAGAACTGATAGCGCTGATGAAGACCTACCAGATGGCAGAAGACAAGACTGAGAAAATGTATACCAATTCGAGGTACTCGCATGGCATAGCACATGACTTCGGACCCATCTGGGCTGCAAGGGACTTCATCACAGCAAGCGGAACAACCGTGAAGCATCATGGAGCCATTAAGGACCTGCTGAACACACTTCAACTTCCAAAAGTGGTGACAGTACTAAAAGTCAAAGCGGATGGAAAACTGAACACAGTAGGGGCACAAGGCAACAACATGGCGGATATGGCAGCCAAAGAAGCAGTCAAGGGAAGACAATATGGAAAAGTGGAAGAGGTCGTAGAGCCGGACGGCTACTACAGGACGGCTGAAGACAGGAAATCTGACAAGATGACATCCTGGGATCTGCTCAAAAAAGCTGCAAGAGCAAGCCCCAAAGGACAAGAAGGAATGCTGGATGCAGAAGTAAGCAACACATGAAGAAGGAAGGGTATACTCAATGGACTACAAACCCTGTTTACCCCGAAGCATGTACCCTATGGTGGTCCAGTGGGCACATGGGCCCACACACAGATTAAAGACACAGATGAATGATCCGATTGGTGCTTACTGGTTCGCCCCAGAAATCTCCACCCTAACAGCCAAGTTCATAAACAAGTCATATTACGCCTGGATATGAAAACAATCTCTTTTATTATAAGACTAATAAAAATCTTATTTTTAGAACAGATGTACATACAATACATATATATAGGTAAGTTCACTAGGTTATTAAGCAGTGACTACAATGGTGCAACCCATACACCGGGACACATGGCATGACATAAATATTAAGAAGTATTACAAACAGTATCCAAACAGTACCAGTAGAAAGAAAGGCCCAATATTGCGGCACATAACAGAGTTCAATACTCTTTACACAGCCAAATAGCCACAGTGAATACCGCCATCGTGTGCCACATTGGTATACCCATACTGACTATATTGGTAAAGATAAATACACTAATTACCCATTTGTGATAAAATGTCCAGACTGGGTCCCGGTCCCGTACCCCAACGTGCGTTTCGCGTTCACGTGTGCCGCTTCCTCATGTTCAAGTTCATAAACAGCTGTCTGACCTGTGGCCAATGCAACCCTGGAAGAATGGAGAAAGTTCCCATACGTCGTCTTGCCAGACCACTGTACCCCTTCCAGAGGATCCAGATAGACCATATCCAGACGCCGCCAAGTGGAGGTTTCAAATATGCCCTTGTGGCCATGGACATGTTCTCAGGATGGCAGTCAGAAGCTTTCCCAGTGAAGAACCAGTCAGCAAAGACTACTGCAAAGAAGCTACTCTCAGAGACGAGATATGCAGCTATGGGGTCCCAGAAGTGATAGAGAGAGACCAGGGACCCGCATTCACAGCTCATCTCACGCGAGACATCCAGTCAGCAGTAGGGTCAGACTTAGGCCTACACACTCCCAATCACACTACTTAGTGTAAGGCATACTTCCAGAGGCCCAGAAAAGCTGTTACCATAAGAAATTTTGTTTGTGTCTAGTCCCAGGTTAGGGGTATCCTTTCCTTCAGCAGCTGACTATGCAATATGATACTTTGTCTGCTTATGTAATTGAAATCACCAAGAAACTTGCTAACATCCATTCTCGAGTTTTTTTCTTCATTTCCAGATCCAGATTCAGTGTCCGGTATGCACTCCTAGAAGCCAGGAGACTGGGTGTTGGTGAAAAAGTTTGTAAGGAGAACACCACTCGATCCCAGATTTGATGGTCCTGCTCAAGTGCTGCTGATGACACCAAACTCTGTGAAACTGGAGGGAAGACCCACTTGGATCCACTCATCGCATGGCAAGAAAGCTCTCCTACCAGAAGATGACACCCAAGCCAGAATGATGTTGCGGCCTGACCGAAAAGATGACCTACCTGATAAAGACTACACATCGCTCACTACACATGCTATTGACTAAGAGACTGATTGCAACGAACCCCCGTTAGGGACAGATCTCCTGACCGCCCATTTGCGAAAAGTCTGTACGGAGTGGGGCACAGGCGTTAGGCTTGTGTCAGTTCGCCGACAGCACAAAAGAGTTGCAGCGCTTTGGGACAGGAGGCTAGGATTAGGGCAATTGATATCTAAGGGGGGCTTGTGATAGAAATATATATATCATGTAGATCTCACTTGCATGTATACTCCTCTATAATCAAATATATACTTATATGCTCACAGCTAATATATACATTATAATCAATGGTTTAAAATGGCTGACACGAACTGATATAAGCCTGATATAACCCAGACAGATCATATGGGGTTTTCCATCCCAAAAAGCGGAAGTTGGGTCAGATGTCTGAAATAATGTCTAGAATATAGCTGAATCTTGCTGAAACGGCAGACCAACAGTGTCAGATGTCTCAACTCTGTCCTACATGCAGAGAGCTCAATTCTAGTTGCTTAATCAGCTTAATCAGCAGTCATATGAGCATTAATCACAATATTCCATATATGTTTAGATAACCAATGACAGAAGAGCTAGACAATATGTTAATTAACTAACCACCCCTGACAACCCCTAACCACTCCTTTCTATGTGAAAAAATAAAACTATGTATGTACAATAAAGTACCAGTATTGATGGAATGTTGTTCTGACACAATGGTGTTGCAGTCTCATTCCTTTGAGCGCTCAAAATACTCAGTCTAATTGGGAGCGGCCGCAGCACACACAGAGGGATACATTTATCCAACCCAAATATTTCCATAACACCAAATAAAATATCCAACGTTTATTGATTCATTACAAAAATAGCAGTATGTCCCCTCCGGTAGCCAGGCGAGAGCATTGGGAAACAATGGAGGAGTAGCGGACATGACATTCATTAATGATCCATGACTTTCTTCTAAAACTGTCCTAAAATAATGTCTTTCCCCATAAGAGGCTGTCGTCTGAGCTGCAGATGAGGAAGGCTTCATCTGGTGTCTGAGGTATGTGGGGAGCAGACAGCGTGTGCGTATGTGTAATGTAAGTGGCTGATATAGGAGACTTCCTAGGCGGCACAGAACACCAGAGGCCACCATTTGTTTCCAGAGGTTGTCATGAGTCTAAGCCAAGTCCCTCCATAGTTCCTTTGACATAAACCCTGCCCCCTGTAGTAAAGCAGGGTCTGGCGGCCCTTACCCCCCACAACAAGGTAAAAATGCTTTTCATGCACAAACTACTGAAATCCAGAAACTGCACTGACTTATATTTTGTAACTTGCTATCCACTCTTTCTGATTTATTGGTTCCACTTCATAAGCATTCTGCCAGCATCATAGGTGCAGAAACTTCCTTTCCCTTTCTTCCCTAGCATGGTTTGCTACCACTATTATGCAATGGATTGCCTACCTTTAAAGGGAGTGTCCATCAGTGGAAATCCAACAACGGCAACCCCTTTCTGATCAGCTGTTACTGGATCGAAAAAATTTGAATGGCGCTGAAAAGCTCAGCTCCGCTCAATGTGTAGTGACTGCAGAGCAGCTCGAATTCAAGAAAACGGACGGTGTTCTGAAGGACCTGGACACGGTTGACACTTATTCAATGGAGCTATGTCGTGCAACTCCATCCCAAGTGTTTGCATCTGGCAGATGCCAGAGAAAATAAAAGCTGAAAGGGGGTGTCAGAACCACCACCAATATCATATGACCTATCAATATATTGTGACCAGAAGACCCCTTTAACTGAAAGCCATCAGTTATAACTCCATGCACGCTGACAGACAAGAGATCTGGAGCAGAGAAACGTTGTACCACTATCTGCAGAGAAACAAAGACGTGCCTTCACTCCCCGCGATCCGTCTCGCTGCCTCTGCTGCTGAAGAAGGATTACACTTTACAACAGGCAGAAGATAACAGTGGCTGCCACTTTTGGATGATTTTTCAGGGTTAAAACATCATATTGAAATTCTGTGATTTGCAGATTTTACGTTTATCCCATTATCTATCAAATGAGATTAAATTGTCTGAAAGTAGCGTAACCATGTAAGTGTATAACATATTGTGCGGTGAGATCCACCTCTATGGGGGCTTAAAAGTAGCTGCATTGTCTGATCATAAACGTAAAAGGGTAAAATGGGAATATTCAGTTCAATATACAATATACTGTATGGAGAAAAGTATCGGGGCACATGTTAATCAATAAATTCAGGTGTCTCATTCAGTCCCATCGCCCCCAGTAGATAACATACAGCCCCTCGCCACCGGTGTATATCCCCTGGCCCCTCAGTATATAACATCCGGCCCCTCGACCCCTGGTGTATAACCTCCGGTCCCTCGACCCCTGGTGTATAACCTCCGGCCCCTCGACCCCTGGTGTATAACCTCCGGCCCCTCGACCCCTGGTGTATAGCCTCCGGCCCCTCGACCCCTGGTGTATAACCTCCGGCCCCTCGACCCCTGGTGTATAACCTCCGGCCCCTCGACCCCTGATGTATAACCTCCGGCCCCTCGACCCCTGGTGTATAACCTCCGGCTCCTCGACCCCTGGTGTATAACCTCCGGCCCCTCAACCCCTGGTGTATAACCTCCGGCCCCTCGACCCCTGGTGTATAACCTCTGGCCCCTCGACCCCTGGTGTATAACCTCCGACCCTTTGTCTCCCACTGTATAACAAACTGCCCCTCATCCTCCGGTGTATACCATCCAGCTCCTCACCCCCCAGTGTACAAAACACCCGGCCCCTCACTCCCAAGTCTGTAACATCCGGCGACTCACACCCATGGTGTATAACATCTCCCATTATTCCCAGTGTATAACATCCAGCTCCCACCATGCCGTCAGAGTGGTGCAGAGCTCAATGATGCCAGCGTGGTCCTGTAATAGGAGCCAATGGGGTAACAAGTCCGTCCATAACATTTCTTCCTCCAAAATCTTCCATCATCACCTGTGTGTGATACTTTTAAGAAGTGGAAGGAACCACAACTTCACCAAGTAGAGACCCCATAACGTTACAGAGCGGGGGGGCCGGGTGCTGAGGAGTAGAGGGCAGAAAAGTCATCACATGCTGTCACCATAACTGCAAAGTCCAGACCTCCACTGGTATCAGCACAAACACTTCACCTCACACTTCATGGACGAGCATCTGCATGCAGCCTTACATCACCAAGCACAATGCTGAGCGTCGGATGGAGTGGTGTAACGTCACCACTGGACTCTGGAGGAGACGTGCTCTGTGCAGTGACGGATCGCACTTCTCTATCTACATCTGATGGAGGAGTCTGGGTTTGGTGATTCCAGGAGGACGTTACCCCCTGACTGCATTGTGCCCCCTGTACAGATGGTGGAGGGGGATAATACAATGGGGGATGTTATCAGGGGGCGGCCTCGGACCCTCAGCTACAGGGAAGGGAAATCTTAATACTTCAGCACAAGACATTTTGGACAATTCAGCTTTGTGGGAACAGTTTGGGGTAAATCGCTTTCCCTTCTCTGCTCCCCGGGACTGTGCCCAGTGCACCAGGTCCATACAGACATGGAGGGGGGAGTTTGGTGGAAGAACATGACCAGTCGCCCCATCCAAGAACTAGAAGAGAGGTTGTGAGTCCGGCCTCCCCCCAACATCACGTCTGACCTCACAAATGTTTTTCTGGATGAAAGGACAAAAATCCCCACAGATGCCTCTAAAATCTTGTAAAAATCCTTTCCAGAAAAGCGTGAGCTGTTATATCTGCAGAGGGGCGACTCCATATCTATGGATGTGGTATGGGAGGTTAGAAAAGCTCGTGGAGGTGGATATGGAGGGGTAAATATTCTATATGGAGAAAAGTATGTTGGAGGCAACTGTCTCACGGGTTCCTGCTTCTCCTGCTGAGGACCTATGCCTCATGGATCTAGGTTTTCAGGAAATGTGATGGAAGGACTTGAGTTATTGACCGCCCGGTACAACGTGTCCATTCTGTCGCTCAGTCGGTGATTTCTTGTTGGTTCCCGTGATGTGAGGGATGAAGGGTCTCTCCGCACTCGTCACTCCGTCCGTCTGACCCTTCAGAGACATAAATCGTACCGCTACAGCGTGCCAGTCTATAATCTCATCCACATGTACGGGGCCCGGAAATGGATGGCTTCTATGTATCTCACCAGAAAATGCACCTGGATGGAATAAAATCACAGTGTTATGGGTGTAAATCAGATGGCAAATCTCCAGGGATCTTAGAATAACTCATCCACCACCCTAGACCACCAGGAATACTAAGTATTATCTGCTAAGATCTCAGACGGGTGTAATACTCCATTATTCCTGTGGGGGCACTGCAGGGAAATGTGAGTACTTGCTGCTGGATTTCAGCAGATCGCTAGCGGTCCAAGCAGACAATCGTAGATCTGCTTATAGTCTTCTAACGAAAAAAAAATTCTGCCTCTTTAATTTTTGCAAATTAGTCACAGGAAACTCAATGAAAAGCTTAACTGCAGTAATTCTGCGATGTGTCATCATTTATTATACTCAGATGACATGTATCTCTGCTGATGCTGGACGTGCTGCTGTCTCCTGGGGGGGGTCACATAATTTACAGCTTTCCTGAAACCTCATAGGGAATTCCTCTCCACTCGTGTGGTTCAGGAGTTTTCCATATTTGTCCAGGCGGCAGCTTATATAATCCTTGTAATAGGCAGTAAAGGTTAGAGCAACCTGACATGACAGCGGAGCGATTTATTGGCATATTTGGCGCAATTATTGGTTTCGGAGCCTCATGAAAGATCTACATATATCACAAACACAGCTCAATAAGTTACAGAGAAAGTTTTCTGTGTCCTCAGTAATGTAGGGCTTGGGTAGAGAGTTTCCGATTAGTGACCACCATAAAGGGGGATTCCATTTTTAGAGACCTGGCAGGTGTTTTCTGCCCTCAGACCAAACTGGGGCAGGACTGTATGGATTATGTCTATAATTCTAAGCCTAATTTTGCAAAAACAGCAGCTTGCACCAAATGCAAATTACTATTCTGAAGTCAAATAGGTGGAGACGTGCCGAGAAGTCAAGCTGTGCCGATTAGGGCTTGCCATGACCTAATTCCTCCCCAATCTTGCCCTGAAGACAGCATACATCATCTCCAACCTTTCATACAGGTTCTACTAGCCTCGACTCCACGCGCTACATGAGCTGGACTTAGACTTCCAACAGGGCATCGAGAGGTGCCAATGGAAGACCAAACCCCTTAGATGCTCCAGACAGTTTTGACCACGGAGCAGAAGCAAAGCTTTGTTATACACCGTGGTTTCTAGGGACAATGGACAGTGCCTAGAAGATCAGTATGGTGGACATACAGTATCTCCCAGCCACTCATGGAGGATAAGTCCCAATCTCAGATCATCGGGCAGTGATTTGTTTCTTGGAGACTTCAGTGGCACATTAAGGACAGCAGAGAACTTACTTTCCGGTGATACCTGCATGGTCCTCTTGGCAGTTGTTCGTATCCACCCAAATGACGAGTGGGCAAGAAGGTCAATGGAGCGAGTGTCGGAAAAGCCATCCAAATCCTCCTCATTCATTAGAGTCCTGGCGTTAGAAGAACACATCTTACCTGTCATATAAATAGGAATAAGAAGTAAAGTTTTGGTTACAAGATGAATAGAAGGGAACCAAAACGTGAAGGGTATTCCGTGTCTCCTTGTGGAAACCACCAAGCTTTAAACTTTAAAGGGAAGCACCATCAGAAAATGACCTATAGTTTAGTTCAATATTTTGTGTTACATGTTGTTCTTAAACATTTTTGTTTGTTTTTTTTATCACTATACCTATTAAAAAAAAATAAAATAAGTCATCTTGAATTTTTGACATGAGACACTGGTTTTTTTTAGACTCTTACATCCTGTTCAGGAAATGCACATGAATATTAGCCATCATATACTGACTCTGACCCTGGCTTTTTTTTATTGAAGCAACTAATGAGTGTGTGCAATGGACATTGTGAAAAGAGGGGGAGCTGTGACAATGGCTATTGCAATTGGCGGATCCTTTGTTATCAGCTGTGAGTAGTGGTGTTATCTGTCATTGTAAGGCTGTGTTCACATGGAATTTTTTGAAAAAGGAGCTCTTCCAAATTTCTCTGCAAAAACATAAAACTACTCAAAAAATCTACATTCCAAAAACTCGGCAAAAAGAATCATTGTGAACACATTTTAGGGGTATGTGCACAGAGTTTTTTTTGGAGTGGATCCTCTAGAAAATCCTCTTCAAAAAGTGCTTTATAAGTTCTTTGAAAAAAACCTCTTACAATTGATTTCTATTTATCTTTATAATTTTTCCTGAAGAAGTTTTCTTTTTTTTTTTTTTTTTTTAAAAGAAACTCCTGATGGAGAAAAAAAGAAAGTGAATGTCAACTCTTTGAAATGAATCTTCAAGGAAACTTCTCCAATCTAGGCACTGTCAAATCAAAAGGCAGCACAGAACATTTCTGAAAAAAAAAACTCTTCAGAACCATTTCAGGAAATGAAAAACTACTCGAAGAAATCCCTCCAAAAGTCGAGTTTCCTGCAGTGATTTCTGCTTGAAACATGTGGGATTTTTTAACTCCTCAATAAACTCTGTGTGTGCAGATCCTAACCCTACCTCTGATGGTAAGGAGCCTGCTGAAAATGTTTCCTGGAGAGACAGGAAGTATAAGTCTAAAATAGTCGTAGTGGCCAATGTGAAAATCGCAAGATTACTAATTTTGTTTTTAGTAAAGATCCTTAGATGTAAAAAATGTATAGTCAACAGTTGTTTTTTTTGCAATACATGTAACTCAAAAGGCTGATATGACCAATGGATCATTTTATGATGATGTTGCCCTTGAAAGGCAGACAGACAATGCTGTAACGGTGGACTCTGTAACAAGCCTTGCCATATCATTTACGAGATTTAGCTACAACAGAGCCTTCTACCATGAGGGAAGGCTCGTTAAAAGGTCTACAATAGCACAGAACTTTTGGTAATCTGTGGGCCACTTGTAATGTTTTGAGAAGATAGAAGAACCCTCTTTTTGGGTTGTCTAAGAGTTGGGTCCTCATCTTACATTTGTTGACTATTCTAATACTTCTCAGAGTGAAACTCTGCTCACATCTGATTTGGTGGCCTTGACAGGAAATTGACAGAACCAGAGTTAAATTTGTTTTTATTTTTTGTAATGATCGATCTTACCTTTATATTTACATAGCAGTTTGATGTAGAAAAATAGGTTGGTGAAGAGGTTGAAAGGAGAAGGCGTCCCGGGTTTCCTGGTCATATCTCTTATTAACGTGGCCCTTCCGAATTTCCATTCGGTGTCTGATTGCGCTTGTATGCGTTGGTAGGTATCACTCATCATCGCGATCAACAGATTGATAAGGACAATTAAAGTAACAACTAAGTAAACTCCAAACACAAAGCGGATGATTACAAAGGTGAACTGCGGAGTCCTGCTCAACGATGGAAGGCAATCAGGTTCCACCAAGCCAAAGAGTGAGAAGAACAAGAGGACAGTGATGTCTATTGGATCTTGGATATTGGTTTCATTTTTGTTGTCTCCTGTTTCGTTGCCTGAATGATTGGCTCTGGGTTCTGGATACACTGGTTGATAGACCGCAGATAGTTGCATTGTGAAGGCCACGTGAAACAAAGCGAGAATTACTGCAAATCTGGTGAGATCCTTGATCAAATCTCTTATAATGATTGCCCATGGTCCAAAGAGGTGATGAAAGGTGAGGAACTCCAAGAACTGGACGAAAGAGAGAGTCATGGCGATGCCAAGAAAGATGTTCCTGGCAAATAGGCAGTGTAAGCGATCGATATCTGTAAACAAGAAAGCAAGTAGATGGCAAAAAAAGGCGATGGCAGAAAATCCCAAGACGAATACACGTATCCAGGCAAGACCTGCCCTTTCACCTTGATGAGTAAGCTCTGAAACCAACATCCCTGACAACCAAGCGAGCAGCAACCACTCATTCCAAGATGGGATCATTTGTCCTTCATAAATTGGATTCAAAGGAGGGTAGACGATGGTGATGATGAAGAGTACCAGCAAGAATATGTGTGATGCCAAGTAACTCATGAACTTCATGATGGGGATTTTGTTAAATCTATGTTTGAGAGGTAGAGAAAAGACGAACCAAACCGGAGGGCATGCTAAGAAGGTAAAGAAGAGAAGGACCAGTTTCCAGGTGGTCCAGTCTAGATTTCCATACCAGACCTCAGTCAAGTATTTTTGAACTGCAGGGTGGGCAACCACATTTTTCTGCTCACACTCAATCAAACAGTCCAATATGGTGGTGCCACGGTGGTCTATAGCTCGGAGGATGTATCCAGCATTTTTACTACCAGATGCTAATGTCAAAAGTTCAGTGGCCATTGATTCAGTGTACTTGGCAGCATTGAGTAGGTCGACTGCCCTCTCCTTCTCTTTCAGGGCAGTGATGGTAAGCGCTCTGGAAAGTTTCACGGCAGTGTCCAGAGGAGCGGCAGAATTCAGGATGTACTCTTCTATAATCTTGTTCCTATTCAGCTTCCCACAAACCATCAAGTCAAACACAAACTGTAAAACAAATAAAAAAGTGAATTTCATGAAACCATAGAGTTAGAGATACAAATAATAGGCAAGGAACCTTTTTCAGATAGGCTATTGATAGCTTGGTCATCACTTTTTAGACCTTAGATTTTTTTTTTATAAGACTATGGAAAGTAGATCGATAGAAATTGTAGAGTGTTCTCTCTTTTACCCAACCATTAGCCTGCTTTGTGCTGATGAAAGGCAAGATCCCCGAAACAACTGTCCACAATTGGGTTTCTGGGTTTGTCTCATATCTCTAGTCCTGTTAGAAGACTTAAAATAAGGACAGACAAGATCACCCCCCCCTACTTAGGGTTCACGCACTACACCAGTCCACATGTCACCTCTTGATGAGAATTACCTTCCTGTCTTCGGTTAGTTTGAGGGTATTATGGCTTCTCTTCAGTAAGAAACTCACTACATCTTGGTGGTTGTCACCAGCAGCGTACTGGATTGCTGTCTTCCCATCATTACACTCCAATGTAGGGTCGGCACAACATTCGACAAGAAACTGAACAGTTTCTAAAAAACCAGACTTGGCGGCGAAGTGCAGAGGAGACCACCCATTCTGCCCAAAAAAAACATACACAAATTTACATAGTAAAGTATATTTCTGTAATGTTATTCTTAGGTCTACCTGGCCTTTGAAAACAAAGATTATTAAGAAGGAACCATGTCTGGGTGATAACAGACATGATACTTTAGTTGGAAGGTTTGTACATTGTTTCCTGCTCGACTTTATACTCAACCAATTGTGTAAAGGTAATACATTAAAAAGTACCAAGACCCGCCCCTGAGGAGCACATGACATCTAAATCACTTTATTAAAGAAAATCACCTTATCAGTCACATTAATCTCTGCTCCTTGTCCAATAAGGGCTCTCATCATCTCATTGTGACCATTGGCAGCTGCTAAGTGGAGACACGTCCGTCCTCTGTTGTCTTTCACATGCAGTTGAGAGGTAGATTTACTGAGAAGGAGACCTACGACAGCTGTGTGACCATTCTGTGCTGCAAGGTGTATCGGAGTTGAACCCTATGAAAGAGAAATTTTCGATGGCATTTTAAACTTGAAATTCTCGAAGACCAAAAGTAGAAGATTTAGAAAAAAATGTGCAGCGCCCCAGAGTTCTGGTCGTTGCAGTAATGTCGCTCTGCCACTAAGGGGAGCGATGTTACGTCTGATTGTACTAAAGGAGTTCACCTGACCAGGTATCACAGTGACACACTACACTTCACACTCCGGCCTCCAGGGGGAGCAAAAGGTTCTATGTATTAGGCCACTCCTCACACTCGGATAAAACTGGGGGTTGGAGGGGAAGTTAGAGAGAAGCTGACTGGGTTTTGCCCAGGTAGCATCTAGTGAGAGGAGAGCGTTGCTTGGGAAGACTCAGGGGGGTCCCTGTCAGGGGTGGGATCCTGACAGTGGCCTAGCAAGAGACAGATCGTTACGGAGCCGTGCCTGCACTACCTTGCGGCGGCATCTTAAGAAAGGACAAGAAGCGAAGTATATTGTGGAGAAGTGAGAAACGAGATCACAGCACTAAGGAGATAATACCGGGAGGAGTCGTGCCCCTAAGATCGTGACAACATCCTTCTGAGGCGCGTAGCCGGTGAACGGAATACCGAGGGAGTACTGACTCTATGCACTACTCCAACCACGGCCGGGCAGTTAACTTTAGGTTGGCTGTCTCACCTTTTCACCTAAGCAGACAACAGAGGCAATTGTGGGAGAGGGGCGTCTCTAGGGTCCCTATAAAATAGCTCCAGGCTTACCCCGTCATACGGGTGCGTCCTATCCACACTGGGGGATGGAGAGAGAGAACATCAGAAACAGATACAAGAGTTGTGAGGATTATCACGTGGTGCTCAGCAGGGAGGTACTACAACACACAGGCGCAAGTAGGAAGGCTACTGATTTCCACCTGTAAAGGGAACTCTGGATGTGCCTTTGGACCGGCTGGTCTCAGTTTGCCCTGTTAGCAGTGCTCTGGATTGTGGATGCCGAGGTCTACAGTAAAAGGTAAAGAGACTGCAATCCTGTGTCCTCGTTATTTACTGCGACCTACATCATCACCATCTACATCTCAAGGGAAGCCCTGGGGACATACTTCACCTGTGGGAAGTTACACCATCTAGCTGCCATTCCATCACCCCAGCGGACCCCTAGCAGCGTCGGTCATCCTGACCGAACACCACAGGTGGCGTCATGAACACTTGACAGACTTCTACCCACACCTTTAATTGGATGCTCCTTAGCAGGGCCACGGACCGGGTTTGGCCACCGTGACATCCCCAGAACCGAGACAGAGGGACCCGGTACCGAGTACCCCGCTGCCCTGCGTCTGGGGGCGCTCCAAAACATTAGTTTCTTAATTTACAAAAAGCCAAAACATAGCAGTAACAAAATGAAAACAGTCACCTGGCGCCTGGTGGCCGCATCTGCCTGGACTCCTGGGTGGTTTAGTAAAAGGCGTACAAGACTTTCATGACCGGATTGAGAAGCCAGATGCAAGGGTGTGTAACCAGACTGTATAAGAAGAAGACTTATTGATACATAGTGCCTGTGTAGAATGTTATACATATATATATACACTGTGTTCCAAATTATTCTGCACAAAGAGTTTAGGAGTGATAAGGTTATACTTTTTCTGTTTGTCATTTAAACTCATTGATGGTGATGTGCGTCAGGGCTCTTTATATCACTGAAAGCAATTGCAGATACCTGTGCACATTAGTTTGGCAGTTGTGTCCAAATAAAGGCAAGACTACTTACGAAGGCTGTTCCACATTATTAAGCAGCCGACATTTTTTGCCAAAATGGGAAAGAGAAAGGATGTGTCGGCTGCTGAGAAGCAACAAATTGTGGAGTATTTAGGTCAAGGCATGACTACAATCAACATTGCCAAGACACTTCATCGTGATCATCGCACAATCAAGATGTAGCTGATTCCCAGCACACACGTGTGCGTGCTGATAAGGAAAAATTGAGGACTCTTTCCAACAGGCAATTGCATAAGGTTAAAAGAGCAGCTGCAAAAATGCCTTGTCATAGCAGCAGACAAGTTTTTGAAGCTGCTGGTGCCTCCAACGTCCCCAGAACAACAAGATGCAGGGTCCTTCAGAGGTTTGCAGCTGTGCGTAAGCCATCCTGTCCACCACCTCTATCCACTGCAACAAGCAGAAACGGCTCCAGTGGGCCAAACGATACATGAAGACTGACTTCCAAACTGTTTTGTTCACCGATGAGTGCCGTGCAACGCTTGATGGTCCAGATGGATGGAGTGGAGGATGGCTGGTTGATGGACACCTCATGAAAACACGGCTAAGGCGCCAACAAGGAGGAGGTGGAGTAATGGGCTGGAATCATGGGGAGAGAGATTGTCGGCCCCTTTATGATCCCTGAAGGGGTAAAGATGAACTCCATAATCTATGTGGAGTTTCTAAAACAACACTTCCTGCCATGGTTAAGAGGAAGAACCGTGCTTTCCGCAGCAAGATCATTTTCATGCAGGATAATGCACCGTCTCATGCTGCAAAAAACACATCTGCATCTCTGGCTGCTATGGGCATAGAAGAGGACAAACTTATGGTGTGGCCACCATCTTCCCCTGACCTCAACCCCATTGAGAACCTCTGGAGCATCATCAAAAGGAGTGTCTATGATGGCGGGAGGCAGTTCACATCTAAGCAACAGCTCTGGGAGGGTATTCTGTCCACATGCAAAACAATTGGAGCAGAAACCATCCAAAAACTGACAAATTCAATGGACGAGAGAGTTCAGAAGCTTCTTTCGAACAAGGGGTCTTATGTGCAAATGTGACATCACCTAGAATAAAGGTTTCACTTGAAAACTGTTTGATTTCATTTTGTAATAAGCTGATAATGCTTATAACTTCACAATTGACCATTTTTTTGTTCAAAATAAAAAAAAAAGGTTGAAAACTCTGCTGTGCATAATAATTTGGAACATGCATTTTGAGTGTTTATTTTTTTTAAAAAGATACTGTTTTCATAGGCAGTTTGTTCCAAAACATTGCAATTATACTAGAATAGTAGATGACTGGAAAATAACAATGACTGCAATTCAGATAGGTAATGTAGAGAAAATAGGAGGAAATATTATTTGCATAATAATTTGGAACACAGTGTATGCTGCTCAAAAAAATAAAGGGAATACTAAAATCCCACATCGTAGATATCACTGAATGAAATATTCCAGCTATAAATCTTTATTCATTATATAGTGGAATGCGTTGAGAACAGTAAAACCTAAAAATGACCAATGTAAATCACAACTAATATCCCACGGAGGTCTGGAGTTGGAATGATGCTCAAAATCAAAGTGGAAAATCAAATTGCAGGCTGATCCAACTTCAGCGGAAATGCCTCAAGACAAGGAAATGATGCTCAGTAGTGTGTGTGGCCTCCACATGCCTGTATGACCTCCCTACAACGCCTGGGCATGCTCCTGGTGAGGTGGCAGACGTTCTCCTGAGGGATCCCCTCTTAGACCTGGACTAAAGCATCCGCCAACTCCTGGACAGTCTGTGGTGCACGTGGTGGATGGAGCAAGACATGATGTGACAGATGTGTTCAGTCACATTCAGGTCTGGGGAAAGGGCGGGCCAGTCCACAGCTTCAATGCCTTCATCTTGCAGGAACTGCTGACACACTCCAGCCACATGAGGTCTGGCATTGTCCTGCATTAGGAGGAACCCAGGGCCAACAGCACCAGCATATGGTCTCACAAGGGGTCTGTGGATCTCATCTCGGTACCTAATGGCAGTCAGGCTACCTCTGGCGAGTACATGGAGGGCTGTGCGGCCCTCCAAAGAAATACCACCCCACACCACTACTGACCCACTGCCAAACCGGTCATGCTGAAGGATGTTTTTGCAGGCAGCAGATCGCTATCCATGGCGTCTCCAGACTCTGTCACGTCTGTCACATGTGCACAGTGTGAACCTGCTTTCATCTGTGTAGAGCACAGGGCGCCAGTGGTGAATTTGCCAATCCTGGTGTTCTGTGGCAAATGCCAAGCATCCTGCACCCCCCTTCTGTGGATGTCGGGCCATCAGACCATCCTCATGGAGTCAGTTTCTAACCGTTTGTGCAGACACATGCACATTTGGGGCCTGCTGGAGGTCATTTTGCAGGGCTCTGACAGTGCTCCACCTGTTCCTCCTTAGACAAAGGCTGAGGTAGCGATCCTGCTGCTGGGTTGTTGCCCTCCTATGGCCCCCTCCACATCTCCTGATGTACTGGCCTGTCTCCTGGTAGCACCTCCAGCCTCTGGACATTACGCTGACAGACACAGCAAACCTTCTTGCCACAGCTCGCATTGATGTGCCATCCTGGATGAGCTGCACTACCTGAGCCACTTGTGTGGGTTATAGATTCCATCTCATGCTACCACGAGTGTGAAAGCACAACCAACATTCAAAAGTGACCATAACATCAGCGAGAAAGCATTGGTACTGAGATGTGGTCTGTGGTCCCCACCTGCAGAACCACTCCTTTATTGAGGGTGTCTTGATAATTGCCAATAATTTCCATCTGTTGTCCATTCCGTTTGCACAGCAGCATGTGATATTGGTTGTCAATCAGTGTTGCTTCCTAAGTGGACAGTTTGATTTCACGGAAGCTTGATTTACTTGGAGTTATATTCTGTTGTTTAAGTGTTCCCTTTATTTTTTGAGCAGTATATATATATATATATATATATATATATATATATTATATATATACACACCAGAACATACTATCAGCCCAGGACTTTGGTCGTTCTACATACACCCTTACCTCTCCAGCATGTTCTTTTACAAATACCACGTCACCCGTGAATTTCGGGACCTCACTGTGGGTCGTGGCCGGGACCTTTGTTAAGATCTCTCTGACAAAATCTGCTTGCCCAAAATGTGCAGCGACATGAAGTGCGGTGAATCCAGTCTGAAAAGTAAGCTCATAAATGATGACGACTACAATTTTTGTTGAGTCCCAATACCAGGGATATTTGATGAAAGTGGAAGTGATAAAAAAAAATCAGATCTAAAATATTACATAAAATAATATATAACATTTTTTGTCAGTGACATGAGTAAAATATTGTGATAATGATTGCTGAATAACACGCAATGTATTCCTTAACCCCTTCACACTCCGGGGCCATTTTCCATTTTTTTCGTTTTCATTTTTCCCTTAACTTCTTGCAAGAGCCATAATGTTTTTTTTATTTTTCCGTCACAATAGCCGTATGAGGGCTTGTTTTTTGCAGGACAAGTTGTGCTTTTGAATGACATTATTAATGTTATCATATAATGCACTGGAAAGTGGTAAAAAATTCCAAGTGCGTTGAAATTGCAAAAAAAAGTGCAATTTCACAATTGTATTTAATATTTTTTATTTACCATGTTCACTATACGGTAAAACTGACCGGCCAATATGATTCTTCGGGTCAGTATGAATACTGAGATACCACACATGCATAGTTTTTTTTTTTTTAAATATAAGTGGTGGAAAAAAAATTGGAAACTCTTTTAAAAAAAAAGAAATGTTGCCATTTTCCGAGACTCGCAACGTTTTAATTTTTCGGGATATGCGGCTGGGTGGGGTTTTATTTTTTGCACCCTGATCTCATATTTTTACTGATACAATTTTGGGGTAGATATGATGCTTTGAACTCAGCTTATTGCAGTGCTGTGTTGACCAAAAAATTGTAATTTTGGCATTTCGATTTTTTTTTTCATTACGCCGTTTAATTCACTTTATATTTTTACAGATCACACTTTTATGAATGCAGCGATACCAAATATGTGTATTTATTACAATTGTTTTATTTTCAGTAGGGCAAAAGGGGAGTGATTTGAACTTTTGTGTTTTTTTTACTTTTTATAAAACTTTTTACCATATTGAACAGTTCCCTTAGGGGACTTGAAGCTGCGATCATCTGATCGCTTGTGCTATACATACCAATGCATGATCCCTGCTATACAATACAGACCAAAAGTTTGGAGACACACCTTCTCATTTAAAGATTTTTCTGTATTTTCATGACTATGAAAATTGTACATTCACACTGAAGGCATCAAAACTATGAATTAACACATGTGGAATTATATACTTAACAAAAAAGTGTGAAACAACTGAAATTATGTCTTAGATTCTAGGTTCTTCAAAGTAGTATCAAGAGAATGCCAAGAGTGTGCAAAGCAGTCATCAAAGCAAAAGGCGGCTACTTTGGAGAACCTAGAATATAAGACATAATTTCGGTTGTTTCACACTTTTTTGTTAAGTATATAATTCCACATGTGTTAATTCATAGTTTTGATGCCTTCAGTGTGAATGTACAATTTTCATAGTCATGAAAATACAGAAAAATCTTTAAATGAGAAGGTGTGTCCAAACTTTTGGTCTGTACTGTATATAGCGAAAATCACGATTTCCTATGAACGTGGGCAGGCTTTCAAGGCAAGGGGGTTTTCAGCAGACCCATTAGCACCCTGTAATCACATCATGGGCGTGCCGATGGGTGGGTGGAATGACACGCCCCCTTGCCAGCGCATGTTAAACACCTCACTTGGGAAAGTTGTTTTTCTATTGGAGGAGTCTGGTCACATGCTTCTTCATAGACTGAAGTTCTGTGCAGTTTGTGAGGAAAGCTGCACTAACTAGAGAAAGTGGCCAAACCCTTTAATATGTAATGGTGAAATAGTAACTTAATTTACTCATAAGAAAGGGTTACCTGGACACATGACTTATTAAAGCATTAAAGTTTATCGGAGAATAAGAAACTTCATAATTTAGTTTGTATTAAAATTCAGCTCTATTACTCAGCTGTAGCATGCAATGATGTGACCTCCAGCTCCTAACATCCTGTTTGTCAGGGTTCCACCCTTCAGTGTGTTTGGGATGCAGTTACTGATGGCCCAGCCATCCAATCTTGTACTTAAGCTGTCAGTACTTTGATTGAAAGCTCAGTGTCCAGTCTGGTGCAGGGGTGTGCTGATCTGTCGGTGTTTTGATTGACAGCTTGGCCATCCAATTTGTGACTTGGAGGTGCTGGTTGTCTCCAGGTGTTCATTGTCCAAGGTGATTGCTCTGCTACTTAGCTGGGCTGTTAGTCCCAAACGTACATTCAGGTAAGTGTGGTTTGCCTCTCTGTGCCTTGTGTTCTGCTTGTTGATCTTTCGTTCCTTAACCTTGGACCTCGTTCTGATCATCTGTCTGTTTAATCCCTTTGTTCTGATTCCCCAAATTCCTGGTATTTTAACATTGCACTGTTACCTGACTACGCCTTTGTCTCTTCCATCTGTTTATGATGTACCTTCCTGGCTTTTGACCTCGGACTCCTTTACTATCCATGTGACTCACCGTGACATTGCTACAGTCCCTTCAAAGCACAGAGTAGAGATTTCCTGTCTGCGCCTTGAATGGCCCAGCCAGCAGCTCTGCAGTATTTCTGGATGGTGATGTCATGGGGAGATATCCTTTCACCTACAGCGAGTTTACAGTGACTGGGGATGTGCACAACAAGGAAGGGAGAACACAATGCAAACTTCAAACAGAACAAGTTATATTATCAACTTGCGCGTTTGCCCACAAGGGATGGTGCTGGGTATTCCAGAGTGCTACATTACATTATAATACAGGAATACATTATATGACTTACTGTCTCTTGGCAATACAGTAAGTTTGTATGGGGCCAGAGTCAGCACCTGTAACATTGCTGACTGCAGGAGAGTGTCAGGACACCACACACCAGGTGAAGTAGAGGGAATGTTAGGAAGTGCACATGATTTATCCATCTTGAGACTGTACCCGAGTATCAGGATGGTGCTTTGTATATAAAATGGGCAGTCACACAGGGTGGAAGTAGATGAGAAATGGGAGAGATACTGCTCTGTCTTTAGAGGAATGTAGACTACAGACACAACGGAGGAGCTGGCAGGAGGTGCATCAGGTAAACAATAACATAGTAACATAGTAACATAGTTAGTAAGGCCGAAAAAAGACATTTGTCCATCCAGTTCAGCCTATATTCCTATATTCCATCATAATAAATCCCCAGATCCACATCCTTCTACAGAACCTAATAATTGTATGATACAATATTGTTCTGCTCCAGGAAGACATCCAGGCCTCTCTTGAACCCCTCGACTGAGTTCGCCATCACCACCTCCTCAGGCAAGCAATTCCAGATTCTCACTGCCCTAACAGTAAAGAATCCTCTTCTATGTTGGTGGAAAAACCTTCTCTCCTCCAGACGCAAAGAATGCCCCCTTGTGCCCGTCACCTTCCTTGGTATAAACAGATCCTCAGCGAGATATTTGTATTGTCCCCTTATATACTTATACATGGTTATTAGATCGCCCCTCAGTCGTCTTTTTTCTAGACTAAATAATCCTAATTTCGATAATCTATCTGGGTATTGTAGTTCTCCCATCCCCTTTATTAACTTTGTTGCCCTCCTTTGTACTCTCTCTAGTTCCATTATATCCTTCCTGAGCACCGGTGCCCAAAACTGGACACAGTACTCCATGTGCGGTCTAACTAGGGATTTGTACAGAGGCAGTATAATGCTCTCATCATGTGTATCCAGACCTCTTTTAATGCACCCCATGATCCTGTTTGCCTTGGCAGCTGCTGCCTGGCACTGGCTGCTCCAGGTAAGTTTATCATTAACTAGGATCCCCAAGTCCTTCTCCCTGTCAGATTTACCCAGTGGTTTCCCGTTCAGTGTGTAATGGTGATATTGATTCCTTCTTCCCATGTGTATAACCTTACATTTATCATTGTTAAACCTCATCTGCCACCTTTCAGCCCAAGTTTCCAACTTATCCAGATCCATCTGTAGCAGAATACTATCTTCTCTTGTATTAACTGCTTTACATAGTTTTGTATCATCTGCAAATATCAATATTTTACTATGTAAACCTTCTACCAGATCATTAATGAATATGTTGAAGAGAACAGGTCCCAATACCGACCCCTGTGGTACCCCACTGGTCACAGCGACCCAGTTAGAGACTATACCATTTATAACCACCCTCTGCTTTCTATCACTAAGCCAGTTACTAACCCATTTACACACATTTTCCCCCAGACCCAGCATTCTCATTTTGTGTACCAACCTCTTGTGCGGCACGGTATCAAACACTTTGGAAACATCAAGATATACCACGTCCAATGACTCACCGTGGTCTAGCCTATAGCTTACCTCTTCATAAAAACTGATTAGATTGGTTTGACAGGAGCGATTTCTCATAAACCCATGCTGATATGGAGTTACACAGTTATTCTCATTGAGATAATCCAGAATAACATCCTTCAGAAACCCTTCAAATATTTTACCAACAGTAGAGGTTAGACTTACTGGCCTATAATTTCCAGGTTCACTTTTAGAGCCCTTTTTGAATATTGGCACCACATTTGCTATGCGCCAGTCCTGCGGAACAGACCCCGTCGCTATAGAGTCCCTAAAAATAAGAAATAATGGTTTATCTATTACATTACTTAGTTCTCTTAGCACTCGTGGGTGTATGCCATCCGGACCCGGAGATTTATCTATTTTAATCTTATTTAGCCGGTTTCGCACCTCTTCTTGGGTTAGATTGGTGACTCTTAATATAGGGTTTTCATTGTTTCTTGGGATTTCACCTAGCATTTCATTTTCCACCGTGAATACCGTGGAGAAGAAGGTGTTTAATATGTTAGCCTTTTCCTCATCATCTACAACCATTCTTTCCTCACTATTTTTTAAGGGGCCTACATTTTCAGTTTTTATTCTTTTACTATTGATATAGTTGAAGAACAGTTTGGGATTAGTTTAATAGCAGATCACAAAAATGGCTGCAGGGTATCAGGGGGAGCTAAAAACAAAAATAAAGGCAGCAGGAGGTTTGGGGACTCATTGCAGGGCCAGTCAGATTATTTCTTTTGTGTATGGAAAACCCCTTTTAAATCTTTATTACTTTTTCATACAAACGTCCAACTTTTTTTTAAATCTAAATATAATGACCCTTCATGGACATTTATCATCAACCAATCTGGATTTTTTTTAACGATCTACTGGTTATTAATAAATATTTATATACAAAAGCTGTGTCAAATCCTTTACCCAGTGGTCCGTGCTTGTAACTACGAGGCGATGTGTGTACAGTATATCTTCTGATATTGGCTACCCTCAGTGTTCTGTCAATAGTTAGAGGCAGAATTCTCCAGATCATACCTTACTGCTCGTAATATGAAATGAGACGCTGCCCTTTAACACGTCCAGGACAATGATGTGACCCTTCTTAGCGGCCAAGTGGATGGTGGTCATACCTTCCTATAACACACAATGACATAGGTATAAAAAAATGACTTATTGGCTTGTTAGAAAATGCCACAAGCAAAGTCTAATCTAATCAAAGCAGGAACAGCAGTTCTGAAAAAAGGTCCAAGCTGCAGGAAAAGTGGTAAAACGTTCGTTCTTGGGGAACCCTGCCCACAAAAAGGAGCAGGTAACCCTAGAGATTTTCAAAAGTTTGCCCACAAAAAATCATTAGTTAGCCATCAATTCACTGCCACACCGATTCAGCAGCGATTATGTTAGGTCCATCGATCACGTGACTCCTGAAACCAATCATGCACGAGTCACCACTTAAGCCAGTGATTGCCTGCAGTGGTCAAGTGACCAATGGATTGTTTGTTTGCGGCAATGGGGTTGAGAAGGATTGAACGGGTGAGTAATAATAATTTTTTAATTTTATAACAATTCCTGCTACATCTTTGAAAATCCTGGACAATCCATATTTAGGGGCTGACAGATGTACCCGGTCCTCTGTGCTCCATCCTTGTCCCTCCAATTAATAGATGCCAAGCGGACCCCTTCCCCGCTCCAATAATTATAATCCTTCTATAGAACATCCGAAAAATGTTTTTCTAAACCAATCGACGTTTCCAATTACGGAGCTTCAGTCTCTCGTCTGAGGCGAACTTACCGCATCCTCGTCCGACGCAGATGCTCCCGCTTCCAGCAAAACCTTCACTACTTCTGCGTGTCCCCCCGATGCTGCCAGGTGCAGAGGCGTGGAGTCATTAGTCTGGACACCAAAAAGAGGGACAAAATAAATCAGAAAGAAATGGAGGAATGGATATTTTGAGATTTGGATGAAAGTTCCCACTCAGTTTCAGCTCTGAAAATTCCTGGAAAAACTCACATAGCTGGAGAGTTTCCGCTCAGTAAATTCTCCTCTAAATATCAAAATTCCTCAAAATCTGAGTTTCCAATCAGTTTCTGCTCTGAAAATTCAGCAAAAAGACAACATATGCACATGACGTCTTTAATCCGTAGGTCAGAGATTTCTTACTCACAGATTTTCTACTACAGACAGTGGGCGGCTTAATTTGGAAAAAGTAAAAAGAAGTGACGTAACCCAAAACAGGTGCACAGCAATGCAGTAATGTCCATTTTTTGCGGCAGTTTTTCAGGCAGATTCCATGTTGGAATCCATTTGCAAAAGATGTGGTTTGCACATACCCTAAGGGTGTTTCTCTCGTTTTTGGTGCAGCTTTGTAAGCGCACACGGTTTTTGAAGCATTTTTAATTATAATACAGGATGTAGCAATACAGTTTATTTTATGTCGCATTCCCACTGCAAAAGAAAAAAAAAAATCACAAAAAAATCAAAAACCTTGATAAAAACTGCAACAGAAACAGACATTTTGCCATGATTTACCTGCAGAAAACGAACCAAAGAATTGACTAAATGGTTTAATAATATGCGTCATCTGCAAGATTGGTGCGACTCCTTATACAAAGGATTGTGAAGCTTCTTGTAAGCAGATTTTAAGAGTTTTTCACTTGGATTCTGGTGCCGAAAAACCACAATGAAAAACTCCTTGTGAACAAACCCAACGGCATCTGCCACCAGGGCAGAAATGGGGATCAATTATCCTATCAAAGCAAAATCCTATTTTGGGGCAGTTTCCTACCGCACACCTGTATACACTGTGTGTAGAATTATTAGGCAAGTTGTATTTTAGAGGATTATTTTTATTATTGATCAACAACTACACTGTGTTCCAAATTATTATGCAAATTGCATTTAAGTGTCATAAAGATTTAATTGTTTTGTTTTTCAAATAAACTCGTGGATGGGACCCCTTGAGAAAGGCACCCGCCGAAACGCGCGTTGGGGTGGGCGCGATAGGGTGTGCGCAGTGACCATTATCTCTATCTACGGGTATGTACTATTCTAATATCTATACTCTATGGCGATTCATGTCACTTGACTATTATATGTGTTGATATAAATGGGTGGTATATTATGCCTTATATTGGATACTCTGCTGCACACCTATTTGTGCCCTTTCTAGATGTGTTGAGGCTATCATGGGGAATTCATCCTCTGCTGTTTGTTCACCTATATTTCTAAATAAAGCTTTTTGATATTTTTGCATATAATTGGACCTTTTGACTGTTTTTGTTCTGGTGGTTTCGTGGATGGTATTGTGTCTCAGGGCTCAATGAATGACTGAAATCAATCTTAAACACATGTGATAATTAGTTTTCCAGATGATTCTAATTAAAGGAAAACTACTTAAAAATGATGTTCCACATTATTATGCAGGCCACAGGTTTCAAACAATATGGGAAATAAAAAGAATCTTTGTGCTGCTGAAAAGCGTTAAATAGTGCAAGGCCTTGGACAAGGCATGAAAACATTAGATATTTCACGAAAACGTAAGAGTGATCATCATACTGTGAAGAGATTTGTGACTGAAACAAAGCACAGACAGAGTTCATACAGATAAAGGCATAATGAGGAAGGTTTCTGCCAGACAAATTCATTGGATTAAGAGAGCAGCTGCCAAAATACCATTACAAAGCAGCAAACAGTTATTTGAAGCTGCTGGTGCCTCTGGAGTCCCTCAAATCTCAAGATGTAGGATCTTTCAAAGACTTGTTGGGGTGCATAAACCTACTATTCGGCCACCCTTAAACAGTGTTCACAAGCAGAAACGGTTGCAGTGGGCCCAGACATACATGAAGACTAATTTTCAAACAGTCTTGTTTACTGATGAGTGTCGAGCAACCGTGGATGGTCCAGATGGATGGAGTAGTGGATGGTTGGTGGATGGCCACCATGTCCTAACAAGGCTGCGACGTCAGCAAGGAGGTGGAGGAGTCATGTTTTGGGCCAGAATCATGGGGAAACAGCTGGTAGGGCCCTTTAAGGTTCCTGAAGGTGTGAAAATAACCTCTGCAAAGTATATAGTGTCTGACTGACTACTTTCTTCCATGGTCTAAAAAGCAGAAACGTGCCTTCAGGAGCTAAATCATCTTCATGCTGACAATGCACCATCTCATGCGGCGAAGAATACCTCTGAGTCATTGGCTGCTATGGGCATAAAAGGAGATAAACCCATGGTGTGGCCACCATCTTCCCCTGACCTCAACCCTATAGAGAACCTTTGGAGTATCATCAAGCAAAAGATCTATGAGGGTGGGAGGCCGTTCACATCAAAAGAGCAGCTCTGGGAGGTGATTCTGATCTCATGCAAAGAAATACAAGCAGAAAAACTCCAAAAACTCACAAGTTCAATGGAGGCGAGAATTGTGAAGGTGATATCAAAGAAGGGTCCTATGTTACCATGTATCTTGGCCTGTTAGGAGGTTTTGGAGTTAAATAGCTTTTTTGTTCAGTGAATGTGACCTCCTAATGCTGCAAATTCCACAAATGAGCATTTTAATTTCTTTAAAACATATCAAATGTTTAGAATTGAGAGTCCTCAGTGGTTGATACCTTTTAATGGCTAACTGAAAAGATGGTAACAAATTGCAAGCTTTCGAGACTACATACGTCTCTTCATCAGGCAAAGACTAAAACAAATTCTGAAGAATCACATATTTATGCACAACATAGCACAGAAAAAAAAAAAATATATGTTGTGCATAAATATGTGATTCTTTAGAATTTGTTTTAGTCTTTGCCTGATGAAGAGACGTATGTAGTCTCGAAAGCTTGCAATTTGTTACCATCTTTTCAGTTAGCCATTAAAAGGTATCAACCACTGAGGACTCTCAATTCTAAATATTTTTCTATCTACTGGCTAACACGGTACCAAGATATATTTCTTTCCTGTATCAAATGTTTAGAAATTCTACTTTGCCTAATAATTTGGAACAGCGCATTGTGAGTTTTTATTCATTTTGGAGATTATACTGTTATAATTGGGAGGTTTCTTCAATAAAATTCGATATATACTCTAACGGGTGATGGCTTTTATTAGATTGACTGTCATTTACACCGACCATTTAGGAAAATCTGAGAAAAACGTCATTTGCATAATAATTTGGAACATAGTGTATGTTCTCAATCAACCCAAAAGACTCGTAAATATCAAAGCTTAATATTTTTGGAAGTTGGAGTGGGGTTTTTTAGATTTTGGCTATCTTAGGAGGATATCTGTTTGTGCAGGTAACTATTACTGTGCAGAATTATTAGGCAACTTAATAAAAACCAAATATATCCCCATCTCACTTGTTTATTTTCACCAGGTAAACCAATATCACTGCACAAAATGTAGAAATAAACATTTGACATGCAAAAACAAAACCCCCCAATAATGAGTGCCCAATATAGCCCCCTTTCTTTCTGATGACACTCAGCAGCCTCCATCCACAGATTCTGTCCGTTGCTTGATCTGTTTATGACCAACATTGCGTGCAGCAGCCACCACAGCCTCCCAGAACCTGTTCCGAGAGGTGGACTGTTTTCCCCTCCCTGTAGATCTCACATTTTATGAGGGACCACAGGTTCTCTATGGGGTTCAGATCAGGAGAACAAGGGGGCCATGTCATTATTTTTTCTTCTTTGAGACCTTTACTGGCCAGCCACGCTGTGGAGTAGTTGGAGGCATGTGATGGAGCATTGTCCTGCATGAAAATCATGTTTTTCTTGAACGATACCGACTTCTTCCTGTACCACTTCTTGAAGAAGTTGTCTTCCAGAAACTGGCAGTATGTCTGGGAGTTGAGCTTCACTCCATCCTCAACCCGAAAAGGTCCCACAAGTCCATCTTTGATGATCCCAGCCCATACCAGTACCCCACCTCCACCTTGCTGGTGTCTGAGTCGGAGTGGAGCTCTCTGCCCTTTACTGATCCAGCCTCTGGCCCATCCATCTGGCCCATCAAGAGTCATTTCTTCAGTCCATAAAACCTTTGAAAAGTCTTCAGATATTTCTTGGCCCAGTCTTGATGTTCAATCTTATGTTTCTTGTACAAAGGTGGTCGTTTTTCAGCCTTCCTTACCTTGGCCATGTCCCTGAGTATCGCACACCTTGTGCTTTTTGTTACTCCAGTAACGTTGCAGCTCTGAAATATGGCAAAACTGGTGGAAAATGGCATCTTGGCAGCTTCACGCTTGATTTTCCTCAATTCATGGGCAGTTATTTTGCCCCTTTTTTGCCCAACACGCTTCTTGCAACCCTGTTGGCTATTTGCCGTGAAACGCTTGATTGTTCGGTGATCACGCTTCAAAAGTTTGGCAATTTCAAGACTGCGGCATCCCTCTGCAAGACATCCACAATTGTGGACTCTTCAGAGCCCGTCAAATCTCTCTTCTGACCCATTTCGCCAAAGGAAAGGAAGTTGCCTAATAATTAAGCACACCTTATATAGGGTTCTGATGTCATTAGACAACACCCCTCCTCATTACAGAGATGCACATCACCGGATTTACTTATGTGGTAGTTGGCTCTCAGCCTGAACAGCTTGGAGTAGGACAACGTGTAAAAAGTATCATGTGATCAAAAAACAACTTGCCGAATAATTCTGCACGCAGTGTATATTCACATGTAACAGCGATAGTCCGGGACGCCCATAGATTATGGAGGACATGTGTTATCATTTTCCCCACCATATGGTGGATTGGTGGATAATACTGAAGCACAATGGAGAGGAGCGGGCAAACTCGGGAAGTCTCACTACTATTGTACAGTTTACATCAAAGATCTCGTACAGACACAAACATATCCGTCATTACACAAGGCGGGGGATGGGAGCGCGTCATACAGTAACCTCTCTGCACACAATAGTGATTTATATAAGAGTCGATGGATATTAGGATGTCACAGACTAAGGTTTAAAGCAAACAAAAAATCTATTTTAATGCTTTTATTGCCAGATGAAATCCAGTGACTATACTCAACTCATGTATAGATAAGCGGTCAAAAGAACTAATGTACAAGATGCTATAATAAATAATAATAATAATACTACTAATAATAATGAAAAATGTTTACTGTCTGTGCACATATATTCTGCTAACTCCTACAGATCCTGAGTTACATCCTATATTATACTCCAGAGCTGCACTCACTATTCTGCTGGTGCAGTCACTGTGTACATACATTACATTACTGATCCTGAGTTACATCCTGTATTATACTCCAGAGCTGCACTCACTATTCTGCTGGTGCAGTCACTGTGTTCATACATTACATTACTGATCCTGAGTTACATCCTGTATTATACCCCAGAGCTGCACTCACTATTCTGCTGGTGCAGTCACTGTGTACATACATTACATTACTGATCCTGAGTTACATCCTGTATTATTCTCCAGAGCTGCACTCACTATTCTGCTGGTGCAGTCACTGTGTACATACATTACTGATCCTGAGTTACATCCTGTATTATACCCCAGAGCTGCACTCACTATTCTGCTGCTGGTGCAGTCACTGTGTACATACATTACATTACTGATCCCGAGTTACACCCTATATTATACTCCAGAGCTGCACTCACTATTCTGCTGGTGCAGTCACTGTGTACATACATTACATTACTGATCCCGAGTTACATCCTACATTATACTCCAGAGCTGCACTCACTATTCTGCTGGTGCAGTCACTGTGTACATACATTACATTACTTTTCCTGTACTTGCCCCCTTCCTAATTTCCTATTCTTTTGCATGTTTGTCACACTTAATGTTTCAGATCACCAAACAAATTTAAGTTTTAGCCAAAAATCACACAACTAACCACAAAATACAATTTCTAAATGAAAGTCTTTTTTATTAATAGAAAAAGAAATCCAAACTTGCAGGGCACTGTGTGAAAAAGTGATTGCCCCCACCACCCCCACACTTTAAACATAAATGTAGCTCTGGTGTATCACATCTTTGGGAAGCTGAGTTATATTTCCCTAGCCACACCCAGGCCTGATTACTGCTACACTTGTTTTCAATCAAGAAATCACTTAAATGGGACCTGCCGAACAAAGTGAAGTAGACTAAAATATCCTCAAAAGTTAGACATAATGCCACAATCCAAAGAAATTCTGCATCAAATGAGAAACAAAGTAATGGAGATTTATCAGTTTGGAAAAGGTTATAAAGCCATTTCTAAAGCTTTGGGACTCCTGGGAACCACAGTGAGAACCATTATCCACAAATGGCGAAAACATAGAACAGTGATGAACCTTACCAGGAGTGGCAGGCTGACCACAATTACCACAAGAGTGCAGCGACGACTCATCCAAGACGTCACAAAAGACCCCACAATAAAACCAAAAGAACTGCAGGCCTCACTTGCCTCAGTTAAGGTCAGTGTTCATGACTCCACCATAAGAAAGAGACTGGGCAAAAATGGCCTGCGTGTCAGAGTTCCAAGATGAAAACCACCGCTGAGCAATAAGAATATACAGGCTCATCTCAGTTTTGTCAGAAAACATCTTGATGATCCCCAAGACTTTTGGGATAACACTCTGTGGACTGGGGAGAACACTCTGTGGACTGACGAGACAAAAGTTTAACTTTTTGGAAGGTGTATGTCCCATTACATCTGATGTAGAAGTAGCATAGCATTTCAGAAAAGGAACATCAAACCAACAGTAAAATATGGTGGTAATAGTGGATGGCCTGGGGCTATTTTGCTGCTTTAGGACCTGGAAGACTTGCTGTGGTATATTGAACTGTGAATTTTGCTGTCTACCAAAAAATCCTGAAGGAGAATGTCTAGCCATCTGTTCGTGACCTCAAGTTGAAGTGCACTTGGGTTATGCAGCAGAACAATGATCCAAAACACACCAGCAAGTCCACCTCTGATTGGCTTAAGAAAAACAAAATTAAGACTTTGGAGTGGCCTAGTCAAAGTCCTGACCTTAATCAGATTGAGATGCTGTGTAGTGATGAGCGAGTATACTCGTTGCTCGGGTTTTCCCAAGCACACTCGGGTGACCGCCGAGTATTTGGTAGTGTTCGGAGATTTAGCTTTCATCGCCGCAGCTGAATGATTTACAGCTACTACCTAGCCTGAGTACATGTGGGTGTTGCCTAGTTGCTAGGGAATCCCTACATATAATCAAGCTGGCTAGTAGCTGTAAATCATTCAGCTGCGGTGATGAAAACTAAATCTCCGAACACTGACAAATACTCGGAGACCACCCGAGCGTGCTCGGGAAAACCCGAGCAACAAGTACAATCGCTCATCACTAATGCTGTGGCATGACCTTCCTTACAAAGGCGATTAATGCTTGGAAACCTTGCAATGTGGCTGAATTACAACAATTCTGCAAAGATGAGTGGCTAACATTCCTCCAGAGCGTTTTAAAAGACTTACCGCAACCAGTTCTCACTTTTTCACACAGGGCCCTGTAGGTTTGGATTTCTTTTTTCCCTTAACAATAAAAACCTTCATTTATAAACTGCATTTTGTGATTACTTGTGTAATCTTTGTCTAATATTTAAATTTGCTTGGTGATCGGAAACATTTAAGTGTGACAATCATGCAAAAGAATATGAAATCAGGAAGGGGGCAAACACTTTTTCACACAACTGTACATTACATTGCTGATCCTGTATTATACTGCAGGGCTCATTATCAGTACCGGCTTATATTCTCACCTTGTTCCGTGCTGTGGTCACACTGCTCATATTAGATTTGAGAAGCTCTTTGATCACGGCGACACTGCCTTTGGCGGCTGCGATATGAGCGCACGTTGAACCCTCCATGTTGGCTGACGTCACCAGCTCCGGACGATGTTTCAGGAACAGTTTTACTACCTCAGAGTGGTCATTTTCAGCGGCGAGGTGAAGAGGGGTCTGTCCTTGCTGGAATAGTTATAGAACACAAGGATGATCGTTAATTATTTATCTCCTTATGTGATTTTAGGAAAACCTTTTAGATGAAAATGGAGAGAAATGCACTTATATTACAAAGATACAATTAAATTTGTATAAAATTTGCATCAACAATTCTGGAATTTTTTGTAGTCGTAGACAATTACATTCTGCCCGGTTTTGGTGGAAGTGTCATTATGTTATGCATAAGCACAATGATGGCAATAAACATTGTTCAAAATGATAAACATCGACATCTCCTTTCTGACTGGATCTCACGAAAATTAGGGTTTCTTACCCACATGGAGGTCTACATCAAAAGACCCTCTTGTGGTGGATCATTGACAGTTCAGCAGATTGATCCATGAGATGACCATCCAACATTGCATGAAAGTTTTCTTTTGAAGAGATGACCAGCCGGCATAATATACGTTGGAAATGAAAAATTTGGTCTTCTCAAAGAGGTGGTCTTTCGGAGACTTTTCAGGGTAGTAACAAGACATCCTACTGAGTGAATGCTACAAAACTATTTAAAGTGTGAAGAAATGTTGTATTTTCCTTTTTTTTAGTTTAGAATTTACTAAAACTTTGTGATAAGCTTAGGGATCAGTGTGGTCTCCAGGGACTGTCTGCTTTGCAAACTCATTTTGGTCAGTCCCAACTTTAATCCGGAAGTTTGAGGAAATTCTTTCCACATTCCAGGCAAGGTCACAGCTTGAGTGTCATTGGCGATGGAGTAGGATAATTACTGGGAGGAAAGGGAGCAGCCCAAAGGGAAGTGTACTGATCTCCGACCGAGCGAGCCATCCAGGAAGAGATACTTAATGTGAGCGGTGGTCCAGCCTTTCATGTCTGATGTGACACTTGTGATAGAAGTGCCGCCTCTGATGTCAGAGAGTAAATATTATGTAGTGGACATGCGTCACACGACACGAGAAACACATATGTGGCATTATATACGTCTGACCACACCTCGGGCTCTGCTGCCACACGAGAATTCCAACATGGCCCACAGAGGAATACCGCCTCCATATTCGCTCCATTGTAAGGCGATGCAACACTTCCTTGTCGGCAGAGTTTGTATCTTGGATGATTCCTTTGCTGGCAGCTTCCTTGCTAATTTTTCTACTCTATCCATGCACAGTCCCTTATTTGTTTTTAACCCAACTTAGGAAAGATATGTGATCACTGCCAGTCAGATGCAAAAGAAGCGGGTAACCGGTGATGCTACAGAAAAAAATGAAACCACCACCTGTCAAATCAATGGCAATGGGATTTCTAATGGCTCTTACAATATCGGCTGCGTAGACGTCGGCCTTCATGTTCAGGAGGCTGTTGCACACGTCCAGTTGACCATTCAAGGCAGCCAGGTGCAGAGGGGTCCGTTTCGTCTGCAGCATCAAAAAATAAAGAAAAGACAAAGAAACAAAAAAGGTTAAAATCTCTTTTAAAGGGGTTGTTCAGGTTTAGCTCTTTTTTATTCCACAGGTAAAGTCTTGGAAAAGTGAGCAACATCAGTTTAAGTTACCATCTACTGCTCCAACACTTCCTTTCTGCTGTCCGAGATCATTGTTGACATGGCTGCAGCCAGTTCCTTGGATCAAGTTTACTTCATCATGACAGGTGATTGGCTGCAGCGGTCACCTGCTATATTTGTGACAGGCACCACTATAGCCATGTCAACAAAGACCAGGGGTCAGAGGTGGAGAGTCAATGCTGGAGCAGCAAACAAACCTTTGGAACAGAAAAAAAAATGTGAACAACCAGTGGAGAGAATTCAGTGGTGACCCAGAGGTCATTGGGTTCTCTGTCTGGAATTTACCAATGACATGATATCAATACTGGCCAGATGGGTTTCCACAAGTAATTTGACGAGATGGTTGAAGCCATTTTGGGCGCACAGGTGAAGAGGTGTCAGACCAAGCTTGGTTTTAGCATTCACAAAGGCTTTGTGCCAGAGCAGAACGTCGGCGATCTTGTCATGGCCGTTCTCACAAGCCAGGTGTAAGGCTGCTTTGCCATGCTGCAGATGATAGGAAAAATAATGCATTATTATATATTAGAAATTACGGTATTATCTTTGTGCTTTTCTTTAATTCATTGATCAGATTTTCAGAATTCTCTATTCTGCTTCCTAATAAAATGCATCACAAAATCCAACAAAGTGATTGGACGAAACTAACAAAACATTCATCCCCCAAGCTTTAGTACCATGATCAATGAATGAGCTCACTTTATCAAATGTACATTTACAGGACACTTCTGTCCAAAATTAGGATCAGAGAGGGATTCGGGAGGGGAGCATTCATCCAAAAAAGATGGGCAGTACAGTCCATAGTACATGTCAATCCATTGACAGAGAAGAGGCAGACATCAGCAGCTGTCTTAGCACATTTGTTTTGGTGAGGATAAATGAATTAATGAATACTGGGCTTATTTCTCTAGGTATTAGTGGGTGAAAAATTTATTTAATGGACATCAGTTCCAGTTCATCACAAATTGCATTGTACCCATCACCATTAACTTAAAATGATCTGTGTGATGTGACTGTGACTAAACACATTTTTGAGATTTTTATTAATGACACTATCCTATAAAATCACAAATGTAAAAATCAACAAGCCATAAAATACTCTTTTTGGTAGCTAAAAACCATACCATACAAAAAAAGTTGGACAATTTATTTTTCCCAATAAATATTAATCCATTGGAGGACTCGGGTATTAACAGCTATCACAGCAAATCTAGCTTTGCAAGGATGAATGAAGCATGAATATAGTACTTATTTCCCTAAGTATAAGGGGGTGAAATATGTGCAGCACCCCAGAGTCCTGGTTGTTGCAGTACTGTGGCTCCGCCACTATGGGGAGCTATGGTACGTCTGATTGCACTAAGGAGTTTCTCTGACCAGGTACATTCTCACCACACTTCACACTCCGGCCACCAGGGGGGGTGGTCCTATCTAGTAGGCCACTCCTCACAACTCTGGTAAAACTGGGGGTTGGACAGGAAGACAGGGAGAAGTAGCTGGGAAGAGCTAGTGAGAGGACCTGTCAGGGATGGGGATCCTGGCAGACTCCTCAGAGCAGAACTAACCAGCAAACAACGGGAATACAGAAAAGGAGAATACCAGCAGGGGTTTTGTTGAAAGAGGCAGCACCTTGCTGAGGCGCAAACAATCGGTGGCCGGAACGCCGAGCAAGTAAGAGACTTTAAGTACATTGCAAACCACGGCAGGACAGCTAATTACAGGTTGGCTGTCTCACTTAACACCTAAGCAGACAACGGAGGCAGCTGTGGGAGAGGGGCGACTCTAGAGTCCCGGAAGAACTCCAGGCCTACCCCGTCATACGGGTGCGTCCTACCATATCACCTGGAGGACGGAGAACGAACAGTAGAGACAGAAAGAAACAGTTGTGAGGACTATCCCGGGAGCTCAGCAGGGAAGAACTACAACACACAGCGCTAGAAGGTAGATACTGATTCCCACCTGTGAGGAGAACTCCTGATGTGTCGTTGGACCGGCCGGTCTCTGAAAACCCAGTTAACAGTGCTCTGGACTGAGGTCTCCAACATCTTCAGTAAAGAGGTAAAGAGACTGCAAACTGGTGTCCTCGTTATTTACCGCGACCTGCACCATTACCACACCACTTATTGCACCGGACGTCCCCCATTGACAGACAGGGCCACGGACCGGGTCTAGCCACCGTGACAACCCCAGGACTGAGACCTAGAGGCCCGGCTCCGGGTACCCCTCGGCCCTGCGGCGGTGTGGGGGCGCTCCAACTTGGCGTCACGAACAGGATTTACTTAAGCCTGAAGAATCAGGTCATGTGTGCCTTGGAACTGTGAGTTATTGTGCTTGGACCGTACTTTATTGAAAAGACTGTGCTGTGCCATTTGCCGCCAAAATTCGCCATTGCCGCGCGCGGAGGGAGGAGCCTAGCTACGTGGGCGGGATCAGCCAAAAGAAGCGCGGAACGGAAAGCGCGGTGAGGCGCCAATCCCGGAAGAGGAACTCCAACCTCCAGCAGGTTAGTGGGAGGAAGGGACGGCCATGTCCGAGTCGGGAAGAGAGGAGGTGGCGGTCGCAGCCGCGGACGCAGGGGCAGCTCCGGTCCCCGCAGCGGGCGAAGCCGCGGCCCTAATACCACCACTGACTGCCGCAGAACCCGCTGCCCCCATCAGCCAGTCGGACACTGCCGCTAATGCAAAAGCCATAATGCCCTTCTCCATGCCCTACCTGCCCGGAGCGGCCTGGCTCCCACGATACTCTGGGGAGGCGCATACGTTCACTGACTTTAAAGAAGGGCTCTGCAGCCTGCTCGAGTTCTATCCCCTAACCAAGCCCCAGAAGGTCCATATGATAACCGGCCAACTCTTTGGGGCGGCTCTGAGAGAATTGAAATCCTGGCCCGCTGAGGATAAAGGAACTGCACAACAGATTTTTGCCAAGCTTAAAGCCACCTTTGATACTCGCACTGCTACAGAGATTAAACTGACTTTTTATGGATGCAAACAAAAGTCACAGGATAGCTTGCGGGACTATGCCCTTAATCTCCAGGAAGCGATGCGGGCCATTAAGCAGAGTGACCCCGGCAGCATGCAGGATGAAGATAAAATCCTGAAGGAGCGGTTCATTGAGGGGCTCCTGTGCAGTCACCAGCGGGGCCAATTGCACTTTCTGGCCATGCAAAATCCAGACTTGACTTTTGCGCAGTTTAAAGATAAAGCTATCCAGGCATTGCAGGAGCGACAGCCCAGCCGCGCAGTACCACCCAGGCGCCCCGCTCTCACATACCACCAGGAGGTGGCATCGGATACCCCAGTTGCCACGGAGGCCGACGCCCAGAGCTTCGAGGACGACTCCCCTGCAGGACTTCGTCTCCAGATGCAAGAGCTAACCAAGAGCGTTGCTGCCCTGGCCCGGACGGTGCAGTCCCTACAGGAGGCCCCCAAAGAGAAGATCCAGTTGGCTTCCAGCCCGGAGGATGTCCCTTGGATGCGACAGAGGAGGACTCCGCCGACCAGGAGCCGGCCCGACGATCGCTTCCACCAGGATGGACGACCCATCTGCCGCCGCTGTCACCAGGTGGGCCATCTTGCAAGGTACTGTCCTTTAAACGAGCAACCCCTGGGGCAAAGGGCCAACCCCCAGGAGTAGGACGGTCAGGCCCGCAGCATTGGAGAACCAAGTATATTGGAGGACGACCAGTTCTCCCTGTAGTGATTGATGGAATCCCCTTGAATGCTTTGCTGGACACCGGTTCTCAGGTGACGACTATACCTTACGTGCTCTACAAACGGTATTGGGAGGACGCTGATATTACTCGTGGCCCTGATGATGATTTCACCATAATCGCCAGTAATGGTCAGCCATTGCCACAAGTGGGGTATAAGGAGGTCACCATCAAAGTGGGGCGGGTGGAATTGAAAGCCCAAGGGATTGTGATTGTAGATATTGATCGTCGAGAATGTAATCCCATGATGACTCTTGGTACTAATGTTATAGAAAATTGTCTTGCAGAAGTGATTGTTTTGTTGCAACAGGTGGCAGAAAACGCTGGCCACAGTGAGCAACGTGCCCTGCAGAAGGAAATCAGAGCTCTGATGCAGAGACAGCAGGTAGAGCTGACTGGTGGTGAGATTGGTCGTGTCACTGTAAGTGATTCAAACCCCATCGTGATACCTCCCAAGAGTGAAATGTTAATATGGTGTCGAGCAGCCATAGGCCTCAGGGGTAAGGACTACCAGGCCTTGGTAGAACCTGTATATTCAGACAATAGGCCTACTGTTCTGACAGCCCGGGGGGTGGTAGACGTCCGACAGGGGAGAGTGCCTGTACGTGTACTCAATTGTGGGGAGGAAGAGGTCCACCTAACCAAGTATACTACGCTCGCCAAACTGTTCACTGTCAATAATAGTGTAATACAGACACCTGAACCCTTGGGCCCGTCAAACGTGGCGGAGAACAAAGGTTCTGCAGAGCACTCGAAAGATTGGTGTCGGGAATTGCATGTGGGCACTGACTCTACCCCATCTCATCAAATACAGGGGGCTTACAGGGTGGTACACGAGTACGAACAGGTATTCAGCAAACACCCCTCAGATTTTGGGCAGGTGAAAGGGATCCAACATCACATCCCCACGGGAGATCATCGACCCATAAAAGAGAGATATCGCCCTGTACCCCCAGCTCATTACCAGTGTGCCAAGGACATGTTGCGGGAAATGAAGGAGGCTGGGGTGGTGAGAGACAGCTGTAGCCCCTGGGCGGCTCCGTTAGTCCTTGTTAAAAAGAAAGATGGTACAATGAGGATGTGTGTTGATTACAGACAGTTGAATCGCATTACACATAAGGACGCATACCCACTGCCCAGGATAGAGGAGTCTCTGGCTGCTTTAAAATCTGCTAACTATTTCTCTACCTTAGATCTCACCAGTGGGTACTGGCAGGTTCCTGTGGCGGAGGCGGACAAGGAAAAGACGGCCTTCACGACGCCAATGGGCCTCTGTGAGTTCAACTACATGCCCTTCGGATTGTGCAATGCTCCCGGAACGTTCCAGAGGATGATGGAGAGCTGCCTGGGACACCTGAACTTTGAAACCGTGCTGCTATATCTGGATGACGTCATAGTCTTCTCTAAAACCTACGAAGACCATCTGAAGCACCTGGCCGAGGTGTTTGAAGCCTTGTCCAAATTCGGCCTAAAAGTGAAACCGTCCAAGTGTCATCTGCTGAAACCAAAAGTGCAGTACCTGGGCCATGTGGTGAGCGCTGAAGGAGTGGCCCCAGACCCCGACAAGGTCACAGTGATCCAGGACTGGCCAAAGCCTAGTGACCTCCACGAAGTCCGGCAGTTCCTCGGGTTGGTAGGTTACTACCGGAGATTCATTAAAGATTTCACCAAGAAGGCCGCACCCTTGCAAAATCTGCTGGTGGGCCAACCAAAGAAGACCAAGGGGAGGAAAACCCCCTTTGATTGGAACGAAGAGCTGGAGGAATCCTTCACCTGCTTGAAGTCGGCGCTGACGGGGGAAGAGGTACTGGCTTACCCCGAATACGACCAACCGTTTGTGCTGTACACAGATGCCAGTAATGTGGGACTAGGAGCCGTGCTGTCTCAGGTCCAGAACGGCAAGGAAAGAGTGATCGCTTACGCCAGCAGGAAACTCCGTCCCACGGAAAGGAACCCTGACAACTACAGTTCCTTCAAACTGGAATTCCTTGCCCTTGTCTGGGCAGTGACGGAGAGGTTTAAGCACTACCTGGCTTCCGCGAAATTCACCGTCTTCACGGACAACAATCCGCTAACGCATCTGGATACCGCCAAACTCGGGGCCTTGGAACAGCGGTGGATGGCCCGGCTGTCCAACTATGATTTCACCATCAAATATCGGGCAGGGCACCAGAATGCCAATGCCGATGCTTTGTCCCGAATGCCCAATTTACCAGAAGTGGGAGAAGACCCGGAGGCACTTGAAGAGGTGGAGCTGCCTGCCTTCCATCGCCCCAAAGCCACTCAGAGCTCTCACCACGTGAAGAACAGGCACAAGAACCAACCGGATGCCACGCTGAATCCCCTGCCCCACCACGGATGGGCAGAAACCCAGGATAGTGACCCCGCGGTCCGTCAGGTGAAGGAGCTCTTGACGCAGGCTGGGTTGCACCCTGGCCCAGATGATCCACAAGAAACCCAACAGCTGTGGAAGGGAAGAAGCAAGCTGTTTATCCATGATGGCAAGCTGTGCAGGAGGAGCATCGACCCACGTACTCATGAATTGGTGTGGCAGATAGTGGTGCCAAGGCGAGATGCGCCCATGGTTCTGGGAGCCTACCATGATGGAGCCGGACACTTCGGATGGAAGAAGCTGGAGAAGCTACTCCGAGGGAGGTTCTATTGGATTGGCATGAAGAGAACCATTGAGAAGTGGTGTCGGGAGTGTGGTCCATGTAGTCTGCGCAGAAAGGACCGTGACAGCCAACGGGCCCCCCTGCGGCCTATCATCACCAAACGGCCGCTTGAACTGGTCGCGCTGGATCATGTGAAGCTGACACCTAGCCGGTCGGGCTATATCTACGCCCTTACCATCGTGGACCACTACTCCAGGTTTCTGGTGGTTGTGCCTGTTAAAGATCTAACGGCCAGGACTGCCGCCAGGGCCTTCCAGCAGCACTTTTGTAGGCCCCATGGCTACCCAGAGAAGGTACTGACCGACCAGGGACCTGCCTTTGAAGCAGAAGTATTCCAAGAATTCTGCCAGTTGTACGGGTGTAAGAAGATCAGAACTACACCGTACCACCCTCAAACCAACGGGATGTGCGAGAAGATGAACCAGGTAGTAATCGATTTATTGAAGACCTTGCCTGTGGAGGAACGGAATCTGTGGCCGACAAAGTTGCCTGACTTGGTGGATATGTACAACCACATCCCAGTAAGTTCCACCAACTGTACTCCAGCGTACCTGATGCGAGGAAGGTCTAGTCGGTTACCCGTTGATCTGGACATGGGGGTCCTAGTACCCGAAGATACCTCGCCGGATGCGGATTGGGATGCAGAAAGGCAGCGAAGGTACCGCAAAGTGCAAGAGTGTGTGGAGAGAAGTCTCGCCCAGGCTAGGCAGAGGCAAGAAAGGGACTACAACCAACACGCTCCTGCGATTCCCCTGTCACCTGGTGAGCAAGTGCTTAAACGAAAGAGGAGGTTACACAAGCTCGATGACCAATGGGAAGCGGAACCGTATACCATCTTGCCATCCGACTTCGACAACACTAAGGTCTGTCTCATTAGCAAGGACAAAGGGGAGACCTCGACAGCGGTATCCAGGGATCACCTTAAGGTCTGCCCCGATAAATTGAAAGAGAGGGGCACGGCCCCAGAAATCTCCCCGCCGGTGGAAAAGGAGAAAATGTTCCATACTGTCCTTGGTGACTTTCCCCAGTCCTGGACTCTGATAAACCAAGCAGTTGCGGTACCTGTTGTAATGTTTGAACAGCCGGACCCGCCAGAAACAATGGTGGAACCAGATCATCCGGCCCCGCAACCTCAACAAGCCTTGCCTGAAGAAGCCATGCCAACCGTTGAACCGGCAAATCCTCCCTCTGCTATCAGTGAGCCTGCCGTACCCACTGTTGATAGCAGCAGTTCTGAGAGCCCCAACCTGCCAGTGCTACCCAGACTCACTAGAAGTGTAGTTAGAAGACAGCGCACTACACCAGCGGTAGCAAGCATAGCGGGCCCTGTTAGGCCAATAGCAACCCCTGCGCTGCGAAGGTCCACACGCAGCACACAGAACCAAACTCCCCTCCGCTACAAAATGTGGAGGTATTGATAAGGGCTGCTATTTCATTAAAAATGTTTGTATGCATATCTTTTTGTTACAGGTTGTTAAAATGGACAATAGAGTAATGGACAGTGAATTGCTCAAAAACTTTCATAAGGGGGACCCCTTTGTTTACCCGGGGTCCCCGCTGTTTCAACCACTGAACTGAGAGTCATAAACTGTGCATGACCTAACTTTTGCAACGTTCAAGAATCCTCACCTCCCGTAAAGGGAAGCATTGTTATGTTCAATTGTTATGCTATTTCAAAAGTTTGTGTGTTTCCTGTTAACATGTATTATTGTTCTTGTTTTCCCAGTCCCGGAGTACTGGATTTAACCGGGGGGGAGTGCAGCACCCCAGAGTCCTGGTTGTTGCAGTACTGTGGCTCCGCCACTATGGGGAGCTATGGTACGTCTGATTGCACTAAGGAGTTTCTCTGACCAGGTACATTCTCACCACACTTCACACTCCGGCCACCAGGGGGGGTGGTCCTATCTAGTAGGCCACTCCTCACAACTCTGGTAAAACTGGGGGTTGGACAGGAAGACAGGGAGAAGTAGCTGGGAAGAGCTAGTGAGAGGACCTGTCAGGGATGGGGCTCCTGGCAGACTCCTCAGAGCAGAACTAACCAGCAAACAACGGGAATACAGAAAAGGAGAATACCAGCAGGGGTTTTGTTGAAAGAGGCAGCACCTTGCTGAGGCGCAAACAATCGGTGGCCGGAACGCCGAGCAAGTAAGAGACTTTAAGTACATTGCAAACCACGGCAGGACAGCTAATTACAGGTTGGCTGTCTCACTTAACACCTAAGCAGACAACGGAGGCAGCTGTGGGAGAGGGGCGACTCTAGAGTCCCGGAAGAACTCCAGGCCTACCCCGTCATACGGGTGCGTCCTACCATATCACCTGGAGGACGGAGAACGAACAGTAGAGACAGAAAGAAACAGTTGTGAGGACTATCCCGGGAGCTCAGCAGGGAAGAACTACAACACACAGCGCTAGAAGGTAGATACTGATTCCCACCTGTGAGGAGAACTCCTGATGTGTCGTTGGACCGGCCGGTCTCTGAAAACCCAGTTAACAGTGCTCTGGACTGAGGTCTCCAACATCTTCAGTAAAGAGGTAAAGAGACTGCAAACTGGTGTCCTCGTTATTTACCGCGACCTGCACCATTACCACACCACTTATTGCACCGGACGTCCCCCATTGACAGACAGGGCCACGGACCGGGTCTAGCCACCGTGACAACCCCAGGACTGAGACCTAGAGGCCCGGCTCCGGGTACCCCTCGGCCCTGCGGCGGTGTGGGGGCGCTCCATATGTATGGGATGAATAATCAAAAATTGCATTGTACATATAACCATGATTACATTGGGTGGAACTTATCAAGGCTGTTTTCATCTTAACACTGCTCTTAACACTTTTAAAAAGTGGTCAGGGAAGTGGACGTGGTTAGTTAGGTAAATAGGTCTTGCATGATGTCTGAATTCCATCTTTGAAAAAAAAAATTCAATTTTCACTTCAGTGAGAGGTGGCTTAAAAAAAGAAAAACATTCTACTAAATTTAACAAACAATGTGCAAAACTTTATATATTTGGTTTTAATAAAGACAGCATAAGCACAAGGAAAACTAACTATCCCATTAGATACATTTATCCCAAAAATTATAGGTTTGGTGTTACTGTGAGGTTATACTATGCTATACAACCCTACAAATCAAATAATTAACTTCTCTAGTTTTCCCTATTTCTTATGTCTTATACAATTCCAAATGTACTAGACAACAAGCCATAAGAAAAATATGGGAAGTTTAGTTTCGATGATAAAGTTGTCAGATCATTGGAAGATACCGATAGAAGAGACAGGCAACAGCAATGTTTTGTGAGGACAAGCAAGTAATGGATACTATACTAAACTCCCTATGTATCAGAGGGTGAAAAGTACATTTAATGTGACCTAATCATCAGATTATCAAGAACTGCATTGCCCATTTCACTATGATAAGTTAAATAGCCTTAAACTACTGATGTCCACAGTGTCGTGATGTATCGTCATGAATAGATTTATTCTGCTCACAACAAAAGGAGAAAGAAAAAGTGTAAAGAGCTGATAGATCTCATTCAGTAAGAACAATGGATTCAAGCAAGAAACTTGAGTGGAAGCAAAATTTCAAAAGTTTTTACTTGAAGGGTTATTTTTGTTTTCGCTGTGGAATAAAGTGGGGTAATGTGACAGTATATTGGGGCCTTGTGGTATACTACCTCATCAAACACATCCACTCTCGCATGATTCTGCAACAGGATCTTCACAATGCCGATATGACCTCTCTCCGCAGCCACAAGCAATGGCGACCATCCGTTCTACAACAAAACAGGGGAAAATTAAGGCTCTAATGTTCTTATTTATTTCCATCCTCACTGGGCCGAGAAGTAATTAGGAAATCAATGTTTATTATTTCTAACATGTTCTGCTAGAAAAATAACCATGTATGAAATAGGAACCAGTGTGAAAATACACATCAATAACCTATGACAAAACCTTTCCTTTACAGCTTAGATCATAACAAAATCAGCCGCCAAAGATTATTATTCACTTTATCTCAAATTACAAAATAATGGCATGAAAAAAAAAAATTATTCACATTTACGCCAAAGTTGAAATGTTATTGTACATAGTAATGGCAACTACTGCATGGCACGACAGTATGCTGTAACCAAAACGCAGCACTCCAAAAAGGCTAATTAGTACATACAGCGCACCTCAATATATGTCACTACTCACTCCCTAAGACATTAGGGGGATACAATGTTCATATTAACTGTAGAATGTATATTGCCACCATTTTATCTTCAACACCCAAGTATAACACATACACACGTGGTCAAAATTGTTGGTGCCTCTCATTAATGACAGAAAAACCCACAATGGTCACAGAAACACAGTAACTTGAATCTGACAAAAGTAATAATAAATAAAAAGGATCTATGAAAATGAACAAATGAAAGTCAGACATTGCTAGTCAGCCATGCTTCCACAGAATTTTTATAAAAATAAAACTCATGAAATTGGCCTGGACAGAACTTAATATTTTAATCACTGCAATCAGACGATTCCTGTAACTGTCGATGAGACTTCTGCGCCTCTCGACAGGTATTTTGGCCCAGTCCTCAAGAGCAAACCGCTCCAGTTCTCGTGTGTGAAGGTCGCCTTTTTCCAGACGACATGTTTCAGCTCTTTCCAAAGATGCTCAATAGGATTTAGATCGAGGCTCATAGACGGCCACTTCAGAATAGTCCAGTGTTTTCCTATTAGCCATTCTTGGGTGTTTTTAGCTGTGTATTTTGGGTCATTATCCTGTTGCAAGACCAATGACCTGTGACTGAGACCAAGCTTTTTGACACTGGGCAGCACATTTCTCTCTAGAATCCCTTGATAGTCTTGAGATTTCATTGTACCCTGCACAGATTCTAGACACCATGTGCCAGATGCAACAAAGCAGCCCCAGAACATAACAGAGCCTCCTCCATGTTGCACAGTAGGGACAGTGTTCTTTTCTTGATATGCTTCATTTTTCCAACTGTGAACATAGAACTGATGTGCCTTGCCAAAAAGTTCCATTTTTGTCTCATCTGTCCATAGGACATTCTCCCAGAAGGTTTGTGGCTTGTCAACATCTAGTTTGGCAAACTCCAGTCTGGCTTTTTTATGATTTTTTTTTCAACAATGGTGTCCTCCTTGGTCGTCTCCCATGAAGTCCACTTTGGCTCATACAATGACAGATGGTGCGATCTGACACTGATGTTCCTTGAGCTTGATGTCCACCTTTAATCTGTTTAGAAGTTTTTCTGGGCTCTTGTTACCATTCGTATTATCCATTTGATTTGCCATCAATGTTCCTCCTGCGGCCAAGTCCAGGGAGGTCGGCTACAGTCCCATGGATCTTACATTTCTGAATAATATGTGCAGCTGTAGTCACAGGAACATCAAGCTGCTTGGAGATGGTCTTATAACTTTTACCTGTAACATGTTTGCCTATAATTTACTTTCTAGTCTCCTGAGACAACTCTTTCCTTCGCTTCCTCTGGTCCATGTTGAGTGTGATACACACCGTGTCACCAAACAGCACAGTGAGTATCTGAAGCCCTATATACCGGCCACTCACTGATTCCAGGATTATAGACACCTGTGTACTGTCTCCTATGTACAAGAATATAACTACTATAATACTGCTCCTATGTACAAGAATATAACTACTATAATACTGCTCCTATGTACAAGAATATAACTACTATAATACTGCTCCTATATATAAGAATATAACTACTATAATACTGCCCCCTATGTTGTGAATTTGGTTTCTGGGCTCCCCCGGTGGTCACTGGTGGTACTGCACTTGTGTGCTTCATCTTCTCTGTTCACCTGTTTCCATCAGGATGTGGGAGTTTTCTATTTAACCTTGCTCCTCAGTCATTTCTATGCCGGCCAACAATGTTACCAGAAGCCTTTCTGTTGCATGTTCCTGCTCCTAGACTACTATCAGCTAAGTTGGACTTTGAGTCCTAAGTTTGTTTTGCATTTTTGTTCCAGTTCTCTGTGATTGAATATTTCTGAGGCTGGAAGCTCTTGTGAGCTGAAATTGCCACTCTGGTGTCATGAGTTGATATTAGAGTCTTAAAGTAATTTCAGGATGGTGTTTTGAAAGGGTTTTTCAGCTGACTGTGTAGTTCCCTTTTCTGTCTTCCTACTATCTAGTAAGCGGACCTCAATTTGCTAAACCTATTTTCATACTTCGTATGTCAATTTCCTCTGAAATCACCGACAATATATGTGGGGGCTACTGTCTGCCTTTCGGGGAAAATTTCTCTAGAGGTAAGTCAGGTCTGTATTTTCCTCTGCTAGGGTCAGTCAGTCCTCCGGCTGGCGCTGGGCGTCTAGGGATAAAACGTAGGCACGCTACCCGGCCACTGTTAGTTGTGCGGTAGGTTTAGCTCACAGTCAGCTCGAGTTCCCATCTTCCAAGAGCTAGTCCTTTTGTATGCTTTACTACGTTCTCTTGCCATTGAGAACCATGACAGTTTGGCCGGCCAAGGGTTAAAATAATTTGCAGAAGAAAGGAGAGAAAAGAACCCTGCAGAGATTTTTTTTTTTCTTTTTTCTGAGTTTGCTCATTAGTTGATTCACTTGCATCTCTGCTTACTGCAGCCTTCATCTCTCTCTCCTTCTAATCCTTGAATGGTTCTGATTTCACCTGATAAAAATGGATCAGCAGAGTTTAGCTACAGGTTTGAATAATCTCGCTATGAAGGTTCAAAGTTTGCAGGATTTTGTAATTCATGCTCCTATATCTGAACCTAGAATTCCTTTACCTGAATTTTTCTCCGGGGATAGATCTCGCTTCCAGAATTTCAAACATAATTGTAAATTATTTTTGTCTCTGAGATCTCGCTCCGCTGGAGATCCTGCACAGCAGGTCAGGATTGTAATTTCCTTGCTCCGGGGCGACCCTCAGGATTGGGCATTTGCTTTGGCGCCAGGGGATCCTGCGTTGCTCAATGTGGATGCGTTTTTCCTGGCATTGGGGTTGCTTTATGAGGAACCTCATTTAGAGATTCAGGCTGAAAAAACCTTGATGGCCCTGTCTCAGGGGCAAGATGAGGCTGAAATATACTGCCAAAAATGTCGCAAGTGGTCTGTGCTTGCTCAGTGGAATGAGTGCGCCCTGGCGGCGAATTTCAGAGAGGGTCTCTCTGATGCCATTAAAGATGTTATGGTGGGGTTCGCTGTGCCTACAGGTCTGAATGAGTCCATGACAATGGCCATTCAGATTGATCAGCGTTTGCGGGAGCGCAAACCTGTGCACCATTTGGCGGTGTCTACTGAGAAGGCGCCAGAGATTATGCAATGTGATAGAATTCTGTCCAGAAGCGAACGACAGAATTTTAGGCGAAAAAATGGGTTGTGCTTCTATTGTGGTGATTCAACTCATGTTATATCAGCATGCTCTAAACGTACTAAGAAGGTTGATAAGTCTGTTTCAATTGGCATTTTACAGTCTAAGTTTATTCTATCTGTGACCCTGATTTTCTCTTTATCGTCTATTACCGCGGACGCCTATGTCGACTCTGGCGCCGCTTTGAGTCTTATGGATTGGTCCTTTGCCAAACGCTGTGGGTTTAATTTAGAGCCTCTGGAAGTTCCTATACCTCTGAAGGGTATTGACTCCACGCCATTGGCTAGTAATAAACCACAATACTGGACACAAGTGACTATGCGTATTAATCCGGATCACCAGGAGATTATTCGCTTCCTTGTGTTGTATAATCTACATGATGTGTTGGTGCTCGGATTACCATGGTTACAATCTCATAACCCAGTCCTTGACTGGAAAGCAATGTCTGTGTTAAGCTGGGGATGTCAGGGGACTCATGGGGACGTACCTTTGGTTTCCATTTCGTCATCTATTCCCTCTGAGATTCCGGAATTTTTATCTGATTATCGTGACGTTTTTGAGGAGCCTAAACTTGGTTCACTACCTCCGCACAGAGATTGCGATTGTACTATAGATCTGATTCCGGGCAGTAAGTTTCCAAAGGGTCGTTTATTTAATCTATCTGTGCCTGAACATGCTGCTATGCGGGAATATATTAAGGAGTCCTTGGAAAAGGGACATATTCGTCCTTCGTCATCTCCTTTAGGAGCCGGTTTTTTCTTTGTGGCTAAGAAAGACGGCTCTTTGAGGCCGTGTATTGATTATCGGCTTTTGAATAAAATCACGGTTAAATATCAGTATCCTTTGCCACTGCTTACTGATTTGTTTGCTCGAATAAAGGGGGCCAAGTGGTTCTCTAAGATTGATCTTCGTGGGGCGTATAATTTAGTGCGAATTAAGCAGGGGGATGAGTGGAAAACCGCATTTAATACGCCCGAGGGCCACTTTGAGTATTTGGTGATGCCTTTTGGTCTTTCAAATGCCCCTTCAGTCTTTCAGTCTTTTATGCATGACATTTTCCGTGAATATTTGGATAAATTTATGATTGTGTATCTGGATGATATTTTGATTTTTTCGGATGACTGGGACTCTCATGTCCAACAGGTCAGGAGGGTTTTTCAGGTTTTGCGCTCTAATTCCTTGTGTGTAAAGGGTTCTAAGTGTGTTTTTGGTGTTCAAAAGATTTCGTTTTTGGGGTACATTTTTTCCCCCTCTTCCATTGAGATGGACCCTGTCAAGGTTCAGGCTATTTGTGATTGGACGCAACCCTCTTCTCTTAAGAGCCTTCAGAAGTTTTTGGGCTTTGCTAATTTTTATCGTCGATTTATAACTGGTTTTTCTGATGTTGCTAAGCCGTTGACTGATTTGACTAAGAAGGGTGCTGATGTTGCTGATTGGTCCCCTGCTGCTGTGGAGGCCTTTCGGGAGCTTAAGCGCCGCTTTTCTTCCGCCCCTGTATTGCGTCAGCCTGATGTTACTCTTCCTTTTCAGGTTGAGGTCGACGCTTCAGAAATCGGAGCTGGGGCGGTTTTGTCGCAGAAAAGTTCCGACTGCTCCGTGATGAGACCTTGCGCGTTCTTTTCTCGTAAATTTTCGCCCGCTGAGCGAAATTATGATATTGGTAATCGGGAGCTCTTGGCTATGAAGTGGGCTTTTGAGGAGTGGCGTCATTGGCTTGAGGGGGCTAGACGTCAGGTGGTGGTATTGACCGACCACAAGAATTTGATTTATCTTGAGTCTGCCAGGCGCCTGAATCCTAGACAGGCGCGCTGGTCGTTATTTTTCTCTCGGTTTAATTTTGTGGTTTCTTACCTACCGGGTTCTAAAAATGTGAAGGCGGATGCCCTTTCTAGGAGTTTTGAGCCTGATTCCCCTGGTAATTCTGAACCTACAGGTATCCTTAAGGATGGAGTGATATTATCTGCTGTTTCCCCAGACTTGCGACGGGTCTTGCAGAAGTTTCAGGCGGATAGACCTGATCGTTGCCCGCCTGGTAGACTGTTTGTTCCGGATGATTGGACCAGTAGAGTCATCTCGGAGGTCCATTCTTCTGCGTTAGCTGGTCATCCTGGAATCTTTGGTACCAGGGATTTGGTGGCTAGGTCCTTCTGGTGGCCTTCCCTGTCGCGAGATGTACGAGGTTTTGTGCAGTCTTGTGATGTTTGTGCTCGGGCCAAGCCTTGTTGTTCTCGGGCTAGTGGATTGTTGTTATCTTTGCCTATTCCGAAGAGGCCTTGGACTCACATCTCCATGGATTTTATTTCTGATCTCCCTGTTTCTCAGAAGATGTCTGTCATCTGGGTGGTGTGTGACCGTTTCTCTAAGATGGTCCATTTGGTCCCCTTGCCTAAATTGCCTTCCTCATCCGAGCTGGTTCCTCTGTTTTTTCAAAATGTGGTTCGCTTGCATGGTATTCCGGAGAATATCGTTTCTGACAGGGGAACTCAATTCGTGTCTAGATTTTGGCGAGCATTCTGTGCTAGGATGGGCATTGATTTGTCTTTTTCGTCTGCTTTCCATCCTCAGACTAATGGCCAGACCGAGCGAACTAATCAGACCTGGGAGACTTATTTGAGGTGTTTTGTGTCTGCGGATCAGGATGATTGGGTTGCCTTTTTGCCCTTGGCGGAGTTTGCCCTCAATAATCGGGCTAGTTCTGCCACCTTGGTTTCTCCTTTCTTCTGTAATTCGGGGTTTCATCCTCGTTTCTCTTCCGGTCAGGTGGAGTCTCCGGATTGTCCTGGAGTGGATGCTGTGGTGGAGAGGTTGCATCAGATTTGGGGGCATGTGGTGGACAATTTGAAGTTGTCCCAGGAGAAGACTCAGCAGTTTGCCAACCGCCGTCGTCGTGTTGGTCCTCGTCTTTGTGTTGGGGACTTGGTGTGGTTGTCTTCTCGTTTTGTCCCTATGAAGGTTTCTTCTCCTAAGTTTAAGCCTCGGTTCATCGGCCCGTACAAGATATTGGAGATTCTTAACCCTGTGTCCTTTCGTTTGGACCTCCCTGCATCTTTTTCTATTCATAATGTCTTCCATCGGTCATTGTTGCGCAGGTATGAGGTACCGGTTGTGCCTTCCGTTGAGCCTCCTGCTCCGGTGTTGGTTGAGGGTGAGTTGGAGTACGTTGTCGAGAAGATCTTGGACTCCCGTGTTTCCAGACGGAGACTTCAGTATCTGGTCAAGTGGAAGGGCTACGGTCAGGAGGATAATTCTTGGGTGACAGCCTCTGATGTTCATGCCTCCGATTTGGTCCGTGCCTTTCATAGGGCTCATCCTGATCGCCCTGGTGGTTCTGGTGAGGGTTCGGTGCCCCCTCCTTGAGGGGGGGTACTGTTGTGAATTTGGTTTCTGGGCTCCCCCGGTGGTCACTAGCGGTACTGCACTTGTGTGCTTCATCTTCTCTGTTCACCTGTTTCCATCAGGATGTGGGAGTTTTCTATTTAACCTTGCTCCTCAGTCATTTCTATGCCGGCCAACAATGTTACCAGAAGCCTTTCTGTTGCATGTTCCTGCTCCTAGACTACTATCAGCTAAGTTGGACTTTTAGTCCTAAGTTTGTTTTGCATTTTTGTTCCAGTTCTCTGTGATTGAATATTTCTGAGGCTGGAAGCTCTTGTGAGCTGAAATTGCCACTCTGGTGTCATGAGTTGATATTAGAGTCTTAAAGTAATTTCAGGATGGTGTTTTGAAAGGGTTTTTCAGCTGACTGTGTAGTTCCCTTTTCTGTCTTCCTACTATCTAGTAAGCGGACCTCAATTTGCTAAACCTATTTTCATACTTCGTATGTCAATTTCCTCTGAAATCACCGACAATATATGTGGGGGCTACTGTCTGCCTTTCGGGGAAAATTTCTCTAGAGGTAAGTCAGGTCTGTATTTTCCTCTGCTAGGGTCAGTCAGTCCTCCGGCTGGCGCTGGGCGTCTAGGGATAAAACGTAGGCACGCTACCCGGCCAGTGTTAGTTGTGCGGTAGGTTTAGCTCACAGTCAGCTCGAGTTCCCATCTTCCAAGAGCTAGTCCTTTTGTATGCTTTACTACGTTCTCTTGCCATTGAGAACCATGACAACTGCCCCTATGTACAAGAATATAACTACTATAATACTGCTCATATGTACAAGAATATAACTACTATAATACTGCTCCTATGTACAAGAACATAACTACTATAATACTGCCCCTATGTACAAGAATATAACTACTATAATACTGCTCCTATGTACAAGAATATAACTACTATAATACTGCTCCTATGTACAAGAATATAACTACTATAATACTGCCCCTATGTACAAGAATATAACTACTATAATACTGCCGCCCTATGTACAAGAATATAACTACTATAATACTGTCCCTATGTACAAGAATATAACTACTATAATACTGCTCATATGTACAAGAATATAACTACTATAATACTGCTCCTATGTACAAAAATATAACTACTATAATACTGCCCCTATGTACAAGAATATATCTACTATAATACTGCTCCTATGTACAAGAATATAACTACTATAATACTGCCCCTATGTACAAGAATATATCTACTATAATACTGCTCCTATGTACAAAAATATAACTACTATAATACTGCTCCTATGTACAAGAACATAACTACTATAATACTGCCCCTATGTACAAGAATATAACTACTATAATACTGCCGCCCTATGTACAAGAATATAACTACTATAATACTGCCCCTATATACAAGAATATAACTACTATAATACTGCTCATATGTACAAGAATATAACTACTATAATACTGCTCCTATGTACAAGAACATAACTACTATAATACTGCCCCCTATGTACAAGAATATAACTACTATAATACTGCCCCTATGTACAAGAATATAACTACTATAATACTGCCCCTATATACAAGAATATAACTACTATAATACTGCCCCTATATTCAAGAATATAACTACTATAATATTGCTCCTATGTACAAGAATATAACTACTATAATACTGCTCCTATGTACAAGAATATAACTACTATAATACTGCTCATATGTACAAGAATATAACTACCATAATACTGCCCCTATGTACAAGAATATAACTACTATATTACTGCTCCTATGTACAAGAATATAACTACTATAATACTGCCACTATGTACAAGAATATAACTACTATAATACTACCCCTATGTACAAGAATATAACTACTATAATACTGCCCCTATGTACAAGAATATAACTACTATAATACTGCTCCTATGTACAAGAATATAACTACTATAATACTGCCCCTATGTACAAGAATATAACTACTATAATACTACCCCTATGTACAAGAATATAACTACTATAATACTGCCCCTATGTACAAGAATATAACTACTATAATACTGCTCCTATGTACAAGAATATAACTACCATAATACTGCCCCTATGTACAAGAATATAACTACTATAATACTGTCCCCTATGTACAAGAATATAACTACTATAATACTGCCCCTATGTGCAAGAATATAACTACTATAATACTGTCCCCTATGTACAAGAATATAACTATTATAATACTGCTCCTATGTACAAGAATACAACTACTATAATACTGCCCCTATGTACAAGAATACAACTACTATAATACTGCCCCTATGCACAAGAATATAACTACTATAATACTGCTCCTATGTACAAGAATACAACTACTATAATACTGCTCCTATGTACAAGAATATAACTGCTATAATACTGCCCCTATGTACAAGAATATAACTACTATAATACTGCCCCTATGTACAAGAATATAACTACTATAATACTGCACCTATGTTAAAGAAAATAACTACTATAATACTGCTCCTATGTACAAGAATACAACTACTATAATACTGCTCCTATGTACAAGAATATAACTACCATAATACTGCCCCCTATGTACAAGAATATAACTACTATAATACTGCTCCTACGTACAAGAATATAACTACTATAATACTGCCCCTATGTACAAGAATATAACTACTATAATACCGCCCCTATGTACAAGAATATAACTACTATAATACTGCTCCTATGTACAAAAATATAACTACTATAATACCGCTCCTATGTACAAGAATATAACTACTATAATACTGCCCCTATGTACAAGAATATAACTACTATAATACCGCCCCTATGTACAAGAATATAACTACTATAATACTGCTCCTATGTACAAGAATATAACTACTATAATACCGCTCCTATGTACAAGAATATAACTACTATAATACTGCCCCTATGTACAGGAATATAACTACTATAATACCGCCCCTATGTACAAGAATATAACTACTATAATACTTCTCCTATGTACAAAAATATAACTACTATAATACTGCCCCTATGTACAAGAATATAACTACTATAATACTGCTCCTATGTACAAGAATATAACTACTATAATACTACCCTCTATGTTCAAGAATATAACTACTATAATACTGCTCCTATATACAAGAATATAACTACTATAATACTGCCCCTATGTACAAGAATATAACTACTATAATACTGCCCCTATGTACAAGAATATAACTACTATAATACTGCTCCTATATACAAGAATACAACTACTATAATACTGCTCCTATGTACAAGAATATAACTGCTATAATACTGCCCCTATGTACAAGAATATAACTACTATAATACTGCTCCTATGTACAATACAACTACTATAATACTGCCCCTATGTACAAGAATATAGCTACTATAATACTGCCCCTATGTACAAGAATATAACTACTATAATACTGCTCCTATGTACAAGAATACAACTACTATAATACTGCTCCTATGTACAAGAATATAACTGCTATAATACTGCCCCTATGTACAAGAATATAACTACTATAATACTGCTCCTATGTACAAGAATACAACTACTATAATACTGCCCCTATGTACAAGAATACAACTACTATAATACTGCTCCTATGTACAAGAATATAACTACCATAATACTGCCCCCTATGTACAAGAATATAACTACTATAATACTGCTCCTATGTACAAAAATATAACTACTATAATACTGCTCCTATGTACAAGAATATAACTACTATAATACTGCTCCTATGTACAAGAATATAACTACTATAATACTACCCTCTATGTACAAGAATATAACTACTATAATACTAATACTGCTCCTATATACAAGAATATAACTACTGTAATACTGCTCCTATGTACAAGAATATAACTACTATAATACTGCTCCTATATACAAGAATACAACTACTATAATACTGCCCTATGTACAAGAATATAACTACTATAATACTGCCCCTATGTACAAGAATATAACTACTATAATACTGCCCCTATGTACAAGAATACAACTACTATAATACTGCCCCTATGTACAAGAATATAACTACTATAATACTGCTCCTATGTACAAGAATACAACTACTATAATACTGCTCCTATGTACAAGAATATAACTGCTATAATACTGCCCATATGTACAAGAATAGAACTACTATAATACTGCTCCTATGTACAAGAATACAACTACTATAATACTGCTCCCATGTACAAGAATATAACTACTATAATACTGCCCCTATGTACAAGAATATAACTACTATAATACTGCACCTATGTTCAAGAAAATAACTACTATAATACTGCCCCTATGTACAAGAATACAACTACTATAATACTGCTCCTATGTACAAGAATATAACTACTATAATACTGCCCCTATGTACAGGAATATAACTACTATAATACTGCTCCTATGTACAAGAATATAACTACTATAATACTGCTCCTATGTACAAGAATATAACTACTATAATACTGCCCCTATGTACAAGAATATAACTACTATAATACTGCCCCCTATGTACAAGAATATAACTACTATAATACTGCTCCTATGTACAAGAATATAACTACTTTAATACTGCCCCTATGTACAGGAATATAACTACTATAATACCGCCCCTATGTACAAGAATATAACTACTATAATACTGCCCCTATGTACAAGAATATAGCTACTATAATACTGCCCCTATGTACAAGAATATAACTACTATAATACTGCCCCTATGTACAAGAATATAACTACTATAATACTGCCCCTATATTAAAACTATAATGGTGGACCAGGTAAAAGAATATAATTACTATGATAATTCTGTCTCAGATCACTTACCAGACTTAGGCTACGTTCACACGATCCTTTTTTTGGTCCTTTTTTTTTCAGGTCCTGTTTTGGAAAATCCGCAGTGTAAAACTGCACTGCTGATTTCCCGACTGTTTCGTCTGCGGATTCCTCTGCGGGTTTTCAACAGCACTTTCCTATTGGTGCATGTTGAAAACAGGAGCGGAATCCGCAGCAAGAATTGACATGGTATTTCTTTTTTTCCGCAGAAAATCAGCGCGGATTTTCCAGCGGAAAAAAGGATAGTGGGCACAGCAGTTGGAGTTTTCCATAGGGTTACATTGTACTGTACCCTGCATGGAAAACGGCTGCGGATCCGCAGTGCAAAATCCGCTGCGGATCCGCAGCAAAAAAAGGATCGTGTGAACGTAGCCTTAGAATGAAACTGTGCATAAAGAGGGGTCAAAGGCACTAAAAATGTACACTTTTCTAAATGAGAAATTTAGTACTTGGTGCACTTTCTAGAATATGAAATGTTTCTTTGCATAAATCACTCAGTCACCGGTCACCTTTTCCTGTCTGTTCATGGTCTGCTGCATCTGGCTGGAGCTTATATGTTTAATAATCTCCAGTAAAATGTCTTCATTCCCCATCCTGGCGCAGTAATGCAGTGGAGTCTCCCCAGTCTGCAGAGAGGAAAAAATAAATTTTTACCAGCATAGATGAAATCTACCATCAAAATTCTACATATCACTGACAATGTAAGACCGTATAAGTGTCAGTACAGTAATAAAGTAAATCTGATAAAACTAGCAAATGATAGAGGAAATATACAGTAAGCTGAGAAAAATGGTCCAAAATATCTGTTTATATGTAATATTCAAGGTGCAATGATATATTGTTTCAATTTCTTAATATTATAGCACTAACATAATCTATGGCCATTTACAAGAACAGTGATTGATTATTCATATTCTTCTACAAGGGCAGTATTATTCTAGTTATATTCTTGTACATAGGAGCAGTATTATTCTAGTTATATTCTTGTACATAGGGGCAGTATTATAGTAGTAATATTCTTATACATAGGAGCAGTATTATAGTAGTTATATTCTTGTACATAGGGTGCAGTATTATAGTAGTTATATTCTTGTACATAGGGGGCAGTATTATAGTAGTTATATTCTTGTACATAGGAGCAGTATTACAGTAGTTATATTCTTGTACATAGGAGCAGTATTATAGTAGTTATATACTTGTACATAGGAGCAGTATTATAGTAGTTATATTCTTGTACATAGGGGGCAGTATTATAGTAGTTATATTCTTGTACATAGGAGCAGTATTACAGTAGTTATATTCTTGTACATAGGAGCAGTATTATAGTAGTTATATTCTTGTACATAGGAGCAGTATTATAGTAGATATATTCCTGTACATAGGGGCAGTATTATAGTAGGTATATTCTTGTACATAGGAGCAGTATTATAGTAGTTATATTCTTGTACATAGGAGCAGTATTATAGTAGTTATATTCTTGTACATAGGGGCAGTATTATAGTAGTTATATTCTTGTACATAGGAGCAGTATTATAGTAGTTATATTCTTGTACATAGGGGCAGTATTATAGTAGGTATATTCTTGTACATAGGAGCAGTATTATAGTAGTTATATTCTTGTACATAGGAGCAGTATTATAGTAGTTATATTCTTGTACATAGGGGCAGTATTATAGTAGTTATATTCTTGTACATAGGAGCAGTATTATAGTAGTTATATTCTTGTACATAGGAGCAGTATTATAGTAGTTATATTCTTGTACATATGGGCAGTATTATAGTAGTTATATTCTTGTACATAGGGGCAGTATTATAGTAGTTATATTCTTGTACATAGGAGCAGTATTATAGTAGTTATATTCTTGTACATAGGGGCAGTATTATACTAGTTATATTCTTGTACATAGGAGCAGTATTATAGTAGTTATATTCTTGTACATAGGAGCAGTATTACAGTAGTTATATTCTTGTACATAGGAGCAGTATTACAGTAGTTATATTCTTGTACATAGGAGCAGTATTATAGTAGTTATATTCTTGTACATAGGGGCAGTATTATAGTAGTTATATTCTTGTACATGGGGCAGTATTATAGTAGTTATATTCTTGTATATAGGGGCAGTATTATAGTAGTTATACTCTTGTACATAGGAGCAGTATTATAGTCGTTATATTCTTGTACATAGGGGCAGTATTATAGTAGTTATATTCTTGTACATAGGGGGCAGTATTATAGTAGTTATATTCCTGTACATAGGAGCAGTATTATAGTAGTTATATTCTTGTACATAGGAGCAGTATTATAGTCGTTATATTCTTGTACATAGGGGCAGTATTATAGTAGTTATATTCTTGTACATAGGGGCAGTATTATAGTAGTTATATTCTTGTACATAGGAGCAGTATTATAGTAGTTATATTCTTGTACATAGGGGCAGTATTATTGTAGTTATATTCTTGTACATAGGGCAGTATTATAGTAGTTATATTCCTGTACATAGGGGCAGTATTATTGTAGTTATATTCTTGTACATAGGGCAGTATTATATTCCTGAACAGAGGAGACAGTATTATAGTAATGATATTCCTGTACGTAGGAGCAGTATTATAGTAGTTATATTCTTGTATATAGGGAGCAGTTTTATTCTAGTTATATTCCTGTACGTAGGAGCAGTATTTATATTCTAATTTTGCCCACTTATTGCTTGGTTTATTGTTTTGCTCTCCAGTATTGTAATCACTTTTCTCCTGGGTCCCGTGCGGTTGTCTTCCATGATCACTGTCTGGAGTGGAGGACTGTGCCGGAGCCAAGTGCCGGATATCGTTTATATAGAGGAGGTTTCAGCATAAACATTGATGTGTATGAAGCTGGGGTCTATGTACTGAGCCGGCCCCTGAACGTGCCGCCGGCCCGGAGAGTGGCAGCTGATCCCTATGTATAGCCATAAATCTTCGTAGTAGTCAACAAGCTTTTCTGCACTGTAAACTTTCCAAATAAATATTATTATAGCACTTAGCATTTATTTAAATTTCGCTGTGGGATGTGAAAGGTGCCGGAAACATAATGCATGACAGTAATGCTCGAACAGGAACATCGGGTATTTTGTCAAGTTTTCTTGTTTTTCTAAATGTATTTAATTAATTGTACTTAAACATATTTTCTCTAATTATTATTATCTTAATCAAAGATTTAGGGGACCGATCGGCATTCAGGTGAGTACACTGCTCCAATACTAAGTCCGGGGCAGAATTCCAGGATTAGCAAAAGCAGAGATTGGGCTACAATTAATATTTCAATGTAGGAATAACAGCCTGGGAGCGTCCAATTATTATCATTTAGCGATTGTGACAGCGATGCAGTTTAATATTGATATCCAGAAGGTTTTTGCATCTGTCTTGGTAGAAAATGTTCGGGTGCGCTGATCTATAGATGTCTTTTCCTAATTATGCAGGTAAGAATTCTGCTACTTTCTACCTTGTATGAATTGCCTAAATTTATGCACAGAAAATCTATATTCAAAAGGGTATAAAATAAAGAACACTCCGGAACACATTGGAGATTGTTGGAAATCTGAACCTGGGCATTTCTCATTCTCATGTAATCATTGCTGCTAACAATGGATATTCAGGGTTCTCCTCACCTGCGATGTGGAGGAAATATCAGCATCATGATCCAGCAGGAGTCTGATGATCTTCACAGCCTCTTCCTGACAGTGGATCAGGTTTTTACCCACGGCCGCTGCTAGATGTAGAGCTGTTTCCCCTTCCTGGAAGGAAAATATCCACCATTATCATATAGTCTGACAGCAGACCAGATACCCCCACCGCCCACCAGGATCTGCTCTGGAGCTCGTCGATCATTGGAGATTTACCATCTGTGACCTACCTGGTTGGGTTTCCGGACAGAGGCCATTGCATCCGCCGGGCTCCGCTCGCTGGTCAGGTAGTTAAGTATGACCTCCACAATGGGCAGGTGACAGTGCCGGACGGCGGTGTGCAGGGCGCTCTCTCCAGCCTGGGATGACACGGTCACGGTCAAATGAGTGATGGTCCCCAAACATTCTGCGGGTGCTAAGATTTATGCAATCTGACGGTGATCTCCATGACGCTATGACACAACACTATATAGGGGAGGCGAGTGATGTTCCCCAGGCCAATGCCAAACAAATGATCCATAGGTGCTAAAATAAATGCATAAAATATATCCCCGCGGCACAGACAGAATACAAGCTTTTCATCAATATTTGCACTGTTAGGCCACATTCACATGTTCAGTATTTTACACAACAATGGAACAAAGGAATGACTGAATATGAAGCACCTTTGACTGCCACGTGACCTCTCCTCCTTCTTCCATCAATGTTCGGATCATCTTTACATTGCCATATTGAGCGGCTGTATGCACTGCAGTTTCTCCGTTCTGAGAAGAAGAAAAAAAATGACACTAATAAGAGTGGAGATACAAGAGCTAAGAAAAAGACATATTTCTGAGTTCAATGGGGGCTGTATGAATTCATATGCAGTGAGCTCCCCCTAGTGGTGGCTGTATAAATCTGTATATAGTGAGCTCCTCCTAGTGGTGACTGTATAAATCTGTATATAGTGAACTCCTCCTAGTGGTGACTGTATAAATCTGTATGTAGTGAGCTCCCCCTAGTGGTGACTGTATAAATATGTATGAAGTGCGCTCCCTTTAGTTGTTTCTGTATAATCTGTATATAGTGAGCTCCCCCTAGTGGTGGCTGTGTAAATTTGTATATAGTGAGCTCCCCCTAGTGGTGGCTGTATAAATCTGTATGTAGTGAGCTCCCCCTAGTGGCGCCTAAATAAATCTGTATTTAGTGAGCTTCCTCTAATGGTAGCTGTATAAATCTGTACGTTTTGAGCTTCCTCTAATGGTGTCTGTATAAATCTGTATGTAGTGAGCTCCCTCTAGTGGTGGCTGTATACATCTATACGTAGTGAGCTCTCCCTAGTGGTGGCTGTATAAATCTGTATGTAGTGAGCTCTCCCTAGTGGTGGCTGTATAAATCTGTATGTAGAGAGCTCCCCCTAGTGGTGGCTGTATAATTCTGTATGTAGTGAGCTCCCCCTAGTGGTGATTGTATAAATCTGTGTATAGTGAGCTCCCCCTAGTGGTGATTGTATAAATCTGTATATAGTGAGCTCCCTCTAGTGGTGGCTGGAAGCAGTGAGAAATGTACAGCAACATCCAACCCGATGGCGGCATGAGGTGAAGCAAGAGATTAATCTTCACTAGCCTTCCATGGTAAGGACCTCGCACAACAAGCAATTTCATTGGGAGTTAGGAATGATATCGGGTGGTGTCCTACTCACCACTCGCTCCATGTTGACATCAGCTCCGCTCTTCAGCAGGATCTCGGCCACTTTCTCACCATCTTTTATCCGCGCTGCAATGTGTAACGGAGTCTCCTGGTCCTAAGTGATAAATGGACGCGTCACGGTATAGGAGTCAGCCTGCAACTTTCTAATGTACTTTCAAACCATCACCAACTTCTAGATCTCTGTTTGCTGTCAATGAATGGAAACCCTGTTCATTAAAGTAGTTTTTGACAGGTGGGTTCCTCAGGAGCGCCTTCGGGGGGGTCTCTATTTTTGACAGACTGTCCTACTAATTAGAATTAGGTAACGAGTGCATCATTCCTGGCATTAGCACATAGGTCTTCATAGGAGCTTTATACACAAAACGGTGGGAGATCCTGTAACCAAGACTTCGCAGAACTACATCAATTTTATCTGGTGATCATTCGTATTCTCGACAAAGAGTAACCAAATCTCAAGAAACGTCAGGATGGAGACTGATATAATGGGGTTCTCAGGGGCCCCTATTACCCCAGAATTACATCACACATACTAATGGGGGATATGTAAAGCAGTTTGCGCCCATAGCAGTATGTCTACCCATTTTGAGCCCAAATTGACAACCTGTGACTTTTCGGGTTTTGCAAACTACAGCAGAGGTTGTCAGGGTACGATGGGAGTTGTTACTTTGTAACACCCAGAGGTCGGAGAACACGGACGTAGATGAAAAATGCAGCTGAGAATAAGTGAGAGATCCTTGTAAAGTTCTGCAATAAAAAGAAACTGACTTTATTTTATGGATCTGGGCACAGGAATAAATCCGGGCTCCCAGCAGAGATGAGTCACGTCTTTGACTTCATAATGTGTCACAAATGGAAGACGCAGCACAAAGTCCTGATGGATCAAGTCCTATAAAGCCATCAGTGATACATTCATGGCTACATTGTATCAGCATGTGGGACTCTGTCGCCATCCTGTGGCCGTATCAAGTAATAGGCATGGGAAGAAGCAACAAGGGGATTGAATTTCAGCTCTTTGTAGGGGCTTCTTCTGGACCCCCTCTATTAAACAACTACTTTACAGGGTAAAAAAGAAATAAAAATAAATGAAACAATGTATTTAACTTTCACATGGGCCTTTGTGCTCTCACCTTCCCTCCTTTGGGTTGTACTTGTGCTCCGAAGCCGAGCAGGGTCTGGACCACCTGCGGTTTGGAGTTCTCCACAGCAATATGGAGGGCGGTATAATTCTCCTTGGTTTTAGCATTGACTTGAGCCCCCTTCTGTAACAACGCTTTTACCACAGCAGTGTGCCCCCTCCTGGCTGCTGCATGGAGGCACAATGCCCCTGACTGCAGGGCAAGGAAAACATACAACACCATTATCAATAATAATAATATTAATATACAGGGGTCTACAGACTGTTTCCAACATTTAATATAATATATAATGTACAAATGTGCTAGCCATTAATAGAGACAGCCTTTAAAATAAATGTAGCTGTTTTCTCAGGCCCTCATGGGCGGTGCTTATCAATTAGACCCTCCCCTGAGTAGCTTATTTTCACTGAATATAAAAATAATACTATTTTCCTTTTCACTTCAATTAAATCTAATATAAACAAAGTTGTGCCCTCAAGATTTGGATTGTTGGGGATCCACGTGATAAGTTAGTCAAGTACAGTAAATAGTGAGGTTGCAAAAAAGACACAGCCTCATATTATCCAGCACAGAGGTTTGTTTTTTTTCTTTTACATGTCCTCCAAATTTGTAATCAAAGCCGCCATTCTTTACACTGCAGGCTGCATTCAGAGAACCGTGTAAATTTGTAAGAGGACAATGACTGTCTGATTTACTTCTCTACTACTAAAGTGGTATTTGACCTTGGCGAGTCCATTAGGTGGCACATGACGCTGACATTAATTTCCTACACACCTTATTGGGCATATGTAGCAGGACGCCCTTCTTCAGGAAGGTGAGCGCAGTTTCTGAATGTCCACACTGGGAGGCGATGTGCATTAGAGTGTCGCCGTCCTAGGAAGTAAATCAGAAGAACATGAGGAAATATAAAAAAGGATTTGGGGAATTATTTGGGGTTAGAGGGGCTTTGCCCAGGAGCAGGGAGGACTGTAGGACATCAGCACTGGTGCTCCCCCTTGTGGTTACTGGGTAACATTGCAGCTCCTCCTGGAAATAATGTGCAGGAGCTGCAGACTTCTGTTATGTAGCTGGTGGGTGTCAGAGCCCCAATCACGTTTTCTTCTAGTTTGTTTTTGACAAAATATGAATAACTTAAACAATAAAGGCAAAGTATAAAGGCTGAGACTTCTCTGTTTTGCATCGGCCTTTATGTTTGGCACAAAAACAGGTTAAAAATGCACAAGAGAAGTAGCTTAAAGATTCTTCTCACCTTAGTCCGAGCTAAAACATTGGCCCGAAACTTTTCTGTGAGTAATTCCACAATCCCGGAGTGTCCCCTCTCTGCAGCAACATGCAGGGGAGATCTGTCCATCTGCAGAAAACACAGAAGGAATTAACCCCATGATGTAATGTCATGTGTGATACTGCCTGCTGAGCTCTGTATCTGAGCATGTCATGTGTGACACTGCCTGCTGAGCTCTGTGTCTGAGCATGTCATGTGGGATACTGCCTGCTGAGCTCTGTGTCTGAGCATGTCATGTGGGATACTGCCTGCTGAGCTCTGTATCTGAGCATGTCATGTGGGATACTGCCTGCTGAGCTCTGTATCTGAGCATATCATGTGGGATACTGCCCGCTGAGCTCTGTGTCTGAGCATGTCATGTGGGATACTGCCTGCTGAGCTCTGTATCTGAGCATGTAATGTTGGATACTGCCTGCTGAGCTCTGTATCTGAGCATGTCATGTGCGATACTGCCTGCTGAGCTCTGTATCTGAGCATGTCATGTGGGATACTGCCTTCTGAGCTCTGTATCTGAGCATGTCATGTGCGATACTGCCTGCTGAGCTTTGTATCTGAGCATGTAATGTGGGATACTGCCTGCTGAGCTCTGTATCTGAGCATGTCATGTGGGATACTGCCTGCTGAGCTCTGTATCTGAGCATGCCATGTGGGATACTGCCTGCTGAGCTCTGTATCTGAGCATGTCATGTGGGATACTGCCTGCTGAGCTCTGTATCTGAGCATGTCATGTGGGATACTGCCTGCTGAGCTCTGTATCTGAGCATGTCATGTGGGATACTGCCTGCTGAGCTCTGTATCTGAGCATATCATGTGTGATACTGCCTGCTGAGCTCTGTATCTGAGCATGTCATGTGTGATACTGCCTGTTGAGCTCTGTATCTGAGCATGTCATGTGGCATACTGCCTGCTGAGCTTTGTATCTGAGCATGTCATGTGTGATACTGCCTGCTGAGCTCTGTATCTGAGCATGTAATGTGGGATACTGCCTGCTGAGCTCTGTATCTGAGCATGTCATGTGTGATGCTGCCTGCTGAGCTCTGTATCTGAGCATGTAATGTGGGATACTGCCTGCTGAGTTCTGTATCTGAGCATGTAATGTGGGATACTGCCTGCTGAGCTCTGTATCTGAGCATGTAATGTGTGATACTGCCTGCTGAGCTCTGTATCTGAGCATGTCATGTGTGATACTTCCTGCTGAGCTCTGTATCTGAGCATGTCATGTGGCATACTGCCTGCTGAGCATTGTATCTGAGCATGTCATGTGTGATACTGCCTGCTGAGCTCTGTATCAGAGCATGTAATGTGGGATACTGCCTGCTGAGCTCTGTATCTGAGCATGTCATGTGTGATGCTGCCTGCTGAGCTCTGTATCTGAGCATGTAATGTGGGATACTGCCTGCTGAGTTCTGTATCTGAGCATGTAATGTGGGATACTGCCTGCTGAGCTCTGTATCTGAGCATGTCATGTGTGATACTGCCTGCTGAGCTCTGTATCTGAGCATGTCATGTGTGATACTGCCTGCTGAGCTCTGTATCTGAGCATGTAATGTGGGATACTGCCTGCTGAGCTCTGTATCTGAGCATGTAATGTGGGATACTGCCTGCTGAGCTCTGTATCTGAGCATGTCATGTGGGATACTGCCTGCTGAGCTCTGTATCTGAGCATGTCATGTGGGATACTGCCTGCTGAGCTCTGTATCTGAGCATGTCATGTGGGATACTGCCTGCTGAGCTCTGTATCTGAGCATGTCATGTGCGATACTGCCTGCTGAGCTCTGTATCTGAGCATGTCATGTGGGATACTGCCTGCTGAGCTCTGTATCTGAGCATGTCATGTGGGATACTGCCTGCTGAGCTCTGTATCTGAGCATGTCATGTGTGATGCTGCCTGCTGAGCTCTGTATCTGAGCATGTAATGTGGGATACTGCCTGCTGAGCTCTGTATCTGAGCATGTAATGTGGGATACTGCCTGCTGAGCTCTGTATCTGAGCATGTCATGTGTGATACTGCCTGCTGAGCTCTGTATCTGAGCATGTCATGTGTGATACTGCCTGCTGAGCTCTGTATCTGAGCATGTAATGTGGGATACTGCCTGCTGAGCTCTGTATATGAGCATGTAATGTGGGATACTGCCTGCTGAGCTCTATATCTGAGCATGTAAAGTGGGATACTGCCTGCTGAGCTCTGTATCTGAGCATGTAAAGTGGGATACTGCCTGCTGAGCTCTGTATCTGAGCATGTCACGTGTGCTACTGCCTGCTGAGCTCTGTATCTGAGCATGTCATGTGTGATACTGCCTGCTGAGCTCTGTATCTGAGCATGTAATGTGGGATACTGCCTGCTGAGCTCTGTATCTGAGCATGTCATGTGTGATGCTGCCTGCTGAGCTCTGTATCTGAGCATGTCACGTGTGCTACTGCCTGCTGAGCTCTGTATCTGAGCATGTCATGTGGGATACTGCCTGCTGAGCTCTGTATCTGAGCATGTCATGTGGGATACTGCCTGCTGAGCTCTGTATCTGAGCATGTAATGTGGGATACTGCCTGCTGAGCTCTGTATCTGAGCATGTCACGTGTGCTACTGCCTGCTGAGCTCTGTGTCTGAGCATGTCATGTGGGATACTGCCTGCTGAGCTCTGTATGTAAGATGATGAATAGCAATTAACATTGGGGCTAAAGCTATACTTTTGTCCTTTTCAGTATCAGCAAACGCTACTTTTCAACTTTCTAAAGGTAGTGAATATTGGGCAGAGAGTTTCTCAGCTAAGGAGCCCCATCCTGAGTTAGGAGCTGCCCGGGGTGGTACCTATGTTGTGCGCCTCCTATGGACTGCAGTTATTATAGCTGATAGAGTGAGAACTCCATCAATAGAGGCGGCTCTGGATACTGCCGGTTACTGCGAGTGTTCCTGCTGCTGCTGGAAACCACCAAGCCCTGGGTCACACTACAGTGTGTAACCACCAAATATAATCGGCAAGCTCAGCTCCTCAAACCTGATGTGTTATTTCCACATTTTGTGCCTCAATTCTGATGTGAAACTACCAAGCTCGGTACCTAAACTTTCATGCATCAACACCAAGCTCTGTACCTAAATTTCATGAGCAACCACCAAGCTCTGTACCTAAACTTTCATGTGCAAGCACCAAGCTCTGTACCTAAATTTTATGAGTAAACATCAAGCTCTGTCCCTATACTTTCATGTCTAATCACCAAACTCAGTTCCTAAACTTTCATGTGTCACCCCCAAGCTCTGTTCCTGAGCTCTGATGTGAAACCACCAAGCTCTGTGCTTCAATCTGATATGTGAACAACAAGAGCTGTGACTACATTGTAATATGTAACTGCCAAGTGCGGTGCCCTCACTGGGAGACTCACAGCCGCATCAGTGGCTCAATAATCTTCTGCTCCAGGTGAAGCATGTGCTAACAGATCACACAATCAGAACTGATCTATAAACAGATCTATAAACCCCAATACAAGACGAGAAAGGACAAAATAAAGAGTAAAATACAATCCCACATAGCAGGAGCGGCCACGAGTTACCATGTCAGTGAGGTTCGGGTCGGCTTTACTTTGATGAAGGAACTTCACAGTCATCTCATCACCTTCCCAGGCTGCAACGTGGAGCGGGGTCTGACCGTCACCCTGGGCCAGAAGATCTACTATTAGTAAATCGATAGATAATAGGTAGATGATAGATAATAGATAATAGATAGATGATAGATAATAGATAAAAGATAATAGATAGATAGATAATAGATAACACAGGTCAACAAAAAAATTTTTTTTTTTTCTGGTGTCCAAAATATTTTAATGAATTTAGGGTATTTTTGGGGTGCTGATTCTGAATATGTCATCAGTTTTGCCAGATTGGCTCAAGTTTTTGAGATTTTTGGTATCTTATTTATAGCACTTGTTGGTAAATGCGACGCATCATCTCATTAATTTCTTTGGATTAGTACTTGAACTGAGCAGTTCTCAATATAGTTTTGTGTTAATTAGTGTTCTAAAAGTTTGTTCATAGCTTGATTTTTGCACTAACTTTATGTTGTTGTCTGTTTTCCAGTGAAAAGCATGAACTCATCAAGAAGAAGTTGTCTTAACGATCCAGACTCATTCTGTTACATTTGTGGTGAATACACACTGCCAAAACATAGAAGAAACATAACAGACTTCGTAAAAAAAGTGTATTTTGCCTATTTTGGGGTTATGCTTGGGGACCAAGACAAGTTTTGGGCACCACACATAGTGTGCAAAGCATGTATCGAATTATTACGAAAATGGAGCAAAGGACAAAGAAAAAGCTTCAAATTTAGTGTTCCAATGGTGTGGAGAGAGCCAAAAAATCATTATGATGACTGTTATTTCTGTGCAGTGCAAGTGCAAGGATTCAATAAGCATAAGAAACGAAAATGGGAGTAACATGGAATCTGCAAGAAGGCCTGTCCCTCATTGTGAAGATGTGCCTGTACCTGTGTTTACCAGAAATAACAGTCATCATGATGATTTTTTGGCTCTCTCCACACCATTGGAACACCAAATTTGAAGCTTTTTCTTTGTCCTTTGCTCCATTTTCGTAATAATTCGATACATGCTTTGCACACTATGTGTGGTGCCCAAAACTTGTCTTGGTCCCCAAGCATAACCCCAAAATAGGCAAAATACACTTTTTTTTACGAAGTCTGTTATGTTTCTTCTATGTTTTGGCAGTGTGTATTCCCCACAAATGTAACAGAATGAGTCTGGATCGTTAAGACAACTTCTTCTTGATGAGTTCATGCTTTTCACTGGAAAACAGACAACAACATAAAGTTAGTGCAAAAATCAAGCTATGAACAAACTTTTAGAACACTAATTAACACAAAACTATATTGAGAACTGCTCAGTTCAAGTACTAATCCAAAGAAATTAATGAGATGATGCGTCGCATTTACCAACAAGTGCTATAAATAAGATACCAAAAATGTCAAAAACTTGAGCCAATCTGGCAAAACTGATGACATATTCGGAATCAGCACCCCAAAAATACCCTAAATTCGATGAAATATCTTTGGCACCAAAAATGCTGTTGACCAGTGTAATAGATAGATAGATAATCTAATATATAAAGCTGAATGTGTGTATGTGTGTATGTATGTGTGTATGTGTGTGTGTGTATGTCCGGGATTGGCATCTGCACCGTCGCAGCTACAGCCACAAAATTCTGCACAGTCACACGTCTGGACCCTGAGAGCGTCATAGGCTATGTTGTGAGGCGAAATTTTAACCCCACGCATTCCAATTCACCAAACAATTTTGCCCCTATCTACATAATGGGGAAAAAGTGAAAGGAAAAGTGTTGGAGGCAAATTAACAGCTGCCAGATGTGAACAAGGGGGACTTAAAGAATGACAGCGATGGCGCCAAAGAGTATATACTGTACAGTTGCTAAGGTGGGGCCCCAACATGGGATAATCACCACACCACCACGGGGATATGAACACACACACAAAATGCGCCACACACTACCACGTGCATGAACACATATACCACCCTCAGCGCACATTTCACCACACATACACCAACCTCGCCACATAAAAGTCGAAACACAAAAGTCGCCGCTCAAAACTCGCCACGCGCAAAACTCGCCACATGCAAAACTAGGCTCATGGAAAACTCGCCACATGCAAAACTAGGCTCATGGAAAACTCGCCACAGGCAAAACTTGCACACGCGGAAAAATTGCCACATGCACAAAAGTTGCCTCACACAAAACTTGCACATACTCAAAATGCACCACCCATAAAACTCGCCACGCGCAAAACTCGCCATGCGCAAAACTTGCTGCACACAACTTGCTACACTAACCTGTCACATGCAACTCGACACAAAAAGTTGCTACACGCATGTCGCCACACAAAACTCATCTCACAAAAGTCGCTACATACATGTTGCCACACGTAACTCAACACACACAACTTGACACATGAAACTCGCCCTAAAACACACACAAGTCTGGTATTATCCTTCAAAAATAAAAATCTGATTAATAAGCAGACAAACTACAAGAGCAACAAATGTATCATATAGGAAATACAGCAGCTGTCAGTCTCATGGCCAGTCTATTATGTGTATGTGTGAGCTAATATATACTGCCAGGGGGGAGGGCTTACTGTTGGCTGGGGATTTATCAGGCTGCCAATTTAGCTTACAAATACTGAGGTAAAAATACTGACCAAATAACGTGTGAACGAGGGCTAATACAGGAGGAGATGACATACAGATATATACTATATACAGGAGGAGATGACACACAGGTATATACTATATACAGGAGGAGATGACACACAGGTATATACTATATACAGGAGAGATGACACACAGGTATATACTATATACAGGAGGAGATGACACACAGGTATATACTATATACAGGAGGAGATGACACACACATATATACTATATACAGGGGAGATGACATACAGGTATATACTATATACAGGAGGAGATGACACACAGGTATATACTATATACAGGGGAGATGACACACAGGTATATACTATATACAGGAGGAGATGACACACAGATATATACTATATACAGGAGGAGATGACACACAGATATATACTATATACAGGAGGAGATGACACACAGGTATATACTATATACAGGAGGAGATGACACACAGATATATACTATATACAGGAGGAGATGACACACAGGTATATACTATATACAGGAGGAGATGACATACAGGTATATACTATATACAGGAGGAGATGACACACAGATATATACTATATACAGGAGGAGATGACACACAGGTATATACTATATACAGGAGGAGATGACACACAGATATATACTATATACAGGAGGAGATGACACACAGGTATATACTATATACAGGAGGAGATGACATACAGGTATATACTATATACAGGAGGAGATGACACACAGATATATACTATATACAGGAGGAGATGACACACAGGTATATACTATATACAGGAGGAGATGACACACTGGTATATACTATATACAGGGGAGATGACATACAGGTATATATATTACATACAGGGGAGATGACACACAGGTATATACTATATACAGGGGAGATGACACACAGGTACATACTATATACAGGGGAGATGACACACAGGTATATACTATATACAGGGGAGATGACACACGTACATACTATATACAGGAGGAGATGACATACGTATATACTATATACAGGAGCAGATGACACACAGATATATACTATATACAGGAGCATATGACACAGGTATATACTATATACAGGAGGAGATGACATACAGGTACATAATATATACAGGAGGAGATGACACAGGTATATACTATGTACAGGAGCTGATGACATACAGGTATATACGATATACAGGAGGAGATGACACACGTATTATATCCTATATACAGGAGGAGATGACATACAGGTATATACTATATAAAAGAGGAGATGACACATAGGTATATAGAGGAGATGACATACAGCAGGTATATACTATATACAGGGGAGATGACATTCAGGTATATACTATAGACAGGAGATGACATACAGGTATATACTATATATAGGAGGAGATGACATATAGGTATATAGTATATACAGAAGAGATGACATACAGGTATATACTATATACAGGAGGAGATGACACATAGGTATATACAATATACAGGAGGAGATGACATACAGGCATATACTATATACAGGAGATGACATACAGGTGTATACTATATATAAGGGAGATGACACACATGTATACACTGAGGTGAAAATGAGAGGTGTGAGGTGAAACTGAGGGGTGTGAGGTGAAAATGAGAGGAGTGAGGGAAAATAGTGGAGTGATCAGAAAATGACAGATGTGAGGTCGAAATGACAAGTGTTAGAGAGAGAGAGAAGTGAGGGGGAAAATAAGAGGAGTGAGGTGCTATAACTAACCACAGATATTTACTATGCCCAGGCAACGCCGGGCTCTTAAGCTAGTAGATAATAAATAGATAATAGATAGATGATAGATAGATAGATAGATAGATAATATATAGATAATAGATAGATGATAGATAATAGATTGATAATAGATAGATAGATAGATAGATAGATAGATAGATAAATGGATCCTCACATTTTGGGAATCCACAGAAGCTCCATGTTCCACCAGCAGTCTGACCACCTCCACGTCCCTCTTCCGACACCCTGCATGGAGGGCGCAGTCCCCAGATCTCTGCAGTCAGGATATAAATGTGCAAATGTCACTCACAATGTAACAGAAACAATGTATCAGGGCAGCAAACATGGCAGCTCATAGTGATCAGACCATGGCGGAGTCTGCGGCATCTTGCAGCCGCTACTTGGGTGCAATGTTCTGCAGGCTGCGGTCACTTTGCGCTTCTTACTTTGCTTGTCGCTCTGATCTGGGCGTCTGCGTGAGACGAGAGCAGTTCTTTACAGATCCCCAGGTTGCCGGACTCGATGGCCAGGAACAGAGGGATGCAGCCATCCTGGGGGGAAACATTACAATTACTGTGCAGATAATCTAATATCCTGAGCCAGGACCCGGGGTAAGGCACGCAGGCTGCTGCCTGGGGCATCATTGCGAGGGGTGCAGACAGATCCCGATGTCTGTGTTATTGCATGGATCTTGGATGGTTGGATACAATTCCTCGTACCTTGTCTTGGAGGAGTCGGGCGTCCTTGTGGGAGGCTCTCAGCAATGTCTGGATGACGCTGATCGCGCCGGTGGGTCGCTGGGCCGTGTAGTGCAGCGGTAGCTGCTCTTTTAGCTGTGAAACAGCAATGGACAATAATGTAAGTACTGTGCCTATGTGCCAGCCAGGAATCATATACTGGTATATGGCTGATATGTTCTGTATGTACTGTGCAAATGTTTTAGGCAGGTGTGCAAAGTAAGAAGTTTCCAAATATTAAAGAGTTAATAGCTTTGCACAGTTCTGTATATCTATCCACATTGATGGGTGAAATTCGCTGCAAAATCCACCTGCCGTTTTCAAGGACCCACAGCAGCACTGCGATGGGTCGTTATGTCATTGCCAGCCACTTCAGCCAAAATAGGTGGCCTTAAAAGATGGCTCCCTGCAGGGCCTAGTGCATGACACTCATCTGTCCTTGGATGAAACAGCAGCACAAGAACTGCTCATCCAGTGCTTTGTAGGCTGGGATTTATGAGGACGACACAAGTCTGCACAATGCTAGGTGTCTGCAGGAGGTGTGTAAAGCCACCACCATTGGGACACACATCCTCTGAAGTGAGAAAGGGAGACGTGGTTCAACTTTCAGGTTTAATCATATGGGGGTTCACATACTTTATGGCCAGGTATGTAAATTACTCCTGTATAATAAGAAATCACGGTGATTGCTTACCCCTCCGGGAAGGTTTGGTTCTGCTTTTTTCACCAGAAGAAGTCGGACAATCTCATCCTTAGAACAGGCTGCGGCGACGTGTAACGCTGTGCGACCGTCCTGCAAAATCAAGACATGGAAGACTGGTTACTAGTGATGAGCGCAAGTGCTCAAGTGTTCATCGGGTGCTCGGGTATGCACCGGGTATCGCGGGGGTGCTCGGGTATGCACCGGGTATCGCGGGGGTGCTCGGGTATGGCACCGGGTATCGCGGGGGTGCTCGGGTATGGCACCGGGTATCGCGGGGGTGCTCGGGTATGCACCGGGTATCGCGGGGGTGCTCAGGTATGCACCGGGTATCGCGGGGGTGCTCGGGTATGCACCGGGTATCGCAGGGTGCTCGGGTATGCACCGGGTATCGCAGGGGTGCTCGGTTATGCACCGGGTATCGTGGGGGTGCTCGGGTATGGCACCGGGTATCACGGGGGTGCTCGGGTATGCACCGGGTATCGCAGGGTGCTCGGGTATGCACCGGGTATCGCAGGGGTGCTCGGTTATGCACCGGGTATCGCGGGGGTGCTCGGGTATGGCACCGGGTATCGCGGGGGTGCTCGGGTATGCACCGGGTATCGCAGGGTGCTCGGGTATGCACCGGGTATCGCAGGGGTGCTCGGTTATGCAGCGGGTATCGCGGGGGTGCTCGGGTATGCACCGGGTATCGCGGGGGTGCTCGGGTATGCACCGGGTATCGCAGGGTGCTCGGGTATGCACCGGGTATCGCAGGGGTGCTCGGTTATGCACCGGGTATCGCGGGGGTGCTCGGGTATGGCACCGGGTATCGCGGGGGTGCTCGGGTATGCACCGGGTATCGCGGGGGTGCTCGGGTATGCACCGGGTATCGCGAGGGTGCTCGGGTATGCACCGGGTATCGTGGGGGTGCTCGGGTATGCACCGGGTATCGTGGGGGTGCTCGGGTATGCACCGGGTATCGTGGGGGTGCTCGGGTATGGCACCGGGTATCGTGGGGGTGCTCGGGTATGGCACCTGGCATCGCGGGGGTGCTCGGGTATGCACCGGGTATCGCGGGGGTGCTCGGGTATGCACCGGGTATCGCGGGGGTGCTCAGGTATGCACCGCGTATCGCGGGGGTGCTCAGGTATGCACCGGGTATAGTGGAGGTGCTCGGGTATGGCACCAGGCATCGCGGGGGTGCTCGGGTATGCACCGGGTATCACGGGGGTGTTCGGGTATGCACTGCGTATCGCGGGGGTGCTCGGGTATGCACCGGGTATCGCGAGGGTGCTCGGGTATGCACCGCGTATTGCAGGGGTGCTCGGGTATGCACCGGGTATCGCGGGGGTGCTCGGGTATGCACCGGGTATCGCGGGGGTGCTCGGGTATGCACCGGGTATCGCAGGGTGCTCGGGTATGCACCGGGTATCGCAGGGGTGCTCGGTTATGCACCGGGTATCGCGGGGGTGCTCGGGTATGGCACCGGGTATCGCGGGGGTGCTCGGGTATGCACCGGGTATCGCGGGGGTGCTCGGGTATGCACCGGGTATCGCGGGGGTGCTCGGGTATGCACCGGGTATCGTGGGGGTGCTCGGGTATGCACCGGGTATCGTGGGGGTGCTCGGGTATGGCACCGGGCATCGTGGGGGTGCTCGGGTATGGCACCTGGCATCGCGGGGGTGCTCGGGTATGCACCGGGTATCGCGGGGGTGCTCGGGTATGCACCGGGTATCGCGGGGGTGCTCAGGTATGCACCATACCTCCCAACCGTCCCGATTTCAGCGTGACAGTCCCGCTTTGGCACCGGGGTCCCGCTGTCCCGCTTCGGGCATTTAAAATCCCGAATTTGCGGCCGCCGGTGAAGCCCCGCCCACTTCCGGGACGTAGAGAGAGCCCGATTAGGTTTGTGGCTGTTTTTTTTTTCTTATACATGCTGGGTCTCCTCCCGACCGATCCCTCCCCCGCCCCCGCCCCGCCCCCTGTGTGTGCGGCGCTGCCACGCTGAGGAAGAGAGCCAGCAGCGATCAAGATGAGAGGTCAGCGACTCACTACCTGAGGTGTGTGCACAGAGCTCTGGCGTCTCCTGCTCTTAGCTGCTATCCCGGCAGAGAAGGAGAGACGGGGGAGGTGCCGGGACAGTGCAGAGCTGTGAGCAGCCGGAGAAACTGAAGAGCTGCACATGGACAGATCAGCCGCCCCTGCACCACAGAGGAGATTGTGTGTGTGTGTGATGTGTGTGTGTGTGTGAGATGTGTGATGCTGCATTTGTGTGTGTGTCATGTGTGTATGAGGTATCTGGTGTGTGTGATGGCTGGGTGTGTGTGTGTGATGGCTGTGTGTGTGTGTGTGATGGCTGGGTGTGTGTGTGTGATGGCTGAGTGTGTGTGTGATGGCTGGGTGTGTGTGTGTGTGTGATGGCTGGGTGTGTGTGTGTGTGTGATGGCTGGGTGTGTGTGATGGCTGGGTGTGTGTGATGGCTGCATGTGTGTGATGGCTGCGTGTGTGTGTGATGGCTGCGTGTGTGTGTGTGTGTGATGGCTGCGTGTGTGTGTGATGGCTGCGCGTGTGTGTGATGGCTGCGTGTGTGTGATGACTGCGTGTGTGTGTGATGACTGCGTGTGTGTGTGATGGCTGCGTGTGTGTGTGTGATGGCTGCATGTGTGTGTGATGACTGCGTGTGTGTGTGATGGCTGTGTGTGTGTGTGATGGCTGCATGTGTGATGCATTTGTGTCAAAGCTGCATGTGTTTGTGAGCTGCGTTTGTGATGCTGCGTGTGTATGTGTGATACTGTGTGTGTGTGAGCTGCGTGCCTGTATGTCATTATACAGTATGGAGAACTGTGGCCATAATACAGTATGGAGCATCATGTGGGGTCATTATACAGTATGGAGCATCATGTGCAGTCATTATACAGTATGGAGCATCATGTGCGGTCATTATACAATATGGAGCATCATGTGCAGCCAGTATACAGTATGGAGCATCATGTGTGGTCATTATACAATATGGAGCATCATGTGCAGTCATTATACAGTAAGGAGCATCATGTGCAGCCAGTATACAGTATGGAGCATCATGTGCGGTCATTATACAATATGGAGCATCATGTGTGGTCATTATACAGTATGGAGCATCATGTGCGGTCATTATACAGTATGGAGCATCATGTGCGGCCATTATACAGTATGGAGCATCATGTGCAGTCATTATACAGTATGGAGCATCATGTGCGGTCATTATACAGTATGGAGCATCATGTGCAGCCAGTATACAGTATGGAGCATCATGTGCGGTCATTATACAATATGGAGCATCATGTGTGGCCATTATACAGTATGGAGCATCATGTGTGTTCATTATACAGTATGGAGCATCATGTGCAGCCAGTATACAGTATGGAGCATCATGTGCGGTCATTATACAATATGGAGCATCATGTGGAGTCATTATACAGTATGGAGCATCATGTGCAGCCAGTATACAGTATGGAGCATCATGTGCGGTCATTATACAGTATGGAGCATCATGTGCGGTCATTATACAGTATGGAGCATCATGTGCGGCCAGTATACAGTATGGAGCATCATGTGCGGTCATTATACAGTATGGAGCATCATGTGTGGTCATTATACAGTATGGAGCACTGTGTGGCCATATTTTTTTGTTTATAACTATTGTATATGAAACAGTGTGATCAGCAGTGCTAAATGGGTGTGCTTGGGACGTGGATATGGGTGTGACTAATTATGAATGGGTGTGGTCAGAGGCGTGGCCTAAAATTTGCCGCGGCGCGCGAAGCGCGCCGCAAACTTTGTCCCTCTTTCCCATCTTCAAAAGTTGGGAGGTATGGTATGCACCGCGTATCGCGGGGGTGCTCAGGTATGCACCGGGTATAGTGGAGGTGCTCGGGTATGGCACCAGGCATCGCGGGGGTGCTCGGGTATGCACCGGGTATCACGGGGGTGTTCGGGTATGCACTGCGTATCGCGGGGGTGCTCGGGTATGCACCGGGTATCGCGAGGGTGCTCGGGTATGCACCGCGTATTGCAGGGGTGCTCGGGTATGCACCGGGTATCGCGGGGGTGCTCGGGTATGCACCGGGTATCGTGGGGGTGCTCGGGTATGCTGTGGGCTGGTATTTGTAGGCTGGGAAGGGCCCAATAACCAGGGATCTTCCCAGCCTGATAATATCAGCCCCAGCTGTCTGCTTTACCTTGGCTGGTTATCACGACCCAACGTCATTTATTTATTAGCGTAATACATGTACAGTAAACCACATGCAAGACACTAATTATATATCTCACAGATTTATTTCTATCTATCTATTTGCATATCTAGGCTAACATACCAAAGAGAGACATAAAAAAGCATGTGGTAAAATACATTTAAAAACGTAAGGAAAAATGCAAGTAAGCTGAGACATGGGATTCATGTGCAACTTCAGCTGTGTGAAAGCCTGAACAAACACTTATCATAGGAACGCACCTTTAGAGTCTGAGCTGTAGCTCTTGAGGTTTGTTTTTTTTTGCATTTTCTTTAAGAATTTCTTAGTGTCAATGAATTAGTTGGAACGTCTGCTCCTGAAACAATTGTCAGCTGTCTTGAATGTTTCCTACTTGTGAATAATATTTCTCACTTTAGAATGAAGGAATAAATATTTTTTTGGGGAAACGGCTTCATAATCTCTGCATGATTGATGGGCAGACACAATTTGCTTCATCGCTTCAAGATCATTGCTGATGTTTAGCAGCTGCCTGAATGCTCCAGACCAGCAAACTGCCCAAACTTCTGCTCTTATAATGTAGAAGTGGTCACACTTGCTGATGAACACTTAATCAAGGGCAGATAGATTTTACTACTTGCCTCAGTTTTCTCTTGGAGATTCACTCCCAGGTCAATGAATCGTTCCACTATGGACAGCCGGTTGTCTCTCACAGCGATCATGAATGGAGTTAGACCAGATTCCTGTTGATATGATAAAGAATCAGCAAAGTATTACAATGCCCCTGATTAAATGGATTGACCAGTACCTTGACATTGATGGATTGGTGAGGGTCTGACACCCGGTGCCCCCAACATTTAGCGGTACAATGCTCAGCACCGTACACTGTGCCGTGGTTGGTCATCAAACGGTACCATGGTGGTCTACATGGATGTCCACTAAGAAAAGGAAGGTCCTTCAGTGACGTGGAGCCCGTGGGGCCGTCTGGGTGGGAAACGTGTCACAGATTGTGATGTCACCTCTGGACAGGAGTCACTGGGAGATGCGGAAACTCCCCGCATTGCAGTGCCGCTGGCTGGGCGCCATCACAAATACTTTGGGTGTCAGCTCCGGTTACAATGACTCAGTCGGTTTTTATTTCATTGTGTTTATCTCAGTCATCTCCTCTCCAGAGAATAATAGTCGGCTTCCAGGAATGCTTTCTGGGGGTACAGGACCTCACCGTGAGCCGCCTGGAGGCATGAGCGGTGCGGGGAAGGCGCTGAGACTAGGATGAGCTCCTGTACAACTTTCATAAACTTTATATGGCGGTATTAATCAGGCACTGTATGGCGGTGTTATGTCACTGTCATGTTATGGCAGCATCATGTGGACATTTTCAGAGCAGTATTTTTCGGGCAATGCAAAGTGTAACCGACATTACGTAATATACATATTAATAGCCTCACTGATTGCACAAAATACCGCACTGATGTGCACAGCTCTGGCATGCAGACCACACGCAGAGAGGTGAATAGTGCGTCTGGGTCAGTACGCCGATCTGTGAGACGTCGTGCACAGACACACAAACTTACTAATTATCCCGTACACCGCTCTGTATGTGATTTGCATGTAAGAGATGTGCACAATAGAGCGGTATTTTGTGCGATCGGTAGGGTCTCATGATCTGGCCCCCCACCGATCGTCAGCTATTTGCAATTTATATTATACATAAAAAATTAGCAAAATGGTATTTACAATTTGAGCACATAATGGTGGCGCTATCATAGAATCCTATGGCAATGTTGTTTCAGTTATGTAACATTAACAGACTGTATAGCAGCAGTATTAAAACCGTATGGCTGTATATTCTGTGCCCTTTATGGTGGTGTTCTGCAGGAATTCTACGGTGGGGGAATCGGACTCTGTATGGACAAGTTATCTGTAAACCGTGTGGCAGAATTACTGAGCTCCGTATGGATGTATAATATGAGCACATTTTGAAAGGTGGATGGCAGCATTATTCGGAAAATACTTCTCAGTGTTATTGGTGCTGATATTATTGGGGGCTTTATGGCTGCATTATTTGAGCACTTTATTACTATTATTTAAACACTATACAGCAGTATTTTTTGTGCATTCTATACTGGTATTACCTGGCACAGTTTGGCAGCATTATTGCAATACGTTATGGCATCATTAGTGCGGCATTGCATGGAGGCATGTGGCACTGTATGGCAATATGATTTGCACACTATGCGGATGTATTTAGCAGTATTACTTGGTGCTATATAGCTGCATTTTTTGACCACATCATGGTAGTATTCAGCCTTTGCATAGCGGTATTTAGACACTGTTTGGCGATATTATTTGCAGTGGTACTACTAGTGCACTGTATGGTGGTACTACTGGACTCCCTCCCTCTAAATGCTATGGTGGCAACTGACTGCAGCATCTAAAAGGTTAATTGTTGTTCTCGACCAGGACCGGTGGTCTCTCCTTTTCTCAGACCACCTAAGTGCTGTGGCCGCTATTGACTGCACCATGTAAGGAGTTAAATCGGAGGATCCGTCTTCTTTCCCTTTCTCTAACCCCCCCCCCCCCCCCCCCCCCCCCCGAGTGCTGCAGCCTCCATTGACCAAGGCATTTAAAGGATTAAACTTTGAAGAGAGTTGTTTTCAAGGACCCCCACAGTGTCAGCCGGAGCCCCCCTATGCCTATCTAGAGTCAGCCGGTCACACTGGCACAACGGCAGCACCCACCTGATACATTCCTCCTGGACAAATAATACAATTTATTCCACTAGACTCGGATATATTTTAACTCTGTAATAAAATATTATCGTTTTCCTGTTCGAAGGGCCAAAGAGATAGATAGCAGCTTTCTTACAGAAACGGCCCCATGTGTGCGCTATTGCATTAGTCCCAAGGAGCTGAGCTGCATTTCCAGACACAACCAAAAGTCGAAGGTGGCGCTGTTTCTTAAAGAGACATCCCCTTTAATTATTATATTACACTATGGCATATACAGTAACTACATTATTAGATGCTATTTTTATGCCCCAGGAAATAGTAATTTAATAAATATTAACCCCCCCCCCCAATTCCTATATAAATGGCATCAATCACACATTAAATTAGAAAATGGCATAAATGGCAATTACATAAAGAAGAGTGAAGTTTAGGAGATTGTACAGCTAGAAGTATTCGATATAATGAAAAGTTAGTGTCGTCACCCACTGGGTCGGTCTCAGAGGCTCCCAGATCCCCTTTGTCGATCCCTTTCAGTGTCTGCTCCAGGGTGATCCACTCCCCTCTGGTGGCCAGTGGCAGGATCCTGCTCTCAGCCTGGGCCATGTTGTGTCTGACATGTATGTGCAGTGTGTGCCCAGTGCCAGGCAGCCTTAGCAGGGGGTAATGACCCCTCCACATCCTCCTCTATTGACTCTGACTCCCAATCACAGGCGCGGGCCCAGCCCGGCTCTATTAAACGCCTCCTGTGTAGCTTGGTTACCTTGGCACTGGACTCATTCAATGGGGGGCGGAGGAATTTGGCATTTTCTCGCAGAAAGAAACAAAAAGAAACAAAGTATCTCTTACTTTCAGAAGTTCGTTACAAATTGTCATTTATCTTTTACATTATAATAAATATTAAAGTATCCGTCACTTTCAGAAGTTTGTTAAAAAGTATCGTTTATTTTTATACTTTAATAATAAATTATAAAGTGTCAGTTACTTTCGGAAGTTTCTTACAAAGTATCATTTATTTTTATACTATTATAATAATAACAACAATAATAAATAATAATAATGTATCCGTCACTTTTGGAAGTTTTTAACAAAGCATTATTTATTTTTATACTATAATAATAACAATAATAATAATAATGTATCCATCACTTTTGGAAGTTTCTTACAAAGTATCATTTATCTTGATATAATAATAATAATAATAATAATAATAATAATAATAATGAATCCGTCACTTTTGGAAGTTTCTTACAAAGTATTATTTATTTTGATACAATAATAATAATAATAATAATAATAATAATAATGTATCCGTCACTATTGGAAGTTTTTAACAAAGTATTATTTATTTTTATACTATAATAATAACAATAATGATAACAATGTATCCATCACTTTTGGAAGTTTCTTTCAAAGTGTCATTTATCTTGATATAATAATAATAATAATAATAATAATAATAATAATAATAATAATGTATCCGTCACTTTTGGAAGTTTCTTACAAAGTATTATTTATTTTGATATAATAATAATAATAATAATAATAATAATAATAATAATGTATCCGTCACTTTTGGAAGTTTCTTACAAAGTATTATTAATTTTGATATAATAATAATAATAACAATAATAATAATAATAATGTATCCGTCAATTTGGAAGTTTTTAACAAAGTATTATTTATTTTTATACTATAATAATAACAATAATAATAATAAAAATGTATCCATCACTTTTGGAAATTTCTTACAAAGTATTATTTCTTTTTATACAGACTGATTCACTTTCTACTTTTCCCAGAAAAAAATTCCTGTAATTTCTACAAGTGACCGTCGACAGCACTGAAATTTGGTCTGTACATTTACTGCATAAGTATTTCTTAATATTTTCAGGTCAACCAATTTTTGGGTGCTCTCCCACCTTCCGCATATCTGTGTTTGCTATGTTGGATTTTTACAATCATGGCCGATAATGTTCGCACCCTTAAACTTGTTCCAGAAAGTTAAGTATTTCTTCCAGTAAATTATTGCAATTACACATGTTTATATCTTTTGTGTTTATTGCAACACCACAAAAAAAACTGAGAAAAAAAGGCAAAATTGTTGGCACCCTCAACTTAATATTTGGTTGCGCACCCTTTGCAATTAATAACTGCAATCAATCTGGAATATTGGACGACTCTTCTTCTGCTATCTGCCCCCGGTGTCTCATATGTGAAGGTGTCTTCTCCGAACAGTAATTTTAAGATCTCTTTGTTCAATGGAATTTAGATCCGGACTCATTGCTGCCACTTCAGAACTCTCCAGCACTTTGTTTCCATACATTTCTGGGGGCTTCTTGAAGTATGTTTGGGGTCATTTTCCTGCTGGAAGACCCATGCTGTAGGATACAAACCCAGTTTTCTGACACTGGGCACTACACTGAGATCCAAAATCCTTTGGCGATTTTCAGATTACTTGATGACTTGCACACAGTCAAGGCACTCAGTGTCAGAGGCAGAAAACAACTCCAAAACATCTTTGAACCTCCACCATATTTGACTGTAGGTACTGTGTTTCTTTCTTTGTAGGAGTCATTCCATTTTCGGTAAACAGTAGAATGATGTGCTTTACCAAAAATCTCTATCTTGGTCTCATCTGTCCACAAGATGCGTTCCAAGAAGGATTTTCACTTACTCTCTTACATTTTGGCAAACTGCAGTCTATCTTTTTTTGTGTCTGTGTCAGCATTGGGTCCTCCTGCTTCTCCTGCCAGAATGTTTCATTTAATTCACGTGTGGATGGATAGTTCGCGCTGACGCTGATGCCCCCTGAGCCTGCCCCCTGAGCCTGCAGGACAGCTTGAATTTCTTTGGACCTTGATTGTTACTGCTTATCCACCATCCGGACTATCTTGCGTTGCAACCTTTCAAAAATGTTTCTCTGCCGTCCAGGGAGATTAACTACAGCACCATGGGTTGTAAACTTCTTGATTATGTTGCACATCGTGGACAAAGGAACATTAAAATCTCTGGAGATGGACTTGTAACCTTGAGATTGTTGATATTTTTCAATAATTTTGGTTCTCAAGTCCTCAGACAGTTCTCCTCTTTCTGTTCCCCATGCTTAGTGTGGCACACACAGACACACAATGCAAGTATTGAATCAACTTCTCCCCTTTTTATTTGGTTTCAGGTGTGATTTTCATATTGGCCACACATGTCACTTGCCACAGGTGAGTTTGAATGAGCATCACACACTAGAAACAAGTTGTTTACCCACAATTTTGGAAAGGTGCCAACAATTTTTGGGGTTTTGTGTGAAATTATGTCCAATTTGCTATTTTTTTCTCACTTTTTTGTGTTGTTTCAATACACACAAAGGTAATAAACACGTGTATAACAAAACTTGTAATTGTAATAATTTTCTGGGAGAAATACTTTAATTTCTGGAACAATTTCAAGGGTGCCAAAACTTTTGGCCATGACTGTATCTTTCCTACTGTTTTTTCCCCCTTGTTTTTTCTGTAATTAATAAGAATTTATATTATTTATATTGAACAGTTTCCCAGCACAATTTTTTCTTTTTTTGTTTTTTTATATCAATTCAATGCAAACGGGATAGTTACCTTGCCTTGGGTTATAACCTTTATAATAATAATAATACTTTTTATTATTATTATTATTATTATTATTATTATTATTATTATCTGTTACAGAAGTTTGTTACAAAGTATCACAGATCTTCAGGTGTTTGGATTTATTGCCTTTTAGTAATAATATTTTTGCTTTTTCTCAGCAATGAGTGACTTTGTTAAGCCGCCTTCACGCACACGGAAAGTGCTAATTTATGTAAATGTGCTTTTGCGGCATTTGCCAATGACTGAAACATGAAGAAGATGTATAAGATACTGGAAACTGTGAAATACTGGTCCCGTCATTTCCTATTTAGGAATTCTGTGCATCTGCAACATATTAGCAAGATAAAAATTACACGGATTTGCTCTTCCATGTTTTTGTGCATCTGCTGGGAATTTTCATTGGAAATTGTCTCGTCCCTCATAATTTTGACTTGAAGGTGTAATCCTGTCTGCAAAAATCATCACCTAGAGATGGTAGACCGCCAGCAATTGCCAGACTTGGCTCTTTCTGGGGCATAAGACCAGAGCCCAGAGGAATGAAGCATCGGGTCATGTGTGTAACTGTTCCAACCCAGGTCTTTGGCATGGGGAAACTTTTTCTTATCTTAGATGCTTTGGATCTAGGAACGCGCGTCAGGGTGCATGCATGACCAGATGCTTCGTTCAGCAACTCCTGGCTGCGGTCTTCTTGCTGCAGAAGAACCAGATAAGGGGACACAAAATCTCCTTTCTTGTGATGGGACTAGGACTGGCATCGGGAGACAAAGAACCTGGGCAATCACTCCCCTTAAACTTGGGGGCCAACTAGCGCCCAGATTTCCATTGGTGAAGTGTGCCAGCACCCAAGAGTATCTGCTGTGATCGGAGCTAGCTCAGAGAGTGATCCTCAATATATAGGATGGGGTATAACTGGGTGACCCCTGGGGTCTGATCGCTGCACCTTTATCAACCCCTTGGACAGGGTTCTGCACAGTCCTACCCTGAATGGAGCGGATGTGCACATATTCGACCTGCGGATGGGACTGCTGTGGAGGTCAAGTGTGCGCACCTTCCACTCCATAAGGACTGAGCTCTGCAGACCTCCGGTGTTCAGTAGATCATCCTTTGTCCGATAGATGTCGAACTTGACTTCACACGGGCCTTCCCGATGCGCTGCGGTGTGTTCGCATTAGATCCCGGTTGCCTAGCAATGGTGGATCGCTTGCATTTTACTTGCACAGGATGAAGTGCCCCCACGTGGTGTGGTCGCGCTTGCGCATGCGCCGCTAAACATCATCGCTTATTGGGAACTCCTGATTGGCCCATAGCCTAGACATATACTAGCTCCCGCATGGCAACAAAGACGGCGAAACGCGCGTAGGGGTGGCAGGTCAGGGTTCATTTTTCATCTCATTATGTAAGTATTGGCTTAACTTTGCACTTTGTCACCTTAATTTTTCTGCATAGCAGGGATCTCTTTGGCACTATTGACACTTTAGTCGTTTTGGCATTATTTCTAACTTACTCTCCACCTCTCATGAGGACAACTTTCATTATTGTGGACATTTGGAGTAGCTGTCTGTTAGATTTTTGCAATGCCTCCTGCTTACACAGCAATCTCTAATTTTATTGTGCTGCTCTATTCTTAACCCTTTATGAATCATTCAGGGCTAGACGCATAGATTAATTTTGTATTCTGCTTCAATAGCACTGGATTGCCTTATTGTTAATATTTGCCATGCTTACATGACACCACCTTTTGCATCAAAATGGAGAAACATTTGTACAGAATTTTGGGAACATTTCGAACTCTTTTACAGCAGAAACTGAATTGAGGCTTTAGTACATTGTGCCGGAGGACCCCCATATTCGCTGTTTGGATGAAAGCAGTTTTTGGTGACCCACACTCACGTCTCTGCTCAGCCTGATTCCCCACTAGGGGGCAGCCTATGACTACATGTATATCTGCACAATAGTCTGAGGTTACCTAAGGCCTTGCAGGGACACTCAGGATCCCCACAGGACGTCCCCTGCGACAGATGATGCTTCAGACCCTCACGTATCAGGACATTGATATGGTAATTGTGTAATCCATCACGGCACTCGCTGCCCCAAATCACTCATCATGGACGCGGCACTATCTGATCTGGCAGCACTCACCATGTCTGAGCCTTGTAATGTATCCCCCATAGTATGGCGTGGGCCCAACGGCTCATTGTGTAATTAGCAGACACAATAATATGGTCATGGCTCCAATAACATCCATTGCATTCTTTCCTAAGGGGTATGTTCATCCGTGATCACCATTTTGTTTTTGGCTTTTTTTCTAAAAAAGTTCAAAAGTTTTGAGCTGATCTAAATCTGGGTATAATCATTTCTATCAGCCTCATCATTCTTTATATATATATATATATATATATATATATATATATATATCTCCAAATTCTGTGTAATTAAATGCACCTGTCATGTGGTCACCACTAGAGGGAGCTCAGGAGTTTACTGAATACTGTTTTTGTTATACACCTCTCCTGGTGTCTGCACCATCTCTCTCTGTTCCTCGGCAGATTGAATTGTTGTAACAGCCTGACATGCTCCTCTGATGTTCCACTCCCAGGCCTTTTTGGCTGGCTCAGGTGAAGGGACACTCTCTGAGTATTCAGGTAGTTGGTGTCCACAGTGCTACTGTAGAATGACTTCCTGCTTTGCTTAAAACTCTCTGACAAACCTAGCTCTGCTACATTGCTGGGTATCTCTGCTACACAACATGCCAGCTTTTCCTTGAACTTTTTTGACAGAACCCAGTTCTGTTTCATTGGTGAGCAGCTCTGCCTGAGACTTTGTGACAAACCCAGATTTATACAATTCTAGATTGGACTCTGTTACAAACTCAGCTCTGTGTTATTCACCACTGTATTAGTCCTGCATTGGACTTTGTGACAAAGCTAGCTGTTACTTCTGATACTTTGCTGGATATCTATGCCATATCTATATACAGCTCTACATTGGACTCTGTACCAAACTCAGCTCTCCGTTATTCACCACTGTATTAGTTCTGCATTGGACTCTGTGACAAATCCAGCTGTGCTACTTCTGTTACTTCGCTGGGAAACTATGTCTTTTTTTTTTTTAATGCTAAGTTAATTCTGCTACATTTGTCTCTCCTTCCCCTGGTCCTCATCACCGGGTCTCCACTGTTTCCTTCTGGATAAGGACTTTGTTACACTTGTTGTTTTAATGTAATCTCTGCTTCATTGGAACGCTTGGTTCTCATTTGCTCCTTCTGATGCCATTTTGCCCTTTCTGTTGTTCCATCTGGATCTCCCTGCTGTACCAATGTCACCAATCCATGGTGCAAAACAACTGCTCAGCTGGACCAAGGGCTTTGATGGCCCAGCTCATTAGATCAGACATAACACAACTGATACATTGTACTCAATAATATCACACTTTGCTGGAAGCTCTTAGTGATTACTCCTGACAGACAGAAGTTAATTTCTTAACTATTTCTTTACAGGAGGATTTGACACTTTCACCAAATCACCCAAGAACGCAGAAACACTTCCCCATTTCCCCATCCCCATCTAGATATATGGGTTCCATTCAGGGCCGGACTGGGACTAAAATTCAGCCCTGGCATTTGAAGTCACACAGGCCCACTTGTCACATGGTGACTGTATAATATCTTTGTACACTTGTAGGCTACAAGAAGTGAGGGGAGTGTAACACAACTATATAACATAATTACAGCTGTATCCAGCATTACAGCTCAGCCCCCATAGAATGTAATACAGCACAGCCCCCATAGAATGTAATACAGCCAGCCCCCATAGACTATAATACAGCACAGCCCCATAGAATGGAATGCAGCCAGCCCCCATAGAATATAATGCAGCAGAGGCCCATAGAATGGAATGCAGCCAGCCCCATAGAATATAATGCAGCCAGCCCCATAGAATATAATGCAGCACAGCCCCATAGAATATAATGCAGCACAGCCCCATAGAATGCAGCAGAGGCCCATAGAATGGAATGCAGCCAGCCCCATAGAATATAATGCAGCAGAGGCCCATAGAATGGAATGCAGCCAGCCCCATAGAATGCAGCAGAGGCCCATAGAATGGAATGCAGCCAGCCCCATAGAATATAATGCAGCACAGGCCCATAGAATGGAATGCAGCCAGCCCCATAGAATATAATGCAGCACAGGCCCATAGAATGGAATGCAGCCAGCCCCCATAGAATATAATGCAGCAGAGGCCCATAGAATGGAATGCAGCCAGCCCCATAGAATATAATGCAGCACAGCCCCATAGAATATAATGCAGCACAGCCCCATAGAATGCAGCACAGCCCCATAGAATATAATGCAGCACAGCCCCATAGAATGCAGCAGAGGCCCATAGAATGGAATGCAGCCAGCCCCATAGAATGCAGCAGAGGCCCATAGAATGGAATGCAGCCAGCCCCATAGAATATAATGCAGCACAGGCCCATAGAATGGAATGCAGCCAGCCCCATAGAATATAATGCAGCACAGGCCCATAGAATGGAATGCAGCACAGCCCCATAGAATATAATGCAGCAGAGGCCCATAGAATGGAATGCAGCCAGCCCTATAGAATATAATGCAGCACAGGCCCATAGAATGGAATGCAGCACAGCCCCATAGAATATAATGCAGCAGAGGCCCATAGAATGGAATGCAGCCAGCCCCATAGAATATAATGCAGCACAGGCCCATAGAATGGAATGCAGCCAGCCCCATAGAATATAATGCAGCACAGGCCCATAGAATGGAATGCAGCACAGCCCCATAGAATATAATGCAGCAGAGGCCCATAGAATGGAATGCAGCACAGCCCCCCCCCAATAGCTCCACAATCCAGTCATCACTCATTGATAAAAAAAACAAACAAAAACACTCTACTCACCTTTCCTCCTGCCCCGCGCTGCTCTGGCTCTGGTCTCAGCAGTCGCAGTCTGCCCTCCCGGTCACACAGCAGGTGCGCGATGATATGACGTCATCGCGCACCCGCAGTGTCAGCGGCAGGCAGAGCGGGGAATGATGGGAGAGGAAGCGTCAGCAGACGCTCTCTCCTCCATCATTGCATTTAACTGTACCGGCGTCTATGACGCCGGTATATTTGAATGCGGGGCCGGGAGTGCGCCGACAGCGGGGAGAGTGTGCCGACAGCGGCACACTCGAGCGGCCCACTACTGCCACCGGCCCTTCTGGCATTTGCCAGAACTGCCCGATGGCCAGTCCGGCCCTGGTTCCATTGTAAGCAGCAGTACCCGGGCCCTGATGTCTGAGCACACCCCCTCTTTCACATAAGGAAACATAAATATTGTTAATGTTTTATCCACCTGTCCTAGTTCCTGCTCTGTTCTAACTCTGCTGCATCAGTTTCCTGTCTTCAAGCTATGCTACATCAATCATTGCTGTTCCACCTCAACTACATCAGTTTTCGTTGGTATAGTTATGTTACACTTGTCATTGCTTTTTTTGATCAGCTACATCAGTATCTGCTGTTCCAGCTATGCAACATCCATCATTGCTGTTCCAGCTCAGCTACATCAGTATCTGCTGTTCCAGCTATGCTACATCTCTAATTGCTGTTCCATCTCAGTTACATCAGTATCTGCTAAACCAGCTCTGCTACTTTTGTCATCACTGTTCCAGCTCGCAGCTAAATCAGATTCCGCTGTTCCAACTCTGCTATATCCGTCATTGCTGTTCGAGCTCAACTACATCAGTTTCCACTCTTTTAGCTATGCTACATCTATCATTGCTGTTCCAGGTCAGCTACAGTGCTTTGAAAAAGTATTCATACCCTGTGAACTTTTTCACATTTTTTCATGTTACACACACAAATTTAAATTAATTTTATTGAGAGTATTTATGACATGTAAAGAAAATTACACAAAGTTTTCTAATTATTTTAAATATATAAATTTGCTAATTGGGAGGTGCACAAGTATTCAGCCCTATGTAGTCCGATACCCCTAAAATAGAAATCTCAGTGACCAATTGCCTCCAAAAGTCATAGAATTAGTAAATTGAGTCCACCTGTGTAATTTATTCTCAGTGTAACTACAGCTGTTATGTGAAGGCCTCAGAGGTTTGTGTAAGAACATTAGGGATCAATCAGTATCATGGAAACCAAGGAGCCCACCAGACAGGTCAGGGATAAAGTTGTGGAGAAGAGTAAAGCAGGGTTAGAGTATAAAAATTAGTCCCAACTCTGAACATCTCATTGAGCAGTGTTCAATCCATCATCCAAAAATGGAAGGTGTATGTCAGAACTGCAAACCTACCAAGACATGACCGTCCACGTCAACTGACATTCCAGCAAGGCGAGCCCTAATTAGAGAATAAGCCGAGAGGCCCCTGGTCACTCTGGAGGAGCAGAAGAGATCTACAGCTCAGGTGGGAGAATCTGTCCACAAGACACTATTAGTCATATACTCCACAAATCTGGCCTTTATGAAAGAGTGGCAAGAAGAAGCCATTTTTGAAAACAAGCCAAAATAAAACCCCTTTGTAGCTTGTAGGGGACACAGTGAGCATGTGGAAGAAGGTGCTCTGGTCAGATGGGGCCAAAGGAGAACTTTTTGGGCTAAATGTAAAACGTTTTGTGTGTTGGAAAACTAACACTGCACATCACTGTGGAAACACCATCCCCACCATCACACATGGTGGTGGCAGCATCATGCTGTGGGGAGGTTTTTGTTCAGCAGAGACAGAGAAGCTGGTCAGAGTTGCTGAGAAAAAAGATGGAGCTTCATTCAGGGCAGTCCTGGAGGAAAACCTGTTAGAGGCTGTAAAAGACTTGAGACTGGATTGTATGTTCACCTTGCAGCAGAACAACAGCCCTAAACATCCTGCCAGAGCTACAATGGATGGTTTAGATCAGAGCATATTTATGTATATGAACGGCCCAGTCACCATCCAGACCGAAATACCACTGAGAATCTGTGACAAGATGCGAAAATTGCTGATCACAGATGTATCCATCCAACCTCACTGAGAGAGAAATGGTTTGCAAAGAAGAAGGGGCAAAATGCCTTCTCTAGATATGTAAAGCTGGAGAGACAGACACCAAAAGACTGAAGCAATAATTTCAGCAAAAAGTGGTGCTGCAAAGTATTGACTCAGGGGGCTGAATACAAATGCACCACACAATTTTCAGATTTATATTTCTAAAATATTTTGAAAACCCCATGTGTCATTTCCTTTATACATCATAAATATTTGCTACTTTGTGTTGGTATCACATCAAATCCCAATCATAGACATTTAAGTTTGTGGGTGTAATGGAAAAAAAAACGTGGGAAAAGTTCACAGAGTATGAATAATTTTTGAAGGCACTGTACATCAGTTTCCTGTGTTCCAGCTAGGCTACATCCATCTTTGCTGTTCAATTTCAGTTGGTCCAGCTCTCTGCTACATTAGTTTCCGCTGTTCCAGCTACCATGCCTCCGACATTGCTGTTGCAGCTCTCTGCTACATCAGTTTCCGCTGTTCCAGCTACCATACCTCCGACATTGCTGTTGCAGCTCTCTGCTACATCAGTTTCTGCTGTTACAGCTACCATACCTTCAACATTGCTGTTGCAGCTCTCTGCTACATTAGTTTCCGCTGTTCCAACTACCATACCTCCAACATTGCTGTTGCAGCTCTCTGCTACACCAGTTTCTGCTGTTCCACCTACCATACCTCTGACATTGCTGTTGCAGCTCTCTGCTGCACCAGTTTCTGCTGTTACAGCTACCATACCTCCGACATTTGTTTTGCTGCTCTCTGCTATATCAGTTTCTGCTGTTCCAGCTACCATACTTTCTGACATTGCTGTTGCAGCTCTCTGCTACATCAGTTTCTGCTGTTCCAGATACCATACCTTCTGACATTGCTGTTGCAGCTGTCTGATATATTAGTTTCTGCTGTTCCAGCAACCATACCTCCGACATTGCTGTTGCAGATCTCTACTACATCACTTTCTGCTGTTCCAGCCACCATACCTCTGTTATTGCTGTTGCAGCTCTCTGCTACATCAGTTTCTGCTGTTACAGCTACCATACCTCCGACATTGCTTTTGCAGCTCTCTGCTGCACCAGTTTCTGCTGTTCTAGCTACCATACCTCCGACATTGGTGTTGCACTCTCTGTTACATCAGTTTCTGCTGTTCCAGCCACCATACCTCCGATATTGCTGTTGCAGCTCTCTGCTACACCAGTCCACCATACCTTTGACATTGCTGTTGCAGCTCTCTGCTACATCAATTTCTGCTGTTCCAGCTACCATACCTCTGACATTGGTGTTGCAGCTCTCTGTTACATCAGTTTCTGCTGTTCCAGCCACCATATCTCTGTTATTGCTGTTGCAGCTCTCTGCTACATCACGTTCTGCTGTTCCAGCCACCATACCTCTGACATTGCTGTTGCAGCTGTCTGATATATTAGTTTCTGCTGTTCCAGCAACCATACCTCCGACATTGCTGTTGCAGATCTCTACTACATCACTTTCTGCTGTTCCAGCCACCATACCTCTGTTATTGCTGTTGCAGCTCTCTGCTACATCAGTTTCTGCTGTTACAGCTACCATACCTCCGACATTGCTGTTGCAGCTCTCTGCTACATCAGTTTCCGCTGTTACAGCTACCATACCTCCAACATTGCTTTTGCAGCTCTCTGCTGCACCAGTTTCTGCTGTTCTAGCTACCATACCTCCGACATTGGTGTTGCACTCTCTGTTACATCAGTTTCTGCTGTTCCAGCCACCATACCTCCGATATTGCTGTTGCAGCTCTCTGCTACACCAGTCCACCATACCTTTGACATTGCTGTTGCAGCTCTGCTACATCAATTTCTGCTGTTCCAGCTACCATACCTCTGACATTGGTGTTGCAGCTCTCTGCTACACCAGTCCACCATACCTTTGACATTGCTGTTGCAGCTCTCTGCTACATCAATTTCTGCTGTTCCAGCTACCATACCTCTGACATTGGTGTTGCAGCTCTCTGTTACATCAGTTTCTGCTGTTCCAGCCACCATACCTCTGTTATTGCTGTTGCAGCTCTCTGCTACATCACGTTCTGCTGTTCCAGCCACCATACCTCTGACATTGCTGTTGCAGCTCTCTGCTACATCAGTTTCTGCTGTTCCAGCCACCATACCTCTGACATTGCTGTTGCAGCTCTCTGCTACATCAGTTTCCGCAGTTACAGCTACCATACCTCCAACATTGCTTTTGCAGCTCTCTGCTGCACCAGTTTCTGCTGTTCCAGCCACCATACCTCCGACATTGCTGTTGCAGCTCTCTGCTACACCAGTCCACCATACCTCTGACATTGCTGTTGCAGCTCTCTGCTACATCAATTTCTGCTGTTCCAGCTACCATACCTCTGACATTGGTGTTGCAGCTCTCTGTTACATCAGTTTCTGCTGTTCCAGCCACCATACCTCCGATATTGCTGTTGCAGCTCTCTGCTACATCAGTTTCTGCTGTTCCAGCCACCGTACCTCCGACATTGCTGTTGCAGCTCTCTCCTACATCAGTTTCCACTGTTTCAGCTCTGCTATACCAGTTGTCATTGTTCTAGGTCTGTGTCTTGTGCTGCCGTTGATCCTTCTTGTTTGCCCTGCTGCAGTAGACCTGCGTCATCCATATTAGGGCAAAATAGTACATGGTAGGTGTCAGTCGATGTTACAGTTTTTGCATTAGCTTTCAGTTGCTCTTCTCACTGCTTATGGGAGGGATAGTCTGTGTAGCCGCAGCTTGGTGTTATGTAGAGCAGGCCTTAGGTGATACCAACTGAACTTTTATTCCAGATTGTCCTAGATGCCACTCATGGATGCCGATGCTGCAAGATCTCCTTCCATGCCATGGTCAGGGGTGTATCATGGCTGTAGAGCCCAGCTATAATATTACCAGGGCTTAGGCCAGTTCATTTCTACATCTCTATCATGGGTGAACATCCTGGCCTCACTGGGGGTCTAATGACCCAAAATTGAGATTATCAAGACCCTACAATTTTATTTGTTCCTATCATCAGACTTTTGGTCAGGCCGAGATAGGGGTACAGAGATGCATCCACGCGGCTGTGAAACATTTATTAAAGAGCCAGTAGCCTATTTCTGTGCAGCAGGAGATCAATTCACTGCAGTATTTCTATCATAAGGTTGAGCCTGTCTTCTATATTGAAGTATCTAATGAGCTTGTCCAAAGGTGATTGTGAAGGGAGGAGGAGGTGAGCTGTGATATCACCTATTGTGAATGGTGGATCCTGTGTTATCTACTGTACATAGAGGTGTTATCAGTCATTGTACAGGAGTAGGAGGTGAGCTGTGACATCATCTATTGTGAATGGTGGATCCTGTGTTATCTACTGTATATAGAGGTGTTATCAGTCATTGTACAGGAGGAGGAGGTGAGCTGTGACATCACCTATTGTGAATGATGGATCCTCTGTTATGTACTGTATATAGAGGTGTTATCAGTCATTGTACAGGAGGAGGAGGTGAGCTGTGACATCACCTATTGTGAATGATGGATCCTGTGTTATCTACTGTATATAGAGGTGTTATCAGTCATTGTAGAGGAGGAGGAGGTGAGCTGTGACATCACCTATTGTGAATGATGGATCCTGTGTTATCTACTGTATATAGAGGTGTTAGTCATTGTACAGGAGGAGGTGAGCTGTGACATCAGCTCTTGTGAATGGTGGATCCTCTGTTATCTACTGTATATAGAGGTGTTATCAGTCATTGTACAGGAGGAGGAGGTGAGCTGTGACATCACCTATTGTGAATGATGGATCCTCTGTTATCTACTGTATATAGAGGTGTTATCAGTCATTATACAGGAGGAGGAGGTGAGCTGTGACATCACTTATTGTGAATGATGGATCCTGTGTTATCTACTGTATATCGAGTTGTTATCAGTTATTGTACAGGAGGAGGTGAGCTGTGACATCAGCTATCGTGAATGATGGATCCTGTGTTATCTACTGTATATAGAGGTGTTAGTCATTGTACAGGAGGAGGAGGAGGTGAGCTGTGACATCACCTATTGTGAATGATGGATCCTGTGTTATCTACTGTATATCGAGTTGTTATCAGTCATTGTACAGGAGGAGGTGAGCTGTGACATCAGCTATCGTGAATGATGGATCCTGTGTTATCTACTGTATATAGAGGTGTTAATCATTGTACAGGAGGAGGAGGAGGTGAGCTGTGACATCAGCTATTGTGAATGGTGGATCCTGTGTTATCTACTGTATATAGAGGGGTTATCAGTCACTGTACAGGAGGAGGTGAGCTGTGACATCACCTATTGTGAATGATGGATCCTCTGTTATCTACTGTATATAGAGGTGTTATCAGTCATTGTACAGGAGGAGTAGGTGAGCTGTGACATAACCTATTGTGAATGATGGATCCTGTGTTATCTACTGTATATAGAGGTGTTATCAGTCATTGTACAGGAGGAGGAGGTGAGCTGTGACATCACCTATTGTGAATGGTGAATCCGGTGTTATCTACTGTATATAGAGGTGTTATCAGTCATTGTACAGGAGGAGGAGGAGGTGAGCTGTGACATCAGCTATTGTGAATGGTGGATCCTGTGTTATCTACTGTATATAGAGGGGTTATCAGTCACTGTACAGGAGGAGGTGAGCTGTGACATCACCTATTGTGAATGATGGATCCTCTGTTATCTACTGTATATAGAGGTGTTATCAGTCATTGTACAGGAGGAGGAGGTGAGCTGTGACATCACCTATTGTGAATGATGGATCCTGTGTTATCTACTGTATATAGAGGTGTTATCAGTCATTGTACAGGAGGAGGAGGTGAGCTGTGACATCACCTATTGTGAATTATGGATCCTGTGTTATCTACTGTATATAGAGGTGTAATCAGTCATTGAACAGGAGGAGGAAGTGAGCTGTGATATCACCTATTGTGAATGGTGGATCCTGTGTTATCTACTGTATATAGAGGTGTTATCAGTCATTGTACAGGAGGAGGTGAGCTGTGACATCACCTATTGTGAATGATGGATCCTGTGTTATCTACTGTATATAGAGGTGTTATCAGTCATTATACAGGAGGAGGAGGTGAGCTGTGACATCACCTATTGTGAATGATGGATCCTGTGTTATCTACTGTATATCGAGTGGTTATCAGTCATTGTACAGGAGGAGGTGAGCTGTGACATCAGCTATCGTGAATGATGGATCCTGTGTTATCTACTGTATATATAGAGGTGTTATCAGTCATTGTACAGGAGGAGGAGGTGAGCTGTGACATCACCCATTGTGAATGATGGATCCTGTGTTATCTACTGTATATAGAGGTGTTATCAGTCATTGTACAGGAGGAGGAGGTGAGCTGTGACATCACCTATTGTGAATGATAGATCCTGTGTTATCTACTGTATATCGAGTTATCAGTCATTGTACAGGAGGAGGTGAGCTGTGACATCAGCTATCGTGAATGATGGATCCTGTGTTATCTACTGTATATAGAGGTGTTAGTCATTGTACAGGAGGAGGTGAGCTGTGACATCAGCTATTGTGAATGGTGGATCCTGTGTTATCTACTGTATATAGAGGTGTTATCAGTCATTGTACAGGAGGAGGAGGTGAGCTTTGATATCATCTATTGTGAATGGTGGATCCAGTGTTATCTACTGTATATAGAGGTGTTATCAGTCATTGTACAGGAGGAGGAGGTGAGCTTTGATATCATCTATTGTGAATGATGGATCCTCTTATCTACTGTATATAGAGGTGTTATCAGTCATTGTACAGGAGGAGGTGAGCTGTGACATCACCTATTGTGAATGATGGATCCTGTGTTATCTACTGTACATAGAGGTGTTATCAGTCATTGTACAGGAGGAGGTGAGCTGTGACATCCTCTATTGTGAATAGTGGATCCTGTGTTATCTACTATATATAGAGGTGTTATCAGTCATTGTACAGGAGGAGGAGGTGAGCTGTGATATCACCAATGGTGAAACCTGTGTTATTTACTGTATATAGAGGTGTTATCAGTCATTGTACAGGAGGAGGAGGTGAGCTGTGACATCACCTATTGTGAATGGTGGATCCTGTGTTATCTACTGTATTTAGAGGTGTTATCAGTCATTATACAGGAGGGGGAGGTGAGCTGTGACATCGCCTATTGTGAATGGTGGATCCTGTGTTATCTACTGTATATAGAGGTGTTATCAGTCATTATACAGGAGGGGGAGGTGAGCTGTGACATCACCTATTGTGAATGATGGATCCTGTGTTATCTACTGTATATAGAGGTGTTATCAGTCATTATACAGGAGGAGGAGGTGAGCTGTGACATCACCTATTGTGAATGATGGATCCTGTGTTATCTACTGTATATAGAGGTGTTATCAGTCATTATACAGGAGGGGGAGGTGAGCTGTGACATCACCTATTGTGAATGATGGATCCTGTGTTATCTACTGTATATAGAGGTGTTATCAGTCATTGTACAGGAGGATAGAGGTGAGCTGTGACATCACCTATTGTGAATGGTGGATCCTGGGTTTTCTGATGACAGTTTCCCTCTAGTGATCATGGGAGCAGGGAAATCTGTGTCACTCGTCTCCAGTCTGAATGGCTGACAACAGGGAGCGATAGCCTGTATTCACCCATCCGATGGTTCTTCCCTCTCAAACCTAAATTGACTGATAAAAGAGACAATAGCTCCCCTCCCCCCGCACAACCATTAGGGAGGCTGATAAATATCATGTAATATCAAGAAATAGTCATTTTTACAGCGGAAGTGAAAAACCTGATGATGTAATTTGCAGATCTCACGCCTGACATTGGAATAATAGTGATCTATTAAGCACCTGCGGAGCATCGCCCGCGCTCCCCCATGATGCATTGCGCCCTGTCAGGTGCTCGCTGCTGGTTTTCAGCCCAGAAATGATGTCGAAAACGTAAATGAGGAAACAGATTGTTCCCCGAGTCAGAGAGACATTTACTGAGCGTGGAGACAGAAGGAATGGGGCGATTATAGGCGTTATAACAGGACACGGCGCGGGCGCAGAATAAACCAGCAATGCCCTATATAGGACACCAGGAAGCACCAATAGTGGAATAGGGCTGCACTGCAATACCAGCCACAGCCTGTAGATGGAGGTGGCGCTGTTATTCTTCAATAATCTAGTACCACCGATCCCCAACAGCTATAATTGAATCCCAGAGGTGCGAGTAGACCGCTGCGCCATGTTTATCCTGCAGGGGGCAGTACAGCTCAAAAAGAATACAAAAAAATCTATAATGTGACCCTGCAATAAAAAAGGGGGGGGGGGTCTTTACGAAAACGCAGCAATGTTCGTATATTTGTCCGCCGTTGATGCCCACAGGCTGACCAGTGCCAGAATCAGGCGTGACTGTGGCACCAGAGGGGTTAACAGTTACAGTGAAAACTCAATGAAAAAAGCGCGTCTATAATGCACGCCTCGTTCAGTGTTCGTTAGGGCATGTTCACATGCGGCGTCTTGGCTGAAAAATTCATATAAAAACTGCTTCTAAAAGGCTTTTTGGTGCTGGATCAATGTTTTTTTTTTCTGTTTTGAACTATAGTATGGGGTGATGCAAAAATGCCAACAAAAAAAAAAAAAAAGCGCTATAAAAATTGCAAAAAAATTCCACTTTTGCCACAATTTACACATGAAAAAGCCACCCCGGAATCCATGTAATAAGGAATGTGAGAAAAAAACGTTACATGCGCACCGTCGAAGCGTTTTCTCATTTAAATGGATGGAACAGACAAAGTAGAAGCATTTTCTTAATGTGGATTTTGGAGTCAAAAACATTTAAAAAATTCCACTATAACAAACCCTTAGAAAAAGCATCAAGTCAATGTTTTGGCAGTGGCACATTTTCCACATGTAAATCGTAACATATGCATTTTTGCTTTGTTTTTTATGTTTTTTTGTGAGCTTTTTTCAATGAAAAACATGCCATTAATATGGGCTGTAACTGTTTTTTTGGCATGATTTCACTGGAAAAAAGCTCGCCAAAAAAAACCCAAACATAAAACACACACATCAAAACCGTAAAGAAAATGTGCAATTTTTAATTCATTTTTTTAAAACCATTTTAAAGAGTTTTTTTTTTTAGGTTATAGAATCCATGTGCGAAAATAAACTTTTAAAGAAGCTTTAAAAAAAAAAAAAAAAAATGTCAGGAGAAGTGAGTAATGGTGGCCGTGGTCTTGTGATGCTAAATTATACGATGGCGTCAGGAGACCACGGCGGTCGCCCATTAGAACTTGTTATTTTTTAGATTTTATTTTGATTTTTTGGAGAGAATAAAAGAAAAGGTCAAAAAGCTTTTTCTACGGGCAGAGAGTCGAGAAGTGAATTTCCACCAGATTAGAAGCCGAAGTATCAGGACGCCGTGCTCTGTCTTGGGCTTCACCGGCTCATCCTCTCGGACCCTTCGTAGGGATGTTCCCACCTTCTAGAGGGATGTCTCTAGGACATGCCATAGCTTTAGGATTACCGGCCAGACCGTCGTCCATCTATTGTGTCTGGGGCCCCTAATTTATCTCTCCCGACTCCTCCATACACAGGAGCCGTTCACTCCGCTGAGCGCTTCCTTGTCCTCTACGATAGAGCCGCTGCCGGACTTCCCTGATGGCGGCCTACTTAATGAGAACCAAAGGCTCGGCAATCCAAAACTGGACGTGTTGGATCCTCGACATAATCTGCTGGATGAGACTCGCGAGGCACCAAAACATATCAGGCTGTCAGTCGAGCTCGAGGACACCATTGATCTTGACCAAATCCCTACCTTGCAGGAGCCTCCACCATGCTTCACTGTTCCTGCAGACCCTCATCATTGTGCCGCTCTCCAGCCCTTCGGGAACAAACTGTCTTCTGTTCCAGCCTAATATTTTACATTGTGACTCATCAATCCAGAGACCTGCTGACATTTTTCTGGTTCCCATGTTTTTGTGAATAAGTGAGTGACTTGGCTTCCTTTCCATGTGGAAAGTTTTGTTTTTTGTCCATTATTTTCCCATGAAGACCACTTCTGGCCAAAGACTAGTTGGGTGTAGCTGGTCCCACTGGCAGCTGCCAGTTCTGAGTTGATGGCACTGCTGGACATCTTCCGATTTTGAATGCGCTCAGGCTTGCCATGGTGCCTGTCCTGTGTCATAACTGTTTTCCACAACCTCACCTAGGTCGCAGAGTTTGTCTGTTCGTCACCCAGTTTTAAGCCTCGAACACAGCTGTTTGTTTGATGATTGCGTTTCGACCTAAATATCAAAATCATCATTGTCTCTTGTTTGCTGATTGTTAATTGATGCAAATAAACTATTAACACTTCTATTTCTGAACGTTTCTTACTTTGCGGTGTTTTCCCCACCTGCCTACAACTGCTGTTGATGCCACTTTAAAGCCAAGCTACTTATCAATCAGTTTACTGCCGGGATACTGACGCCATCATTCCATGGACGTTCCGATCATCGCACGTCTCCGGTCACAAGGATTTAATGTCATCTCCTGACTCCCAACCCCGGGCCCCCGGGCCACCAGGACGACATATATAGGATATCCTCATGACAGGGGTAAGGTTTCCACACATGTCTGACTACTTAACATTCCTGACACCCCCGCCGCAAACACTGGAGATTACTGGGCCTCGCTAAGTAGAAAGAACTGGATCAGAGCGGAGGTGGGGGTCAGTAAGACCCCAAACTGGATCAGAGCGGAGGTGGGGGTCAGTAAGACCCCGAACTGGATCAGAGCGGAGGTGGGGGTCAGTAAGACCCCGAACTGGATCAGAGCGGAGGTGGGGGTCAGTAAGACCCCGAACTGGATCAGAGCGGAGGTGGGGGTCAGTAAGACCCCGAACTGGATCAGAGCGGAGGTGGGGGTCAGTAAGACCCCGAACTGGATCAGAGCGGAGGTGGGGGTCAGTAAGACCCCGAACTGGATCAGAGCGGAGGTGGGGGTCAGTAAGACCCCGGTGCCGTCCGCTCCTCCAGGATTCTGTTTACCCCATAAATGTCCTTCCAGTGACAGGTGGCCGCTCTGCAGACCGAGGACCACGCGGAGGGGAAACAACGAGGCCAGAGAAGACTCTCCCCTATTTAACCTGCAACATCTCCAAAAATGTATTAGGCAAGTAGATTAGGGATAATTTCCCAAGTGATCAACAGATTCCTACAGATCCGGTAGCCGAGTCCCCTAGAGATCAGTCGATTCCTACAGATCCGGTAGCTGAATCCTCGGGTGATCAGTCGATCCTTACAGATCCGGTAGCTGAATCCCCTGGCGATCAGTCAATTCTTACAGATCCGGTAGCTGAATCCTCTGGTGATCAACAGATTCCTACACATCTGGTAGCTGAATCCCCTAGCGGTGAATTCCTACAGATCCAGTAGCTGAATCCTCTGGTGACCAACAGATTCCTACACATCTGGTAGCTGAATCCCCTAGCGATCAGTCGATTCCTACAGATCCGGTAGCTGAATCCTCTGGTGATCAGTCGATTCTTACAGATCCAGTAGCTGAATCCCCTAGCGATCAGTCGATTCTTACAGATCCAGTAGCTGAATCCCCTAGCGATCAGTCGATTCCTACAGCTCCCGAAACTGAATCCCCTGGCGATCAATTTCTACAGATCCAGAAGTTGAATCCTCTGGTGATCAACAGATTGCTAGAGATCCACTATCTGAATCACCTGGAGATAAATTTATTCCTACAGATCCAGCAGCTGAATTGATTACTGCCAATCCAAATGCTGAATTCCCTGGTGATCAATTGATTCCTACAGATCCAGCAGCTGTATTCCCTGGCGATCAAAGGTTAATAAGTCATAGGCAGGATTGCGCCTGTAGAAATGGATCTACTGCTGGGTTAGATCCGGTAGCTGAATCCTTTGGTGATCAGTAGATTCCTACAGATCCGGTAGCTGAATCCCCTAGTGATCAGTCGATTCCAACAGATCCGGTAGCTGAATCCCCTGGCGATCAGTCAATTTCTACAGATCCAGAAGTTGAATCCTCTGGTGATCAAGTTTTCTAGAGATCCACTAGCTGAATTCCCTGGTGATTGATTCCTACAGATAGATCCAGCAGGGGTATTCCCTGGCGATCAAGGGTTAATAAGTCATAGGCTGGATTGCGCCTGTAGAAAGGGATCTACTGCTGGGTTAGAGCTGGGCAGATTTGCGGGCCCTTGTTGGTCACAGCCTGCAGGTCTAGAGCCCCACTAACCTCTTACCTATGGGCCTCCGCCGCTCCCTCTGATTATCCGGCGAGGTGTGCCGCCATTACATCATAGTGGAGGTCCCAAACAAGAACTCCTGATAGGGCCACAGCACAGGGGCCTGCAGATCACAGCGCGCGCCCCTTTAAGGTCATCTGTAATTTGCTCACAGGGACTTGAAACATTTTGATTTGTAAACCTGCACAAATGTTCTAGATGGAAATGTGCAGATGTAGCAGAGCCGAGTGTGTGATCAGTGTTATATGTGCAGATGTAGCAGAGCAGAGTGTGTGAACCAGGGGTTATATGTGCAGATGTAGCAGAGCCGAGTGTGTGATCAGTGTTATATGTGCAGATGTAGCAGAGCTGAGTGTGTGATCACAGTAAGTTATGTGGAGATGTAGCAGAGCCGAGTGTGTGATCAGTGTTATATGTGCAGATGTAGAAGAGCCGAGTGTGCGATCAGTGTTATGTGTGCAGATGTAGCAGTGCCGAGTGTGTGATCAGTGTTATATGTGCAGATGTAGAAGAGCCGAGTGTGCGATCAGTGTTATGTGTGCAGATGTAGCAGAGCTGAGTGTGTGATCAGTGTTATATGTGCAGATGTAGAAGAGCCGAGTGTGCGATCAGTGTTATGTGTGCAGATGTAGCAGTGCCGAGTGTGTGATCAGTGTTATATGTGCAGATGTAGCAGAGCCGAGTGTGTGACCAGAGTAAGTTATATGTGCAGATGTAGCAGAGCCGAGTGTGTGACCAGAGTAAGTTATATGTGCAGATGTAGCAGAGCGTGTGATTACAGTAAGTTATATGTGCAGATGTAGCAGAGCCGAGTGTGTATTCACAGTAAGTTATATGTGCAGATGGAGCAGAGCCAAGTGTGTGACCAGAGTAAGTTATATGTGAAGATGTAGCGGAGCTGAGTGTGTGACCATAGTAAGTTACATGTGCAGATGTAGCAGACCCGAGTGTGTGTGATCACAGTAAGTTATATGTGCAGATGTAGCAGAGCTGAGTGTGATCAGAGTAAGTTATATGTGCAGATGTAGAAGAGCCGAGTGTGTGACCAGAGTAAGTTATATGTGCAGATGTAGAAGAGCCGAGTGTGTATTCACAGTAAGTTATATGTGCAGATGTAGCAGGGCTGAGTGCGTGATCAGTGTTATATGTGCAGATGGAGCAGAGTGTGTAATCACAGTAGGTTATATGTGCAGATGTAGCAGAGCTGAGTATGTGACCGCAGTAAATTATATGTGCAGATGTATCAGAGCCGAGTGTGTGACCGCAGTAAGTTACATGTGCAGATGTAGCAGTGCCGAGTGTGTGATAACAGTAAGTTATCTGTGCAGATGTAGCAGAACTGAGTGTGTGATCACAGTAAGTTATCTGTGCAGATGTAGCAGAACTGAGTGTGTGATCACAGTAAGTTATATGTGCAGATGTAGCAGAGCTGAGTGTGTGACCGCAGTGTTATATGTGCAGATGTAGCAGAGCCGAGTGTGTGACCGCAGTGTTATATGTGCAGATGTAGCAGAGCCGAGTGTGTGACCGCAGTGTTATATGTGCAGATGTAGCAGAGCCGAGTGTGTGACCGCAGTGTTATATGTGCAGATGTAGCAGGGCTGAGTGTGTGATCACAGTAAGTTATGTGGAGATGTAGCAGAGCCGAGTGTGTGACCGCAGTGTTATATGTGCAGATGTGGCAGAGCCGAGTGTGTGACCACAGTAAGTTATCTGTGCAGATGTAGCAGAACTGAGTGTGCGATAACAGTAAGTTACATTTGCAGATGTAGCAGAGCCGAGTGTGCGATCACAGTAAGTTATCGGCAGGTTATACGGAGCGACAGGTAACCGTGCCGCCATGTTCACTCCGCCATGAGTGAAAGGACTCATTCAGCTCTGCTACATCTCACCGCATGGTGTGACACTTAAGGAGCTGGGTATAAGTCGCTTTCCATTCAGTCATCACTTGGAGGAGCCGATCCGAGAATCCCGCAGAATTATATCGACTTACAAACATAAAAAAGAAAAGCAGAGAAGTAATAACACGAGATCTGGATTAGACGGACGCCACGCTCACCGAGAACTATGCTTAGGAAGCTTATGTGATTCCAGGAACGGGACAATGCAAAGTATTGAGCCCGAACCCGTGAGCAGAACGACGGCCACATAGCTAGAATTCCCCAAAGGGCAAAAAAAGAATTGCTTTGCAAAAAGCCTCAGCATAAAAAAAAAATAATCATATCTTAGCTGCAATACCAGACACAACCAGGGGGCAAGTGTGGCGCTGCTCCTGGAAAAAAAAAAGTTTTCTAATCCCAGACAATCCCTTTAATTTTTTATTGATATACCCTTTAAACACAGATATCCACTCCATAGTAAGACTTCTGTGACTCCAGCAAAGCAGTGGATTCAGAGGTAATACGAAACCCCCCGTCCTGTCTTGGACTTTGGCTCCTTCCACATGCTTTACACTGCAGCACTGCTCTATAAAGCACAGCTATGGCCGGTCATTTCTGCTTAATGGCATTAACTTGCAATCTAAAATCCCCCACCATTCTCATCAGTCACTGAGTGTTGCTTTACACTGCAGCTCTGCTTCATGTTGGCCACAGCTAGGATCAGATCCCTCAGCCGTAAAAAGCCAACATGACGCATTAGTGGCTCTTGTCCTCCGCATCGGGAGAATTCAATCATACAATTCAGATTTCTTACAGCGACCACCAGGGGGAGCTCCGTGAATTATATTATTGAGTACAGTGTATAATAATGGGCAGCAAGTGCCTCAGCTCCCTCTAGTGGTGGCTGCAGGAAGGACAAACGTCATTCTCTCTCTTGTGTGCACATAGCCTTTGGATATGTTCAGGTGCCCCTCCCATCCCCCCACGTTAGGAGTTTTAGTAGCAAAAACTCTCCAATTGAAATCTGTGGTTTTTGGAGTCTTTGCTCCAAAAACTACTGCTAAACTTTTTTTTTTTTTTTCAATCCGAGCCCACAAGGTATCCGAGCCCAAAAATTATCCGAGCCCAAAAATTATCCGAGCCCAAAAATTATCCGAGCCCAAAAATGATCCGAGCCCAAAAAATAAGCCTGAAATTAACAGTAAGGTTTTGTGCACACAGAGAGTTTTCAAAGTGGTCAAAAATTGCCAAATTTTTAATCTGGAATAGTTTTTGAGTTTTTCATTTTATTAAAAAGTTTTGAAGAGTTTTTGAATCATTTTTTTCCTTGAACTTTTAATTATAGAGTGCCCAGATTAGACTACAGCAGCTTCCGTCAGGAGACGCCCCTAAGAAATTAAAAAAACAAAACAAAAAACAAAGTGTGCATGTTATTAAAAAAAGGCAAACTTTTTGGTTTAAGCATAAAATATATATAAATGTCATGAGCTGAAATGTGAATGAGGAATAAATTAAGTTTGATATTTTTTTTTTACAAGAATTGTACAAAAAAATGAAGAAAAAAAATAAAACAATTACGGTAAGTTATTTTACTGAATTCAGTCCAATTTAGGTCTTAATTTTTCCTCTTTAAACAGCAACACAAACCCCCCAAAATTTAGAGCTTCCCCCCATGAAAAAAAAAAAAGAAAACCAACACTTTTCAATTTAATAATAAACTCCAGTGCCATTTATTTTATTCCGAAATCTCCAATACATGGGCATAATCAAAGTGTTAAAAGACACAAACTCCTCGATTGGACAAAGTCGTCCTAGAAGAAATTTTCTTTTTTTTTTAAATTACAAAAAAAAAAAAATTTCTTCAACAGTCACAAGAAATCCTCTGGTCGGCCATTTTTTTTTTTTTTAATTTTTGTTTTACAGAATACGTCGTCATTCATCTTGTAGAACACGTGATGTGTATAAAAGTGATTCTGTTACATACAGCGTCACAACCGTTTTATTATTTCTACCAAGCTCAATACCGAAAAATCTAAAAAAAAAAATCTATATATATAAAAAAAAAAATAAACATCAGCACTGAGCTCCCGACACTCATCCGAATGGCGTGCGCTGTGACCGGTGCGAAACGACGGCTGGTGCACAACCCTCTGCAGGAAGAGGTAGATTGGACCTGTAAATACAAGTGCGATACAAAGCAGGCGCTGCAGAGTTACGGTTATGGAACCACCGTCAGAATCGGTTTTATATATTTTTTATACATTTTTTTTTTTTTTTACTTTCTTTAAGTTACCCTTCGAGTTCATACAGTCATGAAGGAAACCCCTTTTGCGAAAGTAGATAGAGGAAAAAAAAAAAAAATGTAACAGACATTTTGTACATGTGAGTCACAATCTTCATATTAAAAGTTCTCAAAAGTTTTATAAGTTTTTTTTTTTCTTTATACCCTCACAGATAATCTGACCTTACGCCCCTCCTCTCAACCCTTGTCCATCTGTGACTTAAAGGCTACTGTGACCACCCCCCAAAAAAAGTGTACCCCCCAAAAAAAAAACCTTCAGTCAGCGAGCGCAGATTTACAGGATGCAAAAAAATAAAAAATAAATAAAAATCTGATCTTATTTTTACAAAGTGTTTAGAAATTGATTGAGCAGATGCCAAATCCACATTTTTTTTTTTTTTAATCTCCCCGTTGTGGTTGCTGGCGGCACTTCCAAATTTTTTATTTATTTTTTTTAAAGATAATTCGAAGACGAAAATCTTGTGAAATGGATCGAGCTCGAGAGGAGAAGCGGCATAGTAAGGCTCGGATGTGTCAGGCGCTTCCTATAGTGTGTGCACATGGTCCGATGGGACAAGATTAGTAACCAATGCACCCTTTATCCACAAGGGGGCAGCAAAAAGGAAAAAAAGACAAAATATACCAGACGCATCTGATCTCCTTCACATGGGCGGTATCTGCTGGTAGGGGAATATCCGGCGTTCATCTGCCAGAATTAACCCTGTGTATGCTATTGCTGGTACTTCTAGTACTGGCGGATTTCAGTCAGTTGATGGCTGGAGGAAGCTGCGGACTTCATGGCAGAAGCTCGTGTTACGGAGGAGGGGGATGGGGCGCCCGTGTGAGAGCTTTGGCAATGAGTCTGGGCGTCTACATGATGCAGCACTTGTTTTTGTGGTTGTGAGGGTCCTTGAATCGTAGTCTCTGCTTTGGCCGGTATTTTTCCAGGTACGTCAGTTGTTTGCTGTTGATGGCGCCTCTGCGCTTTCTGCAAGTGAAACACATGGCGGTCACTGAGGAGGAGAAGTGACCTTCGTACAAGAGCAGCGAAGTGAAGGGGGCGATATTACAAAAGAAGACATGGCACAAGCTGCATAGCGGGAGGGGCAGGAGAGAAGGAAAGGGCCGGGCGCGACACAAGGAAAGGGCCGGGCGCGACACAAGGAAAGGGCCGGGCGCGACACAAGGAAAGGGCCGGGCGCGACACAAGGAAAGGGCCGGGCGCGACACAAGGAAAGGGCCGGGCGCGACACAAGGAAAGGGCCGGGCGCGACACAAGGAAAGGGCCGGGCGCGACACAAGGAAAGGGCCGGGCGCGACACAAGGAAAGGGCCGGGCGCGACACAAGGAAAGGGCCGGGCGCGACACAAGGAAAGGGCCGGGCGCGACACAAGGAAAGGGCCGGGCGCGACACAAGGAAAGGGCCGGGCGCGACACAAGGAAAGGGCCGGGCGCGACACAAGGAAAGGGCCGGGCGCGACACAAGGAAAGGGCCGGGCGCGACACAAGGAAAGGGCCGGGCGCGACACAAGGAAAGGGCCGGGCGCGACACAAGGAAAGGGCCGGGCGCGACACAAGGAAAGGGCCGGGCGCGACACAAGGAAAGGGCCGGGCGCGACACAAGGAAAGGGCCGGGCGCGACACAAGGAAAGGGCCGGGCGCGACACAAGGAAAGGGCCGGGCGCGACACAAGGAAAGGGCCGGGCGCGACACAAGGAAAGGGCCGGGCGCGACACAAGGAAAGGGCCGGGCGCGACACAAGGAAAGGGCCGGGCGCGACACAAGGAAAGGGCCGGGCGCGACACAAGGAAAGGGCCGGGCGCGACACAAGGAAAGGGCCGGGCGCGACAGAAGGAAGGCACAAAGGGGCTTGGCAGGAAGGAAAGCAGAAAGGGGATTGGTGGGACAGAAGGAAGGGGCTTGGGGGGGACGGAAGGTAGGCAGAAAGGGGCTTGGTGGGATGGAAGGAATAAGGCTTAGCGGGAAGGGACTTGGTGGGATGGAAGGAAGAAACAAGAGAAGGAAGCAAAAAAAGGGGAAAAAGAAAGGGAAAGTTGGGGAAGGAACAAAAGGAAGGGTGAAGTGTGATGAAGTAAAGAATAAGCGTGGAATGGGCAAAGTGAGGAAAATAGACCAGGAAGTTGGGAAATGAGGGGAAAGAGGCAGGAAAAGGATGGTGAAGTAAAGACATGGAAATTACAAAAAAAATAAAATAATAATAAGGCGAGAAGAAGGGAAAACACTTACTGCCGAATAAACTGAATGGCATCTTCATACTTCATCCCGCTCTCGATGAGTGCCAGAGCAACCAAGACAGGAGCCCTAAAAAACAAACCAAGAGTTACTCTCTCATGTGGGGTCTTCATTACAGACTTTTCTTCACAGCTTCACACTCTGCAGTGAATATCTGCTGCCCGTGTGCGGCCGCCCATTTTGTATCTCTAATTTTGGGAACATGGATATAAATTTCAAGTCTTCCAAATTGCTCCTTGCAGATGGCGGCCAATGTGCTGCGCTGGGTCCTAGAGCCCGTAGTCCAGTTTGGGTCGGAGTCTAAAGACACTGACAGAGGATCTGACGCCCGAGCTCAATTTTCACCTTAAATTCTCTTTTGGACGTTCAGCCCCAAGATCTCTATGGGGGTTCACCGTGACCTTGTGTTCAGTATTCCGGTCTATTTCTATCCTCAGATGTTCTGGCACGGAGCCCGAGAACCGCCGTCCTTTCTATGGCCAAAGTAAAGTGCCGCGCCCCATCGGAGAACCCGTCTGCGGAGTCCGAGATTTGACAAATAGACCCCAAAGGGATCATTCATTATGGGCTCACGCTGACCTCCGCTGCGGCGCGTCTCTGGCTATAGTCCGAATACTGGAGGTTTCGTGGGTCAGTAGATAAGCAGCCCCCATAACACAGTATTTGGCAGAGCTCAGATTCTAGGGATGCACAGACAGGCGCCAAGGGTCCACAGAATTCTTGAGGATTTCCACCCAGAACAAGAGACATGTATACAAGAAGGTCTCATTGCGACTGAGATTTGCCAACATCAGCTTGCTGATGGTTTCCACTTCAGACCAGAGTACAGAGCCGCGGTCCTCACCTGCCCAAACCGGCTACGCAGTGCACGGCCACGCAGCAGCCAGGATCTTCACAGAATTTAGCTTTGAGCAAGTTCAGCCAATCGTCCACGATCTTGCTGGGAGGCGGCGCGCCATCATCGAAAGGCCAGTCCTACAAAACAAGAATCACCGTTCAGCACAAAAAAGAGAAAAAAAAATCAACGACAGCAACACAATATTGTGAGGTCTCCCGCTTTCTGTAACCAGTCGGCTGCTCTCTCCCCCCTCTCACAGCATTTACTCTCACAGAAGCTGCATCCCCCTCCTCCTTTCTTCTAATTTGCTTTGTGCTAGTTGGATTTTTTAAAGACTGAAATAATTTCTCTTGCAGATTACATGTTAAGAAACTAAAAAGGACAGAAGGAAACTCCCCTAGAAGTTTGTGATGTCTGCTGCGACAGTTTTGGGTGGGAGATGATGTGGTGGAAAGTGAAGGAATTCACAGGAAATCGGTCTCTCCCACCGCACAGCTGAGAGCGCAAAATAATGGAAGTGGAGTCTTCCAGGAATAACGCCTCTTACATCCTTCAGTCCCAGAAACAATGGGGAACTCTGGAGTCTCAAGTTATCACCTCCAGAGAACACGCGACTTTCTGCAATAGCGGCAGAGGACAGAACAAACAATCCTCATTACCCTGCAGAAGCTCCTGGCAGGCCGACCCCGGGAAACCAGCTGGCGACTGACACAAGCCTCCTGGCCAATGCCCTGAGCAGACAAGATGGCCGGCATCACCCGAGATCAAAGGGACTGTCGCTACTGGCAGCTGAGCATCATTCCCGCCAAGAAGAGATGGCTGCGGCGTGGATAAGCAGCTCATTTACTGCAGCGCAATGCTCAGACCAATGGCCTCCAGGAGTCGTCACTGGAGCAGAAGGCCGAGAAGGCAGCAACATGGCCACAGATGTGATGAGCGCTGGAAGATGGCCACAGCCACCGGAGAACAAGCCAATGATAGGGCAAGGTGCTCGGGCCCTGGCGGACAGGCTGGTGGACATGGTGCTGGCAGGTGAGAGGCACAGGAAGGTGGCCACGACCCCCAGCAGACAAGATAATGGCCGGGAAGGTGCTCGAGCCCTCTAGGGCAGGTTGGTGGCCGTGCTGCTGGAAAGTGAGAAGATGGCCATAACCCCCACCGACACTACAGGGGGCCAGCCAACCCTCCGCCGGCCACAGCCAGGCAACCCTCCGCCGGCCACAGCCAGGCAACCCTCCGCCGGCCACAGCCAGGCAACCCTCCGCCGGCCACAGCCAGGCAACCCTCCGCCGGCCACAGCCAGGCAACCCTCCGCCGGCCACAGCCAGGCAACCCTCCGCCGGCCACAGCCAGGCAACCCTCCGCCGGCCACAGCCAGGCAACCCTCCGCCGGCCACAGCCAGGCAACCCTCCGCCGGCCACAGCCAGGCAACCCTCCGCCGGCCACAGCCAGGCAAACCTCCGCCGGCCAAAGCCAGCCAACCCTCCGCCGGCCAAAGCCAGCCAACCCTCCGCCGGCCAAAGCCAGCCAACCCTCCGCCGGCCAAAGCCAGCCAACCCTCCGCCGGCCAAAGCCAGCCAACCCTCCACCGGCCAGCCATGTATGGGGTGTGGGAGATGTCGGGTGCCCGGGATTATGCCTGTGCCGTCCTCGGGGCCTCATTAGTGGAGGCCGGCATCAGCGGGAGCTCGGCTATTTATGGTGTCCCTGTACACAGGCGAGCGGCTGAGCAGGAGATAAGGGACATTACTGGGATTTCACAGCCGTCTCATGAGCCATGAAGATCGGGCTCTCTCCCTTTTCTCTTGAAAGTGTATTTGGGCTTCGTCCGAATATCTGCTGATCTGGGCCGGTCGCCCGGTTCAGAGGACGGAATATGTGGAGGATTAATAAGAGGCGGAGGCTTTTATAGAGCGAGGCCGCACGACTCTTCCTGGAAGGCTTCTCTGCTGAAGGGCAACAGACTGGAAAATCGCCCATCAGCAAACAGGCGGCACTGCCAAGTATGCCATCCAGGAATCTGCGCAGAGCCTGGCACTGGGCACACGGACACCAGCTGTCACACAGCTTTTCTACAGTCCTGCACGGCTAATCTAAGGGACAGATATGGGCCTGTGTCCAACACGGCGGCCATGAGCATACAGGACACGGGGGCCAAACCCTAAGGGTCAAGAAACAAGTGCGGGGGAGTAAAGCTCTGTCCTGGGGGGCAGAAAAAGGGGCACTGGGAGCTCTGCCACATTGATCATCACAAAACAGAAATAACCAAGAAAGCGCGGCCCCGCCGGCGATGAGATTACATAACGGCACGAGGGCCCTCGAGTCACAACAGAGCGGAGTGTAAAGTTTCCACCGCCTCGTCCTTCAGCTATTTCCAGCTCTTCTAATCAGCGCCGACAAACGGAAAACGCGCTACCTATCAAAGCGCAGAACGCGGGGAGAAAAACAAAAAGCCCAAAATATAAAAAAAAAAACATGGAAAATAAAATGTAGGAAAAAAAAAAAATAGAAAAAATAAATAAATTAAAAATTAGAAATAGTTTTTTTTTCTTAGTACTGATGCAATGTTTCAAAAATAAACATTGAAAAAAAATTAAAATAAAATTGGAAAAGCAAAAGACTAAAAAAATAAAAATATATGGAAGTAAATATTTCTATGTACATATTTCTATATATTAATATTAAAAAGTTAAATAAAACAACAAAAGAAAATAATTAAAAAAATAAAGATATATAAAGAAAATTATATATGTAAATATGTATAAATATTTACTTTATATATTTTTTGTCTTTTCTTTTGCCATTTTATTTTACTTTTTTTAATTTAATGTTTATTGGATAAAAAAAACAAACATACATATCTATTTCTGCTCTCAACCGCTCGCCGACACCGTTGTAGCGAGCTGGCGATAGGTTAGCGGTCCGCGATCTTACCATGACAGTGATGCCGTCTTTCTCCAGGGGGGTCTTGTCGTAGGTCACCTCGCAGACCCTCACCACCGTGGTGGCCCCGTACTTCTTCAGATCCTGGAAAAGAGACAGAAAACCGGACGTCAGATGGTGAAGGGGGCCGCCGGACCTCGCCGAGCACTGGGCCGCCGGACCTCGCCGAGCACTGGGCCGCCGGACCTCGCCGAGCACTGGGCCGCCGGACCTCGCCGAGCACTGGGCCGCCGGACCTCGCCGAGCACTGGGCCGCCGGACCTCGCCGAGCACTGGGCCGCCGGACCTCGCCGAGCACTGGGCCGCCGGACCTCGCCGAGCACTGGGCCGCCGGACCTCGCCGAGCACTGGGCCGCCGGACCTCGCCGAGCACTGGGCCGCCGGACCTCGCCGAGCACTGGGCCGCCGGACCTCGCCGAGCACTGGGCCGCCGGACCTCGCCGAGCACTGGGCCGCCGGTGGGTTTTACATCTACCTGGGAAGACGTCTTACTCCTTCCAACAAATGTAGCAGAGCGGCCACTGTTTCCATCTCGAGTGTTACTTACATAGGACTGCACATAATTCCGTAGGGGGACAAGAATTCACTACAATGGCAACCAGGGATCTACAGGCCCCCAAAATTCCATCACCGCCGATCACTCGTGATGCACAGGGAGGAGGAGTGCAGCAGCGGTGGTCGGATGGGGCGAACCGGAGCAATTTGCATTTGCAAAATCCAAAAGTCAATACATGCAAATTGAGGATTTCAGCTCCGGAAACAATGACTGGACGGTTTGTTGCAGGGCACAGAGTAAATACGAGCGTCATACATTACATCCATCGGAGGCGCTGGCCGGAGGAAGTCATTAAGGACAGGCAGGGGGCGGGTTAGGAACTAATCGTTGGAGCAGGGCCGCCGCCATACTAATCACTCCCCTTCCTGCCACCTTGCGGTCCGGACCTCCTCCTCCGAGGTTCCTGCGCGGCACCGCCTGACAACATGCAGCAACCTACGGGACCTGGAAGCTAAAGGCCGGAGCTGCTGCGCGCGACAGCGGGAGGAAGAAGGGGACCGGACGGAAGGCGGGCATTTTTATTTTTCTGGCGCCAACTCTTGGCTGCACAGGGTTAATCCGGACTGTGAACACGGCACGATTAATCGCAGAACCTTCTGCCGCGGTCGGATGATAATTCGCCTTTTTTTTGTGTTCTCCAAATCCAATTTATTTTTAGTCTTCGTCCGTTTAGGTTCCCAAACATCCTATAAAGACGAGCGCTGCGCTTGGAAGACGTCCACCCCGCGCTCGGGGACGGCAGCCGCCACAAAAATAGCTCGGTGCGGCCCGCTGCCAAGTCCTTGACTGCGCACATGGCGAGGAGCGCAGCACTGGAGCTTACAGCATTAACCTAATACCTGGCACCTTAGCCTCAACACTCCAGTTACACCCGAAGCTGCTGCCAAGCTTGCAGCTTTGAGTCTGTGCTGACAGCTTACACTCGGCGCTCCTGCCTTTTACAATAAGAGCCGCCGCGTAGTTTTACCGATCTAGGAGCCACTTCTCCCCGTTGCTTCCTGAACTCAACATTCACTCTGCATCACTGATAAAATCTGAAAGACTTCCAGTTCACTGAGGAATCACATTACAGCTGCCGACTAAAACCTATATACAGGGGGGGGGTGAAGGATGAGAAGCAGAGTGACTGTGGTGCTGCTGCTTTCTAGTGTTTTATCCACAGTTACACTGTTCAATACTGCTGTACAATTTCTTCCATGCAGCCGCTTTCTATTGTTTTTCCCACCCCAGCGCTGGATTTACATCTATACTGCTCAGTACTGGTGTATCATGTCCTCCATGCTGCTGCTTTCTAGCGTTATCTCAAACAAAATCTGCATTCATAGCTACACTGCAGTACAGTGTTCTCCAGGCTGCGATCTAGTGTTTTAGGTCATCCTAGAGCTGTAATCACATCTATGTAGCTCAGTACTGTTGCATAATATCTTCCATGCTTCTGTTTTCTAGCGTTTTCTCTCCCATCTGTATTCACAGCTACACTGCTTAATGCTGCTGCACTTTGATACACAGGTACATATCTCAGCACTGCTGTAGAATGTCCTACATATTGCTGAGAAGTGTGCCTGTGTATCTAGCTCCAGAGTAAGAAAAAAAACACTGCAAACCATCAGCATGGAGTACATTGTAGAGCAGTTATGAGCAGTGTAGATGTGAAGACAGCTCTAGAGGAGAGATAAAACACTAGAAAACAGAAGTATGTAGGACATTCTACAGCAGTGCTGAGGTTTTCTATTGTTGGATTCATATCTACACTTTCCTCCCTGCTGCTGCTTTGTAGTGTTTTATCTCTCCCCAGAGCTGGATTCACAGTTATACTGCTTAATACTGATGCATAATTTATTCCATGCTGATGGTCTCTACTGTTTTATCTCACTTTTCTAGCGATTTATCTCACCCCAAAACTGGATTCATATCTACATGGTCTCTACTGTTTTATCTCATTTTAGAGCTGTATACACAGGTACACATCTCAATACTGATGTACAATGTCCTACATACTGCTGTTTTCTAGCGTTTTATCTCACCCCAGTTCTGGATTCACATCTACACTGTCCTCCATGCTGCAGCTTTCTAATGTTTTATCGGTGCTGTGTATGGGAGAACACCATAACAGACAGAATCCCCCCACTAGCTCAGAGACAACTGAAAAGTGGAGACAGAATCTGCAAAGTTAATGCATGATACAAGTCATAGGTGGCAGGAAAAAAAAGCGTTACTGAAACAACAGGTAGACTTAAACAAGAAAATATCTCCTAAGGCTCCAACGCCGAATTAATGGAATGTAATTCTCGGTGAAAGTGGCGTATACAGGGTGAAACATCAACAAGGTGCGCCCGTCAGCCTTCACTCACCTCTATGAAGGTGTTCAGTGTGGCGTTTGTAGGGTTGTGGGTGATCAGGAAGCGCATGTTTTTGTAGCAGACTTCCACTGGAGCCGGGCGATTAATCCGAGCCATAGCGAAACGGTCAAGAGATACAAAGAGATAAAAACGTACAAAAAAAACCTAACACAAATATTGTGCAAAAAATCTTAAAAAAAACAACAAAACACCCAAACCAGCAAAGGGGTGGGGAGGTTGTATGGTAACAGCCCGTGTGCAAGGCTCAGGATCAATATCCAAACTTTCCAAAAGTTCTTAACACTTAGTTCCCGAGACTTTTCCTTCCGTATTGAAAAAAAAAATAAAAAATAAAAAATAAATCTTTGTGATGAGTCCTGGCAGCTCAGAGGAAAACAGATGATCCTTGTGGACCAATCACGTTACCCCATCTGGATAAACTGTGAATTTTACAGCCGGGACGGACTGTGACAGGAGACCAGGGTTCCAGAGACGCAAGAGTCTTCTGCTGGAGGAGAACTGTGCACAGAGGCCTCTAATGGTGTGCGCTGCCCGCGAGCCGGCTCCTGAGCAATGGGCAAAGCGTGAAATTCATGCGGAGAGGGGGTGTTGGGCGTGACAGTATTCAAAAGTGTTTTTCAGCAGCTCCATATATCTCCAAAGTCAGAACTGTAAGAGAAATAGAAAAAAAACAAAAAGTTAGGGACGAGGCATGTCCAATATTCACACTTTACAGCAGTCTGGAAAGCGAGAGGTTCAAAAAGGAAGTATGTGCTCTGCTGACATCTACAGGTCAATATGGACACCGCACGGGAAGTATATGCTCTACTGACATCTACAGGTCAATATGGACACTGCAGGGGAAGTATGTGCTCTGCTGACATCTACAGGTCAATATGGACGCTGCAAAGGAAGTATGTGCTCTGCTGACATATAGAGGTCATTATGGGCACTGCACGGGAAGTATGTGCTCTGCTGGCATCTACAGGTCAATATGGACACTGCACAGGAACTATGTGCTCTGCTGACATCTACAGGTCATTATGAACACTGCACGGGATGTATGTGCTCTGCTGACATGTGAAGTATGTGCTCTGCTGACATTAAAGGTCAATATGGACACTGCACGGGAAGTATGTGCTCTGCTGGCATCTACAGGTCAATATGGACACTGCACAGGAACTATGTGCTCTGCTGACATCTACAGGTCAATATAGACACTGCACGGGATGTATGTGCTCTGCTGACATCTACAGGTCAATATGGACACTGCACGGGAAGTATGGGCTCTACTGACATCTAGAGGTCAATATGGGCACTGCACGGGATGTATGTGCTCTGCTGGCATCTACAGGTCAATATCGACACTGCACAGGAAGTATATGCTCTGCTGACATCTACAGGTCATTATGAACACTGCACGGGATGTATGTGCTCTGCTGACATGTGAAGCATGTGCTCTGCTGACATTAAAGGTCAATATGGACACTGCACGGGAAGTATGTGCTCTGCTGGCATCTACAGGTCAATATGGACACTGCACAGGAACTATGTGCTCTGCTGACATCTACAGGTCATTATGAACACTGCACGGGATGTATGTGCTCTGCTGACATCTACAGGTCATTATGAACACTGCACGGGAAATAGGCGCTCTACTGACATCTAGAGGTCATTATGGACACTGCACTTCCACCTTTTACTCTTCGTGTCAGTGCTATGATGGCGATGCCAACCTGAAGAGTATTTATTTTAATTTTATATGTACGGTTTAAAAACTAACTCTTTCCGAGCACAGACCTTTTCAAAACTCCTGTACATGGCGTACGGCGGCACCATATGGCGGCACACCAGAGCCAGCGTTACACATGAACTCCTCCACGTATGTGGAGAACAGCACAAACCTTTTCGTTTAATGTGTGTGTGTGGGTGCACGTCTCCAGAAGCCAATCCCTCGCTGGTGGCAATAATTAGCACATCCAAAATTAGAAGACATTATGCCAAACATGTATCCATGAGAAACAGCAATGTATGGGGCAGTGAGCAGCCCTTACCCAGGTGGCACTATATGGCGGTACATTGGGATCAAAAAGTAACACATGGACCTCTGAAACAATGTAGCAAGAATAAACGGGCGATGATAAATAACTGGTAGTTATCCCGGGGTTTTGATTATGGCGATAATGGTTTCCAGGTTTCTGTGGTTTTCGTGCCACCAGTTTTTAAGACTGGCGACTTTAATTCTCTCTCCTGTTACCGAGCGTATTTTCTCTCGTGTGAATACATTTTTTTTTATTTCAGCATTTTTGGGGGGGGGGTGCAAGGTGAGCCCATAAAAGAAAGTGAAGTGTTATGTTTACGGTACAGGTTAATCAATTTTACAATTTCATGGATTATACCAGGGGCGCGGTGACACCAGATAGATTAGATGGCAAATACCTGTTGGCAGAGTAAATTTTATCTAAGAGCAGCATGTTGTAGGGACAGAGACCCCAATTCCAGCGATGTGTCACTTACTTAGCTGTCTGCTGTAGTTTTGATAAAAATCACTTAGCAGGAGATGATCACTGGGGGACTAGTAAACCTGCTGCCAGGTAACCTATCCCCGACCCCCAACGATTAGCAGCTTTTTGCCTATGCACAGTGTACAGCGTAAGCTGCCAATCACTGGCGTGGTTATACACACAAAGCCACCAATCACGGGTGTGGGTGGGGTTATACACAAAGCTGCCAGTGGTGTGGGCGGGGTTATACACAGAAAGCCGCCAACTAGTGGTTTGGGCAGGGTTACAAAATAATCTGCTGATCACGGGTGTGGGTGGAGTTATCAACAAAACTGCCAGTGGTGGGGGCGGGGTTATATACATTGCTGTCAATCAGTGGCGTGGGCGGGGTTATACAAAGCTCAGAATTCAGATCTGCAGCAGAGAAACCAGTGATTTATCAAAACGCCAGCAAGCAACCTGGAAAGTAACATCTGGAAGCAGGGTCTCTGTCCCTACATCATACAGCTCTCAGCACAGCCAGCACCCATGTCCCACTATGGGACCTGAGCCAAATACATACTGTGCCCACTGCTTGTGGAGTGGTCACACGGATTGCGGCCATGTAAAGGCTTTCAGTAGCCATGGGAGATTGCTCTCATCATTACTGATAGCAGCCACCATGCACGGGACGGGCCCAGCCAGCAGCCACCATGCACGGGACGGGCCCAGCCAGCAGCCACCATGCACGGGACGGGCCCAGCCAGCAGCCACCATGCACGGGACGGGCCCAGCCAGCAGCCACCATGCACGGGACGGGCCCAGCCAGCAGCCACCATGCACGGGACGGGCCCAGCCAGCAGCCACCATGCACGGGACGGGCCCAGCCAGCAGCCACCATGCACGGGACGGGCCCAGCCAGCAGCCACCATGCACGGGACGGGCCCAGCCAGCAGCCACCATGCACGGGACGGGCCCAGCCAGCAGCCACCATGCACGGGACGGGCCCAGCCAGCAGCCACCATGCACGGGACGGGCCCAGCCAGCAGCCACCATGCACGGGACGGGCCCAGCCAGCAGCCACCATGCACGGGACGGGCCCAGCCAGCAGCCACCATGCACGGGACGGGCCCAGCCAGCAGCCACCATGCACGGGACGGGCCCAGCCAGCAGCCACCATGCACGGGACGGGCCCAGCCAGCAGCCACCATGCACGGGACGGGCCCAGCCAGCAGCCACCATGCACGGGACGGGCCCAGCCAGCAGCCACCATGCACGGGACGGGCCCAGCCAGCAGCCACCATGCACGGGACGGGCCCAGCCAGCAGCCACCATGCACGGGACGGGCCCAGCCAGCAGCCACCATGCACGGGACGGGCCCAGCCAGCAGCCACCATGCACGGGACGGGCCCAGCCAGCAGCCACCATGCACGGGACGGGCCCAGCCAGCAGCCACCATGCACGGGACGGGCCCAGCCAGCAGCCACCATGCACGGGACGGGCCCAGCCAGCAGCCACCATGCACGGGACGGGCCCAGCCAGCAGCCACCATGCACGGGACGGGCCCAGCCAGCAGCCACCATGCACGGGACGGGCCCAGCCAGCAACCACCATGCACGGGACGGGCCCAGCTCTATACATCTGCACCAGACCATGTTTATATGCACAATAGCCCTCCACCAGGAGGACACCAGCGACTCTCTAGGAAGGTGGGACCCCTGTCGCTCTTATCGATTGGCTTAGACTGACCCCCTGGACTTCAGATGAGGTCTTTTATGATCCTCAGGCCTTACAGCATATGCGGATGAGATCTTTGGGTGCTAGTCTCAGCTGGCTCAGTGGTTAGCACTGTGTGGTGGCTCAGTGGTTAGCACTGTGGCCTTGCAGTGCTGTAGTCCTGGGTTCAAACCCCAACAAGGACAACATCTGCAAGGAGTTTGTATGTTCTCCCCATATTTGCGTGGGTTTCCTCCCACATTCCAAAGACATACTGATAGGGAATGTAGATTGTGAGCCCCATCGGGGACAGTGACGATAATGTGTGCAACCTGTAAAGCGCTGCGGAATATGTTAGCGCTATATAAAAATAAAGATTATTATTATTATTATTTTTGAGGTTGGGAATTGCAGCCGGTTCTGGGTTGAGTGTCCGTTGGGAAATTCAGGACGGCGGCCTTGGTCGTGCCCCCGGCCTCCTATCCGTGCCCCCGGCCTCCTATCCGTGCCTCTATAGTTAGACCCGTACTGATCACATGGACGCCCCGGGGTGACACACAGCAAAGCACATGTTTATCGGATGACTGACACCGGAGAGCAATAGCAGGATAGCACCCGGGTGACGCCACCATTTATGGCCGGCCTCACACAATGGCCCAGGCGTCACCGCTGCCATCACTATCGGTCAGTGACCTACATGGGTCGTCATCGCCCAGAGGGCTGCTCAGCAGTGAAGTGTTTGCTCCTCATGTTCGTGCCGGATTAGGCGGCTCCGCTGTGGGGGTGGGAAGGGGCGAGGACACTACACCTGGTGATCACCACAATAAGAGGGACAGACTGGCCAAACTGGTCACCTCCGGAGGAGGTGTGGACTCCTGACCCTCACAGCAGATGTCCAGGGACAGAAGGATGGAGCACTTGGATCCCGACATGCCCGATCCCTCTGTCCTCTGGGGAATCTGTATTGGGGGGTTGGGGGGTAGTAGTTCTTGGACAAGGTGAGTATGTGAATGGGGGTCAGGAGAAATAGCCCCCCTATACCAGTGCCCAGCTGGGTCTAATGGGGAGAAAGTGGCCGCCAGACACCTGGGCCACAGATCCGACTGCCCGATTATTATTCCTTCCCCTCATATCACCTGCCGGGGGTGAGAAATCCTCTGAGAAGACTAAAAAAAAAACTTTTAAAAAGTAATGGAAAAGTTTCTGTGCCATAGAAGCAAAGTCAAAACTCAACAAATCCCCACTCGTAGCGGCTTCTAAGGCTCTGTGCACACGATGCAGAGAACGCTGCGGATCCGCAGCAGTGTCCCATGAGTTTACAGTACAATGTAAACCTGTGGGAAACAAAAAACGCTGTGCCCATGCTGCGGAAACGCAGCAGTTTACACTCGGCAGCATGTCACTTCTTTCTGCGGATTCCGCAGCGGTTATACAGCTGCTCCAATAGAAAACCGCAGTGAATCCGCTATAAATCCGCAGCAAACCGCAGCGTTTCTGCCCTGCAGATTTATCAAATCCGCTGCGGAAAAATCCGCAGTGGACCATTATACGTGTGCACATGGCCTGAATCCACAGCAAAATCTGCAGCTCCTGGAGGAGTGTGGGGGAGAGATAAGAAAAGTTTAATCAAGAAAAAAAAAAAAAAATCAAAAAAAAAAATCAAAGGCACTACTCCCCTCCTCTGGCACTCTGGGGGTCCCTGTGCCCGCACCCCAGTGAGGACATTTCTTCCCATGTGGAGGTTGGGTTACAGACCTGGACAAGGTACCTGGGAAAGGGAGTCACCGGGGGAAAGCCCCCACTGCGCACCCCCCGGCTACATCCACACAATCCGGGGCGCACAGGAACCTGCTCAGGGTCACGAGGAGCACAGAAGGTGCCGGATTTACCTCCTGCTCGCTGCAGGCACAAGGAGCCGGATACAGTGTCACACTGGAGTCATCCCCTGATAACGTAGCGGCCCGGAGGGTCCCGACAGGTACAGCGCCTCCACAAGCCCGATTATAGAGGACCCCGCCCCAGTATAGAGGACCCCGCCCCAGTGTATATAGAGGACCCTGCCCCAGTATATATAGAGGACCCTGCCCCAGTATATATAGAGGACCCTGCCCCAGTATATATAGAGGACCCCGCCCCAGTATATATAGAGGACCCTGCCCCAGTGTATATAGAGGACCCTGCCCCAGTATATATAGAGGACCCTGCCCCAGTGTATATAGGGGACCCTGCCCCAGTGTATATAGAGGACCCTGCCCCAGTGTATATAGAGGACCCTGCCCCAGTATATATAGAGGACCCCGCCCCAGTATATATAGAGGACCCTGCCCCAGTGTATATAGAGGACCCTGCCCCAGTGTATATAGAGGACCCTGCCCCAGTGTATATAGAGGACCCTGCCCCAGTATATATAGAGGACCCCGCCCCAGTATATATAGAGGACCCTGCCCCAGTGTATATAGAGGACCCTGCCCCAGTATATATAGAGGACCCTGCCCCAGTGTATATAGGGGACCCTGCCCCAGTGTATATAGAGGACCCTGCCCCAGTGTATATAGAGGACCCTGCCCCAGTATATATAGAGGACCCCGCCCCAGTATATATAGAGGACCCTGCCCCAGTATATATAGAGGACCCCGCCCCAGTGTATATAGAGGACCCTGCCCCAGTGTATATATAGAGGACCCTGCCCCAGTATATATAGAGGACCCTGCCCCAGTATATATAGAGGACCCCGCCCCAGTGTATATAGAGGACCCCGCCCCAGTGTATATAGAGGACCCTGCCCCAGTGTATATATAGAGGACCCTGCCCCAGTATATATAGAGGACCCTGCCCCAGTATATATAGAGGACCCCGCCCCAGTGTATATAGAGGACCCTGCCCCAGTGTATATAGAGGACCCTGCCCCAGTATAGAGGACCCTGCCCCAGTATATATAGAGGACCCTGCCCCAGTATATATAGGGGACCCTGCCCCAGTATATATAGAGGACCCTGCCCCAGTATATATAGAGGCCGTATATTGTATATAGAGGACCCTGCCCCAGTGTATATAGAGGACCCTGCCCCAGTATATATAGAGGACCCTGCCCCAGTGTATATAGAGGACCCTGCCCCAGTATATATAGAGGACCCCTGCCCCAGTATATATAGGGGACCCTGCCCCAGTGTATATAGAGGACCCCGCCCCAGTATATATAGAGGACCCTGCCCCAGTGTATATAGGGGACCCTGCCCCAGTGTATATAGAGGACCCTGCCCCAGTGTATATAGAGGACCCTGCCCCAGTATATATATAGAGGACCCCTGCCCCAGTATATATAGAGGCCGTATATTGTATATACACACCTGGCCCCAGAAGTGGTTACGGGGGATGGTGGCGGTGCCGGTCTCCTCGTCAGGCGTGTGGAGGCTCCGCACAGAACCGGTCCCAGCTGCCCGCTCCTAGCACTCGCTGCTGACACCGTCACACACTGCTCCTCGCACTTGTAAGGCTCTTACAGTAACTAATCCCTACACAAATACGCTCGTCCTCCTCCTCCTCAGCGCTCAGGGCCATTGTGTGGATCCAGGTTGTCGGCAGCGCAGTCCGCGCTATCACACAGGGAATGTGCCCATTACACGAGCGCAGGACCCCCAGCTAATGTCACCAAGGGGCACTGCCTGCCCCCGGCCTGAAGGAGAGGACACGCTACTGCTCTCTGTTATCAGCCATTACTGGGGAGGTGACTGTAGGACAGGAGCCTGCAATCTATTACTCCCTGGTATCAGCCATTACCGGGGGAGGTGATTACAATCTATTACTCCCTGTTATCAGCCATTACCGGGGGAGGAGACTACAGTCTATTACTCTCTGTTATCAGCCATTCCTGGGGGGGGTGATTACAATCTATTACTCCCTGTTATCAGCCATTACTGGGGGAGGTGATTACAATCTATTACTCCCTGTTATCAGCCATTACTGGGGGAGGAGACTACACTATTACTCCCTGTTATCAGCCATTCCTGGGGGGAGGAGACTACACTATTACTCCCTGTTATCAGCCATTCCTGGGGGGAGGAGACTACACTATTACTCCCTGTTATCAGCCATTACTGGGGGAGGAGACTACAATCTATTACTCCCTGTTATCAGCCATTACTGGGGGAGGAGACTACAATCTATTACTCCCTGTTATCAGCCATTACTGGGGAGGTGATTACAGTCTATTACTCCCTGTTATCAGCCATTACTGGGGGAGGAGACTACAATCTATTACTCCCTGTTATCAGCCATTACTGGGGAGGTGATTACAGTCTATTACTCCCTGTTATCAGCCATTACTGGGGGAGGAGACTACAATCTATTACTCCCTGTTATCAGCCATTACTGGGGAGGTGATTACAGTCTATTACTCCCTGTTATCAGCCATTACTGGGGAGGTGATTACAGTCTATTACTCCCTGTTATCAGCCATTACTGGGGGAGGTGATTACAATCTATTACTCCCTGTTATCAGCCATTACTGGGGAGGTGACTGTAGGACAGGAGCCTGCAATCTATTACTCCCTGTTATCAGCCATTACTGGGGGAGGTGATTACAATCTATTACTCCCTGTTATCAGCCATTACCGGGGGAGGAGACTACAGTCTATTACTCCCTGTTATCAGCCATTACTGGGGGAGGAGACTACAATCTATTACTCCCTGTTATCAGCCATTACTGGGGAGGTGATTACAGCCTATTACTCCCTGGTATCAGCCATTACTGGGGGAGGTGATTACAATCTATTACTCCCTGTTATCAGCCATTACCGGGGGAGGAGACTACAATCTATTACTCCCTGTTATCAGCCATTACTGGGGGAGGAGACTACAATCTATTACTCCCTGTTATCAGCCATTACTGGGGGAGGAGACTACAATCTATTACTCCCTGTTATCAGCCATTACTGGGGAGGTGATTACAGTCTATTACTCCCTGTTATCAGCCATTACTGGGGGAGGAGACTACAATCTATTACTCCCTGTTATCAGCCATTACTGGGGAGGTGATTACAGTCTATTACTCCCTGTTATCAGCCATTACTGGGGAGGAGATTACAATCTATTACTCCCTGTTATCAGCCATTACTGGGGAGGTGACTGTAGGACAGGAGCCTGCAATCTATTACTCCCTGTTATCAGCCATTACTGGGGGAGGAGACTACAATCTATTACTCCCTGTTATCAGCCATTACTGGGGGAGGAGACTACAATCTATTACTCCCTGTTATCAGCCATTACTGGGGGAGGAGACTACAGTCTATTGCTCCCTGTTATCAGCCATTCCTGGGGGCGGTGTTATAGGATCCTTGTGTGTTTTTCTCCAGTGTGGAGACATTTGCGGTCTGACATGGCTCCTCATTACGCTGTCGGACCCTCATCAGGCGCTGCGGGGGGTCTTCCTCATTGTTCGGGGGCTTGTGTGACGTGGGGGTGAGGCTGGCGGTGGTCTCATGGTGACTGATACATGTCGCTCTACCTCGGTAATCAGCCATTCAGAAAGCCTCTGCTGCCATGGCAACAGCCGGGCCGTATGATGGGGGTTGTAATAGAAAAACCCCGCAGACGCCATCAAGGTGTAAAATACTGGGATTGGAATGGGCGACGTGTGACAGGACGCGGGGCCTGGAATAACCGAGGAGCGGGGCCCCGGGAGGAAAGAACCTTACCAAGGGCCAATACATACAGGAGAGGGGCAGACACATGGGGGCATATATCCGGGTGCGCAGGTCACTACCACACAATCCAGCACTGGGGTCTCAGTCCGGGGGCCGATGTGTCCGGACCATGCACATGTAGACACGCCACTCACTGCCCACAGGAAGGCCTGAGACCACCGGGGACACCACCGGGGACAGCACCGGAGCGGGGGCCTGTGGGGCGGAGCCAGGGTCTCAGGACTGTGAGGGCCGACACCGGGTGACCAGCCAGTCACTCAATATATACACACAAAATACACTATTTTCATAAATGCACAAACACCACAGGCCATTGCTGGAAAACCTGTGTACAATTAGCTGCATTTTTTTTAAAGGAGTTTTTGACACTTAAAGGGAACCTGTCACCCCTTTTTTTCAATTTGAGATAAAAATATGGTTCAAATGTGACCGAGCTCAGCATTACAGCAGAACCTTTCATATCCCCCGATTCCCCACCTCTGCTGAGATAATACCTCTGTAATCTCTCCGTGTTCCTATGTAAATTACCCCGCTCCGATGGGCGGGGCCTATTCGCCGTCTCTCCCCACCTCCTGCCTTGCTCTACGGATTCATTTTTTGTCTTTCCTGCACGGGTGCAGTATGTTTTACCCGCCAGTGGGCAAAGCATAAAAACCATTACAGCGCACGCGCCATTTTCCATGACGTTCTGTGCCCCGGAAGTCTTGCAATGCAAGGGGGCATAGAACGTAATGAAAAATGCGGGCGCATGTGCAATAGTGATTTTATGCTTTGACCACAGTTGGGCAAAACATACTGCGCAGGCGCGAGAGGCCAATTCAGGCAAGAAGAGGCAAAGGAGGAAGGGAAAGCACAGGAGGGAGCGGGAAAGACAAGGCAAAGAAGGAAGGAACATGCAAAGAAGGGGAAGAAATGGAACGGCAAGGCAGAGAAGGAAGGGAGCGGGAAAGGAAAGACAAAGAAGGAAGGGTAATAAAAAGGAAGGGGAAGGAAGGTAAGGGCAAGGCAAAGAAGGAAGGTAAGGGGCAAGAAGAAGCAAAGGAGGTAAGTAAGGGGCAAGAAGAGGCAAAGGAGGAAGTAAGGGGCAAGAAGAGGCAAAGGAGGAAGTAAGGGGCAAGAAGAGGCAAAGGAGGAAGGGAAATGCAAGAGAAGGGAAGAGGAAGGCACAGGAGGAAGAGAGCGGGAATGGCAAGACAAAGGAGGAAGGAAATGAGAAAGAAAAAGGCAAAGAAAGAAGGGAAGGGGAAGGGAAAAGGAGGAAAGGGACAGGAAAGGAAAGAAAGGAGGAAGTGAAGGAGCAAAGGGGTAAGGAAAGAAATGAGGAAGGGAAATGTTAGTAAAAGGAGAAAAATAACAGGAAAGAAAGGCAAAAAGGGATGAAAACAAATGAAAGGCAAGGAAGGAAGGAAAAGAAAGCCAAAAGACGAAGTATGGGAGGACGAGTTACATAACGGAGGAGTCTCTACATGTACTTGTAGCACGGGACCAAGATCAGCAACAACAACTCCAGAGAAATCATCCCACAGCCTCCGTGACAACAGCTTCCCGGTCGCCATAACAGCAGTAACCTTGTTTTGATTTATGTAATGTGGCAACTACTTAATATCAAGTTTCAGAAGTTAAGTCAGAGGAGAAAAAAAAAACCTGGGATGTTGTTGTTGACTCAGGCGATCACAATCTACTCCCCAGATATCAGCGACGCAGCAATCAGCAGCAAGTGCACCAGAGATCAGAGATCAGCAGCAAGTACATCAGAGATCAGCGATCAGCAGCAAGTACACCAGAGATCAGTGACGCAGCAATCAGCAGCAAGTGCACCAGAGATCAGTGACACAGTAATCTGCAGCAAGTACACCAGAGATCAGCAACGCAGCGATCAGCAGCAAGTACACCAGAGATCAGTGACGCAGCAATCAGCAGCAAGTGCAGAGATCAGTGACACAGTAATCAGCAGCAAGTGCACCAGAGATCAGTGACACAGTAATCAGCAGCAAGTACACCAGAGATCAGCAGCGCAGCAATTAGCAGCAAGTACACCAGAGATCAGTGGTGCAGCAAGTACACCAGAGATCAGTGGTGCAGCAAGTACACCAGAGATCAGCGGCGCAGCAAGTACACCAGAGATCAGCGGCGCAGCAATCAGCAGCAAGTACACCAGAGATCAGCCACGCAGTAATCAGCAGCAAGTACACCAGAGATCAGCGGTGCAGCAATCAGCAGCAAGTACACCAGAGATCAGCGACGCAGCAAGTGCTCAGTTTTCCTGCAGCGCGCCCCCCCAAGTGATACAAAGCATTACACAGAGATAACTGATCTAGCGCATGTAATGGTTGGACATATTGGGGTCAGGTGAGAACACTGACCCTTTACAACCTGTGTCAGGGGAAGGATCACACATGCCGGGTTAGGACATTTCTGAATCTTTGCTCCCATCTGACGGCTGCTTATTCCCCCTTGCTATTGTTAGCACACGCACAGGAAAGTGTATACGGGGACTCATGAGGAATATCTGCCGGCCAACAGCTCATATACGGCTCTGGGCAAGTTAGAGGTCACAGAAATTTAAAGGGAATCGGTCAACAGGATTTCACACCCTAACTTATGTGCGCATGTACAAGTTTGTGCACCCCTGGTTACAATTACGGTTATTGTGAACAATTAAGCAAACCGAAGAGCAAATGATCTCTAAAAGGCCTAAAGTTAAAGATGACATTAACATTTTAAAAATTACAAAAAGGAAAAATGGTCTGATGCTAAAATTTGGGCACCCTTGGAGATTTGTGTGCTCAGATAACTGTGACCAAGGTTTCAGTTCTTAATTAGCCTTAATTAGCCTGTTCACTATCATCGTGAGGAAAGCCCAGGTGATGCAAATTTCCCAGGGTTATAAAACCCAGCCTCCTTTAACCTTGTGCCAAAACACAGCAGCCATGGGTTCTTCTAAGCAGCTGCCCAGCACTCTGAAATTGAAAATGATAGAGGTCCACAAAGCAGGAGAAAGGCTGTAAGAAGATGGCAAAGCATTTTCAAGTTGCCTTTTCCTCAGTTCGAAATGTTATTAAGAAATGGCAGCTAACAGCAACAGTGGAGGTAAAGATATGGTCTGGAAGACCAAGCAAAATTTAAGGAAGAGCTGCTCGTAGGATTGCTAGAGAGGGAAATCAGAACCTCGGCATGATTGCAAAAGACCTTCAGAAAGATTCAGCAGACTCTGGAATTATGGTACATTGTTCTACTGTTCAGAGACCACTGCACAAATATGGCCTTCATGGAAGAGTCATCAGAAGAAAACCTCTCCTGCGTCCTCACCAAAAAAATAATGGTCAGAAGTATGCAAAAGAACATCTAAACAAGCCAGATGTATTTTGGAAACAAATCCTGTGGACAGTTTATGTTAAAATAGAACTCTATGGTCACAATGATCAAATTTATGTGTGGAGAAAAAAAGGCACAGAATTTCAGGAAAAGCACAGCTCACCAACCATTAAGCATGGGGGTAGATCAATCATGCTTTGGGGTTGCATTGCCGCCAATGGCACGGAGAACATTTCATGGGTAGAGGGAAGAATGGATTCAATAAATTTTCAACAAATTCTTGATGCAAACATAACACCATCTGTAAAAATCTGAAGGTGAAAAGAGGAAGAGGATGGCTGCTACAAGAGGATAATGATCCTGAACACAAATCCACAATAGACGACCTCAAAAGGCTCAAACTGAAGGTTTTACAATGGCCCTCACAGTCCCCGGATCTGAGCATCTTTGAAAATCTGTGGCTAGACCTCAAAATAGAGGAAGCATGGGATTAATATTTTACCTGATGAACGCTTTTCTCAAGCCGAAACGCGTTGTTTTTACTTGGTACATTTAGAATAAAAACATGTTTTAAATAAGCCTATCACGTTTCCATTTTCGGGAGCGCCGGCAACAGATTTCTGCTTCTTTTCAGAGATCATTTCGTCTTCAACTAGCTTAACTGTTCACAATAACATTCATTTTGACCAGCGGTGCACAAACTTTCACATGCCACTGTAGCTCTTTCAAAAGACAAGTCCAACAATACCTTGCAGGTCCAGCCCATTCCTCTGCTACTGAAAAATCAGTGTATGAATGTATATGCAAATGAGGATAAAGTGCTATGGTAGATCTGAAGCCTCTGTCACTCCAGCTCTATTCCCTGCCCAGCGCCGCCTCACTGACAGCCACTTATCTCTGTAATTAAAGGCAGAGGAACCATCAGACAGATTCCCTTTCTGGCAACTTGATCTCATTTGACAGAGAATGTGACAATCTGCCAGTACGGTAACTTAAAACTAAAAACAATTTTGTCTTATCCACGATAAATCACTGAGTCCGAAGTGCCGGCCACTAGGAGTTTCCCTTCTGTCTAATTTGCTGTCCACTGACTTGTCAAGTGTAATCTGTTTATAGCAGAAGAGGGCTGTGGAGGAAACAGTGCTGGAAACGCAAGTCACTGCACCTATGGTTCTGGCAGAATCCTGATGAAGGGGTGCTTTCTGACTCTGGATTTGTCCTCCAACTCAGGACTGTCCAGCAGATTGATTTCTACACCTGAAAACCCCTATTAAACACGTTCTTGCTCTGGAGGACTTAGAAGCCCATTGATTTCAATGGTAGAGAAGTAATTCCTCAACTGCCCTGCGGGGGCGCTGTATTGTAACACCAATTCTCAAATCCACAGATGCTGCAGCAATGGTGCACTCAGGAAGATCTGGTTGTCACTACTTGTGATATATTAATGTTTGGCCCCTGGTAAAGGTGGAAAATGTTCCTGGGTTATTATTGTCTGCGGAGAGCGTCTTGGCTCCCGTATAAGAGACTGACTTGTGAGGGGGCTTCAGCCAAATATAGGAGCAGCGGCCCACCCTGCATGTCCCTTGTAACCTGAGCTCACATCACACGTACACCATGTTACATGGGACTGACCAGTGTGTTCCCCGGGGAGGATATCTCAGATTTTACCTTATATGCTCTGATCGCAGAGCCCAGTGCACAAAATATCCCCCCCCCCATCCCCCGCAGCAAAACTGGACCTGGAAGATAAACTCCAGGAAGAAAACCCCATAAGGGGGACATCACTGCCCACCCTCCAAAAAACATCAAGAAGTACAACCTCTTGTATCGAGGTCCTAATTGTAAGGGGTCCGGAGTAGTAACCCATAGGCAAGCGCCTCTGGCGGCAATGTGTCTCCTGGCGGCAATGTGTCTCCTGGCGGCAATGTGTCTCCTGGCAGAAGAAAAATCAAAGATCTGAAATTATCCCAAGCGAGTGACACTTGGGCTTGGTACTGTGATGCCACGACATACGTAGCCTGGCACGGGAGGCGACGGGACGGCGCGGGCGCCTGTGCTATATCAGGCAGCTAATCCTTAGTTTTCACAGTCCGGGCGGGACAGCATGTAATTTGGGCTCGATGGCGGCCGTCTGATGTGCAGTGACTGCACCAATGAGCCGGATCTGGGAGCTGGCACCACGGACGGGCTTATAATGACAGTGTGCTGGGTGCCAGCCGCGTGGGCAACAATGCAGAGATCTAATCTGCCACAGTCTGCTGCCTCCGGCGCCCTATGCCAGCGCTCCGGCCACATCGCTGCGCTTACCAACTAGCCATGCCAGCGGTAAAGGGTTAACCGTTCTGCCCAGTGCCACCTCCCATTTATATGGGTGACCATTAACAGATTTTGCATTCAATTCCTCACTAAGATCTCCGCTTGGTGTCCCCACTACTCACAGCTGAAGGTTTGTCACAATTGTCTCTGAGCTGAATACACAGGCTGCACAAGTCTCTGCCTGTTCTTACAGTTAGTAACAATGTATCAATCTGGAGAAGAACAATGGTAACCATCGCTCACATCTCCTACAGGATAATTGTGGCAGCGTTCTTCATAAGACAGCGCCACACCAATCCACAGGTCGTGTGCGGTATTGCAGCTCGGCTAAATTCACTTTCACTACAATACAAGATGATACGTGGGGGGCGCCAGGAGGAAGCGGACAGGGTCTTGAAACCCCTGAAATGCTTGGATGTAGATTGTGTTTATTTACAAACAGCAAACAGAGATGAGTAAAAATGGTGAAAGTCCTGCAGCAGGCGGCTCAGAAGAGGGCAGCGCTCATTATCCAGCACATGGGCGGGTGCGAGCCAATTAGTGCAGATTCCACCAGATGCAACGGGCCCCCAGGGGCCACTAGTCACATCAGAAGCCACCGCACGTGAGAACGACAACAGGCAAAGTAGTCAAGATGTCTACACCAGCTCAGCAATAAGGGGCTCACCGCTAGGACCCCCAGAACACCACAGCCCGTGGAGCGCCACAACAGTGTCTCCACTCTGGTTCATGGAGGATATTCCTAAGTGTGCACCATCCCCCCCAATAATGGGGTGGTCTTATTTTGTACATTTATGGCACGTCTTCAGTTGTAGGTATGTGCATCCGGCCAGGACTCGCTGCATGCCGGCTCGCTGCATCCGGCCAGGACTCGCTGCATGCCGGCTCGCTCCCCCGGCCAGGACTCGCTGCATGCCGGCTCGCTCCCCCGGCCAGGACTCGCTGCATGCCGGCTCGCTCCCCCGGCCAGGACTCGCTGCATGCCGGCTCGCTCCCCCGGCCAGGACTCGCTGCATGCCGGCTCGCTCCCCCGGCCAGGACTCGCTGCATGCCGGCTCGCTCCCCCGGCCAGGACTCGCTGCATGCCGGCTCGCTCCCCCGGCCAGGACTCGCTGCATGCCGGCTCGCTCCCCCGGCCAGGACTCGCTGCATGCCGGCTCGCTCCCCCGGCCAGGACTCGCTGCATGCCGGCTCGCTCCCCCGGCCAGGACTCGCTGCATGCCGGCTCGCTCCCCCGGCCAGGACTCGCTGCATGCCGGCTCGCTCCCCCGGCCAGGACTCGCTGCATGCCGGCTCGCTCCCCCGGCCAGGACTCGCTGCATGCCGGCTCGCTCCCCCGGCCAGGACTCGCTGCATGCCGGCTCGCTCCCCCGGCCAGGACTCGCTGCATGCTGGTTCGCTCCTCCGGCCAGGACTAGCTGCACGCCGGCTCGCTCCTCCGGCCAGGACTAGCTGCACACCGGCTCGCTCCTTCAGCCAGGACTAGCTGCACGCTGGCTTGCTCCTCCGGCCAGGACTGCGTACTTTTCCGTGCTGCAAGTAGAGCAAGCTTTGCAGCCACCTTCCCTGCGCTCCTCAGAAGCTGCAGTGATGTTGGCCGCATCCAGCAAACCTGGCGCTTACAAGATCTATAGAAAAGAGCTTGTAAGCGGTGGATGCCTTGCTTGAATTGCCGGCCAGCACTCAGACTGCAAAGGTGAATTGCTACGTTCCTTGTTTTTACAAGCAATTTGCATTTTACCATTTGTGATCAGGAGATTAACCCTTTAAATTCTTCAGTAGCGCAAATCTAGTTTGTGACAATATGTCAGCACAGATAACATGTATCCATCTGGAGGGAGAACCTGCAGACTGGACACAGGATGCCACTTTCCCAGCAGCGAGAAGCTTTGGGTTTGTGCAGGGTTTCAATGGAAGCAAGCAGAGATCTAGAAAAAACTGGCAACAAGTTCCCCTACAGACCGTCCATTATATCACAGGACGATGAGCATTTCATTATCTGATGTAAGAGATGTAAAGTAGGCCCAGTTCTGACCAATGGGTGTGGAAAGAGGGAAATTTGTGGAGCCTATTTGCATATTTCTGTTTTGGATGTTTCCAAAGAACGAACACAAAAAGAAAAGTCATGGCGTTTTCTGGGATTTGCGGTTGTGGCGAGGTCACATGAGGACAGGGGGTGCTCCGGATGATGAGGGGTCTGTGCCGGGTACTCAGATTATGGCTCCCGCTGTGGTCTCCACCTGGCTGTGAGCGGCAGGCGGGGGGTCCGGCCTGTGCCCCGCAATGGGGGGCGGCCGCTGATCTCCTGTAGTCACCGTCTCATGCACAGCTGGAAAGGTTTAGTATTAGGTGACATAAGACCACACACACCGAACCTCTGTGGGGGTCCGACACAGGCAGTGGGACGCTATGGGAGCACTTGTAGATGGATGGAAGTTTACAGATTCCAGCAGCACAGAGTATTTCAGGAGAGGAGTGTGCTGTCCCACCCACCCAGGGAGGACAGGGCAAGATATGATCAAGGGAGATTAGGCAAATGGAAGAGCACAGACAGATTCAGCAACAGCAGCACAGAGTATTTCAGGAGGGGTGTACTCATGCTGGGGATCACAGAGGAAAGTACAGTACCAGCAGCACAGAGTATTTCAGAAGAGGGGTGTGCTGTCCACCCACCCAGGGAGGACAGGGCAAGATATGATCAAGGGAGATTAGGCAAATGGAAGAGCACAGACAGATTCAGCAACAGCAGCACAGAGTATTTCAGGAGGGGTGTACTCATGCTGGGGATCACAGAGGAAAGTACAGTACCAGCAGCACAGAGTATTTCAGAAGAGGGGTGTGCTGTCCACCCACCCAGGGAGGAAAGGGCAAGATATGAAAAAGGGAGATTAGGCAGATCACAGAGAGATTCACCAACAGCAGCACAGAGTATTTCAGGAGGGGATGTACTCATGCTGGAGATCACAGAGGAAAGTACAGTACCAGCAGCACAGGAGTTTTCCCACACAGCGTCCGTGATCCGGTGCTGCAGGCTGTAAGATCAGGGCCCGGAGGATGGGTTGCCACGCAGGATGGCAGGGTGCCCTCCAATCACATACAATGGGAGACTCCCTTATCCATCCGTTCTTTCGGGGCCTCCTGGTTCACATGACAACTACAAGGAAAAAAAGACAGCAACGTATATTCCCAGGTAGAAAACAAAGCCTATAAGTGCTTGGTGCAGAGCTGCAGTGTAAAGCATGACGGAGAGAAAGCAGCACCCCGAGCCTGTGGTCAGATCGTCATACTGCAACAGATAATGTATATATGAGCTGAAGTTGCGGATCATTGCTGTGTCCTCATGGAGCAGGACTGTAGTGTAAAGCAGGGAGGAGAGACCCTCACTGCAGGAGGACTTGCACAGCCCCCTAATATAGCAGCCATGAGCCGATTCCTGCATTACAGGCTCCGGCTACAATGGCCGGGATCAGAGCGGACCCCGATCTCGGCTGGTGGACCCCATGTTATGGCACTTGGAAGTTGGGAATAAAGAAAAACAAGAAAACTTAACTGCTTTGCCAGGAAGGGGTTAACCTTGTTGTGTCACCATCCTAAGACTGATGGGTGCCCCCCATGTGACGGCGCCCCCCGCTACACCAGGGCACGGCACAGCTGCACGGTAAAGAAAGAGGGCGCCGCGAGGGTCCGCATAGTACATAAGGCTGAGGGTGGGCATCTGAACACTGGCAGCGCCACCTCACACCGTGCTGCCGCCACTTCTATGTCCGGTACGAAAAGGGGGGAATAAAGCGACCCCCAACCCGCAGTGATAAGGGGTCCGATACCAAAGACCACTCCGACAATCAGGCGTCACTAACCCACAGTCTGCGCTCACCGAACCCTCGCTGGCAGGCATAGCCCCCATGCTTTAGGTAATAAGGGTCCGGGAACAGAACCAGGGGCCGGGCACCAGATAAAGGACCCAAACCCATAAACATACCCCCACTGGTGTCCGCTCCACAGCACAGCAGGATTTGCTCTCAAAAGCGCATAAGATCCCTCTGTAGTGGGCTCCGGCCGGACCCCCGATGTGGCGAGGCTCGTCTATCCCTGGGATTTCCCTCCTATCAGAAGGGGGGAACTTTCCTACGTTTTGCGGACGTCACAGGTTTTCCCGTCCGGGATGGAGCGTGATCAGTAAATCCGGGAGAAATCTGCAGCGCGACTCACAGCGCCGCACGCTCTACTCGTGTCTGCTGTGCAGGGGGGACGGAGCGCTCCGCCACCGGAGCAGGGAGAGGGGGCGACGCTGCTTATAGAGCAAGACATTCGCTTCCTAACATACCCCCAGATGTAGCAGAGCTCAACCTGCAGTCCTACGTAAAATCAGAACTTACCCGGCACTGCTACATCTGACACTCAGTTGTGTCAGGTCACAGATTCCAGACCCAATCCTCATGGGCAGCAGTTTGCCAACTGTAGTGAAAGTCTATACCGCAGCTCCAGAATTACATTCATGAAGCAGGTGGATCAGGATGAACAGGACATTGCATTCATAATAAAAGCCTGCACAGAGCAGTCAGCTCTGCTGCATCCGCCATGTACAGAGGATCCAGGAACCAGAGCGAGGGTCTCCAGGCATTTCCTGCCCTTCTCCCTCTCGGGTCTGTCTTCAATTAGTGATGTCAATGCCAGACCCCCAAAAAAACGAGCGCAGGGCGTCCCACAAGGGAGCGCAGGGCGTCCCACAAGGGAGCGCAGGGCGTCCCACAAGGGAGCGCAGGGCGTCCCACAAGGGAGCGCAGGGCGTCCCACAAGGGAGCGCAGGGCGTCCCACAAGGGAGCGCAGGGCGTCCCACAAGGGAGCGCAGGGCGTCCCACAAGGGAGCGCAGGGCGTCCCACAAGGGAGCGCAGGGCGTCCCACAAGGGAGCGCAGGGCGTCCCACAAGGGAGCGCAGGGCGTCCCACAAGGGAGCGCAGGGCGTCCCACAAGGGAGCGCAGGGCGTCCCACAAGGGAGCGCAGGGCGTCCCACAAGGGAGCGCAGGGCGTCCCACAAGGGAGCGCAGGGCGTCCCACAAGGGAGCGCAGGGCGTCCCACAAGGGAGCGCAGGGCGTCCCACAAGGGAGCGCAGGGCGTCCCACAAGGGAGCGCAGGGCGTCCCACAAGGGAGCGCAGGGCGTCCCACAAGGGAGCGCAGGGCGTCCCACAAGGGAGCGCAGGGCGTCCCACAAGGGAGCGCAGGGCTGCACAGCTGCTCCGCGTTAGCGACGTTTACTGGTATTGTCCCCGTGATACGGAGTCAGTGGAGAGTAACCGGTGATCGGTGCAGCGCCATATACCAGGTGCAGGAACTTTTATTGCATTTAAAAAAATAAATAGACAAAATTTGCAATTTTTTTTTTTTGTTTCAAAGTATTTATTTTTCACTATAGGACAAATTTTATTAAAGACTTGTAATATAAATATTCCATATATTCAGTTTCATTTTTCAAAGTTCAGGTCTCCATTGTTTTCAATGGGGTTGGGGTACAAGTTCTGGCACCTGAACTTTTGGAACCCGGCTGAGACCAGCTCTGTAGGCCGATAAACTGACACACTAACAATGTAACAAACCATCAGCAGGGAAAGAACTGTCCACACTGGATACATTGTAACAAAACATTAGTTCTGGCAGACAAACTCCCCAGCCTGGTACGTGGCGGCCATATAACAGCCGGCCAGGTCCAGCGGAGCCGGCGTCATCCTCACTGACCACAGCGGTGTTACATTAGTTTGTTACAATGTATCAGTGCAGGGAGTTTTTATCAATCAGGACATTATAAAGGGGCGACAAGTGTAACAAATATCGATGACGACAGCCATGTATCTGCTCCCTCCGTGGGACGGCGGCGTTATTGTCGCCCGCAGCCGCCATGTCAGCAGAGGAGGAGCGCGTTCATTCACAACCTCCACAGAGAGCCATTGTTCTGCTCCTGAAGGATGTGAGGAGGAGAAGGGTTTAACGAGAGGAGCGGCCGGCGTTACTGGCCGGGGATCATGGACGCTCATCCGGCAGGACGGGAGGATTACGGTCACACCGGAGATCACAGCCCAGCGTACCCAGTGTGTGACCACGGCAGGACGGCTGAGGGTGTCGGACGCACGGAATTACTGAAAACGACCTGAACCGTCCCCATAACAAGGAAACGCAGGACGTCGCCCCCAACGGGTCTCCGGACGGTCGCCCTCTAGTGAGTCAAATGCTGCCGAGAAGACAGGGGACCAGAAGTGATTGGGACCCCCATGTGCATGTATGACCTCGACTCCATTCTGCTCTTTGGGGACCCCAACCACCAATTAAGAGAATGAGGGTCCTAAAATCCCATGAGAATGGAGGGGCACTGAGCAAGTACGAGCACCACCACTCCATTCTCACTGGGGGGCCCAGTGGTCGAACCCCCAGAAGTCGCCCATTCATCACCGATCCTGTGCTGGATATCCCCATTTATACAGTGATCGCCAGGGTGCAGGTCATCACTGCCTGGTGGGGGATCCGGGATCAGCGGCAGCCTGAGAGCAGCCCACCTGCCATCACAGTGGTCAGATGACCAAGCCCCCCTATAATTGGTGATCAAACCCCCTCCCCTGCGATCAGGGATGACACCATTGCCTTACACACAGGAGCGGTGCCTGTCGGAGCCCCCGTTACATCACTGACAGCTCAGGCCGCCCCGGGGCCATGGGATACAGCTGCACTTTGATGAGCGCTGCTCCGGACCGGCAGAATATAAGGAAAACAGAGCAAAAAAAAAAAAAAGGGAGAATATTCCGGCCCCGGCAGAGGAGGAAGCAGATTTACATACAGACGATGCAGCATTTCATTGTTGGGCGCGGAGGAGATTCTCGCTCCTCGGAAACACAATGTCCCAGCGTTACTGAGAAATGATGGGCAGAAGAGCAGGAACGAGATCTGCCCGTCCGGGAGGACAGACGTCACCAAGGTCACAGGCGGAAGAGGCGCCAACATGGGCTCAGACCGTCCTGAAATACTCTGTGCTGCTGGGAACAGCTCCTCACACCAATGCTCAGTACAAAGATCAGCACATCCCCCTCCTGTAATACTCTGTGCTGCTGGGAACACAGCTCCTCACAACAGTGCTCAGTACGAAGATCAGCACATCCCCCTCCTGTAATACTCTGTGCTGCTGGGAACACAGCTCCTCACACCAATGCTCAGTACGAAGATCAGCACATCCCCCTCCTGTAATACTCTGTTCTGCTGGGAACACAGCTCCTCACAACAGTGCTCAGTACGAAGATCAGCACATCCCATCCTGTAATACTCTGTGCTGCTGGGAACACAGCACCTCACAACAGTGCTCAGTACGAAGATCAGCACATCCCATCCTGTAATACTCTGTGCTGCTGGGAACACAGCTCCTCACACCAATGCTCAGTACAAAGATCAGCACATCCCCCTCCTGTAATACTCTGTGCTGCTGGGAACACAGCTCCTCACACCAATGCTCAGTACAAAGATCAGCACATCCCCCTCCTGTAATACTCTGTTCTGCTGGGAACACAGCTCCTCACACCAATGCTCAGTACAAAGATCAGCACATCCCCCTCCTGTAATACTCTGTTCTGCTGGGAACACAGCTCCTCACACCAATGCTCAGTACGAAGATCAGCACATCCCCCTCCTGTAATACTCTGTTCTGCTGGGAACACAGCTCCTCACACCAATGCTCAGTACGAAGATCAGCACATCCCCCTCCTGTAATACTCTGTTCTGCTGGGAACACAGCTCCTCACACCAATGCTCAGTACGAAGATCAGCACATCCCCCTCCTGTAATACTCTGTTCGGCTGGGAACACAGCTCCTCACACCAATGCTCAGTATGAAAATCAGCACATCTCATCCTGTAATACTCTGTGCTGCTGGGAACACAGCTCCTCACAACAATGCTCAGTATACAGATCAGCACATCCCATCCTGTAATACTCTGTGCTGCTGGGAACACAGCTCCTCACAACAGTGCTCAGTACGAAGATCAGCACATCCCATCCTGTAATACTCTGTGCTGCTGTGGAACACAGCTCCTCACACCAATGCTCAGTACGAAGATCAGCACATCCCATCCTGTAATACTCTGTTCTGCTGGGAACACAGCTCCTCACAACAGTGCTCAGTACGAAGATCAGCACATCCCCCTCCTGTAATACGCTGTGCTGCTGGGAACACAGCTCCTCACACCAACGCTCAGTACAAAGATCAGCACATCCCCCTCCTGTAATACTCTGTGCTGCTGTGGAACACAGCTCCTCACACCAACGCTCAGTACAAAGATCAGCACATCCCCCTCCTGTAATACGCTGTGCTGCTGGGAACACAGCTCCTCACACCAATGCTCAGTACAAAGATCAGCACATCCCCCTCCTGTAATACTCTGTGCTGCTGGGAACACAGCTCCACACACCAATGCTCAGTACGAAGATCAGCACATCCCATCCTGTAATACTCTGTGCTGCTGTGGACCTGTCAGCCTCTGTCCTAGGCTAGAATCATCGCTCTTCTGGGGGAAGCAGAACGTTTCTCATACAGGACACTTTACAGGGAATCACATTAATCATGGAAAACGCACAAAATGCAACATAAGCTGTAATGAGACGGCGAAGGAGATATATACACTACACACGTATATTGCACACACACTGCCATACATCGTGTATAGTGCAGACATACAGGGGGTAAATAAGGATTTGATACGCTGCCAATTTCACAAGATTTCCCACCTACAAAGAACGGAGAGGTCTGTAATTTTTATTATAGGAACGCTTCACCCAAGACACAGAATGGAAGAATAAAAACAAGAAAAATCACATTGTATGATATTTAGATAATTAATTTGCATTTTATTGCATGAAATAAGTATTTGATTACCAACCAACCAGCAGGAATTCTGGCGCTTTGTGTCTCAAACATTACCATTAGTAGCACATGACGCTGTCATGGATTCAAATCCTGCAGGGCACGCAAAGTCTCCCAGCTCACTCCAGAACACGTCCAGGCATGTTTGAAGTTCTCCAATGACCATCTGGATGATCCAGAGGAGGCATGGGAGAAGCTCATGTGGTCAGATGAGGCCAAAAAAGAACTTTTTAGCATCAACTCCACTCGCCATGTTTGGAGGAAAAAGAAGGGAGAGTACAAGTCCAAGAACACCATCCCAACCGTGAAGCATGGTGGGGGAAACATACTTTGGGGGTGCTGTTATGCAACTGCACCCTATTGAAGGGAGGATGGATGGGGTCATTTATCATAAGATCTTGACCAACAACCTCCTTCTCTCAGTAAGAGCATTGAAGGTTGGTCGTGGCTGTGTCTTCCAGCATGAGAATGACTCGAAACACACAACCTGGGCAACTAAGGAGTGGAACACATACATAGCTATACATCGCAAAAAAAACTCACCTACCACCGGCCGTCGTGAAGCTTTAACACTACCTGAAACAAAGAATAACGGAATTAGCTCTTTGTCACCTCCATCAGGAAAATATTGCAAAGTATCAGTCACAAAGACCCCCATAATGGGGATGCCTAGGACATAAGGTCCGCCCTCAGACCCCCTCGCTGATCGCCAGTTTGAAGGGCTCGCCATTACAATTACATGTCGGGTTATAGGCGGTTGGCGATTTCAGAGTGACCCCCTGACCAGTATGGAGGGAGCTGGGAAGGGGGCACCCGACCACCCAGATCCCCATTCTTGGACCCCCTCCCCATCGATCATTTTTAGAGGGAGGATTAACCCTTTAACCCCACAGCATTTTCATTTACTTCGAGACGCACGTATACTGGAAATGATAAAAACAATAATTCCCATCACAGGACTGGAGAACGGAGTATTAAATACAGTAAAAGCTCGTTAATACCGGGATGAACTTCAGATTATTAAAACCTTGAGGTCTAGGACCGAGACCAATCATGGACTGGAAACTTTGTGGAAAATAAGTAAAACATGGTGGCAGAAGAACAACAAGATTAAGCGTCATCGGCCATCAGAGGGATCTGTAACCACGACCCGTGGTGCACCGCCGATCAGGGCCGACCGTCAGGGGAACACGTCTACCTCTGCTAAATGTGAGCACCTCGCCGTGAGCTCTGCAGGAGGCACAGGCCACCATCCCGAGGGTGGGACAATCCCCTCATTTTGGGCTGGTAGCCAAGGCATTCCTGGCGCCCACTCTCCGGAGAGCGTGCCAGGCCGGTGTACCCGCTCTGGGCCAGAACACATCACATTTCCACTTGCGGAGAGGTGTGGAAAGTAAAAGATTGGACTTGAGGAAACCCCACACAATGCGCCACCTGAAGAAGCTCCGGACGTGTGGGAAACTGATAACGCCAGCGCGGCTCCCGACAGGCAGCTATGGCCACCTGCGCCCCGTAGTGCCCCATTACCCCATGTGCCCCCTTAGCACCTGCTCAAGGGTCTACAAAGGAGCCGCATACCGGGCTGTAAATCCACGTGAGGTCGAACTCGCAATCAGTGGTCATAAAAAGTCAGAAAGTCAAAGAATCCGTGTTCTACAGATCTCACAAGACGAGCTTCATTAAAGGTTCAGTCACTGCTTCCCCAAGGTTATAAACAAAGTAAGAATGTGCAGGAAGAAAAGCAGTCCCCAGCGCTGCGCAGATGCCCCGGAGCGCTGCGCAGATTCCCACAGAACGAGCAGAAAGTCACCGCGCTCCTCACCACAAGATGTACTACATGCAGGTGAAAGGTAAAGCAGTGCCCCCCATAGAGAGTGCAGAGAAGTATTCACCCCCCCAAACTCAGACTAACCCCACCAACTGTGCACATGTGCAGAGGGCTGTATTATAGTAGTTATATTGTTATACATAAGAGCAGTATTATAGCAGTTATATTCTTGTACATAGGAGCAGTATTATAGTAGTTATATTCTTGTACATAGGAGCAGTATTATAGTAGTTATATTCTTGTACATAGGGCAGTATTATAGTAGTTATATTCTTGTACATAGGAGGCAGTATTATAGTAGTTATATTCTTGTACATAGGGCAGTATTATAGTAGTTATATTCTTGTACATAGGAGGCAGTATTATAGTAGTTATAATCTTGTACATAGGGGCAGTATTATAGTAGTTATATTCTTGTACATAGGAGCAGTATTATAGTAGTTATATTCTTGTACATAGGGCAGTATTATAGTAGTTATATTCTTGTACATAGGAGGCAGTATTATAGTAGTTATAATCTTGTACATAGGGGCAGTATTATAGTAGTTATAATCTTGTACATAGGGGGCAGTATTATAGTAGTTATATTCTTGTACATAGGGGGCAGTATTATAGTAGTTATATTCTTGTACATAGGAGGCAGTATTATAGTAGTTATATTCTTGTACATAGGGGGCAGTATTATAGCAGTTATATTCTTGTACATAGGAGCAGTATTATAGTAGTTATATTCTTGTATATAGGGGCAGTATTATAGTAGTTACATTAATCACTATAGGGGGGTTTAGCGCAGTATACGCAGATTCTGTCTGCAGACAATCATTTTGTGCTGACTGTTGTCGCTTCCCTCCTTACAATGTGCATTACTCATGGATGTGTCAGTTAATCCTTAAATTTGGACAATAAATTAAATCTGTTCTTCGTTCTTAAGAATTAAGTGATCTGATGAATGCAAAAAAAAAAAAAGGAAAAATAAAAGCAGTATTTGATACACTGCCGCGTTTTCCCACCTAGAGGGAATGGAGAGGTCTGTAAGTTTTATTGTAGGTACACTTCAATTATGAGAGACAGAATCTAAAAATAATATCCAGAAAATCACGTTGTAGAATTTATACATAATTAATATGTATTTTTTTGCAGGAAGTATTTGATACAATAGAAAAACAGAACTTAATATTTGTATAGAAACTTGTTTGCAGTTACAGAGGTCAGACGTTTCCTGTAGTTCTTGACCAGGTTTGCGCACTCTGCAGCAGGGATTTTGGCCCCCTCCTCCATACAGGTATACTCCAGATCTTTCAGGTTTTGGAGCTGTTGCCGGGAAAGTTTCAACTCCCTCCAAAGATTTTCTATTGGATTCAGGTCTGGAGGTTGGATAAGACACTCCAGGACCTTGAAATGTTTCTTACGGAGTCACTCCTTAGTTGCTCTCACTGTGTGTTTCGGGTCATTGTTATGCTAGAAGACCCAGCCACAATCCAACTTCAATGTTCTTACTGAGGAAAGGAGATTGTTGGGCAAAATCTCGTGATACATGACCCATCCATCCTCCCTTCAATACGATGCAGTCGTCCTGTCCACTTTGCAAAAGAAGCACCCCCAAAGTATGATGTTTCCCCCACCATGCTTCATGGTTGGGACGGTGTTCCTGTAGTAGTGTGCTCATCCTCCTTCCTCCAGAGAGTGAAGTTGAGACCAAAAAGTTTTATTTTGGTCTCGTCTGAACATATGACCTTCTCTTATGCCTCCTCTGGATCATCCAGATTGTCATTGGGGAACTTCAAATGGGCCTGGACATGTGCTGGCGTGATAAGGGGGACCTTGTGTGCCCTGCAGGATTGTAATCCATGACGGCGTAGTATGTTACTAACGCTAATGTTTAAGACTGTGGTTACAGCTCTCTTCTGGTCACTGACCAGGTCCTCCCGTGTAGTTCTGGGCTGATTCCTGACCTTTCTCAGAATCATCCTTACCCCACGAGGCGAGATCATGCATGATGCCCCAGACTGAGGAACATTGACAGTCATCTTGTGTTTCTTCCAGTTTCTAATTTTAGTGCCATCAGTTATTTCCTTCTATCCAAGCTGCTTGCCCATCGTCATGTAGGACATCACAGCCTTGTGCAGGGCTACAATTTTGTCCCGGTGTCCTAAGGCAACTCTTTGGTCTTGGCCATGGTGGAGAGGTTGGAGTGTGATTGTGTGGACAGGTAACAAGTTCATACTGGTGCAATTAGTCCAGGTAACGAGTGCAGAGTAGGAGGCTTCTTACAGAAAACTAACAAGTCAACTAACAGGTCTGTGAGAGCCAGAATTCCTGCTGGTTGGTTGGCGATCAAATCCTTATTTCATGCAAGAAAATGCAAATTAAATATGTAAAAATCCTATAATGTGATTTTCTGTTTTTTTTTTTTATATTAGATTCTGTCTTTCACAGGTGAAGTGTACCTACGGTAAAAATTACAGCCCTCTCCATTCTTTATAGGTCGGAAAACTTGCAAAAATGGCAGTGGATCAAATACTTACTATTCCCCACTGTGTATAATTTTTTTTTAGAGATAGTGGGAATATACATAAAAGCTGGCAAAAACTGAGTAATCAGTGAAGTCTTGGAAGAAGGTTACAATCATATATTAGGAGTTCATTATAGACGCAGGATGACATACTGCCCCCACATTAATGGGAATCCAGATGGTGAGCGCCTCAGCGAGGGAAAGCGCGTCAGCACGGCTATAGATACCTCCGTGTCGTCCGCTCGCTGGGCACATGTATTTATATGTCAAAATAAATAGTAGAGAAGGTCTTGGCTCGCGCTCTGCTTTGGAGACCCCAAGCGTTTTCTGGCAACATCGAGAGCAGCAAGAACAGACTCCTTCAGTACCCGAGCCAACTCACCAGCCTTCAGCTCATCACAGAACCTGACCTGGGGTGTAAAGCTCAGGACGACACAGGAATCTGCAAGAGTTCCTGTGTGAACCAAGAAGAGCTCGGCTGCCAAATCAGGAGGGTCAGCAGTTCCCAGGAACCAAAAAGTGGCTTCATTTTAACGCACAATAAAAACAAACAAAAGGAGCAGTATTATAGCAGTTATATTCTTGTACATAGGGGCAGTATTATAGTAGTTATATTCTTGTACATAGGGGCAGTATTATAGTAGTTATATTCTTGTACATAGGAGCAGTATTATAGTAGTTATATTCTTGTACATAGGAGCAGTATTATAGTAGTTATATTCTTGTACATAGGGGCAGTATTATAGTAGTTATATTCTTGTACATAGGGGCAGAATTATAGTCGTTATATTCTTGTACATAGGAGCAGTATTATAGTAGTTATATTCTTGTACATAGGGGCAGTATTATAGTATATTCCTGTACATAGGGGCAGTATTATAGTAGTTTTATTCTTGTACATAGGGGCAGTATTATAGCAGTTATATTCTTGTACATAGGAGCAGTATTATAGTAGTTATATTCTTGTACATAGGGGCAGTATTACAGTAGTTTTATTCTTGTACATAGGGGCAGTATTATAGTAGTTATATTCTTGTACATAGGAGCAGTATTATAGTAGTTATATTCTTGTACATAGGAGCAGTATTATAGTAGTTATATTCTTGTACATAGGAGCAGTATTATAGTAGATATTCTTGTACATAGGGGCAGTATTATAGTGGTTATATTCTTGTACATAGGGGCAGTATTTTGTAGTACTTAGTCATATTTCTATGACTTATGCATCTATAATCAGTTTTTAGGATATAACAAACTACGATAACCTGGAGGATATTTCCAAACAGAAACATACTTTTGTTTGTTAAGTCTCTTAAAATATAAATACTAGAACACGACCTGCCTACATTTTGCCTTGCACATACATTTATTCAGGCAATTGCTGCTAGACTTTGTACAGATCGACTGCACAGTGCAATAGGCGGTCTGTGAATGGAGGGGGCTGGGGACGACTTCAAAGGCATTCCAAGTATCTGGTGAGGATGAGGAGGGAATTACTGGCACAATACTGGCCCCTCAGAGCCCAGCTGCCAGCTCAGAGCCGGTATACAGCCCGGGCCGGAGAACAGTGGCCCACATTCCTAGCACAAGCTTTTCTCTGCTTCATTGATGTTCCTCTTCCTTTCTCCATTCACCACGGAGGGGACATGTACATAGATAAAGTGACTATGGGACACCAAAGACATAAGAAGGGAGGACATGAGGGCGAGTTCACACACTGCGGTTGGCCTCATTCCTGAAGGTTAATACTCGCTCTACAGAACAATGAATCCGAGCCGTGCCACCAGCAGAAGACTCGACCACGCGGCTTGTCCAGAGCTACCATGCTTGGTGGTCGATGACGTTGGGTGCACAGGTGAAATTCTTAGTCTGTATTTCTTTCTTCCAGAAAACAAGTTATTGTGGGCGATTGACCCTGGTGCCATCTCTCGACCGGACACAACACTCAAAGTCAAACATTTGAAGCCATTTCTATAGTTTACGAGAAGGAAACGTCCAAGTGGCTGCAGGAGGCTTCACGAGGAATCCAGAGGCCAAATATTAGGAATTCTGAAGGGTCAACAAGACATTTGTAGTCAAATCTGTGTTGATCCAGAAGTCGGGAGCTCTTCTCACCAACGTGGTTCCACTTGTTCCTCCTCGGTGTATTGCGGTGGCTTTTGTGCGCCCATATAAAGTTACCAAGAAGTGTCCTTACCACTGATCTAATGACTTGGAATGGATAGTCCTCGTCCTTCAAGATCGGTTCCTTAGACCCAAGGTCAGGGTTGGACAAGCACCTATAAAATACTATTAGGAGCCCCAGAAATCACTAGAGCAAGGGTCCATTTGTTGCACCACACTCCACAATCTGTGATGGATCAGCCCCATTTAAAGGGAGCTGTCCATTTTAAAGACAAATTGGGGAACAACCATGACAGAACAAGCATCACTGTTTCGTTGATGGACCTGTCTATCTAGCACTTGATTTTCACTGCTTTTTTCGATTACAGGGAAGCAGCAGGGTGGTCTCATTTAAGTGACCGCTGCAGCCGATCCCTAAACTCAGTATTCTACTGTTCTGAGCATGTGTTGTAAACATCAAGTCACCATCGAAGCCGAAGACCAGCGAAGCAGTCAGGGCTTTGACAAGTCATTAGTATTTTGGCGTTTTACATGTCCACGTTCTCCGCAGCGTACTGAAGATTATATCACATAAATGCGATGAAAACGTCCTCAGGTGCAATTTGCATTGTCTATACACTTGGTTTAGTAGATGGGTAGCAAAGAACCTAAAACTGCTTATTTGAGACGTAGGTGCGGTCTCAGGTTTATTTTTTAAGATCCGGATTCAGACCCTGCTGATTCGTTAGTAGAAACCCAAATAGGAACCCGAAAAAAACAAACAGAAAAAAAACCCTCAGGCGTCTGATCCATTTCTTCCTGGTTGCCCTTTGCAGGATCAGAAAGTTCTCCGTGTAACTTGCAAGGTAGGGAATGTTCCATGGGAGCCGTCAAGCTGTCATTCGCATGGACTAAATTTACTAGCTGATCTGGCCTTTCCGACACGGACCCCGGACGAGGGAGCCTGGTATCAATAGCCCGATACTTGGTACGCCTCCAGGAGCGAGCAGAATGACGGCAGCAGCTGGATATGTGCAAGCCCGGGTATTCCTGCCCTTACCGGTCTCACAGTCACCGCCATCCAAGGTCAAAGGATCTGTGAAATCACAAAACCATACAGGAGGAGATACCAAGCGAAGAAGAGAAATGGCGTGTCCTTGGTGGAGGTGATGGAGAAGCCTGGTGCAAGGCAACATCTGAGCACTCCTGAGGACCACCGGCCGGCCAAACAGTCCCAAACCATTCTCCACCATGGCTAAAGGGGGCACCCAATGTGGTGAACACTACATCTTCCAGGTCGGAGATTCTTTACTACTTTGACTGTGTAAGTTACAGGTGAAGCTTTAAATATAACAAAGTTGTGTTCCTAATAGAACCGAAATCTCCGAAACGTCCATCCAACACGTAACACGAGCAAAAGCCAACACAATCCCAAAGATATGAATATGTACTCCCCCCTCCGTACGTAAAGCGTTTGCTACATCCTTTTATAAAATCTGGATATTTCATGGTCTGAGCCCAACGTAAACCATCCAGTGCCAAGACCCTCTTACCCCCCACCCCACCCGTGACTGGTGAGCCAATGTCAATAAGCAAAAACAGGATGGTCCTGGGCTCCGGGGTGACCCACATTAACACGGCATTCCAGCTGTGGCACGGCATGTCCAAATGTTACACAAACACGGCTTTTATAATGGACATGGGAATAGTAAACCTCCGAGGACTGTGAGAACCTCAGCGCCGAACACAACACAAAGCCCAACGTACAGAAGAGCAAAGATCTGCAAGAAGGAGATGTGGGACCCAACATGGCAGCATCCGGCACTATGTATGGTCCAACAAGCACATGCGACCTCTGAAGCCAGTGCACAGGGAAGTGCCCATTATTCAAGTGTATGTCCACTGCCAATGCACATTGTGTAGAAGAAGCGGGAAAACACTAGACCTCATCCGACGCCAGTCCTGTGGCGAGGTCGCTCTACACTTTCCCCGATGCCCACTCCATGGAAAGGCAAGGCCACTTTCCACTTCCCCTGGCACCCACTGTGGCGAGGCCGCTCTACCATTCCCCCCCGTGCCCTCTCTGTGGTGAGGCCGCTCTACACTTCCCCCCGGCACCCAATGTGGCGAGGCCGCTCTCCACTCCCCCCCCGGCACCCACTCTGTGGCGAGGTGAGGCCGCTCTCCACTCCCCCCCCGGCACCCACTCTGTGGCGAGGTGAGGCCACTCTCCACTTCCCCGGCGCCCACTCTGTGGCGAGGCCGCTCTCCACTACTTTTTCCGACGCCCGCTCTGTGGTGAGGCCGCTCTACTTCCCCCAACGCCCGCTCTGTTGCGAGGCTGCTCTCCACTACTTCTCCCGGCACCCACTCTGTGGCGACGCCGCTCTCCACTCCACCTTGTAGAGAGGTGGGGCAGCTCTTCACTTCCCTCACCAGGTAAGGCTTAGGACTTATAACTATGGTCAGCCATGACATGGACGTGTCGGCAGAGCTGAACCCATGGGCCTGATTTTGCAGGACGTTATTTGGGGGCTGCAGCTCGGGGGTCCCTTTTCCTGGTACTGAGATCTAACACGTTATTATCGGAGTGTAATGCAGCTCTGTCCAAACACATTTATGTTAATTATCAGATCCACAAGAAGCTAAAGACAATTCATGTCCACAACCTATAATCACCTAATCCCCAAGTCTTATTTATGCTAATTAGAGCCTGACGGGAGAAGCCGGCTGCAGGAGGACACCGCCGGAGAAGCAGAAACTGCCGGCTGCCCATCTGCACCGTCCCCGGGCCTCAGCGGGGTCCCCATTATCCCAGCACCCTATAGTCACACTTTTTTTTGGACTTGAAGCTGCACTATTGCACTCAGAGCAGCGCTCAGCGCTGGATGGACTTGTAAATTACCACCCTGCACTAATGCCAGGAAGGCATCACTGATCCGGGATATCTGCACTAATGTGATGCCCAGTGTTGTCAACGGGAAAACCCACGTTCCATTGGCTTCAACAGGAGAATTTCTGAAGTGGCTTTAATATGAATAATGCCAAAAACTGACGCTTTCCCCTCTGAATAAGGCTGATCCTCAGGGAAGAATAAACTGAGAATCCGCAGGAAAAACCCCTGAAGATTCTGCAGCGAATACGACGACATGTATTCACCAGGATCGGCCGCGACCACCATTCATCGGTCCCTACACTTCAAAGACGACTTCAGCTCTGGAAATATTAATGAGTAACAGAAGAGCCGGCGGCACAGAGGGGCGGCACGGCTGATCCGCCATCACCGGAGAGGGAATCCCTGAATTACCAACCCTCCCCTGCCCCCATCGCAGCCGGCCGGACAACAAGGAGCACATTCACACAGGGCAGGAAAAATAACTGCACGCCGGACTTTAAACTGCCGGCAATATCGCCCATTGATTTCACAAGGTGAAGTGAACCTTTCCTACACGGCTGTGCAGGATGAAATCTGCGGCATCGGCTCCGTCCTGTGTGAACGCGCCCTTAAAGCTTGGTGCCCGTGGGCTGCGGATCAGTGGCAAAATCCTCATGGGCAAAATATTTTCCACACTTCATCATAAAGGCAAAAAATAAAAAAATAACCACAAAGCCCTGCAACGAAAAAACGGCACGTGTCAGCGCAGGCTAATGGAGCCATGTAATAATCGCGAAGAATTGCCATGGCAACAGCAGAATACCACCCGGGAGGAGAATCCGAGAGTGAGGGCACCGCCTGCTGGTATATACCGTATACCCTGCACTAGGTGGAGGCTACACAAATCCAGTACGGCAGCCAATTCATGGACCCGCAGCACCAGTCATCTCCCACCTGAGAACATGTTGGGGGTTGTAGTAATAGCACAGATTGGTGGGGGGGGGGGCACAGATCTCCATATCGTTCCTTCCTAGGAGGCGCTGATGTTTCGGCCGGACGCCGGGAGTCACGATCATTCACTGCAATCAAAGCTGTCAGACAATGAGTAACAAAACCCAGCGTGAGTCACCTGCAAAACTGGGTCACCGTGCATCCGTGCCAGCCGGCCAGGGCACGTACCGTACCAATGATGCACCTAATCTGCCAGCTGCTCCGAGGCCGGAGCCCAATAATGGGCAGAATTCACCGGCTGCAACAGGGGATCTCTGAGCCCTGAAGAAATGGAGGAAAGTGCACGGGAACACTGCGCGGCTGCGGCACAGATCTGCAAGGGTTGTCGCTAGAGCTCGCACCCCCTTCTGCCATTTGAGACCATGGGTAAAGTTAGGAGGGCGATTGGCATCGAGCCGGGTGGTGCTATAGGAGACCAGTGCGTGTTCACACTGAGCCTCGTGGGCGATTTTCCTCATTCCTGGAGTCATTTCTCCACATTCTCGGCACGTTCCTCCGGTGCAGAGTCGGCATTTCTCCTCTCACCGATACATAAACCAGTCGGAAAACTTCCAAACAAACTGGTCCCATTTTGGATCACTTTTTCCTCCTATGATCTGCGACTTTCCCTTACCTGCAATGTCTGCTGGGGTCCACAGGTGGCCAGAATACACATTATATGGCTGTCCTGGGCTGAGTCTCCCATGTTGGTCACTGAAGCATGGCTTAAGCACCCCATTTCAAAGTGCCGAGACCTTGGAGGCGATGACTATACACCAGAGTAGAGAGGTTTGTGTAATAATGTCGTTACCGCCTCTGAGGAGCAACTCTATCAAAGCGGTCCCTGGAGAAGTGGAAGGAGGCAAACCGGTCACAGCCCCATCCATCAAACTAGCCCTAATGAGACCTCTGAGGCCATTGTGCCCCCACTGTGACTAAACACATTGTCAATGGGACTCAAGTCACCAACAGAAAACCCTCTGGGCGCCATCTGATGCGGATCTCAGGTGTTTGTGCTCCGTCAATAAGGAAATATCTGCATGACCTGGCTTTTATGCGCATTTGTAGCCCCTTCATCAGAAACGAATGCCCCCTGGTCACACTACAAACAATAAAATCCCAGCTTTTTGCTGGAAAAGCTCCTTCAATTATGTTATAATGGATTGCCCCCCAGGTACCCACTTGTACCTGCGGGCCGTTGTGTCCTGTGCGGATATTTATACATCAGGATGGAAATCCCATCAGAAGCCACAAAAGTAACTTTCCATCACAATAGCAGAAAAAGTAACTAATGTAAAGCAGCAAAGTGACCGGAAGGGAAATCCGCGCTCCTCCATATTAACTGCACGCACATTTAATAACGGGGGAGGGGGGTGTGAATATTGGGACCCCACTAACAAATAGCAGGCCACATCAGAGACCCATCCTGGCTTTGGTGGGGGTCCCAGGGATCACCTGTCCTTGGATGGGTCAGGGCTGTTTTCATAGGGATGCTCCAATCATTAAGCAAGATCATCAATATTAGATCAGCGGGGGATCTAGTGGGGGGGGGGGGGGGGGGTTGGTAAACACTCCACACTGAGCCATTCACAGAGCTACAATAGGCTGCAGACACTGCGGGGGCTTATACTGAGACCCCTCCAAGGAAAGGCCATCCACTCAAGTCAGGATGAACCATATTTAGACTGAACGTTCATTATGTGCCAAATATCAGATGAATCCCTGTAACAAATCAGTAGAATACAGCCGCAGCCAAAGGGGGGGGGGGCAGCCGCAGCGGCACAGTGCGCACCGGATCCTACATGACATCAGGATATAACCGGCAGAGGTCGGGAACGTGAGTCACCAGTGATAGGAAGAGGCCGCGAGTCCCGGGCTGATGTCACCTCCAGCAGTGAGGACGGGCGGCTATTGTTGTGCAGGGGAATCGCCATCTGTTACTCTGCCATAATTCCGCTATACAGACAGCCAGCAACAATGTATCACAGAGCGGAGCATCCGCCGCGTAGCACCGCCACGTACCGCGCAGGCTGGGACTTATCCAGAACGACCAGTGCGGAGCGCACACTCCAGCTTGTATCCACCACACAGGGTATCTCATGGGTGCGGTATACACAGGAGAGGACAGCACACATATATACAGCTAGTGCACCATATACACAGAGCAGCAGGGGATGTGCGGTACGTAGGAGCTGCTACACATATACATGACAGCTCATCACAGCTGATACAGCACACGCTGCACTGTACAACAGGTCACAGTATATGCAGGTGACACAGCGCGGTACGCAGGCGACACAGCGCGGTACGCAGGCGACAGCCGCACAGCGCGGTACGCAGGCGGCACAGCGCGGTACGCAGGCGGCACAGCGTGGTACGCAGGCGGCACAGCGCGGTACGCAGGCGGCACAGCGCGGTACGCAGGCGGCACAGCGCGGTACGCAGGCGGCACAGCACATACACGGGCCATGCATCAACACAGCACAGCAGGTCACACAGTGCGGTATATAGGGGCAGTATACAGGGGATATCATACACCATAGTACATAGAGGCCATGTATCGCACAGCACAGCGGGTCACACAGTGCGGTTTATAGGGGCGGTATACAGGGGATACAGCATAGTACATACAGGCCATGTATGGCACAGCACAGCGGGTCACACAGGGCGGTATACAGGGGCGGTATACAGGGGATACAGCACAGTACATACAGGCCATGTATGGCACAGCGGGTCACACAGTGCGGTATATAGGGGCGGTATACAGGGGATACAGCACAGTACACACAGGCCATGTATCGCACAGCGGGTCACACAGTGCGGTATATAGGGGCGGTATACAGGGGATACAGCATAGTACATACAGGCCATGTATCGCACAGCACAGCGGGTCACAGTGCGGTATATAGGGGCGGTATACAGGGGATACAGCACAGTACACACAGGCCATGTATGGCACAGCGGGTCCCGTCTCCCGGTGCAGCAGTGTCGCCGCCTGAGCCGCGCTGCCCGGTGCTGACTACGTGATATAACGGGAATCTCAGCTCTTTGTGCTGTGAGAAGCGGCGCCGCCTCCATCCGCCGCTGCCAGCAGATGCCCCGTCGGCCACCCCCGCAGCTTACCGTGCACCACCCGCTCTCCTGCCGTGCTGCTCCACCGAGGACTGCGTGTCGATACTGCTTCCCCCGCCACCGATCAGCCCGCCTCTGCTGCACGCCCCGCCCCTTTACAGAACACGCCCCTAAACCATGCAATTTATACAGCCACGCCCTACTATGAGTTCCGTCGTCCATACCACGCCCTCTTTTTCGTGTCACACGTCTCTTACGTTTATGGTCCGCCCACCGCTGGTAACCCTGGACGCGCTGATTGGGCGAGGCCCCAGTGAAACTATGTGGCCATCACGTGACCCGGAGCAGAGGAGACCTGAGTGTCCTGAAGTGACCTGGACACCGGGGAGAGAGGGCGGGAAAACCCGGACCACCGGCAGCGGAGACCCCGGGAGCCGCCCTCCTCCACACCGTCACCACGTGCACGGCAAATGTGTGTGTGCGTGCTGAGGTACAGCTGACGGTATCACACAGGACAGGATTAGATACACAGCTCAGCAGTCAGTATCACACAGGAGAGGATTAGATACACAGCTCAGCAGTCAGTATCACACAGGAGAGGATTAGATACACAGCTCAGCAGTCAGTATCACACAGGATAGGATTAGATACACAGCTCAGCAGTCAGTATCACACAGGATAGGATTAGATACACGGCTCAGCAGTCAGTATCACACAGGATAGGATTAGATACACGGCTCAGCAGTCAGTATCACACAGGATAGGATTAGATACACGGCTCAGCAGTCAGTGTCACACAGGAGAGGATTAGATACACAGCTCAGCAGTCAGTATCACACAGGAGAGGATTAGATACACGGCACAGCAGTCAGTATCACACAGGACAGGATTAGATACACAGCTCAGCAGTCAGTATCACACAGGATAGGATTAGATACACGGCTCAGCAGTCAGTATCACACAGGATAGGATTAGAAACACGGCTCAGCAGTCAGTATCACACAGGATAGGATTAGATAAACGGCTCAGCAGACAGTATCACACAGGAGAGGATTAGATACACAGCTCAGCAGTCAGTATCACACAGGAGAGGATTAGATACACGGCTCAGCAGTCAGTATCACACAGGAGAGGATTAGATACACGGCTCAGCAGACAGTATCACACAGGAGAGGATTAGATACACGGCTCAGAAGTCAGTATCACACAGGACAGGATTAGATACACGGCTCAGCAGACAGTATCACACAGGATAGGATTAGATACACGGCTTAGGAGACAGTATCACACAGGATAGGATTAGATACACGGCTCTGCAGTCAGTATCACACAGGAGAGGATTAGATACACGGCTCAGCAGTCAGTATCACACAGGATAGGATTAGATACACAGCTCAGCAGACAGTATCACACAGGAGAGGATTAGATACACGGCTCAGAAGTCAGTATCACACAGGACAGGATTAGATACACAGCTCAGCAGACAGTATCACACAGGAGAGGATTAGATACACAGCTCAGCAGACAGTATCACACAGGACAGGATTAGATACACAGCTCAGCAGTCAGCATCACATGGGAGAGGATTAGATACAGCTCAGCAGTCAGTATCACACAGGATAGGATTAGATACACAGCTCAGCAGTCAGTATCACACAGGATAGGATTAGATACACGGCTCAGCAGTCAGTATCACACAGGAGAGGATTAGATACACAGCTCAGCAGTCAGTATCACACAGGATAGGATTAGATACACAGCCCAGCAGACAGTATCACACAGGACAGGATTAGATACACAGCTCAGCAGTCAGTATCACAGAGGAGAGGATTAGATACACAGCAGTCAGTATCACTCAGGATAGGATTAGGTACATGGCTCAGCAGACAGTATCACACAGGATAGGATTAGATACACAGCTCAGCAGTCAGTATCACACAGGATAGGATTAGATACACAGCTCAGCAGACAGTATCACACAGGATAGGATTAGATACACGGCTCAGCAGTCAGTATCACACAGGAGAGGATTAGATACACGCTCAGCAGTCAGTATCACACAGGATAGGATTAGATACACGGCTCAGCAGTCAGTATCACACAGGAGAGGATTAGATACACGCTCAGCAGTCAGTATCACACAGGATAGGATTAGATACACGGCTCAGCAGTCAGTATCACACAGGAGAGGATTAGATACACGCTCAGCAGTCAGTATCACACAGGATAGGATTAGATACACGGCTCAGCAGTCAGTATCACACAGGAGAGGATTAGATACACGCTCAGCAGTCAGTATCACACAGGATAGGATTAGATACACGGCTCAGCAGTCAGTATCACAGGAGAGGATTAGATACACAGCTCAGCAGACAGTATCACACAGGAGAGGATTAGATACACGCTCAGCAGACAGCATCACACAGGATAGGATTAGATACACAGCAGTCAGTATCACACAGGATAGGATTAGATACACGGCTCAGCAGTCAGTATCACACAGGAGAGGATTAGATACACGCTCAGCAGACAGCATCACACAGGATAGGATTAGATACACGGCTCAGCAGACAGCATCACACAGGATAGGATTAGATACACAGCTCAGCAGACAGCATCACACAGGATAGGATTAGATACACAGCAGTCAGTATCACACAGGATAGGATTAGATACACGGCTCAGCAGTCAGTATCACACAGGAGAGGATTAGATACACGCTCAGCAGACAGCATCACACAGGATAGGATTAGATACACGGCTCAGCAGACAGCATCACACAGGATAGGATTAGATACACAGCTCAGCAGACAGCATCACACAGGATAGGATTAGATACACAGCAGTCAGTATCACACAGGATAGGATTAGATACACGGCTCAGCAGACAGCATCACAGAGGATAGGATTAGATACACAGCAGTCAGTATCACACAGGACTGGAGACATCTACTGAGACTTCTCCCACGTGGAGGATCCACAATGTATTGCAGTAGCAGTAAAATTCTGACCACTGTCCCTTTATGAGGTTATAGCTCCGGAACTCTTCTACAGATCCCACTAATTCTGAGATCGTTTTTTCGTGACATATTGTACTTCATGTTAGTAGTAAAATTTCTTCAATATAACCTGCATTTATTTATGAACACAATGGAAATTTGGCAAATTTAGAAAATTTTGCCATTTTCAAACTTTTATGTTTTGTAGCCTTAAATCAGAGAGATATGTCACACGAATTAGTTAAGAAACAACGTTACCCACATGTCTACTTTACATCAGCACAATTTTGGAAACATAATTTTTTTTGTTATGACCTTATAAGGGTTATAAGTTGACCAGCGATTTCTCATTTTTACAACAAAATTTACAAACCATTTTTTGGGGGGGCCACCTCACATTTGAAGGGAGTTTGGGGGGGTCAATATAACAAAAAATATCCAAAAGTGAAACCATTCTAAAAACTGCATTTAAGAAGTTTATTAACCCGTCAGGTGCTTCATGAGAACTAAAGCAAATGTGGAAGGAAAACATGAACATTTTACGTTTTTCAGAAAAAATTTACTTCGGAACCAGTTTTTTTTTAATTTTCACAAGGGTATCAGGAGACAATGGACCACAAAATTTGTTGTGCAATTTCTCCTGAGTACGCCGATACCCCGTATATGGGCGAAAACCACTGTTTGGGTGCATGGCAGGGCTTAGAAGGGAGGGAGCACCATTTGACTTTTAGAATGCAAAATTGGCGTGGAATCAATGGTGGCGCCATGTCGAGTTTGGAGACCCCCTGATGTATCTACACAGTGGAACCCCTCCAATTCTAACCTCAACACACACCTAACCCTAATTCCAACCATAACCCTAACCACAAACCTAACACAACCATAACCACAACACTAGCCTAACCACAACCCTAACCCTAACTTCAGCCCTAGCCCAACCCTAACCTTAACCCTAACCACAACCCTAGCCCAACCCTAATCCCAACCCTAACCGTAATCCTAACCCTAGCCCAACCCTAACCTTAACTTTAGCCCAACCCCAGTAGCCCAGACCTGGAGAAATTCCAAATCTGGGGGGGCGCTATACACTTATTTCTCAGCTCCTTTAAAAAGCGTTGCTGAGGCATAAGTACCCTTAACTGCCGCCATTAAAAGGCGTATCGGCGGGCGTTAAGGGGTTAAGGATATGGACTTTTTTTTTTCTTAAATGCTTATATTTTGGGCTAAAAATATTTCTTAAATTCGGGTTCCTCGGTTTGCCTTTTAAAAGCTGCTTGTTTTCCTGCCCATTGCTGACTGTCGGTGAAATTGGTCTGATGGAGAGTCTGTAACTCCTTTATCTGTCTTTTTTTTTCTAAGTTTGCAGTGTTTGACAACCCCGTACTCGCTGCGTTCATCCCCGATCAAGTATACAAGTTCCATATTCTGCTGGTTGCTGCTGGTCCCGGCGGTCGGACACCCATGTTGTGGATATGAGAACTTGTTTTCACCAGACAATTAACAAAAAAAAGTTTCTAAAGTTGTCCATATCCTTTAAAGTCCTTGCTGCCTTTAAAAAAAAATAAAAAAATTCAGCATACAAATACAATACGCCATCACTTTTTGATCGACGGGGGGCCGACTGCTATGAGGATAAAGGGTCCATGTGTCTGATGTAGCGAAGTGTCCCCTCCATTGTTTCTTCCTCCATTGCAGACTTCGCCTGTTCATTCTTACATTGGCCAGCGCAGATAAGAAAGTATAACCTTGGTGATATGCGATAATACTGAGCTGTGTATAATGACACTCCTCTGTTTGCTTTCATTGAATGGAAACAATCCTATTAAGACAGAAGACTGACAAACCAATGTGGCCCAGACCCGTTCTTTACAGCAGCAGCAACAATTGCAGTTCCCGGTATGTTTTTTTGCCTTTGTGGGCACAGAACAGATACATAAGTGACCTTTAAGGCCCCCATCGGGTCGGGCTGTTTACTAATCGACCAAGCAGGTTACGTCCTTAGGAAAATCTAATCATAGATGTAGCTGAGGAGCTATTCACACCCCGGCAGTGCTGACGCCAGCGAGGCAGAGGTGGTCATGCTTCTGTAAGGTCACATCAAGATGAATCGCATTATTACTGGTATTAGCAAGTGGATAAACGTCTACGTTTCCCACTCATCGCCAATACGTTACTCAGAGCAAATGACCTGTCTAATCTGCCCATGTATACAAGGCAAATACTCAGGATGGCACAGTGTTCATCGCAATGTTATGTATCAAAATGTAAGAAATATAGAACCTCCAGATGGTTTACTGATCCAGAGACTAAGAAACGATGTAAACAGGGACACTCGGAGGTAGTGATGACTTGTTCACTGTAAGATTGAAATAGGCACTTTTGTCATTGTTATCTAATTTCTCTTTTACAATATATATATATATATATATATATATATATATATATATTTTTTTTTTTTTTTTTTTTTTCCAAAATATCTTTAAAGTTGCAGGTTTAGAGCTTAGTGGGTTTTCCCTCTTTGTTGATGTTCAGAGCTCAGTGGCCTTCTAGAGCTCCAGCGGTTTCTTTTTTTGTGCAGCTGAATGTTCAGAGCTCGGTGAGGGGTTAATGCTTGTTGGGTTGCAGTTTCAGAGATCTGGGTATTTCCTGTTCGGCAAGCAGTGTTCACAGATCAGCAGGTGTTCCCTTCTGTAGGTTTTTAGAGCTCTAAATGTTTCTTTTTTCTGAAGCTTCAGGTTAGAAGCTCATTGATTGTTCCTTGTTTGGGGAGATGCAGGTTCAGACCTCAGTGAGTGTTCCCTGCTTGTGGAGCTGCAGGTTTACACCTCAGTGAGCGTTCCCTCCTTGTGTAGCTGCGGGTTCAGACCTCAGTGAGTGTTCCCTGCTTGTGGAGCTGCAGGTTTACGCCTCAGTGAGCGTTCCCTCCTTGTGGAGCTGCAGGTTCAGACCTCAGTGAGCATTCCCTGCTTGTGTGGCTGCAGGTTCAGACCTCACTGAGCGTTCCCTGCTTGTGGAGCTGCAGGTTTACACCTCAGTGAGCGTTCCCTGCTTGTGGAGCTGCAGGTTTACACCTCAGTGAGCGTTCCCTGCTTGTGGAGCTGCAGGTTTACGCCTCAGTGAGCGTCCCCTCCTTGTGGAGCTGCAGGTTTACACCTCAGTGAGTGTTCCCTGCTTGTGGAGCTGCAGGTTTACACCTCAGTGAGTGTTCCCTGCTTGTGTAGCTGCGGGTTCAGACCTCAGTGAGTGTTCCCTGCTTGTGTAGCTGCGGGTTCAGACCTCAGTGAGTGTTCCCTGCTTGTGGAGCTGCAGGTTTACGCCTCAGTGAGCGTTCCCTGCTTGTGGAGCTGCAGGTTTACACCTCAGTGAGCGTTCCCTGCTTGTGGAGCTGCAGGTTTATGCCTCAGTGAGCGTCCCCTCCTTGTGGAGCTGCAGGTTTACACCTCAGTGAGTGTTCCCTGCTTGTGTAGCTGCGGGTTCAGACCTCAGTGAGCATTCCCTGCTTGTGTGGCTGCAGGTTCAGACCTCAGTGAGCGTTCCCTGCTTGTGGAGCTGCAGGTTTACACCTCAGTGAGTGTTCCCTGCTTGTGGAGCTGCAGGTTTACACCTCAGTGAGCGTTCCCTGCTTGTGTAGCTGCAGGTTCAGACCACAGTGAGTGTTCCCTGCTTGTGTGGCTGCAGGTTCAGACCTCAGTGAGCGTTCCCTGCTTGTGGAGCTGCAGGTTTACACCTCAGTGAGCGTTCCCCGCTTGTGGAGCTACAGGTTTACACCTCAGTGAGCGTCCCCTCCTTGTGGATCTGCAGGTTTACACCTCAGTGAGTGTTCCCTGCTTGTGTAGCTGCGGGTTCAGACCTCAGTGAGTGTTCCCTGCTTGTGGAGCTGCAGGTTCAGACCTCAGTGAGCATTCCCTGCTTGTGTGGCTGCAGGTTCAGACCTCAGTGAGCGTTCCCTCCTTGTGTAGCTGCGGGTTCAGACCTCAGTGAGTGTTCCCTGCTTGTGGAGCTGCAGGTTTACGCCTCAGTGAGCGTTCCCTCCTTGTGGAGCTGCAGGTTCAGACCTCAGTGAGCATTCCCTGCTTGTGTGGCTGCAGGTTCAGACCTCACTGAGCGTTCCCTGCTTGTGGAGCTGCAGGTTTACACCTCAGTGAGCGTTCCCTGCTTGTGGAGCTGCAGGTTTACACCTCAGTGAGCGTTCCCTGCTTGTGGAGCTGCAGGTTTACGCCTCAGTGAGCGTCCCCTCCTTGTGGAGCTGCAGGTTTACACCTCAGTGAGTGTTCCCTGCTTGTGGAGCTGCAGGTTTACACCTCAGTGAGTGTTCCCTGCTTGTGTAGCTGCGGGTTCAGACCTCAGTGAGTGTTCCCTGCTTGTGTAGCTGCGGGTTCAGACCTCAGTGAGTGTTCCCTGCTTGTGGAGCTGCAGGTTTACGCCTCAGTGAGCGTTCCCTGCTTGTGGAGCTGCAGGTTTACACCTCAGTGAGCGTTCCCTGCTTGTGGAGCTACAGGTTTACACCTCAGTGAGCGTCCCCTCCTTGTGGATCTGCAGGTTTACACCTCAGTGAGTGTTCCCTGCTTGTGTAGCTGCGGGTTCAGACCTCAGTGAGTGTTCCCTGCTTGTGGAGCTGCAGGTTCAGACCTCAGTGAGCATTCCCTGCTTGTGTGGCTGCAGGTTCAGACCTCAGTGAGCGTTCCCTGCTTGTGGAGCTGCAGGTTTACACCTCAGTGAGCGTTCCCCGCTTGTGGAGCTGCAGGTTCAGAGCTCAGTGTGTGTTCCCTGTAAAGCTGATTTTAAATCCCTCTATTCTCATGATGATTTGCCTGCGTGTCCTTGACTTACGGTCATAAAAGTGCAAGCTATAATTTCTAGGATGCATAACTATATAAATAACAATGATATGCTGTGATTTAATGTGTCTCTACATAGCTACGAAGGAGGTAAACAAGAAGCTTGAGAGTTATAGGTAACTGTACACAGTCAGTAACCAAGGTACAGAAACTGCATCAACCTAGTACACATAGGCGCTGAATACAGAAACCTATGTCCGTCCAGGAGGCGGCTGGCAACAAGCAGGAGTGTTATACAGAACTGCTAACTCAGATTATCCACACGTTTCATAGAGGGGGAGTTTTTGTTTTTAATCAACACTCTCCACTAAATGCCCCCCGCACAAGTGAACCCTCTATTGTGCATGGGAGATCTCATAAGTCTTCCATCACATAAGGGGGAACAGATCGGGTATATTCAATGGCAATGACTGACCCAGAAGTGCCCAGCAGAGGTCTTCTCCCCTCACCATGCAGAGCACAAACATCACTGTTGTCTATGGGTGGGCTTGGAAAGATAGCAGTAGACCAAACAAGCAGTTTACACAGTTGATTCCATATCAAGGGGCCAAACTCCATAGGGCTGTCACCTGAGGGAGCCGAGTGCAGAGACCGTACCAATATGTGATGGAAAAATAGGAAGAGTTAGTGAAGAAAAACATCCATAACAGATAATTGCAGTAATTAGTCTTATACATAGTGGTAGTATTATAGTAGTTATATTCTTGTACATAGGAGCAGTATTATAGTAGTTATATTCTTATACATAGGAGCAGTATTATAGTAGTTATATTCTTGTACATAGGAGCAGTATTATAGTAGTTATATTCTTGTACATAGGAGCAGTATTATAGTAGTTATATTCTTGTACATAGGGGGCAGTATTATAGTAGTTATATTCTTGTACATATGGGCAGTATTATAGTAGTTATATTCTTGTACATAGGAGCAGTATTATAGTAGTTATATTCTTGTACATAGGAGCAGTATTATAGTAGTTATATTCTTGTACATAGGAGCAGTATTATAGTAGTTATATTCTTGTATATAGGAGCAGTATTATAGTAGTTATATTCTTGTACATAGGGGGCAGTATTATAGTAGTTATATTCTTGTACATAGGGGCAGTATTATAGTAGTTATATTCTTGTACATAGGGGGCAGTATTATAGTAGTTATATTCTTGTACATAGGAGCAGTATTATAGTAGTTATATTCTTGTACATAGGGGGCAGTATTATAGTAGTTATATTCTTGTACATAGGGGACAGTATTATAGTAGTTATATTCTTGTACATAGGAGCAGTATTATAGTAGTTATATTCTTGTACATAGGGGACAGTATTATAGTAGTTATATTCTTGTACATAGGGGCAGTATTATAGTAGTTATATTCTTGTACATAGGAGCAGTATTATAGTAGTTATATTCTTGTACATAGGGGACAGTATTATAGTAGCTATATTCTTGTACATGGGGCAGTATTATAGTAGTTATATTCTTGTACATAGGAGCAGTATTATAGTAGTTATATTCTTGTACATAGGGGACAGTATTATAGTAGCTATATTCTTGTATATAGGGGCAGTATTATAGTAGCTATATTCTTGTACATAGGAGCAGTATTATAGTAGTTATATTCTCGTACATAGGGGCAGTATTATAGTAGTTATATTCTTGTACATAGGAGCAGTATTATAGTAGTTATATTCTTGTACATAGGAGCAGTATTATAGTAGTTATATTCTTGTACATAGGAGCAGTATTATAGTCGTTATATTCTTGTATATAGGAGCAGTATTATAGTAGGTATGTTCTTGTACATAGGGGAAGTATTATAGTATTTATATTGTACATAGGGGCAGTATTATGGTAGTTATATTATTGTACATAGGGGCAGTATTATAGTTGTTACATTATTATACATAGGGGCAGTATTATAGTAGTTATATTCTTGTACATAGGGGCAGTATTATAGTAGTTATATTCTTGTACATATGAGCAGTATTATAGTAGTTATATTGTTGTACATAGGAGCAGTATTATAGTAGTTATATTCTTGTACATAGGGGCAGTATTATAGTAGTTATATTCATGTATATAGGGGCAGTATTATAGTAGTTATATTCTAGTACATAGGGGCAGTATTATAGTAGTTATATTATTGTACATAGGGGCAGTATTATAGTAGTTATATTATTGTACATAGGGGCAGTATTATAGTAGTTATATTCTTGTATATAGGAGCAGTATTATAGTAGTTATATTCTTCTACATAGGGACAGTATTATAGTAGTTATATTCTGGTACATAGGGGCAGTATTATAGTAGTTATATTATTGTACATAGGAGCAGTATTATAGTAGTTATATTATTATACATAGGGGCAGTATTATAGTAGTTATATTCTTGTACATAGGGGCAGTATTATAGTAGTTATATTCATGTATATAGGGGCAGTATTATAGTAGTTATATTCTAGTACATAGGGGCAGTATTATAGTAGTTATATTATTGTACATAGGGGCAGTATTATAGTAGTTATATTATTGTACATAGGGGCAGTATTATAGTAGTTATATTCTTGTATATAGGAGCAGTATTATAGTAGTTATATTCTTCTACATAGGGACAGTATTATAGTAGTTATATTCTGGTACATAGGGGCAGTATTATAGTAGTTATATTATTGTACATAGGAGCAGTATTATAGTAGTTATATTATTATACATAGGGGCAGTATTATAGTAGTTATATTATTGTACATAGGGGCAGTATTATAGTAGTTATATTCTTGTACATAGGGGCAGTATTATAGTAGTTATATTCTTGTACATAGGAGCAGTATTATAGTAGTTATATTCTTGTACATAGGGGCAGTATTATAGTAGTTATATTCTTGTACATAGGAGCAGTATTATAGTAGTTATATTCTTGTATATAGGGGCAGTATTATAGTAGTTATATTCTTGTATTTAGGGGCAGTATTATAGTAGTTATATTCTTGTACATAGGGGCAGTATTATAGTAGTTATATTCTTGTACATAGGGGCAGTATTATAGTATTTATATTCTTGTACATAGGAGCAGTATTATAGTAGTTATATTCTTGTACATAGGGGCAGTATTATAGTAGTTATATTCTTGTACATAGGGGCAGTATTATAGTAGTTATATTCTTGTACATAGGGGCAGTATTATAGTAGTTATATTATTGCACATAGGGGCAGTACTATAATAGTTATATTCTTGTACATAGGAGCAGTATTATAGTAGTTATATTCTTGTATATAGGAGGAGTATTATAGTAGTTATATTCTTGTACATAGGGGCAGTATTATAGTAGTTATATTCTTGTACATAGGGGGCAGTATTATAGTAGTTATATTATTGTACATAGAGGCAGTATTATAGTTGTTATATTATTATACATAGGGGCAGTATTATAGTAGTTATATTCTTGTACATAGAGGCAGTATTATAGTAGTTATATTCTTGTACATAGGGGCAGTATTATAGTAGTTATATTCTTGTACATAGGGGCAGTATTATAGTAGTTATATTCTTGTACATAGGGGCAGTATTATAGTAGTTATATTCTTGTACATAGGAGCAGTATTATAGTAGTTATATTCTTGTACATAGGGGCAGTATTATAGTAGTTATATTCTTGTACATAGGGGCAGTATTATAGTAGTTATATTCTTGTACATAGGAGCAGTATTATAGTAGTTATATTCTTGTACATAGGGGCAGTATTATAGTAGTTATATTCTTGTGCATAGGGGCAGTATTATAGTAGTTATATTCTTGTACATAGGGGCAGTATTATAGTAGTTATATTCTTGTACATAGGGGCAGTATTATAGTAGTTATATTCTTGTACATAGGGGCAGTATTATAGTAGTTATATTCTTGTACATAGGGGCAGTATTATAGTAGTTATATTCTTGTACATAGGGGCAGTATTATAGTAGTTATATTCTTGTACATAGGGGCAGTATTATAGTAGTTATATTCTTGTGCATAGGGGCAGTATTACAGTAGGTATTTTCTTGAGTTGGCTGCAGCACTTATGTTCTTATCAGCAGTTAGCGGAATGGCTTTGACAATTGATTTTTATTACAATTTTATTATCTCACCACAGTACACGGCTTTCAGTGTCATTTCCTTGCTGGACCTAAACGGATGTTTTTGTTATACAATTTCCCTTGTGGCCGATATCTTATGGCAGTGTCACTACCAAACACAAAGGAAGTATCATAACCACAGTATCTCAGTAGGGAAGTCCAAACACACTTTGTGTAGAGTTCAAAGACTCTTCCCCGGCTGTGGAGCCAACTGTACAATTGCCTGGGAATATGAGCGTTTCCTGTTTTATCACTGTAACTGTCTCTTCTGTTTTTAGCCACCCGAACCTGTTCTTACATGGACAATGTCTGATTATATAGCACAAAATAAACTGCAATTTCACAGTTGGGATTTTCTAGAGCCGGATAATTTCACGTCTTCTTGTTTGTCTACAGGAGCCTCAGCTTCAAATTAAATTCTAATGCTACTTGTCAGTGCTGATGCCATTTCACATGAAGAACATTTTTAAAGTAGCGCTGTGCAAACTTTTTTTTTTGCAGGTTTGGAACAATTAGCAAAGCACAACCCAGTATCATATTAATTTGTGAGACTAGGAACCACCAAGGCTCCAAAACATAGTATGACTCGGGATGGAAACGGATCATAGTGGTTAAAAAGACTAATTTGTATTAAAGGGCAAATCAGTAACTTTGAAAAATTACAAACAAGACAAACGACCTATTGGACAAATGGGAGTCATCTAAAACTTGTAATTTCCCAACAACATGAGGAGAGTGAAACCATTAACCAGGGAAAGGTCTGATGAGCTGACCAATGGGATATCACATTATAAGCGGATTAGTAAGTGTCCTCAACCTTCAAAGAACATGTATGATACAATGTATGTATGTCTGGCACAATATCTTGCCCCGTAAGGGAAGAGGACTCAAGTGGTTAAAAAATTGGATGAATACAAGCCCCGACGCGCGTTTCACGTGGATATTATCCCTGCTTTCTCAAAGGGAGGTATATGTATCTGTTGAACAGCCACAACACATCCAGGCAGTCCCTGCTTCCTCATCACTAATCATCACGCATCCTATTCTAATGAATAATGGTCGTCCAAGTTCTTAAGCAGCAACTGTGGCTGGGATGTTGTCTGTATCACTCGATGCGGAGATTCAGAACTTTGTTGAATTAATAGCATCACGAAGGTTATATCGATTTATTTGTAACAATAAATATTGATTCCCAACCTATCAGATCCCAGAGGTGATCTACTTGACGTAGATCTGGTGATTCTGTAACCTCCAGAGGATAAATCCTGTTGGTCGAATATATTTCCATTGATTATAAAACGCCAACATGTCTGTCACTGTTCCCATTAGGGCTTTCAAAATTCCCCAACAGTATGTCTTTGTAGTGTGGGAATATACCAGAGTACACAGAGGAAGAGTACACAGAGGAAACCCGTGCAAGCGCAGGGACGACCTTCAGATTCCATACATAGGACACTCATGACCCCAGCAGTGCCGCTGTATAAGCTGAAGGTGATACATCCTTTGTTGTATGCAGGATTTATAGTCTGCCACTATAAATGGATGCATGTAGTCAGCATATGGCTGCAGGGTCTAACTACAGTGACATGTAAAAGTCTGGGCACCCATGGTCGAAATTACCTTTGCTGTGAACAGTTGAGTAGGTTAAAGATGAAACGATCTCTAAAAGGCCTAAAGTTAAAGATGACACATTTCATTTGTATTTTTGGCAAAAAAAAATTCATATTATAAATTAGAAAAATGGTCCAATGCAAATGTTTGGACACCCTACATGGTTAGTACCTAGTAGCGCCCCCTTTTAAAAGCATCACGGCTTGTAAACACTTTTTTGTAGCTAGATTCTTGTTTGAGGGATTTTCATCCATTCTTCCTTGTAGAATTCTCCCAGTTCTGTGAGATTCCTGGGTCGTCTTACATACACTGATAATTTGAGGTCTAGCCACAGACTTTCAATGATGTTCAGATCAGGGGACTGTGAGGGCCATTGTAAAACCTTCAGCTTGCACCTTTTGAGGTCATTTATTGTGGATTTTGATGTGTGTTTAGGATCATTATCCATTTGTAGAAGCCATCCTCTTTTCAACATCAGCTTTACAGAGTGTTATGTTTTGATCAAGAATTTGTTAAAATTTCATTGAATTCATTCTTCCCTCGACCCATGAAATGTTCACCATGCCAGTGGCTGCAACACAATTCCAAGGCATGATTGAGCCACCCCCATGCTTAATGGATGGCGAGATGTTCTTTTCCTGAAATTCTCTGCCTTTTTTCTCCACACATACCTTTGATCATTGTGGCCATTCTATTTTATCCTCATCGGTCCACAGGACTTGTTTCCAAAATGCATCAGGCTTGTTTAGATTTTCTTTTGCATACTTCTGATGCTGAATTTTATGGAGAGGACACAGAAGAGGTTTTATTCTGATGACTCGTCCATGAAGGCCATATTCGTGTAGGTGTCTCTGAACAGTAGAACAATGTACCACTACTCCAGAGTCTGCTAAATCTTTCTGAAGGTCTTTTGCAGTCAAGTGGGGATTCTGATTTCCCTCTCGTGGAATACTACCAGCAGCTCTCACTGAAATTTTGCTTGGTCTTCCAGACCTTATCTTGTTCCTGGTAACTGTCATTTCTTAACTATATTTAGAACTGAGGAAAGTGCAACTTGAAAACCTTTTTACTGTCTTCTTATAGCCTTCTCCTGCTTTGTGGGCCTCCACCATTTTCAGAGTGCTAGGCCGCTGCTTAGAAGAACCCATGGCTGCTGTTTTTGGCACAAGTTTAGAGAAGGCTGGGTTTTTATAAAGCAGGGAAATTTGCATCACCTGGCCTTTCCTAACGATGACGGTAAAGAGGCCATAACCCTAACAGGCTAATTAAAGTCTGAAGCCTTGGTCAAAGTTAGCCGAGCACACAAATGTCCAAGGGTGCCCAAATTTTTGCATTCGCCCATTTTCCTTTTTGTAATTTTTAAAATTGGGGCAAAAAAATGACAAAATGACTGAATTTAATCTTAAGCTGCATTTACACTGAAAGATGATCGTGAACTTGCTTACTTAAGAATCTCATTTCGCTATTAACTTTCAGTGTAAACAGGCTGCCGATCAACGTGATGAAAGTGCAAAATGCTTGTTTATCTGGTGACACGATCTCGCGCGGTGCAGAACAAAATCATTGATGGCGGTGAATTGTCTTGTCTAAATAGGAGTCGTGCGGCCAAGAATCGTGACAGCCTATGTGCGCTGAGCGATCTAATGTAGAACTAGTACAGATCGCCAATGTAAATCGTTTAATATAGCCTGCGTAAACAGGCTATTAGACAATCAATAATAATTTTACCGATCAGCAGTCGTTTTGTGCCACCAGTCGTCGTTCCATGTAAATGGACCTTTAGTTACACAAAGCATCAATTAACATCAGTTAGATAAAATAATAGTTTGCTTGCAAACCACCTCAAAGTAGTTGTCCGGTTAAAACAAGCTATCGCCTTTCCATGGAACTTGATCGGTGGAGATCTGGTCACTGGGATCCCACCAATCCGCAGAATGGAGATCTTTTACCCCTGTTAGTATGGACGTCCCATAGAGAATGAACTGAGTTGCAGTCGTCAGTCCAACTTACCACGACATTTTAAAAAAGGGATAAAAGTTCCCTCTGGAGCATAAAAATTCCCTTATCTCCCAGATCAGTGAGGGTCCCACCATTGGGGCGCCCACCGATGAGCAATTTATCACCTATTCTGTAGATGGTGCGTTTTCTCTATAATGCTGCAGCCGTTCAGAGTAAAACACACAATAACACAGATAGAATCTAATTCACAGTGCCCATTATTTGTACAGCAGAAATTAAGTGACAGTTCCCTTTAAAAAATGTTTGAATGTAAAAACAATCTTTTCAGTCTTTTTGAGCTTGAGTGGGTAAAAGAAGTAACCTGATCGATCTGTTGGTGGTTTATGTTTGGAAGCTGCTTGCTAGTTTATATATATAGTGAAGAAAAAAAGACTGGAAAAGCCTCTTTTTCAAGACCATCAAGGAGATCCCTAATAACAAGACAATTCAAAGAAGGAAAACTTCCTTCATATTTACAAAAAGTCTTAAAGAGTCTTAAAGTCAGCCAAACCATACCGTGACCTCATCATTGGCTAAGTTCAGGCTTGGACTGGCCCACCGGAGAACCGAAGGATTCTCCGGTGGGCCCAGGCACTGACACCTGCTGGCATACTGGCCAGCAGCTGCCTAGGGCCCCCACTGCTCCAGGCCATGCATGAGCCATGCATATGGGATGGGAAGGAGATGAGCCATGCATACAGGAGGGGGGAGTCATTATACAGTATGGAGAACTGTGTGTGGCCATCATACAGTATGGAGCATCATGTGTGGCCGTTATACAGTATGGAGCATCATGTGTGGCCAAAGGACATTATACAGTATGGAGCATCATGTGTGGCCGTTATACAGTATGGAGCATCATTTGTGGCCATTATACAGTATTGAGCATCATGTGGGATCATTATACAGTATGGAGAACTGTGTGTGGCCATTATACAGTATGGAGCACTGTGTGGCCATTATACAGTATGGAGCATCATGTGTGGCCATTATACAGTATGGAGAACTGTGTGTGACCATTATACAGTATTGAGTATCATGTGTGACCATTATACAGTATGGAGCACTGTGTGGCCATATTTTTGTTTGCTTATAATTATTGTATATAAAACAGTGTGATCAGCAGTGCTAAATGGCTGTGGTTGGGACGTGGATATGGGTGTGACTAGTTGTGAAATGGGTGTGGTCAGAGGCGTAGCCTAAAATTTGCCGCGGCGCACAACGCGCGCCGCAAACTTTATACCTCCTTCCCTTCTTCAAAAGTTGGGAGGTATGGTACCGCATTTGCCAGATCACAAGTGCCACAAATCCCATAGGGAATGAATGAGGCCGAACGCAGTGTTGCTGTAAGTGATCTGTTACGCGGCAGATGCAGAAAAACTTCCCAATCTGCTGCAAAAGGCGACTTTCACATCAGCGATTCTTGCCAAAGTCACTGCCGATAGTGTCATACTCACCAAAGGGGGAGGCAGCACTAAAAGTGCCTAGGGCAGCAGAAACTCTAAATACGGCCCTGGGTGGGCTACATTATATTCTGTGGGGGGACTGCATTATACTCAGGGTACTACATTATATTATGGGGGGCTACATCATACTATATGAGGGGTTACAGTATACTGTATGGGGGGCTGCATTATATTCTGTGGTGGAACTGCATTATTCTCTCAGGGGACTACATTATATTATGGGGCTACATCACACTATATGAGGGGGCTACAGTATACTCTATGGGGGGCTGCATTATATTCTGTGGTGGGGCTGCATTATTCTCTCGGGACTACATTATATTATGGGGCTACATCATACTATATGAGGGGGCTACAGTATACTCTATGGAGGGCTGCATTATATTCTGTGGTGGAACTGCATTCTCTCAGGGGACTACATTATATTCTGTGGTGGGTTGCATTATACTATATGAGGGGGGCTGCATTATACCCAATGGGGGTGCTACATTATATTCTGTGGTGGGGACTGCGTCATACCTGAGGGGGTTGCATTATATTTGTGGAGTGCTGCATTATATTCTATGAGAGGGGACCGCATTATATTTCATGAGGGGGCTACATTATATTCTGTGAGGGGGCTACCCCAACCCTTGCTACATAATTAAGACGTGAACTACCTTATATTATACCATGATATTAGTGCTTTTTACCGCACAATTGGTGGTCTTGTATCTATTTCTATGTAGCTACATAGTGGGCCCCAAGAATGATTTTCTCTGGTGGGCCCAAGGTGCTCCAGTCCGACGCTGGCTAAGTTCAAACTGATGTTTTTTTTTCTAGTGGAAATTGCAGAAAAACTCTCCTTCTTGGAGGCGTTTTTTGGTTTTATGAAGTGGTTTTGGAAAGTTTTTAAATCATTATTAGGTTTTTTGTGCACAATTTCATTTTTTCAGTGGCAGATCCGCAGAGTTTCTCTGTGCAAAGCTGCTTCATGAGAATGCCGGCAGTCTTATTCCTAAAGTGGTTTTGCAGGCAATTTCACCATCTTTTTTTGTTTTTACGCCTGCTTCGCCCCCATCGTCTTTTCTCTGTGCATTCCATTATATTGCGAACGGTTTCCTAATGGAAGTTGCCTGAAGAATGAACTTGCTACTCTGAACCTTGGAGCGGTTAAAAGAAGTAGAAAAAGACACTTGTGACACTTTTTCAGGCGGATTCCAGGTTGCATCTGCTGGAATAATACATTATGGACAAGTAGCCTGAAGAGTTTTTTTCCCTGAAGCGGTTTTTGCATCCTTTTGGTTGGACAGTGCGTAGTTTGGAGCTTTTTCTATGGGGATTTGCTTAAAAGAAAAATCCTGCACCGAAAGCCTGAATCATATAAAAAAACAATGAAAAGACTGAACTTATGGACAACAGGCCGTTTTTCAATAGAACAAATAGGAATATTCTTTTAAGCGTTTTGTGGGCAATTTTTTGCGGAAAAAGAGGCAGTGTGAACATTCGCTAAGGCTGCCGTAAAACAAGCACCAATTGAGTATACAGATATTCAGTGCTTATCACCATAATGAAAACAGACTGTGAACCCCATTCATCAAATTGGGTGGTCTTGATGAGGAGAGGACATGTCTGGGTCAGACACTCCTGATTCATGAAGAGCGGCAAGTGCTTCCGTGCACTGCGCCAGAAATCCTACTCCAGTCAGGTATTGGAGTGAGATTTCTGGCATAAGGAATGCCACGGCTCATGATGAGTTAGACGAGCTGTGGAGTCTTGCGCAGCATAGCTCCGACAAAATGTAACATTTTGGTGCAACTCCGAGTTTCGCCTAAATTTTTGCAATTTTTCAAAAGTTTTATGCCAAAAAATATACTCTTATAGACAACTAGGAGAGGGAAACTGAGGTGCTGTATGGGGTCACTTCTGAGGGATGTACTCGAGGGGATCAGCTGTAGCATATTATGGGGCAACTCAGCTGGGATAAGCTGAACACTAGGTGATGGGGTACATTAGCGACCAGAAGGGTCAGTTTGGAGACAGGTCCCGGCATCGGCTTTGGAATTATGGCCATTTTTACAGAATGGAAGGTCACGGCTCCCGAGTTCAGGCGTGATTTGTAGATTGTGTATAATGTGCTGCTTTATACGTCATCCTTACGTTAGTTTTTCTTCTGAAATGGGTCAGAGAAAGTTGACGGGATTCCTGGGATTCAAGCGTTTGCAGACTGTGGGGCCAAAGATCAGATTTGGTCCAGCACTCACAGAGGAGCTCAAATGAAAATTGTCCCGCAAACCTTGGACGAGATTTCCCTTGCGATCAGGAGGAGTTGATGGATGGCTATCTACTTGCCCTAAGGCTTAGGAGACACAGAACTCTGTAATCCAGTGGTGGATAAAAGTTTTCTTCAGTCCTGAGAACTTCAGACATCTGTCATCATATCTGAAAGAATGTAATTCTCTACGTCTGTGAAAATGGTTGGAGAGGCTGGAAAATCGTCCATATCCTATCCTAGGCTGATACCACGACATTAATGGGAAATGGTGCAGGACCCACTGACTTCTCCCTGGTGGGATCCTTCTGACGGGGCTGTCAGGAAGCCGTGGGATATATATATGATAGCAGAGGGGGAATACATTGCGTTATGCTCAGATGCATTGGATTTGTGGGGCATCCTCCAATTCCATGTATGTGTTATTGCTCACCAGGTGAGGTAGATTCATAAATCCATAGAAGCATGGACTTCAGGTGTCCATGTAACGAGATGAACCACTAGAAGTAATGGTGGCTGTAGAGGCCAGATCAACATGATAGGGCATGTTAGGTTAGGCTATGGGTTGAACTAGATGGACTTAGTCTTCCTTCAACCTTAAAAACTATGTTATTGTGTTAGATGGCAGTAGGAGCAATGGATTCAGTAAAGTGGAATAGCAGAGCAGGGTATGCCTGATGACTCACTGGTTTCAAGTAGCATAGTCCACGGGAACAGCAGAGCTGGGTATGTCAGGGGGCACACTTGTAGAGATGTAGCTTAGCCCTGTGGAACAGTAAAGTTGTTTATGTTGGGTGACTATAAGCCAAGCTAATACTCGAGTTTCCACCAACTACCTGATTACTCAGGCAGTGTGCCACCACCTGAGCTGGTTTAGGCTTATAACCACAGTGCACACAGAGAAATCCGTCTGCTAGGCGTTGAGGATGGTAAGGCTGGCACTGTAGCCGGAGCTGGTGACTGAACAGTACCATGCTATTCTCCAGTGTAATTAGGAGCTGAATAACTTTGCTTTACTTATTCTGTCTGAACAGATCATTTACTGATTTCCGATTAGCTCCTTGGCAGCTCCACCAATCTGCATGAGAAATGTGTGATGGGAGCCATTAATCTGAATGGTCGTCCATCTAATATTTCATTTTTTTTAGTGATGGCTACAAAATTGGCAGATTCCTGGGAGTCTCCGATTTCATATTGATTTTTTTGCAACATTTGCCTTGTATATATGATTCTGTTTTGCACGACCTTCCACAAACTGCTGTATATGTACAGTGCTGGAAAGTAGCTGGCTCAGGAGCTGAAACTGTACCGTCGCACCAAGCTCATTCTACAATGACCAGTATCAAAGCTTGGGCGCCAGTGGACCTTCAGTGAAGCAAGTGGCTTGGTGATGTCTGCAATGAAGCATGGCATTGACTTGGTGATGCCTATCGTTAAACATGGTGTTGGCTCAGTGATGCCTAAAGTGAAGGTGCTGTGGGGCTACTTCCTCTGACACTGAAAATCTGCAGTTTGTGGAGGGCAAGATTGGCGTCTTTGAACAATCCAACAGGATAATGATCCCAAGCATACTTCCAAGTCCATCAAGACTTTTTGTTAATAAAAGCCCTGGAATCTTCTGTAGCAGTCGTCAGTCGCTTGGCTTGACCTACACAGAAAATTTTTGGTGGGATAAAAAGAATGAGGAAACACAAAAATATAAGTGTCCTGGACGTCATTGCCCATGAGAAATTGGCTAAGATTCATGAGGTACCCTGGCAGAATCTGGTGTCTGGCTGTGTATCAAGTACGCAGCAGGTTATAACAGCCAGAGGGGCTAAACATGCTGCTCTAGAAGAGGAGAATAACTCTTAGTGGTCAGTAAAAGTTTATTTTGTGCTGAATTTGCAGAAACCTCTTGTTATATTAGTTGTGTTCAGCTATTTGCATTGTTCTGGTTTTATTGTACCTATGTAATAAAGTTTCCCTGAGACTTTCTTCAGAAGTGGATGCGGAAGTTTTCAGGGTTGATGCAGGGACTGAAACCTTGCAGGAAATGTGCTGCTATATTTATGCCTCTGACACTTCTTAGGACACTTTGTTAACAACTTCTCACTTTGTATTTATTTTCTTACAAGTGGCTTCCCGGAACATCACAGCTGAAATCAACAGAACCGCGCCTGCACCTAAGCAGCTGTCACCGGTGTTAGAGGCTGCATATATTAGCACCAAGGGCTGGGGCTCTGTTTATTTGTTATAGGGCTTTTCCCCTATAACCACTTCCTTGTGATTGTGGTGGTCCTGGGAGTCGTGATCTGCAGCAGGAGGATGGGTGGGACTCACAGCTGCCCTCCAATACTAACCGCCAGGATCGGAGGAAATTCTGATCCCGGGGGTTTAATCCTGATACAGGAAAGAGGCTTCCATAATACCAGGCAGGCTCACAGCATTTGTGTGAAAAATGACTCATGTTCCGATATGTTTACTTCTTTTTGCCAAAAATGCTGTGTCCATGTTTTTGGAACCGGTCAGCTTTTCTCTGGGTGTTCTTTTTTTGACATTTTTCAAGTCCGATAGCGGGATCTATATGAGAAGCGACAGAGAAAACGTGTTTGTTACGGGTTTACCCCGACAGAGAGGAGCCAGAAGACCGCAGCATCTGATTTTTCCTACTTCTGCACTGATTAGAAGCACTTCACCTTCATATTAAACGGTGCAGGGGTTCATTTGCGCATTTTAGAGCTCCTGGAAGCTTTCCTGCGTTAAGGCTCCCAGCTGTTCACTGTTAGCCACTCCCATCTCCATAATGTGGGTCCTGGCTAGCACTCATTGTCAGAGGTAGCTTATGCTGCATGGCTGGAGGTTGTTATTTGGTGGTTGTTGTTTGAGAAGGCATTTGGATTTATCTGAGACTGCTGCTAGGTTTTGTGTATGTGTTATTTCCCCTTTTTCTCTTTATTTTTACCCCATCCTCCACTCCCTGGTGCATTTCTCTGTTATAAGTTTGAATATGTTTGGTATTTTTCATTACCCCTGTTCATCTTACCTTGTTATCTTTTTCTGCCTTTATAAAAGCTGCCCGAAGAGTCTGCATTGCCAAGAGGTTTACACGCTCTAACTCAGTAAACACTGGATGCATAACCGCATACAATGGCATGGAAACCATAGAAGTGGTCTCTGCTTCATTCTTCATCTCTTCCATTGTCATCCTCATTCACAGAGACCAGGCTGTTAGAATATGGTGCTATAGAAGCAGAAATCTCCTCATTCAGTGCGCTCGATGCAGACGTTCCTATCCGTGCGAGAAATTATTCTGTTCCCCTGTGACCCGGCGAGCGGATGACACGTCCCCCGCCTTCGTGCTCCCACCACTGCTCCGGAGTCCCTGTCACCGGAAGTCCGCTCTAGGATATGGGTCCTGGCTAGCACTCATTGTCAGAGGTAGCTTATGCTGCATGGCTGGAGGTGGTTATTTGGTGGTTGTTATTTGAAAAGGCATATGGGTCTATCTGAGACTGCTGCTAGGTTTTGTGTATGTGTTATTTCCCCTTTTTCTCTTTAGTTTTACCCCATCCTCCACTCCCTGGTGCATTCCTCTGTTATAAGTTTGAGTATGTTTGGTATTTTTCATTACCCCTGTTCATCTTACCTTGTTAGTCTGGTTGGAGTATTACAGTACACTACTACTCCCCTCTTCCCTGGGTGGGGGAAGGGTACAGACTGCGGATGGATTCAGGAGCTAAGGCAAGGTACGTGGCCCTGGCGTCTTCACCATCAGAAGTAATCAGGAGAAGAAGGCGAGCTAGGGAGCCTCTAGCATTCGGGACAGGGAAGTAGCCCCTGTTCCTGTGACACCCGACAAGAGTCGTGACGGTGTTACAAAAAAAAACAATGTAAGCTCTATAACACCAACCTGGACCCTAATCAACCCTGAACGATCCAGTATAAGCCCGTAATAAACAAATATTAGATTATATTGCACATGTATTACCAAAAAAATAATCAAACAAATTAAGCTTATAAGTCACCTGGTTGGACTCGAAATAAAAAATGTTTTGATTTTTCTTTTTTCGATAGTTGTATTTTAATGAAGCATATTTTCTTCTGCTAAAGCATTCAGGGATTTTTGGATATTTAATTAAATAAGTGTTAATGAATAATTGTGATGGAAGAAGGTACCTTTTATGGAGTAGGTTTTTACATACCAAAATAAATAGAGGAGAGCATCGATTCAAACTTTAGGAAATTTGCTGGACCTGGCGAATTTTAATAATTTGTGATTATCGCGAATCATCAAAGATACCTGCCACAATGTTACACAAAGTGGAAGATTGTATCAGTCGGAGAAGGCTCAAATTTTAATAATTTGTGATTATCGCGAATCATCAAAGATACCTGCCACAATGTTACACAAAGTGGAAGATTGTATCAGTCGGAGAAGGCTCACATGACCATGGACGCAGCCTAGCAGGCTTCCTTGCAACTATCACATCACATTTTCTAAAACCAAAGCTAATCAAGAGGGAGTATTATTGCCTGTATAAAAGCTGAGGCATGGAAGGCAGCAGCCACTTTAGGATGAATCTGGACAGTGAGAGGCTCAGAGAAAGCGGTTGGCCACTTGCCTTTGTGGACTGCGGCCTGTGGGTCAGGGGAGCCTGGTGCCAGGGCCTCGAGTGGGCCCATCCCCTAATTGCTCAGGGTTCCGGCACTTGCAATACTTCTCCCTGTTCCTGCACAGCTCTGGTGGTCTTCTGCATCTTCTGACTCTGTGTCGTCTCTCAGCAGAGGGCACGATGACATCACTAGTGTGCGCCCTCCGCTCTCATCAGTCACAGTTGAGAGTCGGAAGACGGTGACTCTGAGGAGTCCTGACCTGTGACCAGCGAAGAAAAGGTGAGTATATGATTTTTGGTATTTATTTATTTTTTACATATGGAGCAATATATGGGGCCCATTCTGTATGGAGCATTACATAGGGCTCATTCTGTATGTAATATTATATGGGGCCCATTTTGTATGGAGCATTATATATGGCCCATTATTCTGTATGGAGCAATATATGGGGCTCATTCTGTATGGAGAACTGTAAGGGCTTTTTCTGTATAGAGTATTATATGAGGCATTGGGGCCCATTCTGTATGGCACATTATACGTAGCTCATTATACTGTATGGAGTAATATATGGGGCTCATTTTACGGTTTGAAGGACTATGTGGTGCCCATAATTCTGTATGGAGGACTATGTGGTGCCCATAATTCTGTATGGAGGACTATGTGGTGCCCATAATTCTGTATGGAGGACTATGCGGTGCCCATAATACTGTATGGAGGACTATGTGGTGCCCATAATACTGTATGGAGGACTATATAGGAGGAAATTTGAGTTTTGTAAAGGGTACACTGCTGAGAACCGTTTCTACTGGTAGGGTATATTTACTAATATCCTGTTTACCTGTAATACTACAGGTACTAAGTTCAGAAAAAATCACTGCACACGTACAAGAAAAATAATGTTTCAGGTGAGTATTTATTTGATGCTGATAGGTGAAGCGACAATTTAAAGACGTTTTGGCCAATTAATGGCCTTTATCATATAGTCGCCTTTTCAAATAAGCATCATGGGAAAATCAGGTAAGTCGTAGTGTTGAGCGATACCTTCCGATATGCAAAGGTATCGGTATCAGATTGGATCGGCCGATATCCAAAAAATATCGGATATCGCCGATACCGATACCCGATACCAATGCATATCAATGGGACACAAAATATCGGAATGGTTCCCAGGGTCTGAAGGAGAGGAAACTCTCCTTCAGGCCCTGGGATCCATATTCATGTATAAAATAAAGACTAAAAATAAAAAATATTGATATACTCACCCCTCTGACGGCCCCGATTCTCACCGGTCCAAGCGTCTGCCTCCGTTCCTAAGAATGCAGAGTGAAGGACCTTCGATGACGTCGCGGCTTGTGATTGGTCACGTGACCGCTCATGTGACCGCTCACGCGACCAATCACAAGCCGCGACGTCATCGAAGGTCCTTCACTCCCTGCATTCTTAGGAACGGAGGCACCGCTAAGAGCCAGGGTCCGCCGGAGGGGTGAGTATATCCATATTTTTAATTTTTATTTTTTATTTTTTACATGAATATGGATCCCAGGGCCTGAAGGAGAGTCTCCTCTCCTCCAGACCCTGGGAACCATACGCACCGCACACTTCCGATTGCGATATCGCAAAAATATCGGAACTCGGTATCGGAATTCCGATACAGCAAATATCGGCCGATACCCGATACTTGCAGTATTGGAATGCTCAACACTAGTAAGTCGTGTCACCGCAATAAAATACCGTATTTTTCGCTTTGTAAGACGCTCCGGATTATAAGACGCACCCCAAATTTTGAGGAGAAAAATAGGAAAAAAGTTTTTTTAATAAATTGGTGGGGCGTCTTATAATCCATGCAACTTATTACTTACCAGGGGTTGTGGCTGCGGTGGATCAAGGTCCCAGGGTCGTTGCTGGAGGCAGGAGTGGATCATTGCTGCAGGCTGGGATGAGGAGGTCTGCAGGGGGGCTCCTATGCAGCAGGGGGGCTCCTGTGCTGCAGGCTGGGATGAGGGTCTGCAGGGGGGCTCCTATGCAGCAGGGGGGCTCCTGTGCTGCAGGCTGGGATGAGGGTCTGCAGGGGGGCTCCTATGCAGCAGGGGGGCTCCTGTGCTGCAGGCTGGGATGAGGCAGTCTGCGGGGGGGCTCCTGTGCTGCAGGGGGGCTTCGGGGCTGCAGGGCTGTTTCCGGTGCTGCGGGGGCTCTGCCGACATATTGTGAAAGGCCAGAGCCCCCTGGCAGTTCGTCCATGCGTTCCTTCCTGTATGACTGACTCCGGGAAAATGGCCGCCGGAATCTCGAGAGATGAGATCTCAGCGCTGAAATGTCATCTCCCGAGATTTCGGCGGCCATTTTCCCGGAGTCAGTCATACAGGAAGGAACGCATGGACGAACTGCCAGGGGGCTCTGGTCTTTCACAAAATGTCGCCAGAGCCCCGCAGCACCGGAGTAGCAGCGGACAACCGCGGTGGCGGCGGCAGCAGCAGCGGTGGCGGGCGGCAGCAGCAGCGGTGGCGGGCGGCAGCAGCAGCGGGCGGCAGCGGACACCCCCTCATCCCAGCCTGTAACGGTAAGCGGTATATCTGCTTTGTAAGACGCACCCCCATTTCCCCCCCAAATTTGGGGGAAATAAAGTGCGTCTTACAAAGCGGAAAATACGGTATGTCATAGAGCATATTAAGGGCCATTAATTGGCCGCAACGTCTTTAAATTGTCGCTTCACCTATCAGCATCAAATAAATACTCACCTGAAGCATTATTTTTCTTGTTCGTGTGCAGTGATTTTTTCTGAACTTATGCCTATGGGACCTTTGGTTCCTTTCAGTAGCACCGTTTTACAAAAAGTTGAGTGCTAACCATTTGTCTTTCCTAATACTACAGGTACTGACAACCTGAAACCTGTGGACCCTCGATCACCTGAATCCCCTCTGCTGTATGGTATTGTAGGATTTACAATAGATATCACTCCTGTAATGTAAGAAGTGAAATCTTTGGCATTGTGCTATACTGTAGCTGTATTTCTCTGCTGTATCTGTGCATCCTGAATCATGGCATGTGTTAACCCCTTAATGACTGCCGATACGCCTTTTAACGGTGCTAAGAAATAAGGGTATAGTGCCCCCAGAGTTGGAAAATCTCCAGGGTCTTGGCCAGCTGAGACCTCGGAGAACATGACTCGGGTCAATTTTTACCGTCCCCAGTGTTGCGATCTCTGTAATTCACCGAATAACGGCAACTGGAAAAAACAAAACAAAAACAATTTCCCATTTATTTCTCGTCTGATATGATCTAGCATATACCATAGGAGAGAGAAATGGGTCCCCAAAGCCATCCTTTCCCGTTACCTCCAGTGTCTCTGGACCCTCCGGCTCTGTCCCCTGGCCCTCGTCTTCTTCTTCTGGGAAGAAATGCCGGGCGCATGAGCAGTACACTCGCCAAGATCTGCTGGCTAGAACCTGGCAACAATAAGAGATTTTTCCTTTGGTTCATATTGATCACTGTGACTCTATTTATTAAAAAAAAAATTGGAAATCAAACTGCCCTTCATCACCTCCTAAGTTAGGTAAAAATAAAATGTATTAATTTCCATTAGGGTTGGGGCTAGGATTGGGGTTAGAGCTAGGGTTAGGGTTGGGCTATGGTTGGGCTGGGGTTAGTGCTAGGATTGGGGCTATGGTTAGGATTGGGGCTAGGGTTAGGATTGGGCTGGGGTTAGTGCTAGGGTTGGGCTAGGGTTAGGATTGGGGCTAGGGTTGGGGCTAGGGTTAGGTTTGGGGCTATGGTTAGGATTGGGGCTAGGGTTAGGGTTGGGGCTAGGGTTGGGGCTAGGGTTAGGGTTGGGGCTAGGGTTAGGGTTGGGGCTATGGTTAGGGTTGGGGTTAGGGTTTGGGCTAGGGTTAGGGTTGGGGCTAGGGTTAGGGTTGTGATTAGGGTTGGGATTACGGTTATGGTTGGGATCAGGGTTAGGGGTGTGTTGTGTTAGGGCTATGTTAGGGTTGAAGTTAGAGTTGGGGGGTTCCACTGTTTAGGTACATCCAAACACGACATAATACCCACCATTGATTCCAGACAATTTTGGGTTCAAAAAGGCAAACGGCGCTCCTTCCCTCCTAAGCCCTGCCATGCGCCCATACAGTGGCTTTCCCCCACATACGGGGTATCGGTGTACTCAGGAGAAATTACACAACAAATTTTGTCCATTTTCTCCCTTTACCCTTGTGAAAATAATGTTTGTGTCTAAAGTAATTTTTTTGTGGAAAAAAGTAAAATGTTCATTTTTTTTCCTTCCAAGTTGCTTTACATCTCGTGAAGCACCTGAAGGGTTAATAAACTTCTTGAATGTGGGTTTGAGCACCTTGAGGGGTGCAGTTTTTAGAATGGTGTCACTTTTCGATATTTTCTGTCATATTGACCCCCGAAGTCACTTCAAATGTGAGGTGGTCCCTAAAAAAAAATGGTTTTGTAAATTTCGTTGGAAAAATGAGAAATCGCTGGTCGACTGTTAACCCTTATAACTTCCTAACAAAAATTTTTTTTTTCCCAAATTCTGCTGATGTAAAGTAGACATGTGGGAAATGTTATTTATTAACTATTTTGTGTGACGTGACACTCTGATTTAAGGGCACAAAAATTAAAAGTTTGAATATGGCACAAATAAACGCAAGTAATATCGAAGAATTTTTACCACTAACATGAAGTACAATGTGTCACGAAAAAACAATCTCGAGTGCCGGGTATTAATGCGAGAGCCTTAAAGGGGATCTTCAACTTTCAGACTGCATTCAAACCTGTGCTACAATTTTGCCGAGGAATTAAATTAAGGGGCCAATGTAGCGCTGAGCCCCATTCCCGCTGCAGAGGGGGTGGAGTGCCAAGGAGCGCCGTCCTGCAGCTCCAAAGAGATACCATGATTTGCCGTCAGATGTCGGGGAATCTCCATTATTGTCATTTTATTCCTACATTTTCCACAGGATTTCAAGCTCTGCAACACTTCAGCTTCTCTGACATTTCTTGTTCCGCTCAATTATAACCTCCATTATAAATAAGCTCTAATTATGACAAGAGACTTCCGTGTGCAGCTAAAAATTGCTAGAAGTTTTACAAAAAGGGAAACACATTTACTGGAACTGCTGCAGGTGGTAAAAAGTAATGTTTCCTGTCACTGATATGGGTACAGAAATACATTATTCAAAACTGAAACGTCCTGTACACAAAAAACATCACAATCAGCGAAAAATCATAAACAGCAGGATAACCGTAACCAGAAAAGCTATTATAGGAGTTATATTCTTGTACATAGGGGGCAGTATTATAGTAGTTATATTCTTGTACATAGGAGCAGTATTATAGTAGTTATATTCTTGTACATAGGAGCAGTATTATAGTAGTTATATTCTTGTATATAGGGGCAGTATTATAGTAGTTATATTCTTGTACATAAGAGCAGTATTATAGTAGTTATATTCTTGTACATAGGAGCAGTATTATAGTAGTTATATTCTTGTACATAGGAGCAGTATTATAGTAGTTATATTCTTGTACATAGGAGCAGTATTATAGTAGTTATATTCTTGTACATAGGAGCAGTATTATAGTAGTTATATTCTTGTATATAGGGGCAGTATTATAGTAGTTATATTCTTGTACATAAGAGCAGTATTATAGTAGTTATATTCTTGTATATAGGAGCAGTATTATAGTAGTTATATTCTTGTACATAAGAGCAGTATTATAGTAGTTATATTCTTGTATATAGGAGCAGTATTATAGTAGTTATATTCTTGTATATAGGGGCAGTATTATAGTAGTTATATTCCTGTATATAGGGGGCAGTATTATAGTAGTTATATTCTTGTACATAGGGGCAGTATTATAGTAGTTATATTCTTGTACATATGGGCAGTATTATAGTAGTTATATTCTTGTACGTAGGAGCAGTATTATAGTAGTTATATTCTTGTACATAGGAGCAGTATTATAGGAGTTATATTCTTGTACATAGGGGCAGTATTATAGTAGTTATATTCCTGTACATAGGAGCAGTATTATAGTAGTTATATTCTTGTACATAGGAGCAGTATTATAGGAGTTATATTCTTGCACATAGGAGCAGTATTATAGTAGTTATATTCTTGTACATAGGGGCGGTATTATAGTAGTTATATTCTTGTATATAGGAGCAGTATTATAGTAGTCATATTCTTGTACATAGGAGCAGTATTATAGTAGTTATAGTCTTGTACATAGGAGCAGTATTATAGTAGTTATATTCTTGTACATAGGGGCAGTATTATAGTAGTTATATTCTTGTACATAGGAGCAGTATTATAGGAGTTATATTCTTGTACATAGGAGCAGTATTATAGGAGTTATATTCTTGTACATAGGGGCACTATTATAGTAGTGATATTCCTATGCATAGGGGCAGTATTATAGTAGTTATATGCCTGTACATAGGAGCAGTATTATAGTAGTTATATTCTTGTACATAGGAGCAGTATTATAGTAGTTATATGCCTGTACATAGGAGCAGTATTATAGTAGTTATATTCTTGTACATAGGAGCAGTATTATAGTAGTTATATGCCTGTACATAGGAGCAGTATTATAGTAGTTATATTCTTGTACATAGGGGCAGTATTACAGTAGTTATATTCTTGTACATAGCAGTATTATTGTCAGGACTCTGAACATTTTTTACCTTTTGTGCATTACTGCCCTTTTCCAAGATGGCGTCTTTGGTCTCATGTGCACTGTGTCTTCCTGCTATAAAACTCCACCCCAGCCTTCAGTCTGTGCTAGAGTATTCTGCCTTGCATCCAGCTCCTGACCTCTGGTGACTCCCTGGCTATACACCTGCTCCTGTGGACCTGTGTGGTGATCCTGCTACTCTGCTCTGAGTTCCTGCTGCATACACAAGTTTCCAGTAATCCTCCTTCATCTGCTGCTCGTGTTTACTTCCACCTGCATTTGCTGGACATGTAAGCTGCTGCTCTGCAATAACCTGAGACTTTTACCCAGGCCTCCCTGGTTGAGCTAAGATATGATTTTAACTGCCTTATAAGCATATCTATCTGTGTTTGGACTAAGACAAGGATTTATTCGTGTCAAGTATCCTCAAGAATAACTGTGCTTCATAGACTTTCTGCTTGATTGCATTTCCCTCTGAAGTTTCCTATAGACTGCTAAGCTGCGTTTATTATCTGCACCAAGTGTTGTGGACTTGAGTTTCTCTCTGCACCTGTTTGAATCACCGTGTGATAATATAGACTTTACTACTTATAAAACTGTCCTGTAGTTGTCTTGTTCCACGCAAAGAGTCTCCTGAGTTATCCCCTATAATTATTACAATTATAGTAGTTGTATTCTTGTACATAGCAGTATTATAGTAGTTATATTCTTGTACATAGGAGCAGTATTACAGTAGTTATATTCTTGTACATAGGGGCAGTATTACAGTAGTTATATTCTTGTACATAGTAGTATTATAGTAGTTATATTCTTGTACATAGGAGCAGTATTATAGTAGTTATATTCTTGTACATAGAGGACAGTATTATAGTAGTTATATTCTTGTACATAGCAGTATTATAGTAGTTATATTCTTGTACATAGCAGTATTATAGTAGTTATATTCTTGTACACAGGGGCAGTATTATAGTAGTTATATTCTTGTACATAGGGGCAGTATTATAGTAGTTATATTCTTGTACATAGCAGTATTATAGTAGTTATATTCTTGTACACAGGGGCAGTATTATAGTAGTTATATTCTTGTACATAGGAGCAGTATTATAGTAGTTATATTCTTGTACATAGTAGTATTATAGTAGTTATATTCTTGTACAACGGAGCAGTATTATAGTAGTTATATTCCTGTACATAGTAGTATTATAGTAGTTATATTCTTGTACATAGGAGCAGTATTACAGTAGTTATATTCTTGTACATAGTAGTATTATAGTAGTTATATTCTTGTACATAGGAGCAGTATTATAGTAGTTATATTCTTGTACATAGCAGTATTATAGTAGTTATATTCTTGTACATAGCAGTATCATAGTAGTTATATTCTTGTACACAGGGGCAGTATTATAGTATTTATATTCTTGTACATAGGAGCAGTATTATAGTAGTTATATTCCTGTACATAGTAGTATTATAGTAGTTATATTCTTGTACATAGGAGCAGTATTATAGTAGTTATATTCTTGTACATAGCAGTATTATAGTAGTTATATTCTTGTACACAGGGGCAGTATTATAGTAGTTATATTCTTGTACATAGAGGCAGTATTATAGTATTTATATTCTTGTACATAGGGGCAGTATTATAGTAGTTATATTCTTGTACATAGGAGCAGTATTATAGTAGTTATATTCTTGTACATAGCAGTATTATAGTAGTTATATTCTTGTACATAGGAGCAGTATTATAGTAGTTATATTCTTGTACATAGGAGCAGTATTATAGTAGTTATATTCTTGTACATAGGAGCAGTATTATAGTAGTTATATTCTTGTACATAGGAGCAGTATTATAGTAGTTATAGTCTTGTACATAGGAGCAGTATTATAGTAGTTATATTCTTGTACATAGGGGCAGTATTATAGTAGTTATATTCTTGTACATAGGAGCAGTATTATAGGAGTTATATTCTTGTACATAGGAGCAGTATTATAGGAGTTATATTCTTGTACATAGGGGCACTATTATAGTAGTGATATTCCTATGCATAGGGGCAGTATTATAGTAGTTATATGTTGTGAATTTGGATTCTGGGCTCCCCCGGTGGCTACTGGTGGAATTGAACTTGTGACATCATCTTCCCTGTTCACCTGTTCTGATTAGATCTGGGTGTCGCTATATAACCTGGCTTCTCTGTTAGATGCTTGCCGGTCAACAATGTTATCAGAAGCCTCTCTGTGCTTGTTCCTGCTCCCAGACATCTACTAGATAAGTTGGACATTCGTCCATGTTTTGTTTTTGTATTTTGGTTCCAGTTCACAGCTGCAGTTTCGTTACTGTGTCTGGAAAGCTCTTGTTGATCAGGAATTGCCACTCTGGTATTATGAGTTAATGCCAGAGTCCTAAAGTAATTTCTGGATGTGTTTTGTTAGGGTTTTCTACTGACCATGAAAGTATGCTTTCTGTCTTCTGCTATCTAGAAAGCGGACCTCAAATTTGCTAAAACTATTTTCCTGCTGCGTTTGTTGTTTCATCTCATATCACCGCCAATATATGTGGGGGGCCTCTGTCTCCTTTTTGGGCATTTCTCTAGAGGTGAGTCAGGTCTTATATTTCCCTCTGCTAGCATTATTTAGTTCTCCGGCCGGCGCTGGGCATATAGGGATAAAAAGTAGGACATGCTACCTGGCTACTTCTAGATGATGCGGTAGGTTTAGTTCATGGTCAGTATAGTTACATCTTCCAAGAGCTTGTTCCTATTGAGGCTTATGCTAGTTCTCTGGCCATGGAGATCATGACAGTTTGACCGGCCCACTAAAGGGTTAAAATCCTTGGCTGAGAAAGGAGAGAAATAAGAAGTCTGCTGAAAATTTATTTATTTTTTTTTCCTCTAGTAGTTAGTGTGCTCTTAATTGGATCACTTGCCAGTCTGTCTATGCTGCAGTCTTTCTTTTTTTTCTCTCTCCTTCTAATCTTTGAATGGCTCTATGTTCACCTGTCTATAATGGATCTACAGAGTGTAACTGCAGGTTTGAATAATCTCGCCACGAAAGTACAAAGTTTGCAAGATTTTGTTGTTCATGCTCCGGTATCAGAGCCGAGAATTCCTTTGCCGGAATTCTTCTCAGGGAATAGATCTAGCTTTCAGAATTTTAGAAATAATTGTAAGTTATTTTTGTCCCTGAAATCTCGTTCTGCTGGAGACCCTGCACAGCAGGTTGGGATTGTGATTTCCTTGCTCCGCGGCGACCCTCAAGATTGGGCTTTTGCATTGGCACCAGGGGATCCTGCGTTGCGCAATGTGGATGCGTTTTTTCTGGCCTTGGGCTTGCTGTATGAGGAACCTCATTTGGAACTTCAGGCAGAAAAAACTTTGATGTCCCTATCGCAGGGGCAAGATGAAGCTGAAATTTACTGCCAAAAATTCCGTAAATGGTCTGTGCTTACTCAGTGGAATGAGTGTGCCTTGGCGGCTACTTTCAGAGAGGGTCTTTCTGATGCCATTAAGGATGTTATGGTGGGGTTCCCTGTGCCTGCAAGTCTGAATGAGTCCATGACAATGGCCATTCAGATCGATAGGCGTCTGCGGGAGCGCAAACCAGTGCACCATCTGGCGGTGTCCACTGAGAAGACGCCAGAAAACATGCAGTGTGATAGAATTCTGTCCAGAAGCGAGCGGCAGAATTTTAGACGGAAAAATGGGTTGTGTTTCTATTGTGGGGATTCTACTCATGTTATATCAGCATGCTTTAAGCGTACTAAAAAGCTTGATAAATCCGTTCCCATTGGCACTTTACAGTCTAAATTTATTTTGTCTGTGACCCTGATTTGCTCTTTGTCATCTATTACTACGGACGCCTATATCGACTCTGGCGCCGCTTTGAGTCTTATGGATTGGTCCTTTGCCAATCGTTGTGGGTATGATTTAGAGCCTTTGGAGACTCTTATTCCTCTGAAGGGGATTGACTCCACCCCATTGGCTAATAATAAACCACAATACTGGACACAAGTGACTATGTGTATTAATCCGGATCACCAGGAGACTATTCGTTTTCTGGTGCTGTATAATCTACATGATGATTTGGTGCTGGGATTGCCATGGCTGCAGTCTCACAACCCAGTCCTTGACTGGAGAGCTATGTCTGTGTTGAGCTGGGGATGTAAGGGGACTCATGGGGACGTACCTTTGGTGTCCATTTCATCATCTATTCCCTCTGAAATCCCTGAGTTCCTGTCTGATTATCGTGACGTCTTTGAAGAACCCAAGCTGGGTTCACTACCTCCGCACCGTGAGTGCGATTGTGCTATAGATTTAATTCCGGGTAGTAAATACCCAAAGGGTCGTTTATTTAATCTGTCTGTGCCTGAACATACTGCTATGCGAGAATATATAAAGGAGTCCTTGGAAAAGGGACATATTCGTCCATCGTCATCTCCCTTAGGAGCCGGTTTTTTCTTTGTGTCAAAAAAAGACGGCTCTTTGAGACCATGTATTGATTATCGGCTTTTGAATAAAATCACGGTTAAATATCAATACCCATTGCCGTTGCTGACTGATTTGTTTGCTCGAATAAAGGGGGCCAATTGGTTCTCTAAGATTGATCTCCGTGGGGCGTATAATTTGGTGCGGATCAGGCAGGGGGATGAGTGGAAGACCGCATTTAATGCGCCCGAGGGCCACTTTGAGTATTTGGTGATGCCTTTTGGTCTTTCTAATGCCCCTTCAGTCTTCCAGTCCTTTATGCATGATATTTTCCGCGATTTTTTGGATAAATTTATGATAGTGTATCTGGATGATATTCTGATTTTTTCGGATGATTGGGACTCTCATGTCCGGCAAGTTAAGAGGGTTTTTCAGGTTTTGCGGTCTAATTCTCTGTGTGTCAAGGGTTCTAAGTGCGTTTTTGGGGTTCAGAGAATTTCCTTTTTGGGATATATTTTTTCTCCCTCTTCCATTGAGATGGATCCTGTCAAGGTTCAAGCTATTTGTGATTGGACGCAGCCCTCTTCTCTTAAAAGTCTTCAGAAATTTTTGGGCTTTGCCAACTTTTATCGTCGATTTATTTCTGGTTTTTCGGATGTCGTTAAGCCATTGACCGATTTGACTAGACAGGGTGCTGATGTTGCTAATTGGTCCCCTGATGCTGTGGAGGCCTTTCAGGAGCTTAAGCGCCGTTTTTCTTCTGCCCCTGTGTTGCGTCAGCCTGATGTGGCTCTTCCTTTTCAGGTTGAGGTCGACGCTTCTGAGATCGGGGCTGGGGCAGTGTTGTCGCAGAAAAGTTCTGACTGCGCCGTGATGAGGCCTTGTGCCTTCTTTTCCCGTAAATTTTCGCCCGCTGAGCGGAATTATGATGTTGGGAATCGGGAGCTTTTGGCCATGAAGTGGGCGTTTGAGGAGTGGCGCCATTGGCTCGAGGGGGCCAGACATCAGGTGGTGGTATTGACTGACCACAAAAATTTGATCTATCTTGAGACCGCCAGGCGCCTGAATCCTAGACAGGCGCGCTGGTCATTATTTTTCTCTCGGTTTAATTTTGTGGTATCGTACCTACCGGGTTCTAAGAATGTTAAGGCGGATGCCCTTTCTAGGAGTTTTGAGCCTGATTCACCCGGCAACTCTGACCCCACAGGTATTCTTAAGGAGGGAGTTATCTTGTCAGCCGTTTCTCCAGACCTGCGGCGGGCCTTGCAGGAGTTTCAGGCGGATAGACCGGATCGTTGTCCGCCTGATAGGTTGTTTGTTCCTGATGATTGGACCAGTAGAGTCATCTCTGAGGTACATTCTTCTGCATTGGCAGGTCATCCTGGAATTTTTGGTACCAGGGATTTGGTGGCTAGATCCTTCTGGTGGCCTTCCCTGTCACGAGATGTGCGAGGCTTTGTGCAGTCTTGTGACGTTTGTGCTCGGGCCAAGCCTTGTTGTTCTCGGGCTAGTGGATTATTGTTGCCCTTGCCTATTCCTAGGAGGCCTTGGACACACATCTCGATGGATTTTATTTCAGATCTGCCTGTTTCTCAGAAGATGTCTGTCATCTGGGTGGTGTGTGACCGTTTTTTTAAGATGGTCCATTTGGTTCCCCTGCCCAAATTGCCTTCTTCTTCCGAGTTGGTGCCCCTGTTTTTTCAAAATGTTGTTCGTTTGCATGGTATTCCTGAGAATATCGTTTCTGACAGAGGAACCCAATTTGTGTCTAGATTTTGGCGGGCATTCTGTGCTAGGATGGGCATAGATTTGTCTTTTTCGTCTGCTTTTCACCCTCAGACTAATGGCCAGACCGAGCGGACTAATCAGACCCTGGAGACATATCTGAGGTGTTTTGTGTCTGCTGACCAGGATGATTGGGTTGCTTTTTTGCCATTGGCGGAGTTCGCCCTCAATAATCGGGCCAGCTCTGCCACTTTGGTGTCCCCGTTTTTCTGTAATTCGGGGTTCCACCCTCGATTTTCCTCCGGTCAGATGGAATCCTCGGATTGTCCTGGAGTGGATGCGGTGGTGGAGAGATTGCATCATATCTGGAGGCAGGTGATGGACAATTTAAAGTTGTCCCAGGAGAAGACTCAGCTTTTTGCCAACCGTCACCGTCGTGTTGGTCCTCGGCTTTGTGTTGGAGATTTGGTGTGGTTGTCTTCTCGTTTTGTCCCTATGAGGGTCTCATCTCCTAAGTTTAAGCCTCGGTTCATCGGTCCGTATAAAATATTGGAGATTCTTAACCCTGTTTCCTTCCGTTTGGACCTCCCTGCATCCTTTTCTATTCATAACGTTTTTCATCGGTCGTTATTGCGCAGGTATGAGGCACCGGTTGTGCCTTCCGTTGAGCCTCCTGCTCCGGTGTTGGTTGAGGGTGAGTTGGAGTACGTTGTGGAAAAAATCCTAGACTCCCGTGTTTCCAGACGGAGACTCCAGTATCTGGTCAAGTGGAAGGGATACGGCCAGGAGGATAATTCTTGGGTCACTGCATCTGATGTTCATGCCTCTGATCTGGTTCGTGCCTTTCATAGGGCCCATCCTGATCGCCCTGGTGGTTCTGGTGAGGGTTCGGTGCCCCCTCCTTGAGGGGGGGGTACTGTTGTGAATTTGGATTCTGGGCTCCCCCGGTGGCTACTGGTGGAATTGAACTTGTGACATCATCTTCCCTGTTCACCTGTTCTGATTAGATCTGGGTGTCGCTATATAACCTGGCTTCTCTGTTAGATGCTTGCCGGTCAACAATGTTATCAGAAGCCTCTCTGTGCTTGTTCCTGCTCCCAGACATCTACTAGATAAGTTGGACATTCGTCCATGTTTTGTTTTTGTATTTTGGTTCCAGTTCACAGCTGCAGTTTCGTTACTGTGTCTGGAAAGCTCTTAAAGCTCTTGTTGATCAGGAATTGCCACTCTGGTATTATGAGTTAATGCCAGAGTCCTAAAGTAATTTCTGGATGTGTTTTGTTAGGGTTTTCTACTGACCATGAAAGTATGCTTTCTGTCTTCTGCTATCTAGAAAGCGGACCTCAAATTTGCTAAAACTATTTTCCTGCTGCGTTTGTTGTTTCATCTCATATCACCGCCAATATATGTGGGGGGCCTCTGTCTCCTTTTTGGGCATTTCTCTAGAGGTGAGTCAGGTCTTATATTTCCCTCTGCTAGCATTATTTAGTTCTCCGGCCGGCGCTGGGCATATAGGGATAAAAAGTAGGACATGCTACCTGGCTACTTCTAGATGATGCGGTAGGTTTAGTTCATGGTCAGTATAGTTACATCTTCCAAGAGCTTGTTCCTATTGAGGCTTATGCTAGTTCTCTGGCCATGGAGATCATGACAGTTATATGCCTGTACATAGGAGCAGTATTATAGTAGTTATATTCTTGTACATAGGAGCAGTATTATAGTAGTTATATGCCTGTACATAGGAGCAGTATTATAGTAGTTATATTCTTGTACATAGGGGCAGTATTACAGTAGTTATATTCTTGTACATAGCAGTATTATTGTCAGGACTCTGAACATTTTTTACCTTTTGTGCATTACTGCCCTTTTCCAAGATGGCGTCTTTGGTCTCATGTGCACTGTGTCTTCCTGCTATAAAACTCCACCCCAGCCTTCAGTCTGTGCTAGAGTATTCTGCCTTGCATCCAGCTCCTGACCTCTGGTGACTCCCTGGCTATACACCTGCTCCTGTGGACCTGTGTGGTGATCCTGCTACTCTGCTCTGAGTTCCTGCTGCATACACAAGTTTCCAGTAATCCTCCTTCATCTGCTGCTCGTGTTTACTTCCACCTGCATTTGCTGGACATGTAAGCTGCTGCTCTGCAATAACCTGAGACTTTTACCCAGGCCTCCCTGGTTGATCTAAGATATGATTTTAACTGCCTTATAAGCATATCTATCTGTGTTTGGACTAAGACAAGGATTTATTCGTGTCAAGTATCCTCAAGAATAACTGTGCTTCATAGACTTTCTGCTTGATTGCATTTCCCTCTGAAGTTTCCTATAGACTGCTAAGCTGCGTTTATTATCTGCACCAAGTGTTGTGGACTTGAGTTTCTCTCTGCACCTGTTTGAATCACCGTGTGATAATATAGACTTTACTACTTATAAAACTGTCCTGTAGTTGTCTTGTTCCACGCAAAGAGTCTCCTGAGTTATCCCCTATAATTATTACAATTATAGTAGTTGTATTCTTGTACATAGCAGTATTATAGTAGTTATATTCTTGTACATAGCAGTATTATAGTAGTTATATTCTTGTACATAGGAGCAGTATTACAGTAGTTATATTCTTGTACATAGGGGCAGTATTACAGTAGTTATATTCTTGTACATAGTAGTATTATAGTAGTTATATTCTTGTACATAGGAGCAGTATTATAGTAGTTATATTCTTGTACATAGAGGACAGTATTATAGTAGTTATATTCTTGTACATAGCAGTATTATAGTAGTTATATTCTTGTACATAGCAGTATTATAGTAGTTATATTCTTGTACACAGGGGCAGTATTATAGTAGTTATATTCTTGTACATAGGGGCAGTATTATAGTAGTTATATTCTTGTACATAGCAGTATTATAGTAGTTATATTCTTGTACACAGGGGCAGTATTATAGTAGTTATATTCTTGTACATAGGAGCAGTATTATAGTAGTTATATTCTTGTACATAGTAGTATTATAGTAGTTATATTCTTGTACAAAGGAGCAGTATTATAGTAGTTATATTCCTGTACATAGTAGTATTATAGTAGTTATATTCTTGTACATAGGAGCAGTATTACAGTAGTTATATTCTTGTACATAGTAGTATTATAGTAGTTGTATTCTTGTACATAGGAGCAGTATTATAGTAGTTATATTCTTGTACATAGCAGTATTATAGTAGTTATATTCTTGTACATAGCAGTATCATAGTAGTTATATTCTTGTACACAGGGGCAGTATTATAGTAGTTATATTCTTGTACATAGGAGCAGTATTATAGTAGTTATATTCCTGTACATAGTAGTATTATAGTAGTTATATTCTTGTACATAGGAGCAGTATTATAGTAGTTATATTCTTGTACATAGCAGTATTATAGTAGTTATATTCTTGTACACAGGGGCAGTATTATAGTAGTTATATTCTTGTACATAGAGGCAGTATTATAGTATTTATATTCTTGTACATAGGGGCAGTATTATAGTAGTTATATTCTTGTACATAGGAGCAGTGTTATAGTAGTTATATTCTTGTACATAGAGGCAGTATTATAGTATTTATATTCTTGTACATAGAGGCAGTATTATAGTATTTATATTCTTGTACATAGGGGCAGAATTATAGTAGTTATATTCTTGTACATAGGGGCAGTATTATAGTAGTTATATTCTTGTACATAGGATCAGTATTATAGTAGTTATATTCTTGTACATAAGAGCAGTATTATAGTAGTTATATTCTTGTATATAGGGGCAGTGTTATAGTAGTTATATTCTTGTACATAGAGGCAGTATTATAGTATTTATATTCTTGTACATAGGGGCAGTATTATAGTAGTTATATTCTTGTACATAGGAGCAGTGTTATAGTAGTTATATTCTTGTACATAGGAGCAGAATTATAGTAGTTATATTCTTGTACATAGGAGCAGTATTATAGTAGTTATATTCTTGTACATAGGGAGCAGTATTATAGTAGTTATATTCTTGTAGATAGGGGCAGTATTATAGTATATTCTTGTGCATAGGGGCAGTATTATAGTAGTTATATTCTTGTCCATAGGATCAATATTATAGTAGTTATATTCTCGTACATAGGAGCAGTATTATAGTAGTTATATTCTTGTACATAGGGAGCAGTATTATAGTAGTTATATTCTTGTACATAGGGGCAGTATTATAGTAGTTATATTCTTGTACATAGGGAGCAGTATTATAGTAGTTATATTCTTGTAGATAGGGGCAGTATTATAGTAGTTATATTCTTGTACATAGGGGGCAGTATTATAGTAGTTATATTCTTGTACATAGGATCAGTATTATAGTAGTTATATTCTTGTACATAGGATCAGTATTATAGTAGTTATATTCTTGTACATAGGAGCAGTATTATAGTAGTTATATTCTTGTACATAGGGAGCATTATTATAGTAGTTATATTCTTGTACATAGGATCAGTATTATAGTAGTTATATTCTTGTACATAGGAGCAGTATTATAGTAGTTATATTCTTGCACATAGGGAGCAGTATTATAGTAGTTATATTCTTGTACATAGGAGCAGTATTATAGTAGTTATATTCTTGTACATAGGGGCAGTATTATAGTAGTTATATTCTTGTACATAGGGAGCAGTATTATAGTAGTTATATTCTTGTACATAGGGGCAGTATTATAGTATATTCTTGTGCATAGGGGCAGTATTATAGTAGTTATATTCTTGTACATAGGATCAGTATTATAGTAGTTATATTCTTGTACATAGGAGCAGTATTATAGTAGTTATATTCTTGTACATAGCAGTATTATAGTAGTTATATTCTTGTACCTAGGGGGCAGTATTATAGTATATTCTTGTACATAGGGAGCAGTATTATAGTAGTTATATTCTTGTAGATAGGGGCAGTATTATAGTAGTTATATTCTTGTACATTGGAGCAGTATTATAGTAGTTATATTCTTGTACATGGGGACAGTATTATAGTAGCTATATTCTTGTAGATAGGGGCAGTATTATAGTAGTTATGAGCTGAATATTAGACTTTGGAGCCCAAAGTTCTTAAAAGGCGATTTACCCCCAAATCTGTGTTTATTACAAAATGGATGCTTTGAGTTTTATGATTTAGTGAAGTCTGACATCTAGTGGTCATAGCTTATCATGCATCAATGCTTCTAAATCTTTTCTCTGCATTTGGATGCTTATGTGCTGTGACTGCAAAATTTGAAAACTGCTAAAAAAAATGCAAACATTCTGCACAATTCTGGTTAAAGGAGGAAACAAAAACACTACAGTATGTAACTAACATGTGTGAGAACATCCAAATCTTTAAATACTTAAAAAAATAATTATTCCTCTGAGGAGCCATCACTTCATCTGATGATGAGAGAAAAACAACTTAAATGAACGATTTTATATTATTTCAGCAAATTTAGTAGCAAAATTTGCAACAACTGTATTGTGGTTGGATATCATTGGGGTCGTTCATGTGTCCTTAATAAAGCCCTTGATAAGATCTGGATTCTGCTATTCTTCTTTTTTGCGCTTTAGTGTTTTCTGTTGTGAACTCTGTTTTTGGGCTCCCTCTTGTGGTCACAAGTGGTACTGTGTGAGTGCTGTCTTTGGGCTCCCTCTGGTGGCTCTTTGTGTCTTTCTGCAGGTCTGAGGCGGATCAGCTGTCTCGTTATCTGTTAGCTGGTTTCCTATTTAGCTCACCTGGACTTTCAGTGTTTGCCTGCTGTCTATGTATTCAGTGCTATCTTGATCCTCCTGAATTCATTCGCTATCAGTCTCTCCAAGAGAAGCTAAGTTTTCTGTTTGGTTATTTTTTGCTCATTAGTGTTCAATATGTTTCTTGGTTATTTACTTGTCCTTGTCCAGCTTGCTAATATGTGATTTCCTTGCTTGCTGGTAGCTCTAGGGGGCTGAGTTTCTCCCCTCACACCGTTAGTTGGTGTGGGGGTTCTTGAATTCTCGGCGTGGATATTTTGTATAGGGTTTTTTACTGACCGCACAGTTCCCTGCCTGTCTTCTGCTATCTAGTATTAGTGGGCCTCATTTGCTGAATCTGTTTTCATTTCTACGTTTTGTATTTTCCCCTTACCTCACCGTTAATATTTGTTGGGGGCTTACTATATCTTTGGGGTCATTTCTCTGAGGCAAGTGAGGTCTTACTTTCTCTATAGGGGTAGCAAGTTTCTCAGGCTGCGTCGAGACGTCCAGGAATTTAGGCACGTTCACCGGCTACCTTCAGTGTGTTTGGTTAGGATCAGGTTTTGCGGTCAGTCCAGTTACCACCTCCCTAGAGCTCGTTCTATGTTCAGTAACTTAGCTAGTTCATTCTGTGATCCTCAGCCACTAAGGATCATAACAGTACAGCAGGCCAAAAAGTGTTTAATGCATCGCAGAAGTGGGATAAGAGAAGTCCTGAGTACAATTTTTTTTTTATTTTTTCCTCTCCCTTTGCTGCAGTCTGTCCAGCTTCTCTCATCCCCTTAATCTCTGGGTGGCTTTGAGTTCAGCTGCAGACATGGATATTCAGAGTCTGACTTCTAGTGTGGATCATCTTGCTGCAAGGGTGCAAAGCATTCAGGATTTTGTTGTTCGCAGTCCTATGTCTGAGCCAAAAGTACCTATTCCTGAGTTGTTTTCTGGAGATAGATCTAGGTTTCTGAATTTTAAGAATAATTGTAAATTATTTCTTTCTTTGAGACCTCGTTCCTCTGGTGATTCTGCTCAGCAAGTTAGAATTGTTATCTCTCTGTTACGCGGCGACCCTCAAGATTGGGCTTTCTCTCTGGCGCCAGGAGATCCTGCATTGCTGAATGTGGATGCGTTTTTTCTGGTGCTTGGATTGCTTTATGAGGAACCTAATCTGGAGAACCAGGCAGAAAAGGCCTTGCTGGCTCTCTCTCAGGGCCAGGATGAAGCTGAGGTGTATTGTCAAAAATTTCGGAAATGGTCAGTGCTTACTCAATGGAATGAGTGTGCCCTGGCTGCAAATTTCAGAGAAGGTCTTTCTGAAGCCATTAAGAATGTTATGGTGGGGTTCCCCACGCCTGCAAGTCTGAATGACTCAATGGCTTTGGCCATTCAGATTGATCGGCGTTTGCGGGAGCGCAAATCTGCGCACCATCTGGCGGTGTTTTCTGAACAGAGACCTGAGTCTATGCAATGTGACCGAATTCTGAACAGAATTGAGCGGCAAAATCATAGACGTCAAAATGGGTTGTGCTTTTACTGTGGTGATTCAACTCATGTTATCTCAGCATGCTCTAAGCGCGTAAAAAAAATCGCTAAATCTGTCACCGTTGGTACTATACAGCCTAACTTCATTTTGTCTGTTACTTTAATTTGTTCTTTGTCATCCTACTCGGTTATGGCTTTTGTGGATTCAGGTGCTGCCCTGAACCTGATGGATTTGTCGTTTGCCAGGCGCTGTGGTTTTGTTCTGGAGCCTTTGGAATTCCCTATTCCACTGAGGGGAATTGATGCTACACCATTGGCTGAGAATAAGCCTCAGTATTGGACTCAAGTGACCATGTGCATGACTCCTGCACATCAGGAGGTGATTCGCTTTCTTGTGCTGCATAATTTGCATGATGTTGTCGTTTTGGGTCTGCCATGGCTGCAGGCCCATAATCCAGTTCTGGATTGGAAAGCTATGTCTGTTTCAAGTTGGGGTTGCCAGGGGATTCATGGCGATGCTCCTTTGGTGTCAATTGCTTCTTCCACTCCTTCTGAGGTCCCTGAGTTTTTGTCGGACTACCAGGATGTATTTGATGAGCCCAGATCCGGTGCCCTGCCTCCTCACAGGGATTGTGATTGTGCTATAAATTTGATTCCTGGTAGTAAGTTCCCTAAGGGACGACTTTTTAATTTGTCTGTACCAGAACATGCCGCGATGCGGAGTTATATAAAGGAGTCTTTAGAGAAGGGACATATTCGCCCGTCCTCCTCCCCTCTTGGTGCAGGATTCTTTTTTGTGGCCAAAAAGGATGGTTCTCTGAGACCTTGTATAGATTATCGTCTTCTAAATAAAATCACGGTCAAATTTCAGTATCCTTTGCCATTATTATCTGATCTGTTTGCTCGGATTAAGGGGTCCACTTGGTTCACCAAGATAGATCTTCGTGGTGCGTATAACCTTGTGCGTATTAAGCAGGGGGATGAATGGAAAACAGCATTTAATACGCCCGAAGGCCATTTTGAGTACTTGTTGATGCCTTTTGGACTCTCTAATGCTCCTTCTGTGTTCCAGTCCTTCATGCATGACATCTTCCGAGAATATCTGGATAAATTTATGATTGTGTATCTGGATGACATTTTGGTCTTTTCTGAGGACTGGGAGTCCCATGTGAAGCAGGTCAGGATGGTATTTCAGGTCCTGCGTGCTAATGCCTTATTTGTGAAGGGCTCAAAATGTCTCTTCGGAGTACAGAAGGTTTCCTTTTTGGGATTCATTTTTTCTCCTTCTACTGTGGAGATGGACCCAGTCAAGGTCCAGGCTATTCATGATTGGACTCAGCCCACGTCTGTTAAGAGTCTTCAGAAGTTCTTGGGTTTTGCTAATTTTTACCGTCGCTTCATTGCTAATTTTTCTGGCGTGGTTAAACCCTTGACGGATTTGACCAAGAAGGGTTCTGATGTGACTAATTGGTCTCCTGCGGCCGTGGAAGCCTTTCGGGAGCTGAAGCACCGGTTTTCTTCGGCTCCAGTTTTGTGTCAGCCTGATGTCTCTCTTCCTTTTCAGGTCGAGGTTGATGCTTCTAAGATTGGAGCAGGGGCTGTTTTGTCGCAGAGAAGCTCTGATTGCTCTGTGATGAAACCTTGTGCTTTCTTTTCAAGAAAGTTTTCGCCTGCCGAACGGAATTATGATGTTGGTAATCGGGAGTTGTTGGCTATGAAGTGGGCATTTGAGGAGTGGCGACATTGGCTCGAGGGAGCTAAGCATCGTGTGGTGGTCTTGACTGATCACAAAAATCTGATTTATCTCGAGTCTGCCAAGCGGCTGAATCCTAGACAGGCTCGTTGGTCATTGTTTTTCTCCCGTTTCGATTTCGTGGTCTCGTACCTGCCTGGCTCGAAGAACGTGAAGGCTGATGCTCTTTCTAGGAGTTTTGTGCCTGACTCTCCGGGAGTTTCAGAGCCGGCTGGTATCCTCAGAGAGGGAGTGATTTTGTCTGCCATTTCCCCAGATTTGCGACGAGTGCTGCAGAAATTTCAGGCGGATAGACCTGACCGTTGCCCACCAGAGAGACTGTCCCAGATAGATGGACCAGCAGAGTTATTTCCGAGGTTCATTCTTCGGTGTTGGCAGGCCATCCTGGGATTTTTGGTACCAGGGATTTGGTGGCTAGGTCCTTCTGGTGGCCTTCCTTGTCGCGGGATGTGCGTTCCTTTGTGCAGTCCTGTGGGATTTGTGCTCGGGCTAAGCCTTGCTGTTCTCGTGCCAGCGGTTTGCTTTTGCCTTTACCTGTCCCGAAGAGGCCTTGGACGCTCATTTCCATGGATTTTATTTCGGATCTTCCAGTCTCTCAGAGAATGTCTGTCATCTGGGTGGTGTGTGATCGTTTTTCCAAAATGGTCCATTTGGTGCCCTTGCCTAAGTTGCCTTCCTCCTCCGATTTGGTTCCTCTATTTTTTCAGAATGTGGTTCGTCTGCACGGCATCCCTGAAAATATTGTGTCTGACAGAGGATCCCAGTTTGTGTCCAGATTTTGGCGGATCTTTTGTGCTAAGATGGGCATTGATTTGTCTTTTTCGTCGGCATTCCATCCTCAGACGAATGGCCAAACCGAGCGAACTAATCAGACCTTGGAAACTTATTTAAGATGTTTTGTTTCTGCTGATCAGGATGATTGGGTGACTTTTTTGCCATTGGCCGAGTTTGCCCTTAATAATCGGGCTAGTTCTGCTACTTTGGTTTCGCCTTTTTTCTGCAATTCTGGTTTCCATCCTCGTTTTTCCTCGGGTCAGGTTGAGCCTTCTGACTGTCCTGGGTTGGATTCTTTGGTGGATAGGTTGCAGCAGATTTGGAACCATGTGGTGGACAATTTGAAGTTGTCACAGGAGAAGGCTCAGCGCTTTGCCAACCGCCGTCGCGGTGTGGGTCCCCGACTTCGTGTTGGGGATTTGGTATGGCTGTCTTCTCGGTATGTTCCTATGAAGGTCTCCTCTCCTAAGTTCAAGCCTCGCTTCATCGGTCCTTATAAGATTTTGGAAATCCTTAACCCGGTGTCATTTCGTTTGGACCTCCCAGCGTCGTTTGCCATTCATAACGTGTTCCATAGGTCTTTGTTGCGGAGGTATGTGGTGCCTGTGGTTCCTTCTGTTGAGCCTCCTGCCCCGGTGCTGGTTGAGGGCGAATTGGAGTATGTGGTGGAGAAGATCTTGGATTCTCGTATTTCTAGACGGAGGCTTCATTATTTGGTTAAGTGGAAGGGCTATGGTCAGGAGGATAATTCCTGGGTTGTCGCCTCTGATGTTCATGCGGCCGATTTGGTTCATGCCTTCCATGTGGCTCATCCTGATCACCCTGGGGGTTTTGATGAGGGTTCGGTGACCCCTCCTCAAAGGGGGGTACTGTTGTGAACTCTGTTTTTGGGCTCCCTCTTGTGGTCACAAGTGGTACTGTGTGAGTGCTGTCTTTGGGCTCCCTCTGGTGGCTCTTTGTGTCTTTCTGCAGGTCTGAGGCGGATCAGCTGTCTCGTTATCTGTTAGCTGGTTTCCTATTTAGCTCACCTGGACTTTCAGTGTTTGCCTGCTGTCTATGTATTCAGTGCTATCTTGATCCTCCTGAATTCCTTCGCTATCAGTCTCTCCAAGAGAAGCTAAGTTTTCTGTTTGGTTATTTTTTGCTCATTAGTGTTCAATATGTTTCTTGGTTATTTACTTGTCCTTGTCCAGCTTGCTAATATGTGATTTCCTTGCTTGCTGGTAGCTCTAGGGGGCTGAGTTTCTCCCCTCACACCGTTAGTTGGTGTGGGGGTTCTTGTATTCTCAGCGTGGATATTTTGTATAGGTTTTTTTACTGACCGCACAGTTCCCTGCCTGTCTTCTGCTATCTAGTATTAGTGGGCCTCATTTGCTGAATCTGTTTTCATTTCTACGTTTTGTATTTTCCCCTTTCCTCACCGTTATTATTTGTTGGGGGCTTACTATATCTTTGGGGTCATTTCTCTGAGGCAAGTGAGGTCTTACTTTCTCTATAGGGGTAGCAAGTTTCTCAGGCTGCGTCGAGACGTCCAGGAATTTAGGCACGTTCACCGGCTACCTTCAGTGTGTTTGGTGTTATGACCCCAATGGCAGAGGGTCTCAGGAATAATGCTAAGTCAGTAAATACAGAAAACCAGCTCATAGGGCAGTGGTAACTGGGCTGACCATATAACTAATCCTAGCACCACAAATACCAGCAGCCGGGGAACGTTCCTACGTTGATCCTAGACGTCTCGCGCCAGCCGGAGAGCTAACTACCCCTAGAAGGGAAAAGAAAGACCTTTCTTGCCTCCAGAGGAAATACCCCAAAAAGTTGGATAGAAGCCCCCCACAAATAATAACGGTGAGGTAAGAGGAAAAGACAAACATAAGAATGAGCTAGGAATTTAGCAAAGAGAGGCCCACTAGCTAATAGCAGAATATATAAAGATAACTTATATGGTCAGCAAAAAATCCTATCAAAAATATCCACACTGGAAATTGAAGAACCCCCGAACCGTCTAACGGCCCGGGGGGAGAACACCAGCCCCCTAGAGCTTCCAGCAAGGTCAGGAATCACATTTAGTACAAGCTGGACAAAAATGATAGCAAACAAATAACCCAAAAAACAAAGAAGCAAGACTTAGCTTAATTTAGCACGAACCAGGACCAGCAAACAGGAGCAAACAGAATGTGTCTGATAACACCGATGCCAGGCACTGGACTAAGGTTCCAGGAGGTTTATATAGCAACACCCCTGAAGTAACGACCCAGCTGGGTGCAGACAGAGGGAAGGAAATCCCAGAGTCATATCACTAGTAACCACTAGAGGGAGCCAAAAAAGTCTAATTCACAACAGTACCCCCCCCTTAAGGAGGGGTCACCGAACCCTCACCAAGACCACCAGGGCGATCAGGATGAGCAGCGTGAAAGGCACGAACCAAATCGGCCGCATGCACATCAGAGGCAACCACCCAGGAATTATCCTCCTGACCATAACCCTTCCACTTGACCAAATACTGAAGCCTCCGCCTGGAGAGACGAGAATCCAAGATCTTCTCCACCACGTACTCCAACTCGCCCTCAACCAACACCGGAGCAGGAGGCTCAGCAGAAGGAACCACAGGCACAACGTAGCGTCGTAACAAAGACCTATGGAACACGTTGTGAATGGCAAACGAAACCGGAAGATCCAAGCGAAAGGACACAGGATTAAGGATTTCCAATATCTTGTAAGGACCGATGAAGCGAGGCTTAAATTTAGGAGAGGAGACCTTCATAGGAACAAATCGAGAAGACAGCCACACCAAATCCCCAACACGAAGTCGGGGACCCACACCGCGGCGGCGGTTGGCAAAACGCTGAGCCTTCTCCTGTGACAACTTCAAGTTGTCCACCACATGATTCCAGATCTGCTGCAACCTATCCACCACAGAATCTACTCCAGGACAGTCAGAAGGCTCCACATGTCCCGAGGAAAAACGAGGATGGAAACCAGAGTTGCAGAAAAATGGCGAAACCAAAGTAGCGGAACTAGCCCGATTATTAAGGGCAAACTCAGCCAACGGCAAGAAGGTCACCCAATCATCCTGATCTGCCGAAACAAAACACCTCAAGTAAGCTTCCAGAGTCTGATTAGTTCGCTCAGTTTGTCCATTAGTCTGAGGATGAAAGGCAGACGAGAACGATAAATCAATGCCCATCCTAGCACAAAAGGATCGCCAGAACCTGGAAACAAACTGGGATCCTCTGTCAGACACAATATTCTCAGGAATGCCGTGTAAACGAACCACATTCTGAAGGAACACAGGAACCAGATCGGAAGAGGAAGGCAGCTTAGGCAAAGGCACCAAATGGACCATTTTTGAAAAGTGATCACATACCACCCAGATGACAGACATACCCCGAGACACCGGGAGATCAGAAATGAAATCCATGGAAATATGTGTCCAAGGCCTCTTCGGGACAGGCAAGGGCAAGAGCAACCCGCTGGCACGGGAACAGCAAGGCTTAGCTCGAGCACAAGTCCCACAGGACTGCACAAATGACCGTACATCCCGTGACAAGGAAGGCCACCAAAATGACCTAGCCACCAGATCTCTGGTGCCAAAAATTCCCGGATGACCTGCCAACACCGAGGAATGAACCTCGGAAATGACTCTGCTGGTCCACTTATCAGGAACAAACAGTCTGTCAGGTGGACAAGAGTCAGGTCTACCAGCTTGAAATCTCTGCAACACACGTCGCAAATCAGGAGAAATGGCTGACAAAATAACTCCTTCTTTAAGAATACCAACAGGTTCTGTGACTCCAGGAGAGTCAGGCACAAAGCTCCTTGAAAGAGCATCAGCTTTCACATTCTTTGAACCTGGTAAATACGAGACCACAGAGTCAAAACGGGAGAAAAACAATGACCAGCGGGCCTGTCTAGGATTCAAGCGTTTAGCAGACTCGAGATACATCAAATTTTTGTGATCAGTCAAGACCACCACACGATGCTTAGCACCCTCGAGCCAATGACGCCACTCCTCAAATGCCCACTTCATGGCCAGTAATTCCCGATTGCCCACATCATAATTCCGCTCAGCAGGCGAAAACTTCCTAGAGAAGAAAGCACATGGTCTCATTACCGAACAACCAGGGCCTCTCTGTGACAAAACGGCCCCTGCCCCAATCTCAGAAGCATCCACCTCGACCTGAAAGGGAAGTGAGACATCAGGCTGGCACAAAACAGGCGCCGAAGTAAACCGGCGCTTCAACTCCTGGAACACCTCCACGGCTGCAGGAGCCCAGTTAGCAACATCAGAACCTTTCTTGGTCATATCCGTCAAAGGTTTAACAACGCTAGAAAAATTAGCGATAAAACGACGGTAGAAGTTAGCAAAACCCAAGAACTTCTGAAGACTCTTAACTGACGTGGGTTGAGTCCACTCATGAATAGCTCGGACCTTGACTGGGTCCATCTCCACAGCAGAAGGGGAAAAAATAAACCCCAAAAAGGGAACTTTCTGTACTCCAAAGAGACACTTTGAGCCTTTAACAAACAAGGCATTCTCACGCAAAACCTGAAACACCATCCTGACCTGCTCCACATGTGAGTCCCAATCTTCAGAGAAAACCAGAATATCGTCCAGATAAACAATCATAAATTTATCCAGATACTTCCGGAAAATATCATGCATAAAGGACTGAAATACTGAGGGAGCATTAGAAAGCCCAAAAGGCATCACCAAGTACTCAAAATGACCTTCGGGCGTATTAAATGCAGTCTTCCATTCATCACCTTGCTTAATGCGCACAAGGTTGTACGCACCACGAAGATCTATCTTGGTGAACCACTTGGCACCCTTAATCCGGGCAAACAAGTCCGACAAGAGAGGCAAAGGATACTGAAATTTTACAGTGATTTTATTCAGTAGCCGATAGTCAATACAAGGTCTCAAAGATCCGTCCTTCTTAGCCACAAAAAAGAATCCCGCACCAAGAGGGGAAGAGGATGGACGGATATGCCCCTTCTCCAGAGACTCCTTGATATATGAACGCATTGCGGCATGCTCAGGTACTGACAGATTAAATAATCTTCCCTTAGGAAATTTACTACCTGGAATCAAATCTATGGCGCAGTCACAGTCCCTATGAGGAGGCAGAGCACTGGATCTGGACTCGCTGAATACATCCTGATAATCAGACAAATACTCAGGAACTTCCGAAGGAGTAGAGGAAGCAATAGACACCGGCGGGGAATCAGCATGAATTCCCTGACAGCCCCAACTTGACACAGACATTGCCTTCCAATCCAGGACTGGATTGTGGGTCTGTAGCCATGGCAGACCCAAAACGACCAAATCATGCATTTTATGCAGAACAAGAAAACGAATCACCTCCCGATGTTCAGGAGTCATGCACATGGTCACCTGCGTCCAAAACTGCGGTTTATTTTCCGCCAATGGCGTAGCATCAATACCTCTAAAAGGAATAGGATTTACTAACGGTTCAAGAACAAAACCACAGCGCTTGGCAAATGACAGATCCATAAGACTCAGGGCGGCACCTGAATCCACAAACGCCATAACCGGGTAAGAAGACAAAGAGCAAATTAAAGTCACAGACAAAATAAATTTAGGTTGCAAATTACCTATGGCGACAGGACTGACAACCCTTGTTAGGCGTTTAGAGCATGCTGATATAACATGTGTAGAATCACCACAGTAAAAACAGAACCCATTCTGACGTCTATGATTTTTCCGTTCATTTCTAGTCTGAATTCTATCACATTGCATTAATTCAGGTGTTTGTTCAGACAACACCACCAGAGGATTAGCGGTTTTGCGCTCCCGCAAACGCCGGTCAATTTGAATAGCAAGCGCCATAGAATCATTCAGACTTGTAGGAATGGGGAAACCCACCATCACATTCTTAATGGCTTCAGAAAGGCCATTTCTGAAATTTGCGGCCAGAGCACACTCATTCCACTGAGTAAGCACGGACCATTTCCGAAATTTTTGGCAATACACTTCAGCTTCATCCTGACCCTGAGAAATAGCCAGCAAGGCTTTTTCTGCCTGAATTTCAAGATTGGGTTCCTCGTAAAGCAATCCGAGCGCCAGAAAAAACGCATCAATATTCGCCAATGCCGGATCTCCTGGCGCTAGCGAGAAAGCCCAATCCTGAGGGTCGCCCCGTAAAAAAGAAATAACAATTTTAACTTGCTGAGCAGAATCTCCAGATGAACGGGGTCTCAGAGAAAGAAACAATTTACAATTATTCTTGAAATTCCTAAACCTAAATCGATCTCCAGAAAACAATTCCGGAATAGGTATTTTAGGTTCAGACATAGGACTACTGGTAACAAAATCTTGTATACCCTGCACACGAGCTGCCAGCTGGTCAACACTTGTAATCAAGGTCTGCACATTCATGTCTGCAGCAAGCACACGCCACTCAAAGGTAAAGGGGAGGAAGAGAAAGAAGGAAAAAAAAAAACAACTCAGAATTTCCTTTCTTATTATCCCACTTCTGCAATGCTTTAAACATTCAATATTGTCCTGGCATACTGTTATGACCCCAATGGCAGAGGGTCTCAGGAATAATGCTGTCAGTAAATACAGAAAACCAGCTCATAGGGCAGTGGTAACTGGGCTGACCATATAACTAATCCTAGCACCACAAATACCAGCAGCCGGGGAACGTTCCTACGTTGATCCTAGACGTCTCGCGCCAGCCGGAGAGCTAACTACCCCTAGAAGGGAAAAGAAAGACCTTTCTTGCCTCCAGAGGAAATACCCCAAAAAGTTGGATAGAAGCCCCCCACAAATAATAACGGTGAGGTAAGAGGAAAAGACAAACATAAGAATGAGCTAGGAATTTAGCAAAGAGAGGCCCACTAGCTAATAGCAGAATATATAAAGAAAACTTATATGGTCAGCAAAAAATCCTATCAAAAATATCCACACTGGAAATTCAAGAACCCCCGAACCGTCTAACGGCCCGGGGGGAGAACACCAGCCCCCTAGAGCTTCCAGCAAGGTCAGGAATCACATATAGTACAAGCTGGACAAAAATGATAGCAAGACTTAGCTTAATTTAGCACGAACCAGGACCAGCAAACAGGAGCAAACAGAATGTGTCTGATAACACCGATGCCAGGCACTGGACTAAGGTTCCAGGAGGTTTATATAGCAACACCCCTGAAGTAACGACCCAGCTGGGTGCAGACAGAGGGAAGGAAATCCCAGAGTCATATCACTAGTAACCACTAGAGGGAGCCAAAAAAGTCTAATTCACAACAGTTTGGTTAGGATCAGGTTTTGCGGTCAGTCCAGTTACCACCTCCCTAGAGCTCGTTCTATGTTCAGTATCTTAGCTAGTTCATTCTGTGATCCTCAGCCACTAAGGATCATAACCGTTTTCCTCCTGGTCCTCCAAGAGTAATCTTTTTTTTCCGTACAGATTTATGAGTTTTTTTTTTATCTTTTGTATTACACAAATCACTTCTCTATATAACTTTCTGAAAAACAGCAAAAAAAAAATCAAAACTGGTTAAAATTGTGAAAGCTCCACAATTCCGCCATAACTATTTGTGTTATGTTTTTATGTCATTCATGGTGCAGTACAAATGACCCGACATCGTAATCATCCAGGTCAGTTTGATTATGATATATGAGTTTTTTCAAATATATTTTTGTGCTTTAAAAAAAAAATTTACAAATTAAATTTAAAAATTTGGAAATAAGAATTTGGTTTGTACTCCCATTTTACAACATTTTTGGAGAATCTGAATTTTTTTTTTTTGTAATTTTGTCAGCAAAATAGCCGCCTTTTACCACGCTGAAGAGTAGAGGTTCGGCAAAAACTGGAGTCCGGTATTTACTTGAGGCTGGGGCTTCAGACTGTGAGCATTCCCTGGAGTTATGTGCGAATTCGAGTTTTTGTCAGATTGGCTCATCTTAAATTACCATTTTCTGTGACCATTTTTGTTACATTTACTGATGGAAAAAAGGTTTGACTTTACCAGTTTTGCGGAAATTTCCCAAAAATGCTAAATGCTGCAAAGCATCTAAGAGATGTATAGCACTCAGGGGTTTCGTAGGACTGTATAAACTCCCTTTTGGGTTCTTTAACTCCTTTACGTCAAGACTATTTTCTGTTTTTTTTTCTCCCCTTCTTCCAAGAGCCATAACTTTTTTTTTAATATTTCCATCAATATAACAGTATATGGGCTTGTTTTTTGCAGTGTCACCATTGATTGTACCATATAGTGTACTGGAAAACCAGAAAACAAAAGTTTCCAAAAAAAGTGCAATTTCACAATTGTTTTTTATTTTTTTTTTAATTTACCATTTTCACTACATGGTAACATTGACCTGCCTTTATGATTCTACAGGTCAGTACCATTATGTAGATACCAAACATGTATAGTTTTTTTTTTAATTTTAGCGGTGATGTTTTGATCCCCTCCTATTGTATGTTATTGTTGTGGCAGCTAAAAAAACGTAGTTCTGGTGTTTCAATTACTGTTCTCGTTACACCGTTTACCAATCGGATTAATTGTTTTTATGCGTTGATAGATCGGACATTTCTGAACTTGAAAATAAAAATAGGGGGGGTTGATTTGATTTAACTTTTTTTTTTTAACCCCTTAGTGACAGAGCCAATTTGGTACTTAATGACCGGGCCAATTTTTACAATTCTGACCACTGTCACTTTATGAGGTTATAACTCTGGAACGCTTTAACAGATCCTGCTGATTCTGAGATTGTTTTTTCGTGACATATTGTACTTCATGTTAGTGGTAACATTTCTTCGCTATTACTTGCGATTATTTATGAAAAAAATGGAAATATGGCAAAAAATTTTAAAATTTTGCAATTTTCAAACTTTGTATTTTTATGCCCTTAAATCAGAGAGATATGTCACACAAAATAGTTAATAAATAACATTTCCCACATGTGTACTTTACATCAGCACAATTTTGGAAACAATTTTTTTTTTGTTAGGGAGTTATAAGGGTTAAAAGTTGACCAGCGATTTCTCATTTTTCCAACAAAATTTACAAAACCATTTTTTTTAGGGACATCTCACATTTAAAGTCACTTTAATGGGTGTACATGACAGAAAATACCCAAACTTGACACCATTCTAAAAACTACACCCCTCAAGGTGCTCAAAATCACATTCAAGAAGTTTATTAACCCTTTACGTGCTTCACAGGAACTGAAACACTGTGGAAGGAAAAAATGAACATTTAACTTTTTTTTGCAATCATTTTAATTCAGAACCAATTTTTTTTATTTTCACAAGTGTAAAAAGAGAAAATGAACCACAAATTTTGTTGTGCAATTTCTCCTAAATACGTCGATACCCTATATGTGGGGGTAAACCCCTGTTTGGGCACAGGGCAGGGCTTGGAAGAGATGGAGCACCGTTTGACTTTTTCAATGCAGAATTGGCTGGAATTGAGATCGGATGCCATGTTGCTTTTGGAGAGCCCTTGATGTGCCTAAACAGTGGAAACGCTCCACAAGTGATACCATTTTGAAAACTAGACCCCTTAAGGAACTTATCTAGATGTGTGGTGAGTACTTTGAACCCCCAAGTGCTTCAAAGAAGTTTACAACGTAGAGCCGTGAAAATAAAAAATCACATTATTTTACACAAAAATGATTTTTTCGCCCACAAATTCTTATTTTCACAAGGGTAACAGGAGAAATTAGACCACAAAGGTTGTTGTGCAATTTCTCCTAAGTACATTGATACCCCATATGTGGGGGTAAACCACTGTTTGTGCGCACGGCAAGGCTTGGAAGAGAAGGAGCACCGTTTGACTTTTTCAATGCAGAGTTGGCTGGAATTGAAATCGGAAGCCATGTCGCGTTTCGAGAGCCCCTGATGTGCCTGAACAGTAGAAACTCCCACAAGTGACACCATTTTAGAAACTAGACCCGTTAAGGAACTTATCTAGATGTGTGGTGAGCACTTTAAACCCCAAGGTGCTTCACAGAAGTTTATAACGTAGAGCCGTGAAAATAAAAAAAATTGCATTTTTTTTTACACAAAAATGATCTATTCGCCCACAAATTCTTATTTTCACAAGGGTAACAGGAGAAATTAAACCATGAACGTTGTTGTGAAATTTCTCCTGAATACGCTGATACCTCATATGTGGGGGTAAACCACAGTTTGGGCACAAGGCAGAGCTTGGAAGAGAAGGAGCGTCGTTTGACTTTTTCAATGCAGAATTGGCTAGAATTGAGACCGGACGCCATGTCGCGTTTGGAGAGCCCCTGATGTGCCTAAACAGTGGAAACCCCCCACAAGTGACCCCATATTGGATACCAGCCCCCCTATAGAACTTATCTAGATGTGTTGTGAGCACTTTGAACCCCCAAGTGCTTCACAGAAATTTATAAAGTAGAGCCGTAAAAATAAAAAATCCTTTTTCTTCCCCTCAAAAATGATTTTTTAGCCAGCAATTTTTTATTTTCTCAAGGGTAACAGGAGAAACTGGACCCAAAAATCTGTTGACCAGTTTGTCCGGAGTACGCTGATGACCCATATGTGGGGGGGGACCACTGTTTGGGCACCCATCAGGGCTCGGAAGGGAAGGAGCGCCGTTTGGAATGCAGAGTTTGATGGGATGGTCTGCGGGCGTTATGTTGCATTTGCAGAGCTCCTCATGTACCTACACAGTAGAAACCCCCCACAAGTGACCCCATTTTGGAAACTAGACCCCCCAAAGAGCTTATCTAGATGTGTGATGAGCACTATGAACCCCCAACTGCCTCACAGAAGTTTATAATGTAGAGCCATGAAAATAAAAAAAATCATATTTTTTCCACAAAAATGATCTTTTCATCCCCAAATTTTTACCTTCACAAGGGTAACAGGAGAAATTGGACCCCAAAATTTATTGTGCAATTTATGCTGAGTAGGCCGATACCCCATATGTGGGGGTTAACCACTGTTTGGGCTCATGGCAGAGCTCGGAAGGGAAGGAGCGCCGTTTTGGAATGCAGACTTTGATAGAATGGTCTGCAGGCGTTATGTTGCGTTTGGAGAGCCCCTGATGTACCTAAACAGTAGAAACCCCCCACAAGTGACCCCATTTTGGAAACTAGACCCCCCAAGGAACTTATCTAGATGTATGGTGAGAACTTTGAATGTCCAAGTGCTTCACAGAAGTTTATAATAGAGTCGTGAAAATAAAAAATATTTTTTTTCCACGAAAATTTTTTTTTAGCCCCCAAGTTTTTATTTTCACAAGGATAACAGGAGAAATTGGATCACAAACGTTGTTGACCAATTTATCCCGAGTACGCTGATGCCCCATATGTGGGGGTAAACCACTGTTTGGGCGCTCGGCAGAGCTCAGAAGGGAGGGAGCACCATTTGACTTTTTGAGCACAAAATTGGCTGTCGCATTTGGAGACCCCTTGATGTACCTAAACAGTGGAAACCCCCCAATTCTAACTCCAACTCTAAACCCAACACACCCCTAACCCTAATCCCAACCCGATCCATAATCCCAATCACAACCCTAACCCCAAAACACCCCTAACCCTAATCCCAACACACCCGTAATCCTAATCTCAACCCTAACCTCAAACCTAACCCTAATCCCAATACCTCCCTAACCCTTATCCCAACCCTAACCTTAACCCTAATCCCAAACGTAACCCTAATGCCAACCCTAACCCTAATCCCAACTCTAGCCCTAACTTTAGCCCCAACCCTAACCCTAACTTTAACCCCAACCCTAACTCTAACTTTAGCCCTAACTCTAACTTTAGCCCCAACCCTAACCCTAGCTCTAACGTTAGCCCCAACCCTAACCCTAGCCCTAACCCTAACTTTAGCCCAACTCCTAGTTGCCGGCCGGCAGATCATGGTGGGCGCACTGTGCATACGTCCGCCATTTTCTTACCAGAGGAAGAAGCCGGCGGCCAGGAGGGGACGCAGGAGGACCCAGGGACACCGGTAAGTATAACAGGGTCCCCGGTCCCCCTATTTCTCTGTCCTCTGATGTGTGATCACATCAGAGGACAGAGAATGACACATCGCTTTATTTTTTTTGCGGCAGCTGGTAAACAGTTAATTACCGGCGATTGCATCCTGGGGGTGGGAAAACCCCCCCCGAATCATGTTCTCTGGGGTCTCGGCTACCCTCAGCAACCGAGACCCAAGACAAAATCCAACTCTGAGGGGCGCTATTCACTTTTTCCATAGCGCCGTTAATTAACGGCGCTGTGGTTTAAGTACTCTTAACTACTGCAGTTAAAAGGCATATCGTCGGATTTGGAGCTGCGATCATCTGATCGCCTGGGCTACACATAGCAAAGCCGAAGCTGTCACTGTGTACATACATTACATTACTGATCCTGAGTTACCTCCTGTATTATACTCCAGAGCTGCACTCACTATTCTGCTGGTGCAGTCACTGTGTACATACATTACATTACTGATTCTGAGTTACCTCCTGTATTATACTCCAGAGCTGCACTTACTATTCTGCTGGTGCAGTCACTGTGTACATACATTACATTACTGATTCTGAGTTACCTCCTGTATTATACTCCAGAGCTGCACTTACTATTCTGCTGGTGCAGTCACTGTGTGCATACATTACATTACTGATCCTGAGTTACCTCTTGTATTATACTCCAGAGCTGCATTCACTATTCTGCTGGTGCTGTCACTGTGTGCATACATAACATTACTTATCCTGAGTTATATCCTGTATTATACTCCAGAGCTGCACTCACTATTCTGCTGGTGCAGTCACTGTGTACATACATTACATTACTGATCCTGAGTTACATCCTGTATTATACCCCAGAGCTGCACTCACTATTCTACTGGTGCAGTCACTGTGTACATACATTACATTACTGATCCTGAGTTACCTCCTGTATTATACTCCAGAGCTGCACTCACTATTCTGCTGGTGCAGTCACTGTGTGCATACATTACATTACTGATCCTGAGTTACATCCTGTATTATACTCCAGAGCTGCACTCACTATTCTGCTGGTGCTGTCATTGTGTACATACATTACATTACTGATCCTGAGTTACCTCCTGTATTATACCCCAGAGCTGCACTCACTATTCTGCTGGTGCAGTCACTGTGTACATACATTACATTACTGATCCTGAGTTACATCCTGTATTATACTCCAGAGCTGCGCTCACTATTCTGCTGGTGCAGTCACTGTGTACATACGTTACATTACTGATCCTGAGTTACATCCTGTATTATACCCCAGAGCTGCACTCACTATTCTGCTGGTGCAGTCGCTGTGTACATACATTACTGATCCTGAGTTACATCCTGTATTATACTCCAGAGCTGCACTCACTATTCTGCTGGTGCAGTCATTGTGTACATACATTACATTACTGATCCTGAGTTACCTCCTGTATTATACCCCAGAGCTGCACTCACTATTCTGCTGGTGCAGTCGCTGTGTACATACATTACTGATCCTGAGTTACATCCTGTATTATCCTCCAGAGCTGCACTCACTATTCTGCTGGTGCAGTCACTGTGTACATACATTACATTACTGATCCTGACTTACCTCCTGTATTATACCCCAGAGCTGCACTCACTATTCTGCTGCTGCAGTCACTGTGTACATACATTACATTACTGATCCTGAGTAACATCCTGTATTATACCCCAGAGCTGCACTCACTATTCTGCTGCTGCAGTCACTGTGTACATACATTACTGATCCTGAGTTACATCCTGTATTATACTCCAGAGCTGCACTCACTATTCTGCTGGTGCAGTCACTGTGTACATACATTACATTACTGATCCTGACTTACCTCCTGTATTATACTCCAGAGCTGCACTCACTATTCTGCTGGTGCAGTCACTGTGTACATACATTACATTACTGATCCTGACTTACCTCCTGTATTATACCCCAGAGCTGCACTCACTATTCTGCTGGTGCAGTCACTGTGTACATACATTACATTACTGATCCTGACTTACATCCTGTATTATACCCCAGAGCTGCACTCACTATTCTGCTGCTGCAGTCACTGTGTACATACATTACATTACTGATCCTGAGTAACATCCTGTATTATACCCCAGAGCTGCACTCACTATTCTGCTGCTGCAGTCACTGTGTACATACATTACATTACTGATCCTGAGTTACATCCTGTATTATACCCCAGAGCTGCACTCACTATTCTGCTGGTGCAGTCACTGTGTACATACATTACATTACTGATCCTGAGTTACATCCTGTATTCTACTCCAGAGCTGCACTCACTATTCTGCTGGTGCAGTCACTGTGTACATACATTACATTACTGATCCTGAGTTACATCCTGTATTATACTCCAGAGCTGCACTCACTATTCTGCTGGTGCAGTCACTGTGTACACACATTACATTACTGATCCTGAGTTACATCCTGTATTATACTCCAGAGCTGCACTCACTATTCTGCTGGTGCAGTCACTGTGTACATACATTACATTACTGATCCTGAGTTACATCCTGTATTATACTCCAGAGCTGCACTCACTATTCTGCTGGTGCAGTCACTGTGTACACACATTACATTACTGATCCTGAGTTACATCCTGTATTATACTCCAGAGCTGCACTCACTATTCTGCTGGTGCAGTCACTGTGTACATACATTACATTACTGATCCTGAGTTACATCCTGTATTATACTCCAGAGCTGCACTCACTATTCTGCTGGTGCAGTCACTGTGTACATACATTACATTACTGATCCTGTACCGATCCTGAGTTCCAGCCTCTATTACACCTGTATTTTCCAGCAGCTGCCTCTAGGTGGAGCTCACAGCAAACAGGTTCTTACATCTTCAGTTTTCTATATAATGTTCTGTATATCTTAACACGCATTGATCGCCACCTAGTGGTTGCTGCATGTGATGGTGATAACTATCACTGTTTGAAGGGGAGAAATTTAGTATAAGCCTAGGAAACACCCCCCAGCTCTGATCGCTATAAATATTTAACACAAATGTATGTGCTTGATATAAATTATTATAACAGCTAAAATCTGTCAGACTGAAGGCAGACATCTCATACACTCATTTAAAATGTCCATTTGCTATAATAGTGAAACGGAACAACATTTGAGAAAGACTCTTTTAAGGTTATGTGGACAATGATATATTGCACGTGAGACATAACATAGGTTCATAATTGTAACTTTGCCAATAGCAAAAATTCATGACCCAAGTGTATAGCTGAATACACATCTCATGCATTCTTCTCACTGACCACTAGATGTCACTAGCTAGTTGTTGTTGTTTCTAAACACTGCAGATTGATAAAGAAGAATGATGCATTATATTCATTCTCTCTCACGGTCGATGTCCATTAATGGATATACTGGTAAAACACAGAAAATACTTTTGTGCTTCAACTTTTATCATTAAGCTGCTGGAACAGCATGTATTAAATGCAAAACAAAGGAGAGTATAGAAAGAAAATGCAATGAAATAAGTGGCTTCACCACGCAGTCTGTCTGTACTTCATCAGAATAAAGTATGCTTATAGGGTCATTGCCCTTCTGGTCTCCAGTCACGCCTTATTTCCAGTACGCAGCATGTAAATTAATATGGATCACGTTTCCCCAATATGTCTGAAACGCAGAACAGATATTGTTCTCTCTTAATTCTGATAAATGTTTTCTGCTGCGCTCACTATAACCACTGATGAGTAATGTACCTTATCTGAGCTGTAAGTGGGACAAGTCCAATATTCTACCTATCAAGGTCATTCAGCCATTGCCACAACATAATGTATAGATTATATCCTAACTATACTACCTCCTATAATACTGCCCCCAACGGACATGAGTATGAATACTATAATACTTCCCCCATATCTACAACAATATAACTACTATAATACTGCCCCTATGTACAAGAATATAACTACTATACTACTGCCCCTATATACAAGAATATAACTACTATAATACTGCCCCTATGTACAAGAATATAACTACTATAATACTGCTCCTATGTACAAGAATATAACTACTATACTACTGCTCCTATGTACAAGAATATAACTACTATAATACTGCCCCTATATACAAGAATATAACTACTATAATACTGCCCCTATGTACAAGAATATAACTACTATAATACTGCTCCTATGTACAAGAATATAACTACTATACTACTGCTCCTATGTACAAGAATATAACTACTATAATACTGCCCCTATGTACAAGAATATAACTACTATAATACTGCTCATATATGCAGGAATATAACTACAATAATAATGCTCCTATGTACAAGAATATAACTACTATAATACTGCCCCTATATGCAGGAATATAACTACTATAATACTGCTCCTATGTACAAGAATATAACTACTATAATACTGCCCCTATTTACAAGAATATAACTACTATAATACTGCTCCTATGTACAAGAATATAACTACTATAATACTGCCCCTATGTACAAGAATATAACTGCTATAATACTGCTCCTATGTACAAGAATATAACTACTATAATACTGCCCCTATGTACAAGAATATAACTACTATAATACTGCCCCTATGTACAAGAATATAACTACTATAATACTGCTCCTATGTACAAGAATATAGCTACTATAATACTTCCCCCATATCTACAACAATATAGCTACTATAATACTGCCCCTATGTACAAGAATATAACTACTATAATACTGCTCCTATGTACAAGAATATAACTACTATAATACTGCTATACACAAGAATATAAATACTATAATACTGCTCATATATGCAGGAATATAACTACAATAATAATGCTCCTATGTACAAGAATATAACTACTATAATACTGCCCCTATATGCAGGAATATAACGACTATAATACTGCTCCTATATGCAGGAATATAACTACTATAATACTGCTCCTATGTACAAGAATATAACTACTATAATACTGCCCCTATTTACAAGAATATAACTACTATAATACTGCTCCTATGTACAAGAATATAACTACTATAATACTGCCCCTATGTACAAGAATATAACTGCTATAATACTGCTCCTATGTACAAGAATATAACTACTATAATACTGCCCCTATGTACAAGAATATAACTACTATAATACTGCCCCTATGTACAAGAATATAACTACTATAATACTGCTCCTATGTACAAGAATATAGCTACTATAATACTTCCCCCATATCTACAACAATATAGCTACTATAATACTGCCCCTATGTACAAGAATATAACTACTATAATACTTCCCCTATGTACAAGAATATAACTACTATAATACTGCTATACACAAGAATATAAATACTATAATACTGCTCCTATGTACAATAATATAACTCCTATACTACTGCTCCTATATACAAGAATATAACTACTATAATACTGCCTCTATGTACAAGAATATAACTACCGTACTAATACTGACCCCTATGTATAATAATATTACTACTATAATACTGCCCCCTATGTATAAGAATATAACTACTATACTACTGCTCCTATGTGCAAGAATAAAACTACTATACTACTGCTCCTATGTACAAGAATATAACTACTATAATACTGCCGCTATGTACAAGAATATAACTACTATAATACTGCTCCTATATACAAGAATATAACTACTATAATACTGCTCCTATATACAAGAATATAACTAGCATAATGCTGCCCCTATGCTGAGTTACCATCAGGGCATTACTGCCCTTACTGCTGTGTGGGGCCCGATGAGTAGCAGTGCAGATGGGGGCCCATAGCAGCGCACATCGTCATTGCTCGGGCCCGAGAGGTTTCTCGTAGCTGTGCACGGCTGACTAACCTTGATGGCTGCTCAGCTCCTGTTCCCTCTGTCTTCTCTGTACTTTGTCAGGTGACGGCGTGTACGCGATGACATCATCGCATATGCGCCGACAAGTGCCAGACGTTAGAAGCAGAGATGCACAAGCAAGGGATGGTCAGGGTGGTAAGTAAAAAAAAGTTTTTGTTTATTAAATGAATTAAATGGGTAAGGCGAGGAGGAGGAGGGGGACTACAAATGATGAACTGGGGGGTCATGGGTACTTCAAATGATGAAGTGGGTTGAGGGGAACTGCACGTGATGAAGTGGAGAAGTGAGAGGGACTGCACATGATGAAGTAGGGGGTGAGGGGGACAGCACATGAAGTGTGGGGATTGAAAGGGACTGCACATGATGAAGTGGTAGGATGAGGGGGGACTGCGCAAGATGAATTGGGAGGATGAGGGGGGACTGCACATGATGAACTGGGGGGTGAGGGGGACTGCACATGATGAACTGGGGGATGAGGGGGACTGCACATGATGAAGTAGGGGGTGAGGGGGACTGCACATGATGAAGTGGAGAGCGTGAGGGAGACTGTACATGATGAAGAGGGTGGGTGAGGGGGACTGCACATGATGAAGTGTGGGGGTGAGGGGGACTGCACATGATGAAGTGAGGGATTGAGGGGGACTGCACATGATGAAGTGTGGGGGGGATGATGGGGACTGCACATGATGAAGTGGGGGTGAGAGTGCCTGCACATGATAAAGGGGGTGAGGGGGTTTGCACATAATGAAGTGGGGGAGTGAGGGGTGACTGCACATGATGGAGTGGAGGAAGGGGACTGCACATGATGAAGGAGGTGAAGGGCACTGCACATGATGAAGTGGGTTGGGGAGGGGGACTGCACATGATGAAGTGGGAGGAAGAGAGAGACTGCACATGATGAAGTAGGTTGAGGGGGATTGCACATGATAAAGGGGGAGGAGGACTGCACATGCTGAAGTGGGGATGAGGTGGACCGGACCTGATGAAGTGGTGGGCGAGGGGGACTGCACATGATGAAGTGGGGGGTGATGGGGACTGCACATGATGAAGTGGGGGGTGAGGCGGACTGCACATGATGAAGTGGAGGAGGGGGACTGCACATGATTAAGTGGAGGAGGGGGACTGCACATGAAGGAGGTGAAGGGCACTGCAAATGATGAAGTGGTGTGGTGAGGGGGACTACACATGATGAAGGGGTGAGGGGGTCTGCACATGATGAAGTGGGGGGTGAGGGAGACTGCACATGATGAGAGGACTGCACATGATGAAGTGGGTTGATGGGGACTGCACATGTTGAAGTGGGGGATGAGGTGGACTCCTGTTGTGAACTCTGTTTCCGGGCTCCCTCCTGTGGTCATGAGTGGTACTGTGTGAGTTCTCTCTTTGGGCTCCTCCTGGTGGCTCTTTTTGTTATTTTGCAGGTTTCTGGCAGGATCAGCTGTCTCGTCATCTGCTAGTTAGGTTTGCTATTTAATCCACCTGGTCCTTCATTCCTTGCCTGTTGCCGTTGTATTCAGTGCTATTCTGATTGCTCCTGTCTACATCCGTTATCAGTCTCTCCAAGAGAAGCTAAGTTCTGTTTGTTTATTTTTGCTCATCTGTGTTCAAGATGTTTCCTAGTATATGATGAGTTTTTGTCCAGCTTGCTAATATGTGATTTCCCTGCTTGCTGGTGCTCTGGGGTGCTGAGTTGCTCCCCCCACATCGTTAGTTGGTGTGGGGGTTCTCGCATTCTCTGCGTGGATATTTTTGCATAGGGTTTTTTACTGACCGCACAGATCCCTTGCTATTTTCTGCTATCTAGCGTTAGCGGGCCTCATTTGCTTAACCTGTTTCATCTCTGCGTTTGTCTTTTCCTCTTAACTCACCGTTATTATTTGTGGGGGGCATCTATATCTCTGGGGGATTTCTCTGAGGCAAGTGAGGTCTTTACTTTCTCTTTAGGGGTAGTCAGTTTCTCAGGCCTTGAAGAGACTCCAGGATTTCAGGAAACGTTCCACGGCTGCCTATAGTGTGTGCGGTTAGGATCAGGTTTGCGGTTAGTCCAGTTACCACATCCCCAGAGCTCGTCCTATTATTTTCTACTTAGCTGGTTAGATTTGTGATCCTAAGCCACTAGGATCATAACAGTGCAACAGGCCTAAAGTGTTAAATGCATCGCAAAAGTGGGATAAGAGAAATCCTGAGTTCAATTTTTTTTTTTTTCTTCTGCTCTGCAATCTGTCCTGCTTCTCTCCTCCCCTTAATCTCTGGGTGGCTTTGAGTTCTGCTGCAGACATGGATATTCAGAGTCTGACTTCTAGTGTGGATCATCTTGCTGCAAGGGTGCAAAGCATTCAGGATTTTGTTGTTCACAGTCCTATGTCTGAGCCAAAAGTACCTATTCCTGAGTTTTTTTCTGGAGATAGATCTAGGTTTCTGAATTTTAAGAATAATTGTAAATTATTTCTTTCTTTGAGACCTCGTTCCTCTGGTGATTCTGCTCAGCAAGTTAGAATTGTTATCTCTCTGTTACGCGGCGACCCTCAAGATTGGGCCTTCTCCCTGGCGCCAGGAGATCCTGCATTGCTGAATGTGGATGCGTTTTTTCTGGTGCTTGGATTGCTTTATGAGGAACCTAATCTGGAGAACCAGGCAGAAAAGGCCTTGCTGGCTCTCTCTCAGGGTCAGGATGAAGCTGAGGTGTATTGTCATCTGGGTGGTTTGTGATCGTTTTTCTAAAATGGTCCATTTGGTGCCCTTGCCTAAGTTGCCTTCTTCCTCCGATTTGGTTCCGTTATTTTTTCAGAATGTGGTTCGTCTGCACGGCATCCCTGAAAACATTGTGTCTGACAGAGGATCCCAGTTTGTGTCCAGATTTTGGCGGTCCTTTTGTGCTAAGATGGGCATTGATTTGTCTTTTTCGTTGGCCTTCCATCCTCAGACGAATGGCCAAACCGAGCGAACTAACCAGACCATGGAAACTTATTTGAGATGTTTTGTTTCTGCTGACCAGGATGATTGGGTGGCTTTTTTGCCTTTGGCCGAGTTTGCCCTTAATAATCGGGCTAGTTCGGCTACTTTGGTTTCGCCTTTTTTTTTGTAATTCTGGTTTTCATCCTCGTTTTTCCTCGGGTCAGGTTGAGTCTTCTGACTGTCCTGGGGTGGATTCTGTGGTGGATAGGTTGCAGCAGATTTGGAACCATGTGGTGGACAATTTGATGTTGTCACAAGAGAAGGCTCAGCGCTTTGCTAACCGTCGTCGCTGTGTGGGTCCCCGACTTCGTGCGTGGGATTTGGTGTGGTTGTCTTCTCGTTATGTTCCTATGAAGGTTTCTTCTCCTAAGTTTAAACCTCATTTTATCGGTCCTTATAAAATTTTGGAAATCCTCAACCCTGTGTCATTTCGCTTGGACCTCCCGGCATCGTTTACCATCCATAATGTGTTCCATAGGTCTTTGTTGCGGAGGTATGTGGTGCCTGTGGTTCCTTCTGTTGAGCCTCCTGCTCCGGTGCTGGTTGAGGGAGAATTGGAATACGTGGTGGAGAAGATCTTGGATTCTCGTGTTTCAAGACGGAGGCTTCAGTATTTGGTTAAGTGGAAGGGCTATGGTCAGGAGGATAATTCCTGGGTTGTCGCCTCTGATGTTCATGCGGCCGATTTGGTTCGTGCCTTCCATGTGGCTCACCCTGATCGCCCTGGGGGTTCTGGTGAGGGTTCGGTGACCCCTCCTCAAGGGGGGGGTACTGTTGTGAACTCTGTTTCCGGGCTCCCTCCTGTGGTCATGAGTGGTACTGTGTGAGTTCTCTCTTTGGGCTCCTCCTGGTGGCTCTTTTTGTTATTTTGCAGGTTTCTGGCAGGATCAGCTGTCTCGTCATCTGCTAGTTAGGTTTGCTATTTAATCCACCTGGTCCTTCATTCCTTGCCTGTTGCCGTTGTATTCAGTGCTATTCTGATTGCTCCTGTCTACATCCGTTATCAGTCTCTCCAAGAGAAGCTAAGTTCTGTTTGCTTATTTTTGCTCATCTGTGTTCAAGATGTTTCCTAGTATATGATGAGTTTTTGTCCAGCTTGCTAATATGTGATTTCCCTGCTTGCTGGTGCTCTGGGGTGCTGAGTTGCTCCCCCCACATCGTTAGTTGGTGTGGGGGTTCTCGCATTCTCTGCGTGGATATTTTTGCATAGGGTTTTTTACTGACCGCACAGATCCCTTGCTATTTTCTGCTATCTAGCGTTAGCGGGCCTCATTTGCTTAACCGGTTTCATCTCTGCATTTGTCTTTTCCTCTTAACTCACCGTTATTATTTGTGGGGGGCATCTATATCTCTGGGGGATTTCTCTGAGGCAAGTGAGGTCTTTACTTTCTCTTTAGGGGTAGTCAGTTTCTCAGGCCTTGAAGAGACGTCCAGGATTTCAGGAAACGTTCCACGGCTGCCTATAGTGTGTGCGGTTAGGATCAGGTTTGCGGTTAGTCCATTTACCACATCCCCAGAGCTCGTCCTATTATTTTCTACTTAGCTGGTTAGATTTGTGATCCTAAGCCACTAGGATCATAACAGACTCCACATGATGAAGTGGGAGGTGAGTGGGACTGCACATGATGAAGTGGGGGGTGAGTGGGACTGCACATAAAGAAGTGGGGGTGGGTGAGCAGGACTGCACATAATGAAGTGGGGAAACTGCACATGATGAAGTGGAGGTGAGGCAGACTGCACATGATGAAGTGGCAGGAGGGGGACTGCACATGGTGAAGTGTATGAGTGAGGGGGACTGTACATGATGAAGTGGGGGTGGGTGATGGGTACTGCACATGATGAAGTGGAGGGAGGGGGACTGCACATGACGAAGTGGGGGAGGGGGACTGCACATGATGAAATGTGTCTGAGGCAGAACTGCAAATGATGAAGTGAGATGAGGATAGGGGGCTGCAAATGATGAAGTATGGGGGACTGCAGATGAAGTGAGGGGATGGATGAGAGACTACAAATGATGAAGTGAGGGGGATAGGGGACTGCAAATGATGAAGTAAGGGGGACTGCAAATTAAAGTGAGGAGAGGGGGACTGCAAATGGTGAATTGAGTGTGAGGGATGGGGGACAGCAATTGAATTGAAGGTGAGGGTGGGGAGAGCAAGAATTGTAGGTGGGGGTGGGGAGAGCAAATGATTTTGGGGGATAGCAAATTATCAATTTTGAGGGGGAGTAAATGATCTATTGAATGTGGGGAAGAGCAGTTGATAATGAATAGAGGGTGGGAGAGAAAGACATGACATTGAATTGGGGCGGAAGGGGCATGTAAATATAATGGATCAAGGTTAGAGTTAGAGCGGGAGGTACCGTACATAGTGGGAGGCGTTGAGGATGCAGTGACTGGTAATGAATTGGGGGAAAGAGTACAGGTGTTAATTTATATATTAGGTGGGGAAAGTGGCTATGTATAGTTAGTAGGGGCACAGTGGTGGATTATAATTTATATTTGGAATAGTGGATTGCCTAATAACTAATTACTGTATATATGACTGGTGGGTGCACGTCTTTATTCAGCTGTGTAGTGTAGAAGAAAGGGAACAAGTGGGGAATGTGCTCTGGAAGCAGTGCTCTAGGTAACTATGTGTTATTTTATGCAGAAATGAGTCCTGGCTGGAAGAAGTAATGGCGGTCTGTACTGCATGAAAAAGAAAAGCAAAGATGAAGGACTTCAGCTAGAGACATCACTGGTGAGTCAGTGTCTAAGGCTAGTTTTGCATGAGCTGCGGAGGGCTGCGGACTTCCTCTGTGAAGCCCCGCCCTTGGCCGCACCTCCGCCTCTAGCTCCACCTACTTCTGCATGCGGCCGGTGTTCTGAAATTTGTCGGCATGTCGTAGATAGTAGGGATGGGCGAGGCTACGGAGTCACGTGGCGCAAACTGACCAATCACGGCCAAGCAACAGCTGAAGATGCAGGGTGGAGAGAAGAGGAGCTCTGGGCGGCAACATGCCTGAAAATTTCAGGGACGGGCGTGAGTATGGCACCTGGGGGCCTGGTTAAAACCACAATAGTGAGGGAGGGGGCGTGATAAAGGGAGGGGGGCGTTACTATGCTCAGAAATTTCAGGGCGTCTTCATTTCTGCAAAGGGGGGTGATTAAAGCAGCGGGGAGTGACTACATGCCGAGAAGGGGAGTGTATACATGCCCAGAAATTTCACCAGAGGGCGTGATTAAGGCAGGGGGGAGTATATACATGCCCAGGAAGGAATTGAACACTCAGGACAGATAGCCGAGAGGAGAAAAGCAGTTATGGAGGACGCTACGGCGGTGAGTGCGCTACGACTGCGATCATCGCTCCATCTGAATGAGCCCCTATCTCATCTCTCTCTGTGAATGTCGTAGCGCACTCACCGCCGTAGCGTCCTCCATAACTGCTTTTCTCCTCTCGGCTATCTGTCCTGAGTGTTCAATTCCTTCCTGGGCATGTATATACTCCCCCCTGCCTTAATCACGCCCTCTGGTGAAATTTCTGGGCATGTATACACTCCCCTTCTCGGCATGTAGTCACTCCCCGCTGCTTTAATCACCCCCCTTTGCAGAAATGAAGACGCCCTGAAATTTCTGAGCATAGTAACGCCCCCCTCCCTTTGTCACGCCCCCTCCCTCACTATTGTGGTTTTAACCAGGCCCCCAGGTGCCATACTCACGCCCATCCCTGAAATTTTCAGGCATGTTGCCGCCCAGAGCTCCTCTTCTCTCCACCCTGCATCTTCAGCTGTTGCTTGGCCGTGATTGGTCAGTTTGCGCCACGTGACTCCGTAGCCTCGCCCATCCCTACTATCTACGACATGCCGACAAATTTCAGAACACCGGCTTGCGGCCTGTGTACCTATCTTTAACATTACGTACGCAGGTCGTGCCGCAGTATGCGGATGCTTCCGCATGCATCGTTTTGACGATGCAGCAAAAAAATGAAATTGCTACAAGCTGCGTTTACGCTGGTCGCCACATCGTCAAAACGATGCATGCGGAAGCATCCACATACTGCGGCACGACCTGCGCACCTACTGTTAAAGATAGGTACACAGGCCGCAAGCCGGCCGCATGCAGAAGTAGGCGGAGCTAGAGGTGGAGGTGCGGCCGAGGGCGGGGCTTCACGGAGGAAGTCTGCAACCCTCCGCAGCTCATGCAAACGCTAGTGTGAAACTAGCCTTACCTGTACACTGACACTACACACTGTATAGTAACTACAGATGTCCTGTGTATAATGTCACTGGTTATCTGTATTACCTGTACACTACCACTGTGTTCCAAATTATTATGCAAATTGGATTTAAGTGTCATAAAGATTTAATTGTTTTGTTTTTCAAATAAACTCGTGGATGGTATTGTGTCTCAGGGCTCAATGAATCACTGAAATCAATCTTAAACACATGTGATAATTAGTTTTCCAGGTGATTCTAATTAAAGGAAAACTACTCAAAAATGATGTTCCACATTATTATGCAGGTCACAGGTTTCAAGCAATATGGGAAATAAAAAGGATATCTCTGCTGCTGAAAAGCGTTAAATAGTGCAATGCCTTGGACAAGGTATGAAAAAATTAGATATTTCACGAAAACTTAAGTGATCATCATACTCTGATGAGATTTGTGACTGAAACAGAGCACAGACAGAGTTCATGCAAATAAAGGCATAATGAGGAAGTTTTCTGGCAGACAAATTCATTGGATTAGGAGAGCAGCTGCCAAAATACCATTACAAAGCAGCAAACAGTTATTTGAAGCTGCTGGTGCGTCTGGAGTCCCTCGAACCTCAAGGTGTAGGATCCTTCAAAGGCTTGCTGTGGTGCATAAACCTACTATTCGGCCACCCCTAAACAGTGTTCACAAGCAGAAACTGTTGCAGTGGACCCAGACATACATGAAGACTAATTTTCAAACAGTCTTGTTTACTGATGAGTGTCGAGCAACCCTGGACGGTCCAGATGGATGGAGTAGTGGATGGTTGGTTGATGGCCACCATGTCCCAACAAGGCTGCGACGTCAGCGAGGAGGTGGAGGAGTCATGTTTTGGGCTGGAATCATGGGGAACCAGCTGGTAGGGCCCTTTAAGGTTCCTGAAGGTGTGAAAATGACCTCGGCAAAGTATATAGAGTTTCTGACTGACAACTTTCCTCCATGGTATAAAAAGCAGAAATGTGCCTTCAGGAGCAAAATCATCTTCATGCTGACGATGCACTATCATACTGCAAAGAATACCTCATTGGCTGCTATGGGCATAAAAGGAGATAAACTCATGGTGTGGCCACCATCTTCCCCTGACCTCAACCCTATAGAGAACCTTTGGAGGATCATCAAACAAAAGATCTATGAGGGTGGGAGGCCGTTCACATCCAAACAGCAGCTCTGGGAGGCGATTCTGACTTCATGCAAAGAAATACAAGCAGAAACTCTCCATAAACTCACAAGTTCAATGGATGCAAGAATTGTGAAGGTGACATCAATGAAGGGTCCTATGTGAACATGTAACTTGGCCTATTAGGATGTTTTGGAGTTAAATAGCTTTTTTGTTCAGTCAATGTGACCTCCTAATGCTGCAAATTCCACAAATTAGCATTTTCAGTTCTTTAAAACATATCAAATGTTTAGAAATTCTGCTGTGGCTAATAATTTGGAACAGTGCATTTTGAGGTTTTATTCATTTTGGAGATTATACTGTTATCATTGGGAGGTTTCTTCAATAAAATTCGATGTATACTCTAACGGGTGATGACTTTTATTACACTGACTGTCATTTGCACCGACCATTTAGGAAAATCCGAGAAAAATGTAATTTGCATAATAATTTGGAACATAGTGTATATACAAAGCTCCTGTGTATAATGTCACTGGTGAAGCCTTTATAACCTGTACACTGACACTATAAACCGAGCTCTTGTTTATAATGTCACTGGTGGTCACTGCATTACCTGCACACTATGCACTATATACAGAGCTCTTGTGTACAAGTGTACACTGGCATATATTATAGTAGTTATATTCTTGTATATAAGAACGGTATTATATTAGTTATATTCTTGTGTATAGGGAGCAGTATTATAGTAGCTATACTCTTGTACATAGGGGCAGTATTATAGTAGTTATATTCTTATATATAGGAGCAGTATTATAGTAGTTATATTCTTGTACATAGGGAGCAGTATTATAGTAGTTATATTCTTGTACATGGGGGCAGTATTATAGTAGTTATATTCTTGTACATGGGGGCAGTATTATAGTAGTTATATTCTTGTACATAGGGGCAGTATTATAGTAGTTATATTCTTGTACATGGGGGCAGTATTATAGTAGTTATATTCTTGTACATAGGGGCAGTATTATAGTAGTTATATTCTTGTACATAGGGGGCGGTATTATAGTAGTTATATTCCTGTACATAGGGGGCAGTATTATAGTAGTTATATTCTTGTACATAGGAGCAGTATTATAGTAGTTATATTCTTATACATAGGAGCAGTATTATAGTAGTTATATTCTTGTACATAGGGGCAGTATTATAGTATTTATATTATTGTACATAGGGGTCGGTATTATAGTAGTTATATTCTTGTACATAGGAGCAGTATTACAGTAGTTATATTCTTGTACATAGGGGCAGTATTATAGTAGTTATATTCTTGTACATAGGGGGCGGTATTATAGTAGTTATATTCCTGTACATAGGAGCAGTATTATAGTATTTATATTCTTGTACATAGGGGCAGTATTATAGTAGTTATATTCTTGTACATAGGAGCAGTATTTGTTATGATCCTAGTGGCAAGGATCGCAGGTCGGACTAGCTAAGTAACTGAACAGACTACTAGCTCTGGGGAAGTGGTAACTAGATTGACCGCAACCTGATCCTATACGCAAACAACTATAGGCAGCCGTGGAACGTTACCTAAAAATCCTAGATGTCTCGTCACGGCCTGAGAAACTGACTATTCCTGGAGGGAAAGTAAGTCCTCACTTGCCTCAGTGGAAGACCCCAAAGATATAGAATAGCCCCCCACAAATATTAACGGTGAGTTAAGGGGAAAGCACAAACGCAGAGATGAAATCAGATTTAGCAAATGAGGCCCGCTAATACTAGTTAGCAGAAAATAGGAAGGAAACTGTGCGGTCAATAAAAAACCCTATTCAAAATATCCACGCAGAGATTGCTCGAGCCCCCGCACCAACTAACGGTGCGGGGGAAGCAACTCCGTACCCCAGAGCTTACCAGCAAAAAGAAATCACATGTTAGCAAGCTGGACTAGACTCATCATAAACAGAAATCATATTGCAGGCAGATGAGCAAAAAATTTTCAAACAGAACTTGGCTTATCCTGAAGAGGCAGAAAATGAGATAATCAGGAGTAAGCAGAATAGCACTGAATACATTGACAGCCGGCAACAAGTGGAAGTGAAGCAGAGCTAAATAGGAGCCTCCCTGGTGAATAACGAGGCAGCTGATCCAGCCAGACCCGCAGGATAATAAACCAAACCACCAGGGGGAGCCAAAAAACCAAAGTTACACAATACCACCTGTGACCACAAGAGGGAGCCTGAAAACGGAGTTCACAACAGTATTATAGTAGTTATATTCTTGTACATGGGGGCAGTATTATAGTAGTTATATTCTTGTACATAGGGGCAGTATTATAGTAGTTATATTCTTGTACATAGGGGCAGTGTTATAGTATTTATATTATTGTACATAGGGGTCGGTATTATAGTAGTTATATTCTTGTACATAGGAGCAGTATTACAGTAGTTATATTCTTGTACATGGGGGCAGTATTATAGTAGTTACATTCTTGTACATAGGGGCAGTATTATAGTAGTTATATTCTTGTACATGGGGGCAGTATTATAGTAGTTATATTCTTGTACATAGGGGCAGTATTATAGTAGTTATATTCTTGTACATAGGGGGCGGTATTATAGTAGTTATATTCCTGTACATAGGGGGCAGTATTATAGTAGTTATATTCTTGTACATAGGAGCAGTATTATAGTAGTTATATTCTTATACATAGGAGCAGTATTATAGTAGTTATATTCTTGTACATAGGGGCAGTATTATAGTATTTATATTATTGTACATAGGGGTCGGTATTATAGTAGTTATATTCTTGTACATAGGAGCAGTATTACAGTAGTTATATTCTTGTACATAGGGGCAGTATTATAGTAGTTATATTCTTGTACATAGGGGGCGGTATTATAGTAGTTATATTCCTGTACATAGGAGCAGTATTATAGTATTTATATTCTTGTACATAGGGGCAGTATTATAGTAGTTATATTCTTGTACATAGGAGCAGTATTTGTTATGATCCTAGTGGCAAGGATCGCAGGTCGGACTAGCTAAGTAACTGAACAGACTACTAGCTCTGGGGAAGTGGTAACTAGATTGACCGCAACCTGATCCTATACGCAAACAACTATAGGCAGCCGTGGAACGTTACCTAAAAATCCTAGATGTCTCGTCACGGCCTGAGAAACTGACTATTCCTGGAGGGAAAGTAAGTCCTCACTTGCCTCAGTGGAAGACCCCAAAGATATAGAATAGCCCCCCACAAATATTAACGGTGAGTTAAGGGGAAAGCACAAACGCAGAGATGAAATCAGATTTAGCAAATGAGGCCCGCTAATACTAGTTAGCAGAAAATAGGAAGGAAACTGTGCGGTCAATAAAAAACCCTATTCAAAATATCCACGCAGAGATTGCTCGAGCCCCCGCACCAACTAACGGTGCGGGGGAAGCAACTCCGTACCCCAGAGCTTACCAGCAAAAAGAAATCACATGTTAGCAAGCTGGACTAGACTCATCATAAACAGAAATCATATTGCAGGCAGATGAGCAAAAAATATTCAAACAGAACTTGGCTTATCCTGAAGAGGCAGAAAATGAGATAATCAGGAGTAAGCAGAATAGCACTGAATACATTGACAGCCGGCAACAAGTGGAAGTGAAGCAGAGCTAAATAGGAGCCTCCCTGGTGAATAACGAGGCAGCTGATCCAGCCAGACCCGCAGGATAATAAACCAAACCACCAGGGGGAGCCAAAAAACCAAAGTTACACAATACCATCTGTGATCACAAGAGGGAGCCTGAAAACGGAGTTCACAACAGTATTATAGTATTTATATTCTTGTACATAGGGGCAGTATTATAGTAGTTATATTCTTGTACATAGGAGCAGTATTATAGTAGTTATATTCTTGTACATAGGAGCAGTATTATAGTAGTTATATTCCTGTACATAGGAGCAGTATTATAGTATTTATATTCTTGTATATAGGAGCAGTATTATAGTAGTTATATTCTTGTACATAGGAGCAGTATTATATTATATTCTTGTACATAGGGGCAGTATTATAGTAGTTATATTCTTGTACATAGGAGCAGTATTATAGTATTTATATTCTTCTACATAGGGGCAGTATTATAGTAGTTATATTCTTGTACATAGGAGCAGTATTATAGTATTTATATTCTTGTACATAGGGGCAGTATTATAGTAGTTATATTCGTGTACATAGGAGCAGTATTATATTATATTCTTGTACATAGGGGCAGTATTATAGTAGTTATATTCTTGTACATAGGAGCAGTATTATAGTATTTATATTCTTGTACATAGGGGCAGTATTATAGTAGTTATATTCCTGTGCATAGGGGCAGTATTATAGTAGTTATATTCTTGTACATAGAAGCAGTATTATAGTAGTTTTATTCCTGTACATAGGGGCAGTATTATAGTAGTTATATTCTTGTACATAGGAGCAGTATTATAGTAGTTATATTCTTGTACATAGGGGCAGTATTATAATAGTTATATTCTTGTACATAGGGGGCAGTATTATAGTAGTTATATTCTTGTACATAGGGGGCGGTATTATAGTAGTTATATTCCTTTACATAGGGGCGGTATTATAGTAGTTATATTCTTGTACATAGGAGCAGTATTATAGTATTTATATTCTTGTACATAGGGGCAGTATTATAGTAGTTATATTCTTGTACATAGGAGCAGTATTATAGTAGTTATATTCTTGTACATAGGGGCAGTATTATAGTAGTTATATTCTTGTACATAGGGGCAGTATTATAATAGTTATATTCTTGTACATAGGGGGCAGTATTATAGTAGTTATATTCTTGTACATAGGGGGCGGTATTATAGTAGTTATATTCCTTTACATAGGGGCGGTATTATAGTAGTTATATTCTTGTACATAGGAGCAGTATTATAGTATTTATATTCTTGTACATAGGGGCAGTATTATAGTAGTTACACTCACCAGCCACTTTATTAGGTACACCATGCTAGTAACGGGTTGGACCCCCTTTTGCCTTCAGAACTGCCTCAATTCTTCGTGGCATAGATTCAACAAGGTGCTGGAAGCATTCCTCAGAGATTTTGGTCCATATTGACATGATGGCATCACACAGTTGCCGCAGATTTGTCGGCTGCACATCCCAAAGATGCTCCATACAAGGCAGGATGGATCCATGCTTTCATGTTGTTTACGCCAAATTCTGACCCTACCATCCGAATGTCGCAGCAGAAATCGAGACTCATCAGACCAAGCAACGTTTTTCCAATCTTCTACTGTCCAATTTCGATGAGCTTGTACAAATTGTAGCCTCAGTTTCCTGTTCTTAGCTGAAAGGAGTGGTACCCGGTGTGGTCTTCTGCTGCTGTAGCCCATCTGCCTCAAAGTTCGACGCACTGTGCGTTCAGAGATGCTCTTAGGCCTACCTTGGTTGTAACGGGTGGCGATTTGAGTCACTGTTGCCTTTCTATCAGCTCGAACCAGTCTGCCCATTCTCCTCTGACCTCTGGCATCAACAAGGCATTTCCGCCCACAGAACTGCCGCTCACTGGATTTTTTTTCTTTTTCGGACCATTCTCTGTAAACCCTAGAGATGGTTGTGCGTGAAAATCCCAGTAGATCAGCAGTTTCTGAAATACTCAGACCAGCCCTTCTGGCACCAACAACCATGCCACGTTCAAAGGCACTCAAATCACCTTTCTTCCCCATACTGATGCTCGGTTTGAACTGCAGGAGATTGTCTTGACCATGTCTACATGCCTAAATGCACTGAGTTGCCGCCATGTGATTGGCTGATTAGAAATTAAGTGTTAACAAGAAGTTGGACAGGTGTACCTAATAAAGTGGCCAGTGAGTGTATATTCGTGTACATAGGAGCAGTATTATATTATATTCTTGTACATAGGGGCAGTATTATAGTATTTATATTCTTGTACATAGGGGCAGTATTATAGTAGTTATATTCTTGTACATAGAGGCAGTATTATAGTAGTTATATTCTTGTATATAGGGAGCAGTATTATAGTAGTTATATTCTTGCACATAGCAGCAGTATTATAGTAGTTATATTCTTGTACATAGGAGCAGTATTATAGTAGTTATATTCTTGTACATAGGGGCAGTATTATAGTAGTTATATTCTTGTACATAGGAGCAGTATTATAGTAGTTATATTCTTGTACATAGGAGCAGTATTATAGTAGTTATATTCTTGTACATAGGAGCAGTATTATAGTAGTTATATTCTTGTACATGGGGGCAGTATTATAGTAGTTATATTCGTGTACATAGGAGCAGTATTAGATTATATTCTTGTACATAGGGGCAGTATTATAGTAGTTATATTCTTGTACATAGGAGCAGTATTATAGTATTTATATTCTTCTACATAGGGGCAGTATTATAGTAGTTATATTCTTGTACATAGGAGCAGTATTATAGTATTTATATTCTTGTACATAGGGGCAGTATTATAGTAGTTATATTCTGTATATAGGAGCAGTATTATAGTAGTTTTATTCCTGTACATAGGGGCAGTATTATAGTTGTTATATTCTTGTACATAGGAGCAGTATTATAGTAGTTATATTCTTGTACATAGGGGCAGTATTATATTAGTTATATTCTTGTACATAGGAGCAGTATTATAGTAGTTATATTCTTGTACATAGAAGCAGTATTATAGTAGTTTTATTCCTGTACATAGGGGCAGTATTATAGTTGTTATATTCTTGTACATAGGAGCAGTATTATAGTAGTTATATTCTTGTACATAGGGGCAGTATTATATTAGTTATATTCTTGTACATAGGAGCAGTATTATAGTAGTTATATTCTTGTACATAGGGGCAGTATTATAGTAGTTATATTCTTATACATTGGGGCAGTATTATAGTAGTTATATTCTTATACATTGGAGCAGTATTATAGTAGTTATAATCTTGTACATAGGGGGCGGTATTATAGTAGTTATATTCCTGTACATAGGGGGAAGTATTATAGTAGTTATATTCTTGTACATAGGGGGCAGTATTATAGTAGTTATATTCTTGTACATAGGAGCAGTATTATAGTAGTTATATTCTTTACATAGGGATCAGTATTATAGTAGTTATATTCTTGTACATAGGGGCAGTATTATAGTAGTTATATTCTTGTACATAGGGGCAGTATTATAGTAGATATATTCTTGTACATATGAGCAGTATTATAGTAGTTATATTCTTGTACATAGGGATCAGTATTATAGTAGTTATATTCTTGTACATAGGAGCAGTATTATAGTAGTTATATTCTTGTACATAGGGGCAGTATTATAGTAGTTATATTCTTGTACATAGGAGCAGTATTATAGTAGTTATATTCTTTACATAGGAGCAGTATTATAGTAGTTATATTCTTTACATAGGGATCAGTATTATAGTACTCTGATGTCAGAGTAAATTAGTTTCTTTGTGGAGACAGTAACCATGAAGATTCTGAAATCTTTGCGGCATGATGGGCATTGAATACAGAATACATTTTATGTGTTTCCATTCTGTATAATGTATCTACCGCACACCTCGGGGGTGATAACTGCACCATTCAGGTTAATATCTATTGTGCCTGGAGCTGCCCTTTAATATTTTTTCACTGTCCGTTATCATTGAAAAAGTTAGATTCCTCAAGCCAGGGACTGACGGCTGGAGCGCCCTTATTCATGTTCCACGCCATCCATAATTCTCTCGGAAGCGCAGAAGTGATATTGTTTTGGTAATGCTTCTCTATCACATAAACTTCTAGCTCCATTTGTCAGAGCTGTCCGCCTCTCCTGTGCAAATGGCCAGAGCTTCATCTGCCGAATAAGCCGAGCATCTTTCACCTTAGTAGAGGGCACTGCCTCTAGGTCATCCAGACAGTAAAACTCTTGGGTCTGCTCTGATATCATTCTCCTCCACTTTACCCAAGGATTTCATTTTCTCGCTACCATCCCTGGCATAAATATGCACATTATTACACCCATATTAGTGACAATTTACTGTCTGTTGCTGAAAGGACCGGTCCCAGCTGAGAATTCAATTTCCGCATTGCTTCTGTATTGGGCGTTAAGACCTTAATCACTGTGGCATTTGGGCGGGCGTTCTCCTCGTTAATAAAGATTGAAGAGTTCCCCGGGGAGCTCTGAGATAGAATTTCGGTCATCCTTCATTGTTTTCCGCTGGCTTGTTGTTGTGGTTCAGGGAAGTCTGCTGACAGGTGAAGTTTACAAAACTTCCATTTATCCCTTTCCTTGGCGGAGTGGCATGCAATATTTATTTCTTCATGCTTAATTGGAAACTTTCTCTACTTCATGAGATTTTATTCGACTCTTCTTGATATTTTTTTACTCTTAGAATTGGTCGTTTGCAGTTTTTTTTTCATTTTTCCATTGAGCACAATGATTGATGGCATTGCGGACACTATCCGTCCTCTGGTTTCGGGGATTTTCTTAACCATTTAGCTAGAATAGTCATAGACGCAGGACGCTGTTACTAATATTCAGCACTCGGATAGACTTTCCACGTCAACTACTCCTTGCCACTACTGGAAGAATCAGTGTTGTTTGCCACGTCCTTCACCAGTCTTGATACTTCCATGATATCGTTTGTGAAGGAGAACACTGAGAAATAAAAAAACCAAGAAACTCCATGTTCTTGGATCGTAAATTATTACATTTTCAGCTTAGGCTGAGACCTGAAATTGCAACAAATCAGCCTAGAACAACAATTTACTGGACACCAGGGACTAAAACACTAAATCATCGGACGTGAAGGACTAAGGCACTCAATCATGGGACACCAGGGACTAAGACACTAAATCATGGGACACCAGGGACTAAGACACTAAATCATGGGACACAAGGGACTAAGACACTAAATCATCAGACACCAGGGACTAAGACACTAAATCATGGGATGCCAGGGACCAAGGAACTAAATCATGAGATGCCAGGGACTAAGGCACTAAATCATGGGACGCAAGGGACTAAGACACTAAATCATCAGTTGCCAGGGACTAAGACACTAAATCATCGAAGACCAGGGACTAAAACACTAAATCATCGGACGCCGTGGACTAAGGCACTAAATCATCAGATGCCAGGGACTAAGACACTAAATCATGGGACGCCATGGACTAAGACACTAAATCATTGGACTCTAGGGACTAAGACGCTAAATCATAGGATGCTGTGGACTGAGACACTAAATCATCGGACACCAGGGACTAAGACACTAAATCATGGGATGCTGTGGACTAAGACACCAAATCATCAGACACCAGGAACTAAGATGCTAAATCATCGGACACTGGGGACCAAGACACTAAATCATCGGATGCCAGGGACTAAAGCACTAAATCACGGGATGCCAGGGACTAAGACACTAAATCATGGGATGCCAGGGACTAAGACACTAAATCATGGGACGCCTGAGACTAAGATACAAAATCATCGGGCGCCAGGGACTAAGACACTAAATCATGGGACTCCAGGATGTTTGGATGCCTTGGCAGAATCTCTGGCTGTCTTTCTCTATAGAGGCATGTAGTCTCTTTTGATACTGAACAAGTGTCCTACATTCAGTATTGACATAAAGGATACGAATGGAGATGAGATCAAGTAGCTTACTTGATTATTTAATCTATTTGCAAAGTTTTTCCTCCTCTGTTTTCACCAAACTATCTGGCCTACACAATGCATAATTAGCATATCAGTAAACATCACTAGTCATCAAGAATAAGATGTCAATATGAAATATATATGAAGTGTCAATATTACAGGCTTACACAAGCAAAAATCTGTTTTCTTGAACAACACATAAATTCAAAAGTCAACATATAGAGAACAGTCTATTCTTGGTTTACTAAAAATAGTCATCTGGTTAATTAAGATACAATGCTGTGTCTCTATACTCATCCCACGAATTTTACACATGGAGTGGCCCTGCTTCTTATTCTTTTATAGGCTAGCAATAAGACATTAAACAATGAATATTAACGGCCGTGTCAGATCTTCAAGAACTCCTAGAGTGAACCCACAGTACCGCGACAATGAACCTCCCACGGGTGAGCTGACCAGGTGGATCACCCCAATACAGGGATGACTAGAGGGTCCTCATGCTCCCAAAGAGGGTTCACCCAGGCTAAAGCCTCCCCTCTAAATGAGACACAACAAAGGCCACCTTTGCTCGGTCAGTGGGATACTGCTGAGGCAGCAACTCAAAATGCAATTGGCACTGATTAAGAAACCCTCTACACAACTTGGGATCTCCGCTGTACCGTGGCGGTTTCGCCAAATGGGGCAACGGGTGAGGAGTAGTAGCCTGGGGTGAGACAGAGGCGGCAGTCTGAAGGGCAAGCAGATGGTCATCCACAAAAGCCATATAATTCAAAATGTGGGTCTGGGTATCACGTTGCTGAGCAAGCTCCTTTTGGAGACTGGCCAGCTGAGTAGCGCTCCCAGGGTCAGAGGTCTGAAGAGCCTACAAAAGTGACTCCATGGACTTTAGAAAGGACATTTTCCTTGACTGATTCTCCCGTGAAAATAGTAGTTCTTTTTGGGTGGGAGACGGAGTACAAGCGGGGTCCATGGCCTGATTGTACTGTCAGATCTTCAGGAACTCCTAGAGTGAACCCAAAGTACCGTGACAATGAACCTCCCAAGGGTGAGCTGACCAGGTGGACCACCCCCAATACAGGGAGCGTTAGGTACAGGCCTGAGGGAGACTATTGCCGCGGAAGCTGATACTCGGGGACAGAAAGTAGGAGCGGGAAAGAGGCTGGATAAGCAGGGTAAAGAGAGGACAAAGAGCACACTGGGTAAGGTGGGAATACAGGACTGGCAGACTATGGCGGAGACACAGGGCAGACTAACAATGGCAGAGACACAGGGCAGACTAACAATGGCGGAGACACAGGGCAGACTAAGAATGGTGGAGACACGGGCAGACTAACAATGGCGGAGACACAGGGCAGACTAACTATGGCAGAGACACAAGGCAGACTGACAATGGCAGAGAAACAGGGCAGACTGACAATGGCAGAGAAACAGGGCAGACTAGCTATGGCGAAGACACAGAGCAAAGAGGAGACCTGGGTCAAATGAAGGCAAATGACAATCAGGCATGGAGCAGAGGGAGAGGCTACCTGATATATGGCGAATAGCGAAGAACCTCTGGGTCAGGTAACCTCCAGGATCACCAGCAGCGACCAGCCTGTGGGAGTGCACGTGCGTAGCCAGAGCAGGGAGGTGAAGTGTGCATGTGCAGCCGCCGGGAACCAGAATCCAGCGAGGAAGCAGGAAGAGAGGAGACCGGGCGGCGTGCGGACACTCCGAGGACGCGCAGAGCCGAACACACACGCCGAAAACCGGAAGAAGACCCAGGAGAAGCAGCAGCAGCTGCGCGCCGGGACGGGTGAGTATGTAAAGGGCCAGGGGCGGGAGGCGTGACAGTCTGTTTATGAAACTAGAAGACTGGACAGCAAGACCTGGGATGAAAGCTAGTGAGCACCGGGGATTAATGCTTTAAATATCTTGATAACAAGGATTGTGAAGAACATAAAACAACTGGATATTAGGACTAGGTCTCTAAACCTGTGGATTCTAGTGAGTGTTGGGAACATGAATCAACCGGACATTGGGACAAAGACACTAAACCAATGGGCACCAGGGACTGTCATAAATCTAAAACCAGTGGGGATTGAGACTGGGACATGAAACCACTGGACATCATGGACTGTGAAGGACATAAAACCACTGGACATCGGGACTGTGAGCGACATTAAACCACTTTACATCTAGGACTGTGTGGGACATAAAACCTCTGGACATTAGGACTGTGAAGGACATGAAACCACTGGAAATCAAGGACTGGGAGGGACATAAAACCTCTGGACATTAGGACTGTGAGGGACATAAAACCTCTGGACATTGGGACTGTGAGGGACATAAAACCACTGGACATTGGGACTAGGACACTAAACCTCTGGATTCTAGTGAGTGTTGGGAACATGAATCAACTGGACATTGGGACAAAGACACTAACCCAATGGGCACCATGGACTGTCATGAATCTAAAACCAGTGAGCATTGAGACTAGGACATTAAACCACTGGGCATCAAGGACTGTCAAGGACATAAAACCAATGGATGTTGAGGCTAAACCCCTGGACAGCAAGGTCATAAAATCACTAGAAAATAAACCTTTGGACACCAGAGACTCTCAGGGAAATAAAACTTCTGGACATTGGGCCTAGGATACTAAACCATTAGACCATTAAACTACAGGGCACTGGAGACATCCAAAGCATCTCTTCATGCATTTCAAAAAGTTTTCACTTTCCATCGATATTAGTAGGCTGAGAGATTTTGGGTAAAGAGAGATGACAGTGTAGCTAGATATTAAGAATATCACAAGAAAATGAGGTAAAATCAGCAAGAAACATGGGTGCTAGGTCCGGTCTACGGCTTGGGTAGGGGCGTAGGGAGTAGATGGTGACACGGCACGTGTGATCAGAGAGTTGGACACCTAAGGACAGTGGGAATTGGTAATGAAGCATAAACACTTTTTTACATATGACATCGTTTTAATTTCCAAGGTAGGAACACATTTCATCTGGTAACAATGTAATAATGGCCGAGCACTGCATTAAGTTCCAAGGTAAGTTTTATGAGTGCCGTCTGTATTGTTTAAGAAAAAAAATAGCAGTGAGCGGGATAATGAATATGCACAAAGTGGTTTTATCTTGTTATTTATACAGCCGAGGAAGCAGAAAGTACAAGGCGAGGGCATCAAATTATCCCCAAGGAGAGAACTCTGCACATTTCCTCCGAGAACGCTGACAATGGAGACTTATTTCACGGCAATCAACAGTTGCTGTTTTTCTGTAAAGTCTGTGCACTTGGAAGATTAGTGTTGAAGAGCACATTACTTAAAGCATAACCGTCATTTTAATTTTGATTTCATAAATCAATAGTACACATTGAAATAAGAAACTTTGTAACAAATCTCATCAGAGTAATCTGCTTCTTTCTCTTGGAATGATCTTTCACTTTCAATGCAAGGGTAAAATCTGTGTCCTTTGAAGACAGATATTCAGATTACTGAGCTAGGAGATGACAGTTGGTGCTTATAATATTCTATGGAGATGGGAGAGAGGAGGAGCTAGAGGCGACACAGACGTTCTGCAACAAGATTTCTCTTTCTGTGTATTCCTCCTCTGGTCTAGAGTCTTAATTACTTTACAAAAGGTCTGATAATTGAATTATCTCAGTTACCATCAGCAGCCTGAATGTGCCCATGCCTCTTGATGAACCCCTGCTGACTTTTCCTGACTCTATTGATAAACCCTCTGCTCTCCAAATGCCACATATCTCCTGCCCGCAGTACCTTGATCTCTGATGCACCGTTCCCAGGCCTGAGGGGGCCTGAAAACCATCAAACCTGTCTGCCTACCCCTGGACATAAGGAGGGGGCCTGAGGAGGACAGATAGACAAGTAAAAATGATCCTTTGTGGGATGCTGATGCTAAGGCCAGCACCCCAAAGATACTTGGAGAAACCCAGATTATCCTGGAAGATACTGCTGGAGGAGCCCTATACGAAGACGTATCGGGAGCCGCACAGCCATATCGATCTTTAAGTGGAGGACTTGACTCTCTTCTCCCGGGTCATTTATCCCGTCACTGGACTGTATCCATGTTCCTGGATTATTTTATCCTCTGTGTGCTGGATTGTTTTATGGACCTTTTCGGTTTGCCTGTAATAAAAGTTCTTGGGACTGTTAACTCATTTCTCGCTGTTGATTGTGTGATACCGGAGTAGGATCCCGTGACAGTGCTTATAATATTCTATGGAGATGGGAGAGAGGAGGAGACATTCCGCTGCCAGTACTCCTGAAACGACAGTTACATTTTACCCTTTTTTTAACCATTTATTTAAAGTGTAACTGTCGTTTCAGGAGAACTTGCAGCAGAATTTCTGTGTCAGGTTCCTGTTCCTCTCCAATCTCCATAGAAGCTTATAAGCACCAACTGCCATCTTATATCTCATTAATGAGAAAATCGGTTTTCACTGATTTACATTTTTTACAGCATTTACTATTGAATTGAGAGTAAAAGATAAATCCAGGAGGAGAAAGAAGCAGATTTCTCTAACAAGATATATTACAACATTGTTTAGTTTCCTGTATGATATAATAAAAATTAAAATGATGCTTAATTTTTAAATGCACACTCCCAGGTTTTCAAGAAGTAAAATAGGGATCATGTGGCGCATTTAGTAAAATGTGCTTTTCATTCTAACCACATAAATAAAATGTTAGAAAATGATGAATGAATACTGTTAAAACAAAAATCCCCAAAAAGTAACAATAGCATTTTTTCAGCATCTCATCCCACTTGGGATTTATTTTTCTTTGTTTCCAGTACATTGAAAAGAAAAATGGATGCTTTCATTCAATGCTATAACTTGTAAAAATCAAGTTCCTAATATGTCTAAAACTAATGGGAAAATTAACTTATGGTCTTGAAAGAAACTGAAAATTAGCTTTGGGGGTGAGAACTTAAAGGGGTTGTCCAGGCTTTGGATAAAAGTCTGCAGGCACTGTATGTGAGCCATTGATTGCAGACAAAATTTGTTATTTTGCACACCCAAAAAGGTAATTTTCCTAAAAAATGTATTCAAAACTCTATTGCAGAAATGAGAACAAGAATTCAACCACTGTTAGTCGAATCATTCATTACACCAATGTCTAGCAGATGGGGTCTAAAAAAGGGTGTAATGTAACAAAGAAAACCCCTTCCCATTTCTTGCTGTCAGCAATGGCACCACATGGAAGAGAAATGTCACATGACCTGAGAAAGAAAATACTTTCTTCACACAAGAAAGACGAAGGCTAGAAGAAGATCAGCAGAGCATTATCAGTCAGATACTAGAGCAAATGTGAAAGAGAAATGTAACAAAGATAGAACTGCGGCATCTCAGAGACACGTCCAGACGACCACGGAAGTTATCACCTAAACAGGAGCTTCTTCTGATGAGTGGGGTTGAGCTACATCGGGGTTAGTGTTTCCCTATGACACAATATGGCGTACACTGATGAGGAATGGCATGCATGAGTGACTTCCACAAAGGAAGCCCCTCCTAAAGTTCATGCACAAAAAAGCCATCTACAATGTGCCAGGGCTCATGCTGAAAAATACGAAGGCTCCTGGGACTCTACATTCTGGAATGAAGACCTAGTGATATGTTTTTGGAACTGATTTCAAAACTTTATGGAGTCAGGAAGGTGATGAGTACAAAGAAAAATGCCTTTTGCCCACAGTGAGACCTGGGAAGGCAGTGTCTTTATGTGGGGCTGCATGAGCTGCTAGTGTCGGGGAGCTACATATCATTGGTAGGATCATGAATTCACAGATGTACTACTCTATAGTGAACGAGAAGTGTAATGGGGAAACTGACACAGAGAGGGGCCAGAAGATCGAGATGTCTGTGTCATGATACCCGGGTATTAATGCTGCAAGGGAAACTGCACCCAGCACCAATGGAGCTGGACCAAAAAACGGGTAAATAGCATGAACACCAACAGGACCTTCCACATGAGACAGAGTGATCAGGTAAAGCAAAAGGACCTAAGATCATGTGACAGAGTAGGAGGCAGTCAGGGGGCGGAGCCAGATGTCAGGGAAACAGAGAAGGAACAAGAATAAAAGAATAGTGAAACAAGCAGAGGTTGTAGCCAGGAGATTACAAGATACTAACAGGGAGAGTCAGAGAATAGTCAGAAGCCAAGCCAGGGGTCAGTAATCCAGGAAAAAGAATAAAGCACGTGACAGCAAGACACTAAGCAAGCTTCACACACTTCAGACGTCAAGCATACAGACTGCCGAAAAACCTATAGCTGCAAGGATACCAGGTTAGGAGCGAGTATAAATAGCCCTCCCATCTTGAAAGAGAGGCTAAGTACATTAACCTTGAGAGCACAGGACAACCTTGTCCTAACCATGACAGTCTGGTTACATGAACTCCTGCACTTATTAGAACAGCTTCACGATTCTATTAAGTAGTGCAGATTTTTGTTGCTCAGTCATTGCAAGGGTTAATTTCAGTTGTTCTCCTGGAGCTCTCCATCCTGAATTGTCTCAGCTGTTCAGTGTTGACCACTCCCTTCTGTTATATACAGTATGCTTGCTTCTGGCACTTGGGAATTGCCAGTGATAATTCTTACTTCCTGGTTTTGGTGGTGAAGGAGGAAGTTCAATGCTTTGGAATTGGCAGTTGGAGAGATTTTCTGGAGATTGCTGCATGGAGTGGGTTTGTGTCTTTATCCTTATCTTCTCACATTTGGTTTCCCCTTCCTATACATCTCCTGCTTCCCCCTCTGTTACCTCCGTCTGATTAGTGTTTTCCTGTACACTTCAGTACCTCACCTCCTTGGGTGAGCAAGGATCAGATAAGGGTTAAGTTAGGAGCATAGGAAGGTACTTGACCCTATGTAATAATTATAGGGGATAACTCAGGAGACTCTTTGCGTGGAACAAGACAACTACAGGGCACAGTTTTATAAGTGGTAAAGTCTATATTATCACACGGTGATTCAAACAGGTGCACAGAGAAACTCAAGTCCACAACACTTGGTGTAAATATTAAACGCAGCTTAGCAGTCTATAGGGAACTTCAGAGGAAAATGCAATCACGCAGAAAGTCTATGAAGCACAATTATTCTTGAGGATACTTGCAGTTCAAATAATATCTTAGCTCAACCAGGGAGGCCTGGGTAATAGTCTCAGATTCTTGCAGAACAGCAACAGCTTACATGTCCAGCAAATGCAGATGGAAGTAACACGAGCAGCAGATGAAGGAGGATTACTGGAAACTGGTGTATGCAGCAGGAACTCAGAGCAGAGTAGCAGGATCACCCTACAGGTTCACAGGAGCAGGTATATAGCCAGGTAGTCACCAGAGTCAGGAGCTGGATGCAAGGCAGAATACTCTAGCACAGACTGAAGGCTGGGGTGGAGTTTTATAGCAGGAAGACATAGTGCACATGAGACCAAAGACGCCATCTTGAAAAAGGGCAGTAATGCACAAAAGGTAAAAAATGTTCAGAGTCCTGACACCCTAGCATATCCACCCCTAGTTCGAAAGACAGTAGGTGCCCACAATTTCATGCCGCTACATGACAAGGATGATGCTGTCATCACTCTGTGCCCTTGGTAGATGTGCAGTTTTACAACATGACAGCGATACAAAACCCACATATGTTGCATTTCTGAAGAACAGGACAAAAGTTGTCCTGATCTTACCCAACCGAACACCTATGGGGAATTCTGAAAAGACAAGTTGTCATCACTCTCAATCCAGCTTCCAGCCTCTAAAAATCCTCGTTCTGAAGAATGGAAAAAGATCGATGTTTGCAATAGGTCACCAACTTGCTCATTCCCTGCCTGGAAAACTTGGCCTTAAAAATCATAGGAGACATACAAAATGCTTGATGTAGTAGTTTTCTAAGTGGAGTGTACTCATTTTTGCATCAACTAAACTGTTTAAAACTGAATTTGTAATGAAAGTTATACTATTAACATTACTTTCATGTTATGGGTTTAAAAATGTTCTATGAAGCTTAGTTTTGTCGAAATATTGGAAATTGTTCTTGTGTTGTGAAATATTGATTAAAATCTTACTTTTCAAAGGGGGTGTACTAATTTAGGCTGATCAGTTTTTTAGCCTGTTCCTCCCCAGCATTAAATAAATGTAATATTTTAAATAAAAGTATATGTATCCATAGAAGTGTAATTACATATAAAACTGTCTTTCAGCCTGTGGTTCACCACTAGAGGACCTGCTCTGCAACCTCCAAAAACGTGGTGCCAGGCTCGTCTTTGTGTCAGTCTACTCACAGACCACTATGACTACCATTTAGGAAAGAACATTTTTGGTGAAGATTTATCGATGGGTCAGATACCTGCTGGTACCACTCCTAAAGTCACCAGATACCCAGAGAGGTCACCAGTGATGGCCATACCGGTGATGAGATGATCCTGGTGTGATATGGTGCTTGGTAGGCGGAAGGTGAAGACCATCAATGATCAGTGTGAATATCATCCCATTATTGGAGAACATTATTAATCTCTACTTATTTTAGTTCTTTTTTATGTGTTGATTTTTCAAAAAATGTTTTAACTTCTAGAGACTTTTTTTTTCCCAAGGTCAATGATAAATCATCTGGACGTTCTCTCATCTGGAAATCAGGTTGCTATTATAACCTGACACCTGGATAAATGGACAGTGGAGTCACATTCTCCCCCAAGACCGGAAAATAATACAGATCCTTTTCTCCCAGTGTGTAGTAAGGCATAACAAGACCCTCGGGAACAGAAGAACCCATGACATGAGCTGAGCAGCCAAAGTCTCCATGGAGTAATTGGAGAGGACAAAACATTCATTAGTGAGCGGGACGACACTGCGGCCGCACCAAACACTTCATTACTGCAATATGGAGGCCTCACATGTGCAACTTATGTGAAAAGTATCAAAAAGTATACAGAAGCTTCTTCAGAAACATCAAGTGTCACCCAGATACCAAGAGCCTCACCGTCCATATCTGACAGATGCATCTTCATCCAATGGTGGGAGAGAGACAAACATACAGCAGAAAGGGCAAAAGTAATAAGATGACCAGATTCTTGTATTAAGTGATAGAGCATGCTGGTATAACCTAGGCATTTTCATTTATATATGTACAGCTGGTACAACCTGGGGCATCTTATTTATACATAAATATCCTGTGGGACTTCAAGATCCAGACGGATAAGCAGGTGTTGGCTAACCAACAAAACATTGTGAGAGTAGGCAAGGATCAGAAGACAGCAATGATAATGGATGTGGCAGTGTCAATTGACAGCAACATCAGAAAGAAGGAATATGAGAAGCTGGAGAAATACCAGGACATCAAAGGAAAACTGGAGAAGATGTGGAAGGTGAAGGCAACAGTGATTCCAGTGGTGATAGGAGAATTTAGAGCAGTGACTCCTAAGTTGGAAGAATGGCTACTACAGATCCCAGAAACAACATCTGAGCTCTCTGTCCAGAAAAGCGCAAAGCTGGGAAAAACTAAGATCCTGCACAGAACCCTCAAACTCCCAGGCCTCTGGTAGAGGACCCGAGAATGAGAAAGGACAACAAAGACCACTCCCATTGGGGGTGAGAAGGAAGTTTATATACAGTACAGACGAAAAGTTTGGACACACCTTCTCATTTAAAGATTTTTCTGTATTTTCATGACTATGAAAATTGTACATTCACACTGAAGGCATCAAAACTATAAATTAACACATGTAGAATTATATACTTAAAAAAAGTGTGAAACAACTGAAAATATGTCATAATCTAGGTTCTTCAAAGTAGCCACCTTTTGCTTTGATGACTGCTTTCTACACTCTTGGCATTCTCTTGATGAGCTTCAAGAGGTAGTCACCGGGAATGGTCTTCAACAATCTTGAAGGAGTTCCCAGAGATGCTTAGCACTTGTTGGACCTTTTGCCTTCATTCTGAGGTCCAGCTCACCCCAAACCATCTCGATTGGGTTCAGGTCTGGTGACTGTGGAGGCCAGGTCATCTGGTGTAGCACCCCATCACTCTCCTTCTTGGTCAAATAGCCCTTACACAGCCTGGAGGTGTGTTTGGGGTCATTGTCCTGTTGAAAAATAAATGATGGTCCAAATAAACGCAAACCGGATGGAATAGCATGCCGCTGCAAGATGTTGTGGTAGCCATGCTGGTTCAGTATGCCTTCAATTTTGAATAAATCCCCAACAGTGTCACCAGCAAAGCACCCCCACACCATCACACCTCCTCCATGCTTCACGGTGGGAACCAGGCATGTAGAGTCCATCCGTTCACCTTTTCTGCGTCGCACAAAGACACGGTGGTTGGAACCAAAGATCTCAAATTTGGACTCATCAGACCAAAGCACAGATTTCCACTGGTCTAATGTCCATTCCTTGTGTTCTTTAGCCCAAACAAGTCTCTTCTGCTTGTTGCCTGTCCTTAGCAGTGGTTTCCTAGCAGCTATTTTACCATGAAGGCCTGCTGCACAAAGTCTCCTCTTAATAGTTGTTGTAAAGATGTGTCTGCTGCTAGAACTCTGTGTGGCATTGACCTGGTCTCTAATCTGAGCTGTTATCCTGCAATTTCTGAGGCTGGTGACTCGGAGAAACTTATCCTCAGAAGCAGAGGTGACTCTTGGTCTTCCTTTCCTGGGGCGGTCCTCATGTGAGCCAGTTTCTTTGTAGCGCTTGATGGTTTTTGCAACTGCACTTGGGGACACTTTCAAAGTTTTCCCAATTTTTTGGAATGTCTGACCTTCATTTCTTAAAGTAATGATGGCCACTCGTTTTTCTTTACTTAGCTGCTTTTTTCTTGCCATAATACAAATTCTAACAGTCTATTCAGTAGGACAATCAGCTGTGAATCCACCAGACTTCTGCTCAACACAACTGATGGTCCCAACCCCATTTATAAGGCAAGAAATCCCACTTATTAAACCTGATGACTACCTCTTGAAGCTCATCAAGAGAATGCCAAGAGTGTGCGAAGCAGTCATCAAAGCAAAAGGTGGCTACTTTGAAGAACCTAGAATAGAAGACATATTTTCAGTTGTTTCACACTTTTTTGTTAAGTATATAATTCCACATGTGTTAATTCATAGTTTTGATGCCCTCAGTGTGAATTTACAATTTTCATAGTCATGAAAATACAGAAAAATCTTTACATGAGAAGGTGTGTCCAAACTTTTGGTCTGTGCTGTACATTATATAATGATACTAAGTGTATATTTCATTCCTTACAAAAGATACAAATATTCAACCGAAGCAACAGAAAGCAAGAGGAATACTAGGATTAGTAACACACAGCACAGTCTGTATAGATCTGGCTGCACTTGATGAACCTGTGTCTTTTTTCAACCCATAGAACTATATAAAGGGCAAATTTAGTCATTGGGTAAAGCCATAATGTTATCAGGTGGCACAGGTATCAAATTGTGATGTTCTGCATATTTTGACACCTTTCTATCATAGCTGCAATATTCTGCATGTCCTGACACCTTTCTATCATAGCTATGATGTTCTGCATGTCCTGACACCTTTCTATCATAGCTATGATGCTCTGTGTGTCGACTTCTTTCTATCATAACTGTGATGCTCCATGCATCCTGACTCTTTTCTATCATAGCTGTGATGCTCTGTGTGTCCTGACCCTTTCTATCATAGCTGCAATATTCTGCATGTCCTGACACCTTTCTATCATAGCTATGATGCTCTGCATGTCCTGACACCTTTCTATCATAGCTGTGATGCTCTGTGTGTCGACTTCTTTCTATCATAACTGTGATGCTCCATGCATCCTGACTCCTTTCTATCATAGCTGCGATGCTCTTTGTGTCCTGGCCCTTTCTATCATAGCTGTGATGCTCTGTGTGTCCTGACTTCTTTCTGTCATAGCTGTGTGGCTCTGTGTGTCGTGACACCTTTTTATCATGGCTGTGATGCTCTGTGTGTCCTGACACCTTTCTATCACAGCTGTGATGCTCTATGTGTCCTGACTCCTTTCTATCACAGCTGTGATGCTCTATGTGTCCTGACTCCTTTCTATCATAGCTGTGATGAGCTGTGTGTCCTGACTCCTTTCTATTATAGCTGTGATGCTCTGTGTGTCCTGACTCCTTTCTATCATAGCTGTGATGAGCTGTGTGTCCTGACTCCTTTCTATCATAGCATTGATGCTCTGTGTGTCCTGACACCTTTCTATCACAGCTGTGATACTCTGTGTGTCCTGACTCCTTTCTATCATAGCTGTGATGAGCTGTGTGTCCTGACTCCTTTCTATCATAGCTGTGATGAGCTGTGTGTCCTGACTCCTTTCTATCATAGCATTGATGCTCTGTGTGTCCTGACTCCTTTCTATCATAGCATTGATGCTCTGTGTGTCCTGACTCCTTTCTATCATAGCTGTGATGAGCTGTGTGTCCTGACTCCTTTCTATCATAGCTGTGATGAGCTGTGTGTCCTGACTCCTTTCTATCATAGCTGTGATGAGCTGTGTGTCCTGACTCCTTTCTATCATAGCTGTGATGCTCTGCGTGTCCTGACTCCTTTCTATCATAGCTGTGATGCTCTGTGTGTCCTGACTCCTTTCTATCATAGCTGTGATGAGCTGTGTGTCCTGACTCCTTTCTATCATAGCTGTGATGAGCTGTGTGTCCTGACTCCTTTCTATCATAGCTGTGATGCTCTGTGTGTCCTGACTCCTTTCTATCATAGCTGTGATGCTCTGTGTGTCCTGACACCTTTCTATCATAGCTGTGATGAGCTGTGTGTCCTGACTCCTTTCTATCATAGCATTGATGCTCTGTGTGTCCTGACACCTTTCTATCACAGCTGTGATACTCTGTGTGTCCTGACTCCTTTCCATTGTAGCTGCAATGCTTTGCATGTCCTGACACCTTTGTATCACAGCTCTGATGCTCTGCATGTCCTGACACCTTTCTATCATAGCTGTGATGCTCTGTATGTCCCAACACCTTTCTATCATACAGTAGCTGTGATGTTCTGTGTGTCCTGACTCCTTTCTATCATAGCTGTGATGCTCTGTGCATCCTGACTCCTTTCTATCATAGCTGCGATGCTCTGTGTGTCCAGACTCCTTTCTATCATAGCCGTGATGCTCTGTGTGTAATTATGATAGATTTACGTGTGCACAACCTGAGAAGGTGCACGGGTAGGTTCGAAAGCCGTAATCACCAGTAATACAAAAACCCGGCACTCAACTTTGTAATGTGAATGAATGGATAATTTATTGTATCCCAAAATCAAACATTTCGGTCACTTATGGGGACCTCCATCAATGACTGTAAGGAGTACATACATATATACCATAGTCTGTTACATATACAGGATAATACAATAAAAAACAAAACAAAAAGAAAAAAACATAAACAAAGTATATACAAAACATATGCAAAGATCCTATGCACATGTAAATGGCAATAAGAACGTAGTGTGGATGGTAATGGTGCTAGAGAGAAGTAATTATAGAGGCACAGTAACAGTAAATAAGGAGAAGGCTACATACCATAGATTGGGATAAGGAGTGGATACGAGTGGCTATAAAGCCTGCCTAATGGTAAATGAAAAAAGTCTAATAAGGGTAAGAGTCAGAGTGATGTGATAAGTAAAGAGATACTGGTGGATGTATACCTACCAGAATTGCCTCCAGTGTCACACTGGATACTACCGAAGAGAGATAGCAGCCTGAAAGAATATATATATAAAAAAAGGACGCTATAATGAGCACTGCTATGGGGGTATTGATCTAAAGTCAATGCGGGGGAACAGGGTAAGTAGTTACATGTCAGGTGGCTGTCATTGCGGTGTCCACCGCTATAATGGTGTAGGGACTGGACGGAACCCCATAATATAGTGGTGGAGGGCGGGAAGAAGCGATGGACCGGAAGCAGCTAAGCTTCAGTCACAGCGTGTGTGTAATGACTGATGCTCTGTGTGTCCTGACTCCATTCTATCATAGCTGTGATGCTCTGTGTCCTGACTCCTTTCTATCATAGCTTTGATGCTCTGTGTGTCCTGACTCCTTTCTATCATAGCTTTGATACTCTGTGCATCCTGACTCCTTTCTATCATAGCTCTGATGCTCTATGTCCTAACATCTTTCTATCATAGCTACAATGGTGTGCATGTCCTGACTCCTTTCTATCATAGCTGTGATTCTCAGTGTGCTCTGACTTCTTTCTATTATAGGTGAGATGTTCTGTATGTCCTGATACCTTTCTTTCAAAGCTGTGATGCTCTGTGTGTTCTGACACTTTTCTATCATAGCTTCCATGTTCTGCATGTCATCACATCTGTCTTATTGTAGCTGTGATACTGTGCATGTCCTGACACCTTTCTATGATAGATGCAATGCTCTGTGTGTCCTGACCTCTTTCTATCATATGTGTGATGCTCTGCGGGTCCTGACACCTTTCCATTGTAGCTGCAACGCTCTGCATTTCCTGACACCTTTCTATCATAGCTGTGATGCTCTGTGTATCCTGACACCTTTCTCTCATAGCTGTGATGCTCTTTGTGTCCTGACACCTTTCTATCATAGCTGCAATATTCTGTATGTCCTGACACCTTTCTATCATAGCGGCAATATTCTGCATGTCCTGACACCTTTCTATCATAGCTGCAATATTCTGCATGTCCTGACATATTTCTATCATAGTTGAGATGCTTTGTGTTTCCTGACACCTTTCTATCATAGCTGTGACATTCTGTGCTTCCTGACACCTTTCTATCATAGCTGCAATATTTTGCATGTCATGAAACACTTCTATCATAGCTGCAATATTCTGCATGTCCTGAAAGCTTTCTATCATAGCTGCAATATTCTGCAGGTCCTGACACCTTTCTATCATAGATGCGATGCTTTGTGTTTCCTGACACCTTTCTATCATAGCTCTGATGTTTTGTGTTTCCTGACACCTTTCTATCATTGCTCTGATGCGCTGTGTCCTAACATCTTTCTATCATAGATACAATGCTGTGCATGTCCTGACTCAGCTGTGATGCTCAGTGTGCTCTGACTTCTTTCTATCATAGGTGAGATGTTCTGTATGTCCTGATACCTTTCTATCATAGCTGTGATGCTCTATGTGTCCTGACTCCTTTCTATCATAGCTGCGATGCTCTGTGTGTTCTGACTCCTTTCTATCATAGCTGCGATGCTCTGTGTGTTCTGACTCCTTTCTATCATAGCTGCGATGCTCTGTGTGTTCTGACTCCTTTCTATCATAGCTGCGATGCTCTGTGTGTTTTGACTCCTTTCTATCATAGCTGCGATGCTCTGTGTGTTCTAACTCCTTTCTATCATAGCTTTGATGCTCTGTGTGTCCTGACACCTTTCTATCATAGCTGTGAGACTCTGTGTGTTCTGACTCCTTTCTATCATAGCTGTGATGCTCTGTGTGTTGTGACTCCTTTTTATCATAGCTGTGATGCTCTGTGTGTCATGACACCTTTCTATCATAGCTGTGATGCTCTGTGTGTTCTGAGTCCTTTCTATCATAGCTGCGATGCTGTGTGTTCTGACTCCTTTCTATCATAGCTGTGATGCTCTGTGTGTCGTGACACCTTTCTATCATAGCTGCGATGCTGTGTTCTGACTCCTTTCTATCATTGCTGTGATGCTCTGTGTGTCGTGACTCCTTTCTATCATAGCTGTGATGCTCTGTGTGTTCTAACTTCTTTCTATCATAGCTGTGATGCTCTGTGTCCTGACAACTTTCTATCATAGCTGTGATGCTCTGTGTGTCCTGACTCCTTTCTATCATTGCTGTGATGCTCTGTGTGTCCTGACTCCTTTCTATCAAAGCTGTGATGCTCTGTGTGTCCTGACTCCTTTCTATCATAGCTGTGATGCTCTGTGTGTTCTGACTCCTTTCTATCATAGCTGTGATGCTCTGTGTGTCGTGACTCCTTTCTATGGCTATGTTCACATTTGCGTTGTTGTGTGTTACGTCGGCGACGCATCGGCGATGCAATGCACAACGCATGCAAAACGCATTGTTTTGTGACGCATGCGTCCTTTTTTTGCTTGATTTTGGACGCACAAAAAATGCAACTTGCTGCGTCCTCTGCGCCCTGACGCGTGCGCCGCAGTGACGCATGCATCACAAAACGCAAGTGCAACGCATGTCCATGCGCCCCCATGTTAAATATAGGGGCGCATGACGCATGCGTCGCCGCAGCGGCGCCCGACGCTGCGTCGCACAACGCTAATGTGAACGTAGCCTATCATAGCTGCGATGCTCTGTGTGTTCTGACTCCTTTCTATCATAGCTGTGATGCTCTGTGTGTCGTGAGTCCTTTCTATCATAGATGTGATGCTCTGTGTGTTCTGACTCCTTTATATCATAGCTGTGATGCTCTGTGTGTTCTGACTCCTTTATATCATAGCTGTGATGCTCTGTGTGTTCTGACTCCTTTCTATCATAGCTGTGATGCTCTGTGTGTTGTGACTCCTTTCTATCATAGCTGTGATGCTCTGTGTCCTGACAACTTTCTATCATATCTGCGATGCTCTGTGTTCTGACTCCTTTCTATCATATCTGCGATGCTCTGTGTCCTGACTCCTTTCTATCATAGCTGTGATGCTGTGTGTGTCCTGACAACTTTCTATCATAGCTGCGATGCTCTGTGTTCTGACTCCTTTATATCATAGCTGTGATGCTCTGTGTGTCCTGACAACTTTCTATCATAGCTGTGATGCTCTGTGTGTTCTAACTCTTTTCTATCATTGCTGTTATGCTCTGTGTGTCCTGACAACTTTCTATCATAGCTGCGATGCTCTGTGTCCTGACTCCTTTCTATCATAGCTGCGATGCTCTGTGTCCTGACTCCTTTCTATCATAGCTGCGATGCTCTGTGTCCTGTCTCCTTTCTATCATAGCTGTGATGCTGTGTGTCCTGACACCTTTCTATCATAGCTGTGATGCTCTGTGTCCTGACACCTTTCTATCATAGCTGTGATGCTCTGTGTCCTGACTCCTTTCTATCATAGCTGCGATGCTCTGTGTCCTGACACCTTTCTATCATAGCTGCGATGCTCTGTGTCCTGACTCCTTTCTATCATAGCTGCGATGCTCTGTGTCCTGACTCCTTTCTATCATAGCTGTGATGCTGTATGTGTGCTGACAACTTTCTGACCCATTGACCCATTTTTCAGTGTTTCTTTTTTCATCTTTTCATTTCTATTCAAATTTCTGTTTTACATGAGTTCCCCTGTCTTGTTTTATTTTTGTTTGTTTTTGTCATTTTTACATTGCTTTTGTTTTCCAGTTGTTTTCTACTGTTTTAAAAAGTTGCAAAATTTGGAGAAAATGTGCTCTAATCATTCCCACCCACTAACTCCCCTGAGTGACTTTATATAAGGCAAACATTTTGCGGCAATATTTTGTGCCTTTTACCGTAAAATGTAAAACAGAACATGACAAAAGTAAATAATAATAATAATAAAAAAAATTGATTTTGGACAAAATTTATGAATTTTGAAGAATTTTGTGCAAAAAAAAGATAAAGAGAATACCACGACAAAAACAGAAAAGAGACTTAAGAAAAGTGCTAGAGATGAATCGGATCCACTGTCTACCAGTGTATAAAGTGTAAGTTCTACATGTTCACCGTGGTGGAGCACTAGAGTAAAGGGTCTACTAGACCTCCTTTAATCCAGGCGTCAGAACAGAATCAGATTTTGAATTCTTTTTCAGGTGAAACTGACTGAAAAGCGACCGTCTCTGAAGTAGAGGAGAAAATCTGTGCATTATATGAAACTGGTAATTAAGATAAATGCTGTTCTGTTCTTATCGCACAGTCCTGAATGTGGAGCTGCCTGTATAATACACTAATCTGTCTGCTGCATTCGCCGGGTGCTCGGGGCTGGCAGAGCTGATTAATGGCACAAAACTTCTGAAGGGTACAACTTTATCTCTAATTATTTTTGCATATAGGTTGCAGATCAGCGACTGATGGAAAGTGATCCTGATTTGGGTTAAAAAAAAGGTTGTGGGTAAAACGAGTGGAATTCTATCTATAGAAAGGTCAGGGGAATTCAATGGAGGAAAGTTCATACAGTACTTCTTACAAGGTCTGACTAATAAGAGAAGAAAACAAAGAGGTAACGAGGTGAAATGAGATCACTGATGTGAGGAGGGGAAACAAAGAAAGAGGAACTAACCCAGGGAGGAGTATTGTAGTAGTTATATTCTTGTACATAGGAGCAGTATTATAGTAGTTATATTCTTGTACATAGGAGCAGTATTATAGTAGTTATATTCTTGTACATAGGAGAAGTATTATAGTAGTTATATTCTTGTACATAGAGGACAGTATTATAGTAGTTATATTCTTGTACATAGGGACAGTATTATAGTAGTTATATTCTTGTACATAGGGGCAGTATTATAGTAGTTATATTCTTGTACATAGGAGCAGTATTATAGTAGTTATATTCTTGTACATAGGGGCAGTATTATAGTAGTTATATTCTTGTACATAGGGGCAGTATTATAGTAGTTATATTCTTGTACATAGGAGCAGTATTATAGTAGTTATATTCTTGTACATAGGAGTATTATAGTAGTTATATTCTTGTACATAGAGGGCAGTATTATAGTAGTTATATTCTTGTACATAGGAGCAGTATTATAGTAGTTATATTCTTGTACATAGGGGCAGTATTATAGTAGTTATATTCTTGTACATAGGTGCAGTATTATAGTAGTTATATTCTTGTACATAGGGGCAGTATTATAGTAGTTATATTCTTGTACATAGGAGCAGTATTATAGTAGTTATATTCTTGTACATAGGAGCAGTATTATAGTAATTATATTCTTGTACATAGGGGCAGTATTATAGTAGTTATATTCTTGTACATAGGAGCAGTATTATAGTAGTTATATTCTTGTACATAGGGACAGTATTATAGTAGTTATATTCTTGTACATAGGATCAGTATTATAGTAGTTATATTCTTGTACATAGGATCAGTATTATAGTAGTTATATTCTTGTACATAGGAGCAGTATTATAGTAGTTATATTCTTGTACATAGGAGAAGTATTATAGTAGTTATATTCTTGTACATAGAGGGCAGTATTATAGTAGTTATATTCTTGTACATAGGAGCAGTATTATAGTAGTTATATTCTTGTACATAGGGGCAGTATTATAGTAGTTATATTCTTGTACATAGGTGCAGTATTATAGTAGTTATATTCTTGTACATAGGAGCAGTATTATAGTAATTATATTCTTGTACATAGGGGCAGTATTATAGTAGTTATATTCTTGTACATAGGAGCAGTATTATAGTAGTTATATTCTTGTACATAGGGACAGTATTATAGTAGTTATATTCCTGCACATAGGAGCAGTATTATAGTAGTTATATTCTTGTACATAGGGGGCAGTATTATAGTAGTTATATTCTTGTACATAGGGGCAGTATTATAGTAGTTATATTCTATTACATAGGGACAGTATTATAGTAGTTATATTCCTGTACATAGGAGCAGTATTATAGTAGTTATATTCTTGTACATAGGGGGCAGTATTATAGTAGATATATTCTTGTACATAGGGGCAGTATTATAGTAGTTATATTCTTGTACATGGGGCACTATTATAGTAGTTATATTCTTGTACATAGGGGCAGTATTATAGTAGCTATATTCTTGTACATAGAGGGCAGTATTATAGCAGTTATATTCCTGTACATCGGAGCAGTATTATAGTAGTTATATTCTTGTACATAGGGGCAGTGTTATAGTAGTTATATTCTTGTACATAGAGGGCAGTATTATAGTAGTTATATTCTTGTACATCGGAGCAGTATTATAGTAGGTATATTCTTGTACATAGGGGCAGTATTATAGTAGCTATATTCTTGTACATAGAGGGCTGTATTATAGCAGTTATATTCTTGTACATCGGAGCAGTATTATAGTAGTTATATTCTTGTACACAGGAGCAGTATTATAGTAGTTATATTCTTGTATATAGGAGCAGTATTATAGTAGTTATATTCTTGTACATAGGAGCAGTATTATAGTAGTTATATTCTTGTACATAGGAGCAGTATTGTAGTAGTTATATTCTTGTACATAGGAGCAGTATTATAATAGTTATATTTTTGTACATAGGAGCAGTATTATAGTAGTTACATTCTTGTACATAGGAACAGTACTATCGTAGTTATATTCTTGTACATAGGAGCAGTATTATAGTAGTTATATTCTTGTTCATAGGAGCAGTATTATAGTAGTTATATTCTTGTACATAGGAGCAGTATGATAGTAGTTATATTCTTGTACATAGGAGCAGTATTATAGTAGTTATATTCTTGTACATAGGAGCAGTATTATAGTAGTTATATTCTTGTACATAGGAGCAGTATGATAGTAGTTATATTCTTGTGCATAGGGGGCAGTATTATAGTAGTTATATTCTTGTACATAGGGGCAGTATTATAGTAGTTATATTCTTGTACATAGGAGGCAGTATTATAGTAGTTATATTCTTGTACATAGGAGCAGTATTATAGTAGTTATATTCTTGTACATAGGAGCAGTATTATAGTAGTTATATTCTTGTTCATAGGAGGCAGAATTATAGTAATTATATTCTTGTACATATGAGGCAGAATTATAGTATTATTCCGCCCCCACCAGTCCACCGAAACTGCCCTGACAAAAATTACTAATGACTTACTCACAGCCAAAGCTAACAGACAGTTCTCCATCTTCCTCCTTCTCGACCTGTCCTCTGCTTTTGACACAGTCGATCACTGCCTTCTGCTACAGATTCTTTCTTCCCTTGGCATCAAAGACCTCGCCCTGTCCTGGATTGCCTCATACCTTTCCGACAGCACATTTAACGTTTTCCACTCCCACATCACCTCCTCATCCCGCCCTCTCTCTGTTGGAGTCCCTCAAGGCTCTGTCCTAGGACCCCTACTTTTTTCCATCTATACCCTTGGCCTAGGGCAACTCATAAAGTCCCATGGCTTCTAGTACACCTGTATGCAGATGACACTCAGATCTACCTCTCTGGCTCAGATGTCGCCTCTCTTCTGTCCAGAATCCCGGAGTTTCTGTCAGCCATATCCTCCTTCTTCACCTCTCGCTTCCTAAAACTCAATGTAGACAAAACCGAACTCATCATCTTTCCCTCATCTCACGTATCCCCCCTACCTGATCTATCTATTATGGTAAACGGCATCACGCTCTCTCCCGCACCTGAAATCCGCTGCCTCGGGGTAACTCTCGACTCTGCCTTGTCCTTCAAACCGCACATTCAAACTCTTGACACCTCCTGCCGCCTCCAACTCAAAAATATTGCCAGAATCCGTCCCTTCCTCACCCCACAATCTACTAAGACTTTTGTGCATGCCCTTATCATCTCCCGCCTCGACTACTGCAACACCCTCCTCTGTGGCCTCCCCGCTAACTCTCTTGCACCGCTCCAGTCTGTCCTCAACTCTGCTGCCCGGCTAATCCACCTTTCTCCTCGCTACTCCCCTGCTTCTCCCCTCTGCAAATCCCTCCACTGGCTGCCAATTCCCCAACAAATCCAGTTCAAACTACTAACACTGATCTACAAAGCCATCCACAACCTGTCCCCTCCCTATATCTCTGAACTAATCTCCCAATATCTTCCCTCACGTAATCTTCGTTCATCCCAAGACCTCCTACTCTCCTCCACACTTATTCGGTCCTCACACAACCGCCTCCAAGATTTCTCCCGAATATCCCCCATCCTCTGGAATTCCATGCCTCAACACGTCCGACTATCCACCACGCTCAGATCCTTCAGACGGAACCTGAAAACCCATCTCTTCAAGAAAGCCTACAGCCTGCAATAACCATTCTGCCGCCTCGCCATCGCCAGAGCTGCCCCCTCACCACCGCCAGAGCTGCAGCACCTCCGACCTTCTGTCTCTTCCCCACTATCCCATAGAATGTAAGTCCGCAAGAACAGGGTCCTCTCCCCTCTGTACCAGTCTGTCACTGTAAACTTGATTACTGTAAACGATATTTATAACCCTGTATGTAACCCCTTTCTCATGTACAGCACCATGGAATTAATGGTGCTATATAAATAAATAATAATAATAATAATAATTGTAGTTATATTCTTGTACATATGAGGCAGTATTATAGTAGTTATATTTTTTTACATATGAGGCAGCATTATAGTAGTTATATTCTTGTACATAGGGGAAGTAACATAGTAGTTATATTCTTGTACATAGGAGCAGTATTATAGCAGTTATATTCTTGTACATAGGAGCAGTATTATAGTAGTTATATGCTTGTACATAGGGGCAGTATTACAGTAGTTATATTCTTGTACATAGGGGCAGTATTATAGTAGTTATATTCTTGTACATAGGGGCAGTATTATAGTAGCTATATTCTTGTACATAGGGGACAGTATTATAGAAGTTATATACTTGCACATAGGGGGCAGTATTATAGTAGTTATATTCTTGTACATAGGGGCAGTATTATAGAAGTTATTTTCTTGTACATAGGAGCAGTATTATAGTAGTTATATTCTTGTCCATAGGGGCAGTATTATAGTAGTTATATTCTTGTCCATAGGAGCAGTATTATAATAGTTATATTCTTGTCCATAGGAGCAGTATTATAGTAGTTATATTCTTGTACATAGGAGCAGTATTATAGTAGTTATATTCTTGTACATAGAGGCAGTATTATGGTAGTTATATTCTTGTACATAGGGGTAGTATTATAGTAGTTATATTCTTGTACATAGGGAGCAGTATTATAGTAGGTATATTCTTGTACATAGGAGCAGTATTATTGTACATAGGGGCAGTATTATAGTAGTTATATACTTATACATAGGGGGCAGTATTATAGTAGTTATATTCTTGTACATAGAAGCAGTATTATAGTAGTTATAATCTTGTACATAGGGGGCAGTATTATAGTAGGTATATTCTTGTACATAGGAGCAGTATTATAGTAGTTATATTCTTGTACATAGAAGCAGTATTATAGTAGTTATAATCTTGTACATAGGGGGCAGTATTATAGTAGTTATTTTCTTGTACATAGAAGCAGTATTATAGTAGTTATATTCTTGTACATAGGGGCAGTATTATAGTAGTTATATTCTTGTCCATAGGAGCAGTATTATAATAGTTATATTCTTGTCCATAGGAGCAGTATTATAGTAGTTATATTCTTGTACATAGGGGGCAGTATTATAGTAGTTATATTCTTGTCCATAGGGGGCAGTATTATAGTAGTTATTTTCTTGTACATAGGAGCAGTATTATAGTAGTTATATTCTTGTACATAGGGGCAGTATTATAGTAGTTATATTCTTGTACATAGGAGCAGTATTATAGTAGTTATTTTCTTGTACATAGGAGCAGTATTATAGTAGTTATATTCTTGTACATAGGGGCAGTATTATAGTAGTTATATTCTTGTATATAGGAGCAGTATTATAGTAGTTATATTCTTGTACATAGGGGCAGTATTATAGTAGTTATATTCTTGTATATAGGGGCAGTATTATAGTAGTTATATTCTTGTACATAGGAGCAGTATTATAGTAGTTATATTCTTGTACATAGGAGCAGTATTATAGTAGTTATATTCTTGTACATAGAGGCAGTATTATAGTAGTTATATTCTTGTACATAGGGGACAGTATTATAGTAGTTATATTCTTGTACATAGGGGCAGTATTATAGTAGTTATATTCTTGTACATAGGAGCAGTATTATAGTAGTTATTTTCTTGTATACAGGGGCAGTATTATAGTAGTTATATTCTTGTCCATAGGGGGCAGTATTATAGTAGTTATAATCTTGTACATAGGAGCAGTATTATAGTAGTTATATTCTTGTACATAGGGGCAGTATTATAGTAGTTATATTCTTGTACATAGGAGCAGTATTATAGTAGTTATAATCTTGCACATAGGGGGCGGTATTATAGTAGTTATATTCTTGTATGTAGGAGCAGTATTATAGTAGTTATATTCTTGTACATAGGAGCAGTATTATAGTAGTTATTTTCCTGTACATAGGAGCAGTATTATAGTAGTTATATTCTTGTACATAGGGGCAGTATTATAGTAGTTATTTTCTTGTACATAGGAGCAGTATTATAATAGTTATATTCTTGTCCATAGGAGCAGTATTATAGTAGTTATATTCTTGTACATAGGAGCAGTATTATAGTAGTTATATGCTTGTACATAGGGGCAGTATTATAGTAGTTATATTCTTGTACATAGGGGCAGTATTATAGTAGTTATATTCTTGTACATAGGGGCAGTATTATAGTAGCTATATTCTTGTACATAGGGGGCAGTATTATAGAAGTTATATACTTGCACATAGGGGGCAGTATTATAGTAGTTATATTCTTGTACATAGGGGCAGTATTATAGAAGTTATTTTCTTGTACATAGGAGCAGTATTATAGTAGTTATATTCTTGTCCATAGGGGCAGTATTATAGTAGTTATATTCTTGTCCATAGGAGCAGTATTATAATAGTTATATTCTTGTCCATAGGAGCAGTATTATAGTAGTTATATTCTTGTACATAGGAGCAGTATTATAGTAGTTATATTCTTGTACATAGAGGCAGTATTATGGTAGTTATATTCTTGTACATAGGGGTAGTATTATAGTAGTTATATTCTTGTACATAGGGAGCAGTATTATAGTAGGTATATTCTTGTACATAGGAGCAGTATTATTGTACATAGGGGCAGTATTATAGTAGTTATATACTTATACATAGGGGGCAGTATTATAGTAGTTATATTCTTGTACATAGAAGCAGTATTATAGTAGTTATAATCTTGTACATAGGGGGCAGTATTATAGTAGGTATATTCTTGTACATAGGAGCAGTATTATAGTAGTTATATTCTTGTACATAGAAGCAGTATTATAGTAGTTATAATCTTGTACATAGGGGGCAGTATTATAGTAGTTATTTTCTTGTACATAGAAGCAGTATTATAGTAGTTATATTCTTGTACATAGGGGCAGTATTATAGTAGTTATATTCTTGTCCATAGGAGCAGTATTATAATAGTTATATTCTTGTCCATAGGAGCAGTATTATAGTAGTTATATTCTTGTACATAGGGGGCAGTATTATAGTAGTTATATTCTTGTCCATAGGGGGCAGTATTATAGTAGTTATTTTCTTGTACATAGGAGCAGTATTATAGTAGTTATATTCTTGTACATAGGGGCAGTATTATAGTAGTTATATTCTTGTACATAGGAGCAGTATTATAGTAGTTATTTTCTTGTACATAGGAGCAGTATTATAGTAGTTATATTCTTGTACATAGGGGCAGTATTATAGTAGTTATATTCTTGTATATAGGAGCAGTATTATAGTAGTTATATTCTTGTACATAGGGGCAGTATTATAGTAGTTATATTCTTGTATATAGGGGCAGTATTATAGTAGTTATATTCTTGTACATAGGAGCAGTATTATAGTAGTTATATTCTTGTACATAGGAGCAGTATTATAGTAGTTATATTCTTGTACATAGAGGCAGTATTATAGTAGTTATATTCTTGTACATAGGGGACAGTATTATAGTAGTTATATTCTTGTACATAGGGGCAGTATTATAGTAGTTATATTCTTGTACATAGGAGCAGTATTATAGTAGTTATTTTCTTGTATACAGGGGCAGTATTATAGTAGTTATATTCTTGTCCATAGGGGGCAGTATTATAGTAGTTATAATCTTGTACATAGGAGCAGTATTATAGTAGTTATATTCTTGTACATAGGGGCAGTATTATAGTAGTTATATTCTTGTACATAGGAGCAGTATTATAGTAGTTATAATCTTGCACATAGGGGGCGGTATTATAGTAGTTATATTCTTGTATGTAGGAGCAGTATTATAGTAGTTATATTCTTGTACATAGGAGCAGTATTATAGTAGTTATTTTCCTGTACATAGGAGCAGTATTATAGTAGTTATATTCTTGTACATAGGGGCAGTATTATAGTAGTTATTTTCTTGTACATAGGAGCAGTATTATAATAGTTATATTCTTGTCCATAGGAGCAGTATTATAGTAGTTATATTCTTGTACATAGGAGCAGTATTATAGTAGTTATATTCTTGTACATAGAGGCAGTATTATGGTAGTTATATTCTTGTACATAGGGGTAGTATTATAGTAGTTATATTCTTGTACATAGGGAGCAGTATTATAGTAGGTATATTCTTGTACATAGGAGCAGTATTATTGTACATAGGGGCAGTATTATAGTAGTTATATACTTATACATAGGGGGCAGTATTATAGTAGTTATATTCTTGTACATAGAAGCAGTATTATAGTAGTTATAATCTTGTACATAGGGGGCAGTATTATAGTAGGTATATTCTTGTACATAGGAGCAGTATTATAGTAGTTATATTCTTGTACATAGAAGCAGTATTATAGTAGTTATAATCTTGTACATAGGGGGCAGTATTATAGTAGTTATTTTCTTGTACATAGAAGCAGTATTATAGTAGTTATATTCTTGTACATAGGGGCAGTATTATAGTAGTTATATTCTTGTCCATAGGAGCAGTATTATAATAGTTATATTCTTGTCCATAGGAGCAGTATTATAGTAGTTATATTCTTGTACATAGGGGGCAGTATTATAGTAGTTATATTCTTGTCCATAGGGGGCAGTATTATAGTAGTTATTTTCTTGTACATAGGAGCAGTATTATAGTAGTTATATTCTTGTACATAGGGGCAGTATTATAGTAGTTATATTCTTGTACATAGGAGCAGTATTATAGTAGTTATTTTCTTGTACATAGGAGCAGTATTATAGTAGTTATATTCTTGTACATAGGGGCAGTATTATAGTAGTTATATTCTTGTATATAGGAGCAGTATTATAGTAGTTATATTCTTGTACATAGGGGCAGTATTATAGTAGTTATATTCTTGTATATAGGGGCAGTATTATAGTAGTTATATTCTTGTACATAGGAGCAGTATTATAGTACGGTAGTTATATTCTTGTACATAGGAGCAGTACTATAGTAGTTATATTCTTGTACATAGAGGCAGTATTATAGTAGTTATATTCTTGTACATAGGGGACAGTATTATAGTAGTTATATTCTTGTACATAGGGGCAGTATTATAGTAGTTATATTCTTGTACATAGGAGCAGTATTATAGTAGTTATTTTCTTGTACATAGGAGCAGTATTATAGTAGTTATATTCTTGTACATAGGGGCAGTATTATAGTAGTTATATTCTTGTATATAGGAGCAGTATTATAGTAGTTATATTCTTGTACATAGGGGCAGTATTATAGTAGTTATATTCTTGTACATAGGGGGCAGTATTATAGTAGTTATAATCTTGTACATAGGAGCAGTATTATAGTAGTTATATTCTTGTACATAGTGGCAGTATTATAGTAGTTATATTCTTGTACATAGGAGCAGTATTATAGTAGTTATAATCTTGCACATAGGGGGCGGTATTATAGTAGTTATATTCTTGTATGTAGGAGCAGTATTATAGTAGTTATATTCTTGTACATAGGAGCAGTATTATAGTAGTTATTTTCCTGTACATAGGAGCAGTATTATAGTAGTTATATTCTTGTACATAGGGGCAGTATTATAGTAGTTATTTTCTTGTACATAGGAGCAGTATTATAGTAGTTATATTCTTGTGCATAGGGGCAGTATTATAGTAGTTATATTCTTGTACATAGGGGCAGTATTATAGTAGTTATTTTCTTGTACATAGGAGCAGTATTATAGTAGTTATATTCTTGTATATAGGAGCAGTATTATAGTAGTTATATTCTTGTACATAGGGGCAGTATTATAGTAGGTATATTCTTGTATATAGGGGCAGTATTATAGTAGTTATATTCTTGTACATAGGGGACAGTATTATAGTAGTTATATTCTTGTACATAGGGGCAGTATTATAGTAGTTATATTCTTGTACATAGGAGCAGTATTATAGTAGTTATATTCTTGTACATAGAGGCAGTATTATAGTAGTTATATTCTTGTACATAGGGGACAGTATTATAGTAGTTATATTCTTGTACATAGGGGCAGTATTATAGTAGTTATATTCTTGTACATAGGAGCAGTATTATAGTTGTTATTTTCTTGTACATAGGAGCAGTATTATAGTAGTTATATTCTTGTACATAGGGGCAGTGTTATAGTAATATTCTTGTATATAGGAGCAGTATTATAGTAGTTATATTCTTGTACATAGGGGCAGTATTATAGTAGTTATATTCTTGTATATAGGGGCAGTATTATAGTAGTTATATTCTTGTACATAGGAGCAGTATTATAGTAGTTATATTCTTGTACATAGGAGCAGTATTATAGTAGTTATATTCTTGTACATAGAGGCAGTATTATAGTAGTTATATTCTTGTACATAGAGGCAGTATTATAGTAGTTATATTCTTGTACATAGGAGCAGTATTATAGTAGTTATATTCTTGTATATAGGAGCAGTATTATAGTAGTTATATTCTTGTACATAGGGGCAGTATTATAGTAGTTATATTCTTGTACATAGGGGGCAGTATTATAGTAGTTATAATCTTGTACATAGGAGCAGTATTATAGTAGTTATATTCTTGTACATAGGGGCAGTATTATAGTAGTTATATTCTTGTACATAGGAGCAGTATTATAGTAGTTATAATCTTGCACATAGGGAGCGGTATTATAGTAGTTATATTCTTGTATGTAGGAGCAGTATTATAGTAGTTATATTCTTGTACATAGGAGCAGTATTATAGTAGTTATTTTCCTGTACATAGGAGCAGTATTATAGTAGTTATATTCTTGTACATAGGGGCAGTATTATAGTAGTTATTTTCTTGTACATAGGAGCAGTATTATAGTAGTTATATTCTTGTGCATAGGGGCAGTATTATAGTAGTTATATTCTTGTACATAGGGGCAGTATTATAGTAGTTATTTTCTTGTACATAGGAGCAGTATTATAGTAGTTATATTCTTGTATATAGGAGCAGTATTATAGTAGTTATATTCTTGTACATAGGGGCAGTATTATAGTAGTTATATTCTTGTATATAGGGGCAGTATTATAGTAGTTATATTCTTGTACATAGGAGCAGTATTATAGTAGTTATATTCTTGTACATAGGAGCAGTATTATAGTAGTTATATTCTTGTACATAGAGGCAGTATTATAGTAGTTATATTCTTGTACATAGGGGACAGTATTATAGTAGTTATATTCTTGTACATAGGGGCAGTATTATAGTAGTTATATTCTTGTACATAGGAGCAGTATTATAGTAGTTATTTTCTTGTACATAGGAGCAGTATTATAGTAGTTATATTCTTGTACATAGGGGCAGTGTTATAGTAATATTCTTGTATATAGGAGCAGTATTATAGTAGTTATATTCTTGTACATAGGGGCAGTATTATAGTAGTTATATTCTTGTATATAGGGGCAGTATTATAGTAGTTATATTCTTGTACATAGGAGCAGTATTATAGTAGTTATATTCTTGTACATAGGAGCAGTATTATAGTAGTTATATTCTTGTACATAGAGGCAGTATTATAGTAGTTATATTCTTGTACATAGGAGCAGTATTATAGTAGTTATATTCTTGTACATAGGAGCAGTATTATAGTAGTTATATTCTTGTACATAGGGGCAGTATGATATTATAGTAGCTTGTGTTTGATTACAAAAGCTAAAGGCTTGCTATCTATAAAGAAAGCCACACATGTAATATAAGGGAAAATACATTATAAGTAGGGATGATCGAATAGATTCGGATAAGTGCTTATCCGAAGCTTTTTGGCCATCCCTAATTATAAGCTTCAATGATAAAATAAATCAACTGCATTATATGATACTTTTCCAATTCTGTGCACTATATAGAATTATGAACAGGGAGACGTCCAGCTTTACTCCACTTTGTTTTGTAATAACCATTTCTTATGAGCTGACATCCAAAAATCCATTTAATGGCCTGTCATTGATGGTTCTGCAGAGAACATACAAGGTTATCGATTAACACTTTATATTATTCTTTACAAAATCTGTTGTTTCCGGCTTCTTTTCTGTTTCAGTACAGTATCATTTATGAGACAGAGAAGATTGAATGGGAAAACCAAGACCAGAGGTCGTGTCAATTGTCAAATAACAGTAAGGAAGATGGTGTGATCATCAGAAATCAGAGGTCATGTGGAAGGTTAAAGAATGAAATATTTTGGGATTTTCTTTTTGAAACAATAAATATATTGCCAAATACACAGAAACCTTTACCTCCAAGCAGGGATTCTCCATATGCAGGATTAAGACGAGGAAATCTAACTTCAGACGTGGCACCATGAATGAAGGGCATCACTTTCCATGGCTCTGGGTGGTATATAATTTAGATTGAAACTTCTGTGATTATATAATTCTGGATGATATGAAGACAAATGCAGTTGGAGAAATTGAGAACGGCCAACAACATAAGAGATGTAGAATGTGCTGCAACAGCAGCGGTAAAAATGGGCTGCAGTACAAGAGGTGTAAATGTGCTGTAACAAAAGGGCGGTTTGTGTACAGTGGAGAATGTCCTACACATAAAAGGTGGAGAATATGTTCTATATCAACACAGAGTGATAATGTGCTGTAAGAACAGAGGTGACTGTGCTGCAACAACAGGAGGAGAATGTGCTGCAACAAAAGGGTGGAGAATGTGCTGCAACAAAAGGGTGGAGAATGTGCTGCAACAAAAGGGTGGAGAATGTGCTGCAACAACAGGAGGAGAATGTGCGGCAACAAAAGGGTGGTGAATGTGCTGTAACAAAAGGATGGAGAATGTGCTGCAACAAAAGGGTGGAGAATGTGCTGCAACAAAAGGATGGAGAATGTGCTGCAACAACAGGAGGAGAATGTGCGGCAACAAAAGGGTGGAGAATGTGCTGCAACAACAGGAGGAGAATGTGCTGCAACAACAGGAGGAGAATGTGCTGCAACAACAGGAGGAGAATGCGCAGCAACAAAAGGATGGAGAATGTGCTGCAACAACAGGAGGAGAATGTGCGGCAACAAAAGGGTGGAGAATGTGCTGCAACAACAGGAGGAGAATGTGCTGCAACAACAGGAGGAGAATGTGCTGCAACAACAGGAGGAGAATGTGCTGCAACAAAAGGGTGAAGAATGTCCAGCAACAAAAGGGTGAAGAATGTGCAGCAACAAAAGGATGAAGAATGTGCTGCAACAACAGGAGGAGCATGTGCGGCAACAAAAGGTTGAAGAGGTGTAAATGTGCTGTAACAAAAGGGCGGTTTGTGTACAGTGGAGAATGTCCTACACATAAAAGGTGGAGAATATGTTCTATATCAACACAGAGTGATAATGTGCTGTAAGAACAGAGGTGACTGTGCTGCAACAACAGGAGGAGAATGTGCTGCAACAAAAGGGTGGAGAATGTGCTGCAACAAAAGGGTGGAGAATGTGCTGCAACAAAAGGGTGGAGAATGTGCTGCAACAACAGGAGGAGAATGTGCGGCAACAAAAGGGTGGTGAATGTGCTGTAACAAAAGGATGGAGAATGTGCTGCAACAAAAGGGTGGAGAATGTGCTGCAACAACAGGAGGAGAATGTGCAGCAACAAAAGGGTGGAGAATGTGCTGCAACAACAGGAGGAGAATGTGCAGCAACAAAAGGATGGAGAATGTGCTGCAACAAAAGGATGGAGAATGTGCTGCAACAACAGGAGGAGAATGTGCGGCAACAAAAGGGTGGAGAATGTGCTGCAACAACAGGAGGAGAATGTGCTGCAACAACAGGAGGAGAATGTGCTGCAACAACAGGAGGAGAATGCGCAGCAACAAAAGGATGGAGAATGTGCTGCAACAACAGGAGGAGAATGTGCGGCAACAAAAGGGTGGAGAATGTGCTGCAACAACAGGAGGAGAATGTGCTGCAACAACAGGAGGAGAATGTGCTGCAACAACAGGAGGAGAATGTGCTGCAACAAAAGGGTGAAGAATGTCCAGCAACAAAAGGGTGAAGAATGTGCAGCAACAAAAGGATGAAGAATGTGCTGCAACAACAGGAGGAGCATGTGCGGCAACAAAAGGTTGAAGAATGTGCAGCAACAAAAGGGTGGAGAATGTGCTGTAACAAAAGGATGGAGAATGTGCTGCAACAAAAGGGTGGAGAATGTGCTGCAACAAAAGGGTGGAGAATGTGCTGCAGCAAAGGGCGGAGAATGTGCTGAAACAAAAGGGTTGAGAATCTGCTGCAACAAAAGGATGGAGAATGTGCTGAAACAAAAGGGTGAAGAAAGTGCTGCAACAAAAGGGTGGAGAATGTGCTGCAACAAAAGGATGGAGAATGTGCTGCAACAAAAAGGTGGATAATGTGCTGCAACAAAAGGGTGGAGAATGTGAGGCAACAGGAAGAGAATGTGCCGCAACAAAAGGGTGAAGAATGTGCTGCAACAAAACGGTGGAGAATGTGCTGCAACAAAAAGGTGGATAATGTGCTGCAACAAAAGGGTGGAGAATGTGAGGCAACAGGAAGAGAATGTGCTGCAACAAAAGGGTAAAGAATGTGCTGCAACAAAATTGTGGAGAATGTGTTGCAACAAAAGGGTGGAGAATGTGCTGCAACAGGAAGAGAATGTGCTGCAACAAAATGGTGGAGAATGTGCTGCAACAAAAAGGGGGGAGAATGTGCTGTAACAAAAGGATGGAGAATGTGCTGCAACAGCAGTGGTAAAAAATGAGCTGCAGTACAAGAGGTGTAAATGTGCTGTAACAAAATGGTGGTTTGTGTACAGTGGAGAATGTACTACACCAAAAAGGTGGACAATAAGTTCTATATCAACACAGAGTGATAATGTGCTGTATGAACAGAGGTGATTGTGCTGCAACAACAAGAGGAGAATGTGCTGGAACAACAGGGGGAGGATGTGCTGTAAGAACAAAGGAGGCGACTGTGCTGCAACAGGAAGAGAATGTGCTGCAACAGCAGAGGGAAAAATGTGCTGCAAGAACAGGAGGAGAATGTGCGGCAACAAAAGGGTGAAGAATGTGCTGCAACAAAAGTGTGGAGAATGTGCTGCAACAAAAGGATGGAGAATGTGCTGCAACAAAATGATGGAGAATGTGCTGCAACAAAAGGGTGGAGAATGTGCTGCAACAAAAGGGTGGAGAATGTGCTGCAACAAAAGGGTGGAGAATGTGCTGCAACAAAAGGGTGGAGAATGTGCTGCAACAAAAGGGTGGAGAACGTGCTGCAACAACAGGAGGAGAATGTACTGCAACAACAGGAGGAGAATGTGCTGCAACAAAAGGCTGTTGCCATTTGTCAATAGATGAAGGTCTGTTCATAAAAGCTGCAGCAATTGTGCTGATTTCCATTTAATGGTACCACACAGGGTATACAGGAAAGTCCATGACTGCGCCTGTGTGGGCGTCCAGGGAATGCAGACTATTTCTGGCTAAGCACTATAGCAACACATCACATCCATTATAGACTCCCATCACATCCTGTTATTGTGATGTTATACCTTTTACATTATGGATATTCCCTGTAATACAATTATATCGATGAGGGGTTAAATAAGAGGAATGTCTCATAGAAGTGCAGAGGGACTAGGACTGTGCGGACAGAGCAATACAACGGGACAAGATAATATCTGTACAAAATGTCACCACTGTGCACACTGACATCGCCACAATTATATGCAGAAGATACCCAGGGTATACCAGCTGTATATATATAACTATATTATTATTATACATTTTTATAGCGCCATTTATTCCATGGTGCTTTACATGTGAAAGAGGCAAATATAGACAAGTACAATAAACATGAGCAAAGCAAGGCACACACAAGTTCAGAAGGAGAGAGGACCCTGCCCGCGAGTGCTCACAGTCTACAGGGGATGGGTGAGGATACACTAGGAGAGGGTAGAGGTGGTCTTCAGGTTTTTTTTGAAGGTTTCCGTGGTAGGCGAGAGTCTGATGTGTTGGGGTAGAGAGTTCCAGAGTATGGGGGGAGCACGGGAGAAGTCTTGTATACAGTTGTGGGAAGAGGGGGGTAGAGAAGGAGATCTTGAGAGGATTGAAGGTTGCGTGTGGGTAAGTACCGGGAGACCATATCACAGATGTATGGAGGAGACAGGTTATGGATGGCTTTGTATGTCATAGTTAGGGTTTTGAACTGGACTCTCTGGAATAGGAAGCCAGTGAAGGGCTTGGCATAGGGGAGAGGCTGTGGAATAGCGGGTGGGACAGGTGGATTAGTCGGGCAGCAGAGTGTAGGATGGATTGGAGTGGTGCCAAAGTGCTAAAGGGGAGGCCAGAGAGTAGAAGGTTGTAGTAATCGAGGCGGGAGATGATAAGGGAGTGCACTAGTGTTTTTGTGGTTTCATGGTCAAGGACTTCAGTTGAGTGATGCGGTCGGAAGCCAGATTGTAACTGGTCAAAGAGGGAGCAGGAGGAGAGGAAGGAGGACAGTTCAAGATGGACGTGTTGTTCCAGTAGTTTTGAGGCGTAAAGGCCCCGTCTCACTAAGCGATTTACCAACGATCACGACCAGCGATACGACCTGGCCGTGATCGTTGGTAAGTCGCTGTGTGGTCGCTGGGGAGCTGTCACACAGACCGCTCTCCCCAGCGACCAACGATCAGGGGAACGACTTCGGCATCGTTGAAACTGTCATCAACGATGCCGAAGTCCCCCTGCAGCACCCGGTAACCAGGGTAAACATCGGGTTACTAAGCGCAGGGCCGCGCTTAGTAACCCGATGTTTACCCTGGTTACCAAAAAAAACAAACAGTACATACTCGCCTTTCGGTGTCCAGGTCCCTTGCCGTCTGCTTCCTGCTCTGACTGAGCCGCCGTACACTGAGAGTGCAGCGGTGACGTCACTGCTGTGCTCTCACTTCTCACTGTACGGCCGGCAGTCAGTGAGAGCAGGAAGCAGACGGCAAGGGACCTGACGGACATCAGAAGGCGAGTATGTAGTGTTTGTTTTTTCTTACATTTACGCTGGTAACCAGGGTAAACATCGGGTTACTAAGCGCGGCCCTGCGCTTAGTAACCCGATGTTTACCCTGGTTACCAGTGAAGACATCGCTGGATCGGTGTCACACACACCGATTCAGCAATGTCAGCGGGGCCTCAACGACCAAAAAAAGGTCCAGGCCATTCCGACACGACCAGCGATCTCGCAGCAGGGGCCTGATCGCTGGTACGTGTCACACATAGCGAGATCGCTATGGAGGTCGCTGTTGCGTCACAAAACTTGTGACTCAGCAGCGATCTCGCTAGCGATCTCGCTATGTGAGACGGGGCCTTAAGGGAGAAGTGATATTGGGTGATAGCTAGACACAGAGGATGGGTCTAGGGAAGAATTTTGAGGATGGGTGTGATCAAGCCATGCTTGAAGGATGAGGGGAAGACACCAGTTGTGAGTGAGAGGTTGAAGAGGTGTATTAGGGTTGGGATGATGACCGTGGAATGGTTAGGGATGAGGTGGGATGGGAGTGGGTCAAGTGTGCAAGTGGTGAGATGCGATCTTGACAGGAGGGTGGAGAGCTGATCTTCTGCCATGGTGGAGAAGCTGGTTTTGGAGGAACAGGGTTTAGCAGCTAAGAGGGGCATTGGGCGCTGTGGGCCAAAGCTTTCTCTGATCGTATCGAACTTCTGCTTAAAGAAAGAGGCAAAGTCTTCAGCAGAAATGAGAGGGGAGGGAGGAGGTGCTGGGGGATGAGTAGAGAATAGAAAGTGTTGAAAAGCTGTTTAGGGTTGTGAGACAGGGAGGATATGAGAGATGAGAAGTAAGTTTGCTTTGCGGCAGTGAGCGTGGACTTAAAGCTGGTGAGGGACTGCTTGTATGCAGTGAAGTGCTCGGCAGAGCGGGATCGCTTCCATCTCCGCTCAGTGACCCTGGAAGCCCGTCTAAGTTCTTTGGTCAGGCCGGTCAGCCAGGGCTGTCTGATGATTGTACGAGTTTTGCTATGCATGAGCGGGGCGGCCGAATCGAGTGTTGCTGTTATTGTGGTGTTATAAAAAGTGGCAGCAGCATCTGAGTCATGAAGGGAAGCTATGTCTGTAAGAGGGAGAAGGGACTCAGAGAGTGATTGTAAATTGAGGTGTTAGAGATTTCTGCGAGGTTGAGTGAGTTTGTGGAGTGGGGGTTGTGCACTAGCAGAGGATAGGGAAGAGAATGTCAGTAGGTTGTGGTCAGACAGGGGGAGGGGTGAGTTAGTGAGATTAGCAAGGGAGCAGAGGCGGGTGAAGATGAGGTCTGTATACACTGTATAAGGAAGATGCCCAGGTTACACCAACTGTATATATATATATATATATATATATATATCTACTATATAATTGTCCTTCCGTCTGTCCTTCTTTCCTTCTTTCTTTCTTTCTTTCTTGGATATTCATTCGCTGATTGGTCTCGCCAGCTGCCTGTCATGGCTGCCGCGACCAATCAGCGACGGCCACAGTCCGATTAGTCCCTCCCTACTCCCCTGCAGTCAGTGCCCGGCGCCCGCTCCATACTCCCCACAGTCACCGCTTACACAGGGTTAATGCCAGCGGTAACGGACTGCGTTATGCCATGGGTAACTCACTCCGTTACGACGCTATTAACCCTGTGTGACCAAGTTTTTACTATTGACGCTGCCTATGCAGCGTCAATAGTAAAAGGATCTAATGTTAAAAATAATTAAAAAAAATCAAAAAGTCATTATATACTCACCTTCTGCCGCCTTTCCCGCTTCTCGCGACCCTCTGGTAACCGCTCCATGCAAGCGGCAGGTTCCGGTGGCAAGGATCGTATGGCAAAAGGACCTGCCATGACGTCACAGTCATGTGACCGCGACGTCATCACACCCTGGGACCGGAATCTGACGCCTGTACCACGCACAGGCTACAGAACTACAAGTATGGTGAGTATGTTAGAACTACAAGGGGCCCTCGGATCGGAAGGTATGTTTATTTTTTATTTTTTAACCTGTGACATACGTGGCTGGGCAATATACTACGTGGCTGGGCAATATACTACATCACTGGGCAATATACTACGTCGCTGGGCAATATACTACATCACTGGGCAATATACTACATCACTGGGCAATATACTACGTCGCTGGGCAATATACTACGTGGCTGGGCAATATACTACGTCACTTGGCAATATACTACGTGGCTGGGCAATATACTACGTCACTTGGCAATATACTATGTGGCTGGGCAATATACTACGTCGCTGGGTAATATACTACGTCACTGGGCAATATACTATGTCACTGGGCAATACACTACGTGGCTGGGCAATATACTACGTCGCTGGGCAATATACTACGTCACTGGGCAATACACTACGTGGCTGGGCAATATACTACGTGGCTGGGCAATATACTACGTCGCTGGGCAATATACTACGTCACTGGGCAATATACTACGTCACTGGGCAATACACTACGTGGCTGGGCAATATACTACGTGGCTGGGCAATATACTATGTGGACATGCATATTCTAGAATACCCGATGCGTTAGAATCTGGCCACCATCTAGCCTGGCGGCCTCGACCAATCGGAGACGCGGGATTTCCAGGACAGACAGACAGACAGACGGAAAAACCCTTAGACAATTATATATATAGATATACTAGATGGTGGCCCGATTCTAACGCATCGGGTATTCTAGAATATGCATGTCCCTGTAGTATAATGCACAGCCACGTAGTATATTGCCCAGTAATGTAATATATTGGCCAGTGACATAAAATAAAAAATAAACATATACTCACCTTAGTCCTGGCTCCTGTGTACGGTGCACGCGGCAGCTTCCGGTCCCAGGGTTGGTATGACTATGAGCACAGGACCTGTGATGAGGTCGCATCGCGGTCACATGACCGTGACGTCATGGCAGGTCCTTCTCCCTTAGCACCGGAACCTGCCGGCGGACAGGACGTGACGTCGGAAGGTGAGAATAAGGTTTTTTTATTATTATTTGTAACATTAGATCGTTTTACTATTGAGGCTGCATACACAGCATCAATAGTAAAAACTTGGTCACACAGTGTTAATAGCTGCGTAACCGGAGTGCGTTACACCGCGCTCCGGTAGCACTGGCATTAACCCTGTGTGAGGGCTGACTGGATGACTGGAGGGGAGTATGGAGCGGGCACTGACTGCAGGGAGGAAAGAGCGGCCATTTTGCTGCCGGACTGTGCCCATCGCTGATTGGTCGTGGCAATGGTCGTGGGCGTTTTTCCATGACCAATCAGCAACTTGGATTCCATGACAGACAGAGGCAGCGACCAATGAATATCTTAGACAGACAGACAGACAGACAGACAGATGGAAGTGACCCTTAGACAATTATATAGTAGGATATCTATACTGTATATACAGTACAGACCAAAAGTTTGGACACACCTTCTCATTTAAAGATTTTTCTGTCTTTTCATGACTATAAAAATTGTACATTCACACTGAAGGCATCAAATCTATGAATTATCACATGTGGAATTATATACTTAACAAAAAACTGTGGCCATCTCAATTGGGTTCGGGTCTGGTGACTGTGGAGGCCAGGTCATCTGGCGTAGCCCCATCACTCTCCTTCTTGGTCACATAGCCCTTACACAGCCTGGAGGTGTGTTTGGGGTCATTGTCCTGTTGAAACACCTTATCATAGACAGGATTATAATCACTGGTAGCGCCTCTATACGCAGCTGATAACACAGGGATGGCACAGCTCGCCTTCTCCCACAAGGACCTCTGCACATGCTCATTAGATGCTTCAATACACAAGACAGGGTCAGGGTCTGTTCATTTGTATTAATGTACCTGTGTTTCCTGGAAAAAACAAGAAGATAACATTTTAAAAAAGTCCTAGTGGTGTGTATGAAAATGGCAAGATTTCTCAACTTTATTTTTAATACAGATTTCGATATGGAATTTTTAATTTTTTTTTGCCAAAAATACATTTAACAGGAAAACCTTATTTAAACAATAGGTAATTTTCTGATGATTTAAAAGTGTCAAAATTCCAGATACAGTATCCCCATGTAATGATACCCTATGGCCACCAGATGGCAGCAGATATTCACAAATGAAGGCCCTAATTTTGCCTACAATAAGTGATTTTTGTCTACAGGTTTAGCACAAATTTTCGATGGTGGTCATGTGACACGCTCGCTGCTGTTGATTTGTTTACAGGATTTTGTTGTAAGGAGAAAACAGACATATTTGTAACAACAAATGACAACTGTAACGACAACATCAGTAATTAATTCGGTAAAGTCTCTTCAGCTGCTGCAGAGATCTCACCGCTCGTTACAATGTATGTGTGCTGGGTTGTTTTCCCGATTCTCTACATTGCGCAGGTAAGGATTGCACATACAATGCGGACAGTAGTGACATCACTGATGGACTGGACGCCAATAGGAACCTCCTGCAGCCGATCCCCTAGTACATGCCATATAGCCAGTGGTGTAATTCGGGTCCCGTGGGCCCCGGTCCCCCACCTCCATGTTGGTGAGATGTTGTAGCATCCTAGATCTTATAAAGAGATACATCTAATAGTGTCCCCTTCATGGCACCTTCCTGTAATAATATCCCCATCCAGGTCTCATTCTGTAATAATGTCTCTCATTAAAGGCTCCTTCTTGTTATAATGTCCCCTTTCCTGGGCCTCTTCCTGTTATAATGTCTCCCATCCTTGGCCAATTCCTGGTATAATGTCCCGTCTCATGGGTCCCTTCCAGTAATAATATCCCTCATCCTGAGCCACTTCCTGTAATAATTGTCCTGGGCCCCTTTCTATAGTAATGTCCCCTATCATGGGTCCCTTCCTGGTATAATGTCCCCCATCCTGCGCCACTTGTTGGTATGCTCCTCTTCCTGGATCCCATTCCCGTATGATGATCCCAATCCTGGGCCCCTTTCTTGTTTAATGACCCCTATCCTGGGCCCCTTCCTGGTATAATGTCTGTTTTCCAAAACATAAACAATTCTTTTTACCTTCCTCCTCTCCCATGTTGTGCAACGTCCTCTTCTGTAGCCGGCTGTTGACTTCAGTGTGACATTCTTGCCATGCGCCGCCCGTGACTTGCACGCCAACGTCAGCTGCTGGTCTCTGATTGGCCAGAGGTGTGTATTGCAGTGCAGGGATCCAGTGGGTCTCTGCACTGCAATACACTTCAGCTTAATGTGCGTTCTTGGACATAAATCCAGCTGAAGTAGGCGCTGGCATTGGCGGGCCTTTCTCCCACATGGGCTCTGCAACCACCATTGCTATGACGCTGTATATAGTTCATATCGATAATTTATCATTATTTATTTTGTGTGTTTTAAATCTTCAACATGAATCTCTGCTTGTTTATGTGCAGAGCAGATGGGGGCACATCCAGGGAGGGGGCTATGGAAGTCCATGGCAAATCATAGCTCTTCTTCTCACAGCCTATGCCTGACCTCATATACTGTGCGGCTATCTCTGACCCGCTCACATAATGTGCATCACTCTCACCCGAGCTCACATACTGCGCTGCTCTCTCCCACGAGCTCACATACTGGGCTGCTCTCTCCCCCGAGCTCACATACTGTGCTGCTCTCTCCCCTGAGCTCACATACTGCGCTGCTCTCCCCCGAGCTCACATACTGTGCTTCTCTCTCCCCACTCTCACATACTATGCAGCTCTCTCCTCCTCGCTCACATACTGGGCTGCTCTCTTCTCCTCGCTCACATACTGCGCTGCTATCTTCCCTGAGCTCACATACTGCGCTGCTCTCTCCCCCGAGCTCACATACTGCGCTGCTCTCTCCCCTGAGCTCACATACTGTGCTGCTCTCTCCCCTGAGCTCACATACTATGCAGCTCTCTCCTCCTCGCTCACATACTGGGCTGCTCTCTTCTCCTCGCTCACATACTGCGCTGCTATCTCCCCCGAGCTCTCTCCCCCAAGCTCACATACTGCACTGCTCTCTCCCCCGAGCTCACATACTGCTTTGCTCTCTCTCCCCCGAGCTCACATACTGCGTTGCTCTCTCTCCCCGAGCTCACATACTGCACTGCTCTCTCTCCCCCGAGCTCACATACTGGTGTCATGATCTCAATGGCAAGAGAACATAGCATAAGCATATATAGGAACTAGCTCTTGGAAGATGGGAACTGAGCTGACCATGAACTAAACCTAACGCACAACTAGCAGTGGCCGGGTAGCATGCCTACGTTGATTCTAGATGCCCAGCACCAGCCGGAGGACTAAATAATGCTAGCAGAAGAAAATATTAGTCCTAGCTCACCTCTAGAGAAATACCCCGAAAGGAGACAGAGGCCCCCCACATGTATTGGCGGTGAGTTGAGATGAAATAACAAACGTAGTATGAAAATAGGTTTAGCAAATTTGAGGTCCACTTACTACATAGCAGAAGACAGAAAGGACACTTTCATGGTCAGCTGAAAACCCTATCAAAAACACCATCCAGAAATTACTTTAAAACTCTGGCATTAACTCATAACACCAGAGTGGCAATTCCCGTTCACAAGAGCTTTCCAGACACAGTAACGAAACTACAGCTGTGAACTGGAACAAAATGCAAAAACAAACATGGACAAGAGTCCAACTTATCTAGTAGTTGTCTAGGAGCAGGAACAAGCACAGAGAGGCTTCTGATAACATTGTTGACCGGCAAGCAACTAACAGAGCAGCAAGGTTATATAGCGACTCCCACATCTTGATGGGAACAGGTGAACAGAGAAGATGAAGACACCAGTTCAATTCCACCAGTAGCCACCGGGGGAGCCCAGAATCCAAATTCACAACAGTACCCCCCCCTCAAGGAGGGGGCACCGAACCCTCACCAGAACCACCAGGGCGATCAGGATGGGCCCTATGAAAGGCACGAACCAGATCGGAGGCATGAACATCAGATGCATTCACCCAAGAATTATCCTCCTGGCCGTATCCCTTCCACTTGACCAGATACTGGAGTCTCCGTCTGGAAACACGAGAGTCCAAGATTTTCTCCACAACGTACTCCAACTCACCCTCAACCAACACCGGAGCAGGAGGCTCAACGGAAGGCACAACCGGTACCTCATACCTGCGCAATAATGACCGATGAAAAACGTTATGAATAGAAAAGGATGCAGGGAGGTCCAAACGGAAGGAAACAGGGTTAAGAATCTCCAATATCTTATACGGGCCGATAAACCGAGGCTTAAACTTAGGAGAAGAGACCCTCATAGGGACAAAACGAGAAGACAACCACACCAAATCCCCAACAGAAAGCCGAGGACCAACACGACGGTGGCGGTTGGCAAAAAGCTGAGTCTTCTCCTGGGACAACCTCAAATTGTCCACCACCTGCCCCCAGATCTGATGCAATCTCTCCACCACAGCATCCACTCCAGGACAATCCGAAGATTCCACCTGACCAGAGGAAAATCGAGGATGAAACCCCGAATTACAGAAAAACGGGGACACCAAAGTGGCAGAGCTGGCCCGATTATTGAGAGCGAACTCCGCCAATGGCAAAAAAGCAACCCAATCATCCTGGTCAGCAGACACAAAACACCTCAGATATGTCTCCAGGGTCTGATTAATCCGCTCGGTCTGGCCATTCGTCTGAGGATGGAAAGCGGACGAAAAAGATAAATCTATGCCCATCCTAGCACAGAATGCCCGCCAAAATCTAGACACGAATTGGGTCCCTCTGTCAGAAACGATATTCTCAGGAATACCATGCAAACGAACAACATTTTGAAAAAACAGAGGAACCAACTCGGAAGAAGAAGGTAACTTGGGCAGAGGAACCAAATGGACCATCTTAGAAAAACGGTCACACACCACCCAGATGACAGACATCTTCTGAGAAACAGGCAGATCTGAAATAAAATCCATCGAGATGTGCGTCCAAGGCCTCTTAGGAATAGGCAAGGGCAACAATAATCCACTAGCCCGAGAACAACAAGGCTTGGCCCGAGCACAAACGTCACAAGACTGCACAAAGCCTCGCACATCTCGTGACAGGGAAGGCCACCAGAAGGACCTTGCCACCAAATCCCTGGTACCAAAAATGCCAGGATGACCTGCCAACGCAGAAGAATGAACCTCAGAGATGACTCTACTGGTCCAATCATCAGGAACAAACAGTTTATCAGGTGGGCAACGATCAGGTCTCTCCGCCTGAAACTCCTGCAAGGCCCGCCGCAGGTCTGGAGAAACGGCTGACAATACCACTCCATCCTTAAGGATACCTGTGGGCTCAGAGTTACCAGGCGAGTCAGGCTCAAAACTCCTAGAAAGGGCATCCGCCTTAACATTCTTAGAACCCGGTAGGTATGACACCACAAAATTAAACCGAGAGAAAAATAATGACCAGCGCGCCTGTCTAGGATTCAGGCGCCTGGCGGTCTCAAGATAAATCAAATTTTTGTGGTCAGTCAATACCACCACCTGATGTCTGGCCCCCTCAAGCCAATGGCGCCACTCCTCAAAAGCCCACTTCATGGCCAAAAGCTCCCGATTCCCAACATCATAATTCCGCTCAGCGGGCGAAAATTTACGGGAAAAGAAGGCACAAGGCCTCATCACGGAGCAGTCAGAACTTTTCTGCGACAACACTGCCCCAGCTCCGATCTCAGAAGCGTCGACCTCAACCTGAAAAGGTAGAGCAACATCAGGCTGACGCAACACAGGGGCAGAGGAAAAACGGCGCTTAAGCTCCCGAAAGGCCTCCACAGCATCAGGGGACCAATCAGCAACATCAGCACCCTTCTTAGTCAAATCGGTCAATGGCTTAGCAATATCCGAAAAACCGGCAATAAATCGACGATAAAAGTTAGCAAAGCCCAAAAATTTCTGAAGACTCTTAAGAGAAGAGGGCTGCGTCCAATCACAAATAGCTTGAACCTTGACAGGATCCATTTCAATGGAAGAGGGGGAAAAAATATATCCCAAAAAGGAAATCCTCTGTACCCCAAAAACACACTTAGAACCCTTCACACACAAAGAATTAGACCGCAAAACCTGAAAAACCCTCCTGACTTGCTGGACATGAGAGTCCCAGTCATCCGAAAAAATCAGAATATCATCCAGATACACAATCATAAATTTATCCAAATAATCGCGAAAAATATCATGCATAAAGGACTGGAAAACTGACGGAGCATTAGAAAGACCAAAAGGCATCACTAAATACTCAAAGTGGCCCTCGGGCGTATTAAATGTGGTTTTCCACTCATCCCCCTGCCTGATTCGCACCAAATTATACGCCCCACGAAGGTCAATCTTAGAGAACCACTTGGCCCCCTTTATGCGAGCAAACAAATCAGTCAGCAACGGCAATGGGTATTGATATTTAACAGTGATTTTATTCAAAAGCCGATAATCAATACATGGTCTCAAAGAGCCGTCTTTTTTTGACACAAAGAAAAAACCGGCTCCTAAGGGAGATGACGATGGACGAATATGTCCCTTTTCCAAGGACTCCTTTATATATTCTCGCATAGCAGCATGTTCAGGCACAGACAGATTAAATAAACGACCCTTTGGGTATTTACTACCCGGGATTAAATCTATGGCACAATCGCACTCTCGGTGCGGAGGTAATGAACCAAGCTTGGATTCTTCAAAGACGTCACGATAGTCAGACAGAAACTCAGGAATTTCAGAGGGAATGGATGATGAAATGGAAACCACAGGTACATCCCCATGAGCCCCCTTACATCCCCAGCTCAACACAGACATAGCTCTCCAGTCGAGGACTGGGTTGTGAGATTGCAGCCAAGGCAATCCTAGCACCAAATCATCATGTAGATTATACAGCACCAGAAAGCGAATAATCTCCTGGTGATCCGGATTAATACGCATAGTTACTTGTGTCCAGTATTGTGGTTTATTATTAGCCAATGGGGTGGAGTCAATCCCCTTCAGAGGAATAGGAGTCTCCAAAGGCTCTAAATCATACCCACAGCGTTTGGCAAAGGACCAATCCATAAGACTCAAAGCGGCGCCAGAGTCGACATAGGCGTCCGTGGTAATAGATGACAAAGAGCAAATCAGGGTCACAGATAGAATAAATTTAGACGGTAAGGTGCAAATGGAAACAGATTTACCAAGCTTTTTAGTGCGCTTAGAGCATGCTGATATAACATGAGTAGAATCACCACAATAGAAACACAACCCATTTTTCCGTCTAAAATTCTGCCGCTCGCTTCGGGACAGAATTCTATCACACTGCATACTCTCTGGCGACTTCTCAGTGGACACCGCCAGATGGTGCACTGGTTTGCGCTCCCGCAAACGCCTATCGATCTGAATAGCCATTGTCATGGACTCATTCAGACCCGCAGGCACAGGGAACCCCACCATAACATCCTTAATGGCATCAGAGAGACCCTCTCTGAAAGTCGCCGCCAGGGCGCACTCGTTCCACTGAGTAAGCACAGACCATTTACGGAATCTTTGGCAGTAAATTTCCGCTTCATCTTGCCCCTGAGATAGGGACATCAAAGTTTTTTCTGCCTGAAGCTCCAAATGAGGTTCGTCATAAAGCAACCCCAAGGCCAGAAAAAACGCATCCACATTGAGCAACGCAGGATCCCCTGGTGTCAATGAAAAAGCCCAGTCTTGAGGGTCGCCCCGGAGCAAGGAAATCACAATCCTGACCTGCTGTGCAGGGTCTCCGGCAGAGCGAGATTTCAGAGACAAAAATAATTTGCAATTATTTCGAAAATTCTGAAACCCGGATCTATTCCCCGAGAAAAATTCCGGCAAAGGAATTCTCGGCTCAGATACAGGTGCATGACAAACAAAATCTTGCAAATTTTGTACCTTCGTGGCGAGATTATTCAAACCTGCAGTTACACTCTGAAGATCCATTACAAACAGGTGGACACAGAGCCATTCAAGGGTTAAGAGGAGGTAAGAAGCAGCTAGACAGCAATTAAGGGCTAGGCAGCAAAACTCTGAGGGGAAAAAAAAAATAAAAATTTCCCTTCAACACTTCTTTTTCTCCTGCTTCAGCCCAAACAATTAACACTTTGCTGGCCGGTCAAACTGTCATGATCTCAATGGCAAGAGAACATAGCATAAGCATATATAGGAACTAGCTCTTGGAAGATGGGAACTGAGCTGACCATGAACTAAACCTAACGCACAACTAGCAGTGGCCGGGTAGCATGCCTACGTTGATTCTAGATGCCCAGCCCAGCCGGAGGACTAAATAAAGCTAGCAGAAGAAAATATTAGTCCTAGCTCACCTCTAGAGAAATACCCCGAAAGGAGACAGAGGCCCCCCACATGTATTGGCGGTGAGTTGAGATGAAATAACAAACGTAGTATGAAAATAGGTTTAGCAAATTTGAGGTCCACTTACTACATAGCAGAAGACAGAAAGGACACTTTCATGGTCAGCTGAAAACCCTATCAAAAACACCATCCAGAAATTACTTTAAAACTCTGGCATTAACTCATAACACCAGAGTGGCAATTCCCGTTCACAAGAGCTTTCCAGACACAGTAACGAAACTACAGCTGTGAACTGGAACAAAATGCAAAAACAAACATGGACAAGAGTCCAACTTATCTAGTAGTTGTCTAGGAGCAGGAACAAGCACAGAGAGGCTTCTGATAACATTGTTGACCGGCAAGCAACTAACAGAGCAGCAAGGTTATATAGCGACTCCCACATCTTGATGGGAACAGGTGAACAGAGAAGATGAAGACACCAGTTCAATTCCACCAGTAGCCACCGGGGGAGCCCAGAATCCAAATTCACAACATACTGGGCTGCTCTCTTCTCCTCGCTCACATACTGCGCTGCTATCTCCCCCGAGCTCTCTCCCCCAAGCTCACATACTGCACTGCTCTCTCCCCCGAGCTCACATACTGCGCTGCTCTCTCTCCCCCGAGCTCACATACTGCGTTGCTCTCTCTCCCCGAGCTCACATACTGCACTGCTCTCTCTCCCCCGAGCTCACATACTGGGCTGCTCTCTCCAATGAGCTCACATACTGGGCTGCTCTCTCACCCGAGCTCATAAACTGCGCCGCTCTCTATCCGTGCTCACATACTGTGCTGCTCTCTCCCCTGAGCTCACATACTGCGCTGCTCTCCCCCGAGCTCACATACTGTGCTTCTCTCTCCCCACTCTCACATACTATGCAGCTCTCTCCTCCTCGCTCACATACTGGGCTGCTCTCTTCTCCTCGCTCACATACTGCGCTGCTATCTCCCCTGAGCTCACATACTGCGCTGCTCTCTCCCCCGAGCTCACATACTGCGCTGCTCTCTCCCCTGAGCTCACATACTGTGCTGCTCTCTCCCCTGAGCTCACATACTGCGCTGCTCTCTCTCCCCTGAGCTCACATACTGTGCTGCTCTCTCCCCCGAGCTCACATACTGTGCTTCTCTCTCCCCACTCTCACATACTATGCAGCTCTCTCCTCCTCGCTCACATACTGGGCTGCTCTCTTCTCCTCGCTCACATACTGCGCTGCTATCTCCCCCGAGCTCTCTCCCCCAAGCTCACATACTGCACTGCTCTCTCCCCCGAGCTCACATACTGCGCTGCTCTCTCTCCCCCGAGCTCACATACTGCGTTGCTCTCTCTCCCCGAGCTCACATACTGCACTGCTCTCTCTCCCCCGAGCTCACATACTGGGCTGCTCTCTCCAATGAGCTCACATACTGGGCTGCTCTCTCACCCGAGCTCATAAACTGCGCCGCTCTCTATCCGTGCTCACATACTGTGCTGCTCTCTCCCCGAGCTCATATACTGCACTGCTCTCTCCCCCGAGCTCACATACTGCACTGCTCTCTCCCCCGAGCTCACATACTGGGCTGCTCTCTCCTCACTCACATACTGTGCTGCTCTCTCCCCTGAGCTCACATACTGCACTGCTCTCTCCCCCGAACTCACATACTGGGCTGCTCTCTCCTCGTTCACATACTGTGCTGCTCTCTCCCCTGAGCTCACATACTGCGCTGCTCTCTCCCCTGAGCTCAGATACTGCGCTGCTCTCTCTCCCCCGAGCTCACATACTGGGCTGCTCTCTCCCCTGAGCTCACATACTGCACTGCTCTCTCTCCCCTGAGCTCACATACTGGGCTGCTCTCTCCCCCGAGCTCATATACTGCGCTGCTCTCTATCTATGCTCACATACTGTGCTGCTCTTTCCCCCGAGCTCATATACTGCACTGCTCTCTCCCCCAAGCTCACATACTGCACTGCTCTCTCCCCCGAGCTCACATACTGGGCTGCTCTCTCACTCACATACTGTGCTGCTCTCTCCCCTGAGCTCACATACTGCGCTGCTCTCTCCTCGTTCACATACTATGCTGCTCTCTCCCCTGAGCTCACATACTGCGCTGCTCTCTCCCCTGAGCTCAGATACTGCGCTGCTCTCTCTCCCCCGAGCTCACATACTGGGCTGCTCTCTCCCCTGAGCTCTCATACTGCACTGCTCTCTCTCCTCCTCACTCACATACTGTGCTGCTCTCTCCCCCGAGCTCATATAATGCGCTGCTCTCTACCTATGCTCACATACTGTGCTGCTCTTTCCCCGGAGCTCATATACTGCACTGCTCTCTCCCCTAAGCTCACATACTGCACTGCTCTCTCCCCCGAGCTCACATACTTGGCTGCTCTCTCCTCCTCGCTCACATACTGTGCTGCTCTCTCCCCTGAGCTCACATACTGCACTGCTCTCTCTCTCCCGAGCTCATATATTGCACTGCTCTCTCCCCCGAGCTAACATACTGCACTGCTCTCTCCCCCGAGCTCACATACTGGGCTGCTCTCTCCTCCTCGCTCACATACTGTGCTGCTCTCCTCCAAGCTCACATACTGCACTGCTCTCTCCCCGTGCTCACATACTGTGCTGTTATGATCCCAATGGTAGAGGATCTCAGGGTTTTCAGCAAAGTCTGCAAACATAAAAAACCAGCTCATAGGGAGGTGGTAACTGAGCTGACCGCATACCTGATCCTAGCCCACAACTAATAGCAGCCGGGGAACGTACCTACGTTGGTTCTAGACGTCTCGCGCCAGCCGGAGAACTAACTAACCCTTTCAGAGAAAATCAGACCTCACTTGCCTCAAGAGAAAGGTACCCCAAAGTAAAGACACGCCCCCAACAAATAATAACGGTGAGGTAAGAAGAAAGGACAAACGTAAGTATGAACTAGATTCAGCAAAGAGAGGCCCACTATATAATAGCAGAAATATAGAAAGCGGACTTATGCGGTCAGTGAAAAACCCTACAAAAATATCCACGCTGAATATCCAAGAACCCCCGCACCGACTGACGGTGTGGGGGGAGAATATCAGCCCCCTTAGAGCTTCCAGCAAAATCAGGAATCACATTATGAACAAGCTGGACAAAAAACAGAACAATACAAATGATCAAAAGTAAGAAAGCAGGACTTAGCTTATCTTGCAAAAATCAGGACCAGTAGACAAGAGCAACCAGACAAGGACTGATTACATTGATGCCAGGCAATGGACTAAGAATCCAGGAAGTTTAAATAGGAACACCCAGGGTCTAACGAACCAGGTGACTACCAACCTGGGGAAAGAAAATCCAAGAGCCATACCGCTAGTGACCACAAGAGGGAGCCAAAAAGTATAGTTCACAACACTGTGCTGCAATCTTACCTGAGTTCACATACTGTGCTGCTGTCTCACCCGAGTTCACATACTGTGCTGCTGTCTCACCCGAGTTCACATACTGTGCTGCTGTCTCACCCACACACAAACTGTGCTGCTATCTCACCCACGCTCACATACTACACTGTTATCTCCCCCGCACTCACATACTGCGCTGCTCTCCCCCACGCAGGCAGGGCTTTTGCCTGGGAGAAGCCGGCAGAGGTGCATCATCGGGCCGCTTTACACTGCAGTCCCAGGTGCATTTTGCCGCTCATCAAAGTGGGAGTCGGCCGTTCTCTGAACTGACTATCAAGCTGACAACTAGCTCAGAGAAGGTGCAGTGAGCCAGCTTCCAGTGATCAATTGTACTCCCGTCTTTAAGGTGTGAGCATAATTGAAGCCCTGACTGATGGCATTTCCAGGTAAGGATGACCCCATCAGCCTATGTGATCATACTGCTCATGTCTCTCCTTGGCGATGCATAGGCGGCAGAAGTTTGGTGCACTCCAATGGAGCTGAAGACACTAAAGGTTTATTGTAATTAGGAGACGAAGAAGAAATTTTAGTACACAGTATGGGGAGAGAGGGTGGGGAAATGTATACGAACACAGTATGGGGAGCATGGGGGGATAGGTGCAGACACAGTATAGGGAGTGGGGGAGTGTATGTGGACACACACTATGTGAAGCAAACAAGTGAAGAAATTTGAGGACATAGTATGGCGAGCAAGAAGGGGGGAAATTTGAGGACAGTATGGGTAGTGAGGGGGATGGTTGCAGACACAGTATCAAGACAATATGGGGAACGAGGTGGTACATTTGAGGACACAGTATTGGGAGCAAGGGGAACGAGATTGGTCCGGACACAGTATCAGGAGCGAGGGGGGAATGTACGCAGACACATTATGAGGATGGAGTGGGGATTGGGCGGACACAGCGTAGAGAGTGAGGGGGGATAGGAGCAGACATAGTATGGGGAGCAAGGTGGGTGAGTGCACAAACAGCAGGGGGATGTGTCAGGAGACTTTTGAGGGAAATAGTGTGACGAGACAGTATGGGATGTGGAAAATATGAGGGGGCACAGAATACAGACTGGGTAGAGCGAGGGTGGCAGTATGGAGAGGGGGAAGCATGAGGGGACATTGTGAGGCCACAGCAAGGAGGGGCCAGTATGCCAAGAAGGGGGAGTGTGATGAGGGAACGCAGTATAGAGGGACACAGTGTGAGAGGGCAGTGTGAAGATTGGGCCTAGTATGGACAGGAGAAAGCAGTTTGGAGGGTATGTAGTATAAGAGGGACAATGTGTGGGTCATGGTTTCTGCCAGAAACACAATGAGGGATGAATTACTTCTTCGGGGACACAGGGTAGGGCAGATATATGAGAGGGGAGTGGGCGGTAGGGTGCCAAGCTGAGTTCTTACATCTAGATAAACCTCAGTTGTAGCTCCTCTGTCTGTTCCAGCCGCCCTCATTGGCCAGAGTGTGGCACTGAGTCTTTACCGGCTCAGGGTCTGGTGGTCTCTGGGGCCCAGGAGCTTCTCCAGATATGGAGCCAGTCTGTAGTCTCTCTGTAGACTTCTGGCTTTTGTCAGGCTGCTGGTGTTTTGTTCCGGTTGGGTTTGGGTGAGCTGCTCCAGATGTCCTGGTCATGTTGACCATCTACATGTAGCAGGATTTTCTGGTGATGGGATCTCGGACTGCTGCTATGTAGGTGAGCCCGGAATGACAGCGCCCTCTTCAGAACTGCTAGAAGTAGAGGGGATCTTCCCAACTCAGCCCGACAGACAATATTGGTAGTGGTGCGACAGACCTGGAGAAGGGGCTTACAGAACTCTCTCCAGGGGGAATATTTCTGTTGGGCTAGAATCCCACCTTAACCAGTCTGTGAAGAGGAAGCAAACAAGTTCGATTTTTAGGCAGAAAAAATCCTCTCCTATGCAATGGTGCAGTCTGTGGCTCACTGTATAAATGTTTCTGCCTTCTATACTACAGGTCATGAACTTAAGGACAAGTTAGAAGAAATGGATGAGAATTAGTTACACATATAAAGGCATGCACTGAGCGCTATCAGGGTGGGAGACGTCACCTCCCCATGTCCTGTGACTTTGGAGGAGAATCTGCATGGGGCAGAGTTCTGTACAAGAAATGATGGGATTGCATTGTGGCAGCCTAGAAAACACAGCCAGGATATTTGCCTTTACACATATTTATCTAGGTACATTTCTGTCTTTTGCTCATAAAGTCTGTTTCTTCCATGAAATGAGTCACGTAATTGGAAGCGCCAGGTGAGATGTTTTCACACTTTTGTGTGTGCAGAGGATATTAGGTCGGTCCAGGAATAATTCCTGCTATAACTCTTGTCATTTATTACAGTGAAGACTGGCAACTATACAATGTATGTCGGCAAATTGTGCAATCATCGAAATTGTATCCCACCCCCTGCACCCGGCTGCAGAAATCAGCTCCACACGGCAAATGTTAATGTGTTTACAGAAACCGCGGTCATTTCTTGCTCAAATGCTGATATAATGTCTACAGCAAAGAGCCGAACACACAACAGACATATCTGGGATTCCGACGTCTTCATCTTTGCTGAAATGGAAGTTTCATATCTTGTTTTCCAGGAGAAATTGTGATAAGTTACAGGAGGTCGGAATATTTCCAGACATTGTGGATGGTGACTCACTGGTTATCTATCTATCTATCTATCTATCTATCTATCTATCTATCTATCTATCTATCTATCTATCTATCTCTATTATCTATCTATCTATTATCTATCTATCTATCTATCTATCAATTATCTATCTATCTATCATCTATCTATCATCTATCTATCTAATATTATCTATCATCTATCTATCTATCTATCTATCTATCTATCTATCTATCTATCTATCTATCATCTATCTATCTATCTATCTATCTATCATCTATCTATTATCTATCTATCTATTATCTATCTATCTATCTATCTATCTATCATCTATTATCTATCTATTATCTATCTATCTATCTATCTATCATCTATTATCTATCTATCATCTATCTATCATCTATCTATCTATCTATCATCTGTCTATCTATCTATTATCTATATATCTATCTACCTATCTATTATCTATCTATCTATCTATCATCTATTATCTATCTATCATCTATTATCTATCTATCTATCTATCTATCATCTATTATCTATCTATCTATCATCTATTATCTATCATCTATCTATCTATCTATCTATTATCTATCTATCTATCTATCTATCATCTATTATCTATCATCTATCTATCTATTATCTATCTATCTATCTATCTATCTATCTATCTATCTATCTATCCATCTATTATCTATTATCTATCTATCTTTCCATTTATCTATCTATTATCTATCTATCTATCTATCTATCTATCTATCTATCTATCTATCTATCTATCCTCTATCTATTATCTATCTATCCGTCTATCATCTACTATCTATCTATCTATCTATCTATCTATCATCTATCTATCTATCTATCTACAGTATCTATCTATCTATCATCTATCTATTATCTATTTATTTATCTATTTACAAACTAAATCCTATCAAATCAGACAACGTGATTTTCTGGATTTGTTTTCTCATTGTGACTCTCATAGTTGTTGTCTACCTATGATGTCAATTACAGGCCTCTCTCATCTTTTTAAGTGGGAGAACTTGCACAATTGGTGGCTGACTAAATACTTTTTTCTCCACTGTATCTATTATCTATCTATCTATCTATCTATCTATCTATCTATCTATCTATCTATCTATCTATCTATCTATCTATTATCTTTATATCTATTATCTATCTATATATCAGCTATATCTATTATTAATCTGTCTATTATCTATTATCTATATCTCTATTATCTATCTATTATTTGTCTATCTACACTGGGGGAAATAAGTATTTGATCCCTTGCTAATTTTGTAAGTTTGCCCACTGACAAAGACATGAACAGTCTATAATTGTAAGGGTCAGTTAATTTTAACACTGAGAGATAGAATATCAAAAATAAAATCCAGAAAATCACATGGTATAAATTATATAAATGTATTTGCATTTTGCAGTAAGAAATAAGTATTTGATCCCTCTGGCAAACAAGACTTAATACTTGGTGGTAAAACCCTTGTTGGCAAGCACAGCAGTCAAACGTTTTTGTAGTTGATGATGAGGTTTGAGCACATGTCAGGAGGAATTTTGGTCCACTCCTCTTTGCAGATCAGCTCTAAATCATTAAGATTTTGGGGCTGTCGCTTGGTAACTCGGATATTCATCTCCCTTCATAAATTTTCTATGGGATTAAGGACTGTAGACTGGCTAGGCCACTCCATAACCTTAATGTGCTTCTTTTTGAGCCGCTCCTTTGTTGCCTTGGCTGTATGTTTTGGGTCATTGTCTTACTGGATGACCCAGCCACGATGCATTTTAATGTCCTGACAGAGGGAAGGAGGTTGTTCCTCAGGATTTTACGGTACATGGCTCCATCCATTCTCCCATTGATGCGGTGAAGTAGTCCTATGCCCTTAGCAGAGAGACACCCCCAAAACATTTTTCCACCTCCATGCTTGACAGTGGGGATGGTGTTCTTTGGGTCATAGGCAGCATTTCTCTTCCTCCAAACACGGCGAGTTGAGTTAATGCCAAAGATATCAATTTTTGCCCCATCTGACCACAGCAGCTTCTCCCAATCACTGTCAGAATCATCCAGGTGTTCATTGGCAAACTTCAGACGGGCCGCACATGTGCCTTCTTGAGCAGGGGGACCTTGCGGGCACTGCAGGATTGTAAACCTTTACGACGTAATGTGTTACCAATGGTTTTCTTGGTGACTGTGGTCCCAGCTGCCTTGAGATCATTAACAAGTTCCCCCCGTGTAGTTTTAGACTGATCTCTCACCTTCCTCATGATCAAGGATACCCCACGAGGTGAGATTTTGCACGGTGCTCCAGATCGATGTCGATTGACAGTCATTTGTATTTCTTCCATTTTCTTACTATTGCACCAACAGTTGTCTCCGTCTCACCCAGCGTCTTACTTATGGGTTTGTAGCCGATTCCAGCTTTGTGTATCTCATAGTAAAACATACACAGCTGCAATGATGTGGCCAGTGATTCATTCTGCTGTTGTTCGGGCAGCATGAGTCATATGACAGGTTGCCTTTAAGAAGGATGCACAGTGTGTGATTGGTTAGTGGGTGGGTAAAACAAGCTGCAGTAGGTGGAGGACCCACTATAGAACTGTCATCCACAGACCCATATTAGCATAGAGCTAGTCACAAGGACTTAAATGGTCGACATTCGACATCTTTTCAGCACATTTTACTTAAAGCAATAGTAGAAGAAGCTTTATAATTTATTTTAACAGGAAAATATGCCTTTTTTTCTCCACTTATGAGCCACTTCCTCCACTATCATATGTCAAAACAAAGTTTTGTGTTGCTCTCTAAGGGTTTAGACTACAACTGCCCATTGAAGTTTAGAGGTGAAGGAGAAAGAAAAAGGAGAAAAGAGTTGAGAGAGTGACAGCCCAGAGACCATGTTGCTGCTTTCTAGTGCTTAGAAGATTCACAGCTACAATGCTTAGTACTGCCTTATAATGTCTCCAATGATGCTTTCTAATAATTGTTATATCCAACCCCAGAGCTGAGTTCACAACTGCGGTGCTTAGTACTGCCTCATAATGTCCTCAATGCTGCTTTCTACTATTTCCTTTAATCAAGCCCACATCTGGATTCCCAACTGTATAGCTCAGTACTGATGTCCTCCATGCTGCTTTGTAATAATTGTTTCATTTCAGCCCCAAAGCTGTGTTTACAGCTACACAGCTTAGTACCACTGTGTAATGTCCTCAATGCTGATTTCTGGTAATTGTTTCATCTCTTCACAGAGCTGGATTCACAGCTACATTGCTCTGTACTGATTTTTAACATCCTTCAATCTGCTGTTGCTTCTGAACATGCGTTACATAGAGAAAGGAGAGCAGGAATCCCAGTGTCTGTGTGTGCTGAGTATAGGAGGTATCCTAGCAGATAGTCTTCACTCACTAGCTCAGAGACAACTGAAAATTAGAGAGAGAATCTGTAGAGAGGAAAATACTAGTTACAAGTCATAGAGTTGCCAGAAACAGTGTCATTCCACATGTGCACACACAGGACAGCTTATTCTGAAAAGTCACCTGAAACTCGAAATATAAGTTGTAATAATTCATAATAAACGGAACAAATCTTCATGAAACAATACAACATAAAATCATTATGATGTAAGAAGATATACAGCGAACAGGTGGGGCGTTCGGTTCATTCCGGTCTCGGCTGATGATAAGGTCACTTTTGTTAAGTCATCTGCCAATTAAGAGTCCTGTAATTAATACTATTATTATCAAATTTCTCATATGAGCCGCGCAGCGACAGGAGGTAATTACGCCTCTATAGAACATAAAAGACAATGTGTCACGTATTATCTGCAGGAATGTTGGACAAGGAAAGTGGAATGAGTCACAGTTTTGGACATTTTCATCCACCTTTCCTACAACTCTACTTGCCTCCATATTAATTGGTGTCATTCCGCTTTGAGTCACCGGATGATTTATGTCTGACAATCCAATTAACAAAAAGTTATTTCTAGAGGAATAAATAACATAAAAGCAACATCCTTCTATCAATCCATCATCTGCAATAACTTTATTTATAAAAAATGGACCCAATATTATAAATGTTATAATATAAAATATTAAAGGAGTTACCTCTTTAGGACAGTCACGGTGAACCACTAGGTCATAGTATTTAGATACAGAACGAGGGAAGCAAACTTTCACCCCACATTGAGAAAAAACCTTGAATATAAAACTGTATCAGCTTAATAATAATCTGTGTAGCCCACAAAGGAAATAATGCACCTTCAGGCTAAGCAAAAATGAGGAAATGGCAAAAAAGTGCAACAATATACAGCTCAAACAGGAAGCTCTATTTGCTGTACAATAGCCTGCCTCCTTATGCTGCACAGACTTGTTTTTGATTCCTATAACTAACCAGGAAGCCTGAGTAGATTGAAAAATAAATAATGCAGCTTTCAATAAAGAAACAATCCAGAAAAAGATGAAAACTGCAGCAAATTATGACTCTTATCTGCTTTACAACAGTGTGCCTCCTTATGCTGCACAGACTTGTTTTTGGTTCCTCTAACTAACCAGGAAGCCTGAGTAGATTGAAAAATAAATAATGCGGCTTTCAACAAAGAAACAATCCAAAAAAAGATGAAAACTGCTGCAAATTATGACTCTATCTTCTTTACAACAGTCTGCCTTCTTATGCTGCACAGACTTGTTCTTAGTCCCTTACACTAACCAGGAAGCCTGAATAGATTGCAAAAGTATTAATCAAGCTTCAGACTAAGAAAACAAATGAACAAAAAAAGTGCAACAAGATACAACTCTGATAGGAAGTTGTATTTGGCATACAACAGCCTGCTTCCTGATACAGCACAGACTTGTTCTCAGTCGCTCTCACTAACCAGGAAGCCTGGAGAAATTGCAGAAAAAAAATAATTCAGTTTCCGACTAAAAAACAATCAAGTAAAGGTCGAAAAGTGCTGGAAGATAGTTTGTAATGGGGTAAAACATCCCTGTCCTTGCTTTATCCGTTGCCTCCCCGCAGCACGTTCTACGCCAGATCCGTGCCGCGATGTGACTCCTTTTCCTTCCTGCTAAATTGACAGCTCGTAAAAAAAAAAAAAAAAAAGAATAAGCAGGGTTTAAATATCCTTCTCCTCTGAATTCATCTGACCATTTAATTACTTGTGCGGCCCCGGAAGGCTCGGCTCTATCGAGCGATGCAGAAACTTTTTAAAGACTTTTACTGATTAACCCCTTCAGGAGATTCTGCCTTTTCTAAAGTCTCGTTATAAGGCAGCGGGATGTCATAATGCGCCACTGACACAATCTCTGCAGATCCTCCCTGTCAAGGAGACTGAACGGTGGAAGCAGCAGGTGCTCCGAGCTCGGGATGTCGGTATTTGCTCGGGAATACTAGACTGTCAAGCTGTCACATTGACACGGTTTGGCCCCGAGGAAAGAAACGGTAACGTTGTTTTATTATCGCTTTAATCATAACAACTTCAAAACAGCAATTTATCTGTGAAAAAGGCGAGAAGGAAACATGACTCCTGCTTCATTTATGCAAATGGATGGTTGCTGTTCATCGGGAAGGAATCTATAAGGATGCCCCGACCGTTATCCGCAGGTAAAAGAGGATTTCACAATGATAATAACATTCCTTGATAACCCTGCAGGTACGTATTAGTATGCTAAAATACCTGCCTAATTACATCGCCACAGACTTAACGAGGAAAGAAAACAGACAAAAGACCAACAAGTTCACAGTGATTTGTTTGGGTCAAATGAAAAGAATAAAAAAAACACAATATTTTTGCTGTTAAGATATATTACAGAGTTCGAAGGAAGAAGAAAGAGAGTGAGATCGACACAGAAACCATATATAATATTGATAGTTTCTAGCAGGTGTTTTATCTCACCCAGAGCTGGATTCACATCTACACTGCTCAGTGCTGCTGTATAATGTCCTTCGTGCTGCTGCTTCTGAACATGTCATACAAAGAGGCAGGAATCCCTCAAGCCATGGTCAAGGACAGTAAAAGGGGCTAATGGTAACATCTACAGAGGACTAAATCAGAGAAGAGCTAAAGGGGCTGTCCAGCCTTAGGTTGTATTTCTGCATTCACTCTACATGTATGTGACTGCAGACTAGTGAATCCTCACATCACAGTCAGTATGTGTTGTGAGGATTCCCCAGTGATGACGCTGAGAATGGCGGGTGCATGACTGCAAGTATGCATACAAGTAGTCACATGCTGACTAGACGTGCCCGGTCTTGGTCAATGCAAGTGTTTTTCGCGAGGATGGAAACAGTCTAGTCGGAATGTGGCTGGAAGTATGCAAATCGCACACTCGCGGTCTCATGACTGGCTCCCAATGTCGGAATTGTGCTGTGAAAAAGTTAATAATAATAATAACAACATGTCTGGTGGGCTACGCAAAACAAATAAGTAAACTATCACATCCCTGGTAATCTGGAGCATTGAATACGATAATAACAACATCCCTGGAGGGCTAGAGAAAAGAAAAAGTTAATGATAACATCTCTGGGGGGCTACAGAAATCAAGTTAATGATAACATCCCTGGTGGGCTACAGAAATCAAGGTAGTGATAACATCCCTGGTGGGCTAGGGTTGTAAACGAATGGAAACACTAGTCCTGATGGGCTGGAGAGGAAGTTAATGATAACATAAGGATGGGCTAGGACAGCTCAATCATTAAAGGGCTTTCCCATCCCATGGTAAACAATGAGGCATACTGAATCCTAACTGTGGTCAATATACAGACTGCTAGTCTAGACTTGTCTTGAGCAGTCATCACCCGACGAGCTGACTGACTTCTTGGAATGTGGAATGGACAAAAGCCAGGAAAAAGAAAGAAGACATTGTCTCATGATGACCTGAGGCAGAAAATCAATGGCATCTCATCAATTTCCTGGAACTCAGATATTTACATGTCCTTGGGATAGGCCATCGGACCACCTACACAAAACAGCCCATACCACGTGCCACAGCTCAGAGTACTCAGAGTCCAGACAGCTCCATACACACTGTAGTGGCCGTCCTCCGGTACTGCAGCTCAGATCACATCCGCTTCAGTAGGAGGGGAGCTGCAGTACCTGAAAATGGCCACTACAAAGTGAATGGCGCTATGGTGTTCTGTCGACGGCTGATTTTTGTGGGTGTTGGATGTCAGACCCCCGTCAGCACCCTGAGGATAAGTCATCAATATCTAACTCCTTTAAGCAATGGAAGAAACTCTCCTCTCGCTGCTTCATGACCTCCTTCTCTTCATTACTATTTCTTGGAATGCAGAATTTATTCTTGTACTTGGAACCTCAGATTAATCAGAATCCGAATAACAGGACCGGATGTAGAAGTCAAGGATTTAGGCAATCATATCTCACATTACCGAGTGGCCGCGGATTGTGTGGGAAGAGCTTTGATGGAAAAACAGTCATAATTTCATTTGCATTCCAAGGTCTTCCCCTTTCAGAACAGTCATTCCATTCCTATTGGTGTTTTTTTTTGCTTCCTCTCTGACAGGTCAGCACAGCCTCATATTCTCTGAGATAAAGCACCCTCAGATGTAAGACACACTGGGGGTTGTTGTATTTGACTAATATTCCCATTACACTAAGCCTTTCACTAAGGAGCAGAATGGTTGATGATTGAGGTCCTATTATTGCACCTTGCTCTTGTTTTCGGGTGGAGCGGGTCACATAGTTGAGAAGGTGACACTTGCAACTTTCTAATAATATTTGTGTTGCAATGTCTCGGGATCACTGTTCTGTGTCAGTTAATGGGAACTTTCTAATTTCTAGAAGCTTAAAACCCATCCTGTTTATATAGATGTGTGGTCAACTTGTGAGGGGTGCCAGGGCCGTAGTCATAGTCCGCAAAGACAGCTGCTGGAGCACACCCTAGCCACCCAACACATGAAAACAATGTCACTTTATCAGCGTACCTGTCTCTCCATTCTCCGAAACATCAGGGTCTGATCTGTTGCAGGCTCACTCCCAACAATTGCACACAAAAAATACAGAGTCCAGTTCCAAGTCCATTACAGCATCAACATAGGGTTCCACATGGTTTACATCCTTCACTTTCCCTGTGCTCTCCTTCATGTCCTTCAGTACATTCCTGGGTTGTACCATCTTGTCCAGTACCGCAGCGTCCTCCCTGTCCAGCTTCACTACTCTTGGAAGTTCCCTTGTCCACTTTGCACCAGACATAAGGGCATCTGCCCTCATAATAAGCTGCCACCTGATAGAGCCACCTGCGTCCCTGTGCTGCTGTAATTTCTGGCTTCCTTTCCTTGGACGCCTGGGCTTATAGCTTTCAACATTACGGGGCCCACTGTGGTGCCTGGGCTCTAAAGCCCGGCTGAACTGTCTGGGCTCCCTGGCTCTACTGACTACAATCATGAAATCTTCCACAGCTGGCCCCTCCTAGTTTAACTATTTACTGTACTACCACTATTTGGTCCTAATGTGCCCCCCAGTGGGTTTATTTTAATACTACACTACAATACAGTTATACCTATATATATATATATATATATATATATATATATATATATACAGTACAGACCAAAAGTTTGGACACATCTTCTCATTTAAAGATTTTTCTGTATTTTCATGACTATGAAAATTGCACATTCACACCGGAGGCATCAAAACTATGAATTAACACATGTGGAATTATATACTTAACAAAAAAGTGTGAAACAACTGAAATGATGTCTTATATTCTAGGTTCTTCAAAGTAGCCACCTTTTGCTTTGATGACTGCTTTGCACACTCTTGGCATTCTCTTGATAAGCTTCAAGAGGTAGTCACCGGGAATGGTCTTCACTTCACAGGTGTGCCCTGTCAGGTTTAATAATTGGGATTTCTTGCCTTATAAATGGGGTTGGGACCATCAGTTGTGTTGTGCAGAAGTCTGGTGGATACACAGCTGATAGTCCTACTGAATAGACTGTTGGAATTTGTATTATGGCACGAAAAAAGCAGCCAAGTAAAGAAAAACGAGTGGCAATCATTATTTTAAGAAATGAAGGTCAGTCAGTCCAAAAAATTGGGGAAACTTTGAAAGTGTCCTCAAGTGCAGTGGCAAAAACCATCAAGCTCTATAAAGAAACTGGCTCACATGAGGACCGCCCCAGGAAAGGAAGACCAAGAGTCACCTCTGCTTCTGAGGATAAGTTTCTCCGAGTCACCAGCCTCAGAAATCGCAGGTTAACAGCAGCTCAGATTAGAGACCAGGTCAATGCCACACAGAGTTCTAGCAGCAGACACATCTCTACAACAACTGATAATAGGAGACTTTGTGCAGCAGGCCTTCATAGTAAAATAGCTGCTAGGAAACCACTGCTAAGGACAGGCAACAAGCAGAAGAGACTTGTTTGGGCTATAGAACACAAGGAATGGACATTAGACAAGTGGAATTCTGTGATTTGGTCTGATGAGTCCAAACTTGAGATCTTTGGTTCCAACCACAGTGCTTTTGTGCAAAGTAGAAAAGGTGAACGGATGGACTCTACATGCCTGGTTCCCACCGTGAAGCATGGTGGAGGAGGTGTGATGGTGTGGGGGGGGGGCTTTGCTGGTGACACTGTTGGGGATTTATTCAAAATTGAAGGCATTCTGAACCAGCATGGCTACCACAGCATCTTGCAGCAGCATGCTATTCCATCCGGTTTGCGTTTAGTTGGACCATCATTTATTTTTCAACAGGACAATGACCCCAAACACACCTCCAGGCTGTGTAAGGACTATTTGACCAAGAAGGAGAGTGATGGGTGCTGCGCAAGATGACCTGGCCTCCACAGTCACCAGACCTGAACCCAATCGAGATGGTTTGGGGTGAGCTGGACCGCAGAGTGAAGGCAAAAGGGCCAACAAGTGCTAAGCATCTCTGGGAACTCCTTCAAGATTGTTGGAAGACCATTCCCGGTGACTACCTCTTGAAGCTCATCAAGAGAATGCCAAGAGTGTGCAAAGCAGTTATCAAAGCAAAAGGTGGCTACTTTGAAGAACCTAGAATATAAGGCATAATTTCAGTTGTGTCACACTTTTTTGCTAAGTATATAATTCCACATGTGTTAATTCATAGTTTTGATGCCTTCAGTGTGAATGTACAATTTTCATAGTCATGAAAATACAGACAAATCTTTAAATGAGAAGGTGTGTCCAAACTTTTGGTCTGTACTGTATATATATATATATATATATATATATATATATATATATATATGTATATACAGTATATATATATATATGTATTTATATATATATATATATATATATATATATATATATATATATATATAAACACTGCTCAAAAAATAAAGGGAACACTTAAACAACAGAATATAACTCCAAGTAAATCAAACTTCTGTGAAATCAAACTGTCCACTTAGGAGGCATCACTGATTGACAATCAATTTCACATACTGTTGTGCAAATGGAATAGACAACAGATGGAAATTATTGGCAATTATCAAGACACCCTCAATAAAGGAGTGGTTCTGCAGGTGGGGACCATAAACCACATCTCAGTACCAATGCTTTCTGGCTGATGTTTTGGTCACTTTTGAATGTTGGTTGTGCTTTCACACTCATGGTAGCATGAGACGGACTCCACAACCCACACAAGTGGCTCAGGTAGTGCAGCTCATCCAGGATGGCACATCAATGCGAGCTGTGGCAAGAAGGTTTGCTGTGTCTGTCAGCGTAGTGTCCAGAGGCTGGAGGTGCTACCAGGAGACAGGCCAGTACACCAGGAGATGTGGAGGGGGCCGTAGGAAGGCAACAACCCAGCAGCAGGACCACTACCTCAGCCTTTGGGCCAGGAGGAACAGGAGGAGCACTGCCAGAGCCCTGCAAAATGACCTCCAGCAGGCAACAAATGTGCACAAACAGTTAGAAACCAACTCCATGAGGATGGTCTGAGTGCCCGACGTCCACAGATGGGGGTTGTGCTCACAGCCCAACACCGTACAGGATGCTTGGCTTTTGCCACAGATCACCAGGATTGGCAAATTTTTCACTGGCGCCCTGTGCTGTTCACAGATGAAAACAGGTTCACACTGAGCACATGTGACAGACATGACAGAGTCTGGAGATGCCGTGGAGAGCGATCTGCTGCCTGCAACATCTTTCAGCATGACCGGTTTGGCAGTGGGTCAGTAATGGTGTGGAGTGGCATTTCTTTGGAGGGCCGCACAGCCCTCCATGTGCTCACCAGAGGTAGCCTGACTGCCATACCGAATTGAGATCCTCAGACCCCTCGTGAGACCATATGCTGGTGCGGTTGGCCCTGGGTTCCTCCTAATGCAGGACAATGCCAGACCTCATGTGGCTGGAGTGTGTCAGCAGTTCCTGTAAGATGAAGGCATTGAAGCTATGGACAGGCCCGCCTGTTCCCCAGACCTGAATCCAATTTAACACATCTGGGACATCATGTCTCGCACCATCCACCAACTTCACGTTGCACCACAGACTGTCAAGCAGTTGGCAGATGCTTTAGTCCAGGTCTGGGAGGAGATCCCTCAGGAGACCGTCCGCCGCCTCATCAGGAGCATGCCCAGGCGTTGTAGGGAGATCATACAGGCATGTGGAGGCCACACACACTACTGAGCATCATTTCCTTGTTGTGAGGCATTTCCACTGAAATTGGATCAGCTTGTAACTTCATTTTCCACTTTGATTTTGAGCATCATTCCAACTCCAGACCTCCGTGCGATATTAGTTGTGATTTACGTTGATCATTTTTAGGTTTTATTGTTCTCAACACATTCCACTATGCAATGAAGACAGATTTACAATTGGAATATTTCATTCAGTGATATCTAGGATGTGGGATTTTAGTGTTCCCTTTTTTTTTTGGAGCAGTGTATATATACATAGCAGCCTAGGTAAATAACATTACATACAGACAAAAATCAGGACGTATTTAAGGCATATTGCAACCCTTTATAAACGCAAAAAAAATTGCCCTCAAAAAACCGAATAATCATTTTGAGATAATAGAAGGTGATCTCCTACTTTAGACTCGTTGATGAAGCAAGCAATATCCGGGTAATATCTGAAGATATGAGGGTTGCACGTGCGCAATATATTGTTACTCACACATTTTAATACATTTATATTATGGTTCCTCTATAGAACACAGCTCCTTGTGGGCAGTCTTGCAGTAAGAGGACCACCCATGATTACAAAATCCAGAGAGATCTACAGAAAACATCCGAGCCACAGCACTATTTGTCTAGATTTATTATAGAAAATGCAACTTGTTTTTGCTTTATTACTACATAAAAATGAGGTAATAAGGGTCTACAAAGTCAACAACGTCTCTGATTCAACGCAAACACTGATTTTGGTTTGGCCTTTATGACCAGTAAGATGATATGAAGTGGTCATAAAGGTTTCACTGTAACACTGTAATGTAGTGACTGGGGACAGTGGGCGTCTGCCTAGTCCCTCGAACTAGAGGCGCCGTAATCTATCTTTGTCCCTGGAGACGTTGGGGCCACGTGCCTTGCTGCGCTCCTATATTAACCCTTATCTTATTTCCCTCCCCCACCCAGGGAGGTGAGAGGCCAAAGTGTATAGGATAACACTAACCAGACAAACAAAGGAGATGGACAGGGATAAATGAAAACTACAATCATACAAAATACACTCACCAAACTACAGAGGGGAACATGGGAGGAATAGGAAGGGGAAATCAAATAGGAGAGGATGAGGATGAATACACAAACAAATTCCACGCAACAATCTCTTGAGAACAACTCTCCAAACACCTACTCCAAACATGAACTTCACTTCCAACTCCTAATCAGGCAATAAGAACTATCACTGGCAATACCCAAGTGCCAGTAGTGAGCATATATAGAAGAGGGGAGGAACAATAAACAGCTGAGACAATCCAGGTTGGAGAGTGCAAGGAGATCAGGGGTGTAAATGTTGACTCTGCACCCGCTGTTACCACCTTTGTCCCTCCATTTAAAATCAATACTTGCCTTGACCCAAAATTTTCCTAAAATAAAAACTTGCATGTAATGTTACACTTCTGGCTTGTAGGACCTGAAGCCGCGACAGAGACAATTCTATTCTTCCTGCTCTTGTCAGTGGATAAATCTCTGTACATTTTTCCTCCTATTTTCACATGAAGGAGACATTTATAGGTCAGCTCGGGTGTCATTCGCGGGGAATACGTTTCGCCTGCACAAGCCGGAGATATTTTTTTTCCTTATGCAATAGAGAATCATTAACCGCCCTCAAGGGTCACTGCCTTTTGTCTTCAAGGAAAATTTAACATCTTCACGGATCAATATATACATAATTGTTCTTGATCAATGGTGCAGTCTTATAAGCGCTCATTAACCAAACGAAGTCTTAATTGCACTGGGATTTAATGAGATCATTACTGGGGTGGACTGGACGCCCCCTGCTTCCTTCCTATTCGTGTCTTAAGTTCTTAACATAGACCTCACAGCCAGAGAAAAGTCAGAGTATCTCTTATCTGAGTTTACGGCTCGATCGTAAGAAGTTGTGCCAATTTTTATTTTTTTTGCCCATATGCAACAGCAGAAGAGGGGCTTTGGATTTCAAGGTGATGATGTCCGATCAGCACTAGTGTAGTCCAAATACAAAATCTCAGGTACTGAGTTCTGGATGCAACTGATACCTTTGCACTAGGGGCATTTAGTATAATAGTGCACCTGCAAAATGGATCCCAGTCAATAGCTCCTCATTAGCGAGTCACCAAGCAACACATTCAGTCGTTAGATAGTGTGGTGTTCTATCCTTGGAGTTGTGAGGTTTCCTTGCCCTGGTGTGGCCAGGGTCCTGAACCCGAATCCCTGGTCTCAGTGGGGTCAGTGTCCTGAACCCGAATCTCTGGTCTTGGTGTGATCAAGTCCTGAACCACTGGTCCTGGTGTGGCCAGTGTTCTGAAAGCGAATCCCTGGTCCTGGTGTGGCAAGTGTCCTGAAACCATATCCCTGGTCCCGGTGTGGCCAGTGTTCTGAACGCAAATCCCTGGTTCCGGTGTGGCCAGTATCCTGAAGCTAAATCGTGGATAGGCTTGGCCACCGGTAATCACCAGGTACCACCACTCCAAGTCAGGCTCAGAAACACGGGTATGAGGTATAGGTGGACAGAGGTAAAGACGTGTCATACAATCCGAGGTCAGAGAGGGCTTGATGTGTTCAATATACATAGCCGAAGTAAGGATCTGAGAGGTCAGGATAAACGGGTAGGCAAGCCGGGTAAGAAAACAGTGACAATACAATAAAGCACCTTACAGGAATCTAAACAGAAACTGAACTAGAATCATAGATCAGGTGAGGAGTGAGGGGAGGATCTTCCTAATAAATCCCCTGCTGCTTGGGGATCTGCCAGAGGATCTCACCTCTGAAGGACACTATGGGGTTAACTACCTGCAGAAAGTGGCAGCGCCGCCCTATAGTCAGGTGGAGACTTACCAGCAGCAGGAAGGTGCAGAAGTGTTGGAAATGCCACTAGAGGCAGCTCAATGAGACAGCCAGCGACTGGGGAGAGCAGAGGGGTAACCACACTGACTGGAGCGTCGCTTACCATCTGTGCGAGTCACCAACGTGACACACAGAGAGGGTAATATTGACAAGTGGTAACACAATGGTGGAATTATTACTAGGTTGAGGCAAAAAGGGAGCAATAGCAACATTATGTTGTGCAGGCACAGAGAGAGCATGTTACTAGGTGAGATAACATTTGCATTATTATTCTCTTGAGCTAGAGACGGGCACTATTAGTGTGTGAGGTACATAATAGGGTACCATTTCTGTGCCAGGCACTGAGGGGGCATTATTACTGTTTTGAGTGCCATAGATGGCTTTTGCACTATGGAATTCGTGTATAGATGGGGAAAAGATGGGAAGATGCTGGAAAAGCAATGAGCCATGAATGTCTGTGAACTACTCTCTGCAGAGATGAGTTGTGAATAGAAGAATTTATCATGGCAGTGTGGGATGAATTTAGGAGAAAAGGGAAAGTCAACAACTCCAGACAGAGAGGACGTTGTTGTGGATTCTGTTTGCGGGCTCCCTCTGGTGGTTACTGCTGGTACTGGGTGACTTTGGTGGGTTGCGGCCTTTGGTTTCCATCTGTCCATCAGAGGCTGGGTGTTTCCTATTTTACCTGGCCTCTCTGTCATTTCCCTTGCCGGCTATCAATGTGTTCAGATGTGCTCTGTTTGGTTCCTGCCTACCTGCTCCCAGATCTTTCAGGATAAGCTAAGTGCTGATTTTCAGTTGTTTGGTTTTTTTTTGTCCAGCTTGCTTAGAATGTCTCTATGCTAGCTGGTTGCTCTAGTGGACTGAGGTTCTCCCCATGTGCCATGAGTTGGCACATGGGTTCTTGTAATCTCAGGATGGTTTTTTTGATTAGGGTTTTTTGCTGACCGCTCAGTCCCCTTTTGTGTCATTCTGCTTTCTAGTTTTCAGCGGGCCTCTATTTGCTAAAGCTATATACATCATCTCTATGTGTGTGCCTTCCTCTCATTTCACCGTCAATACATGTGGGGGGCAACTATATCTTTGGGGTTAATTCCTCTGGAGGCAAGTGAGGTCTTTGTTTTCTCTGCAGTACTAGTTAGCTCTTAGGCTGGTGCGTGGCGTCTAGAACCAACGTAGGCACGCTCCCTGGCTATCTCTAGTTGCGTTTGTCAGGTGTAGGGCAGCGGTCAGCCCAGGTTCCATCACCCTAGAGCTCGTCCGATATTTATTATACTTTGCTCATCCTGTGCTATCCCTAGCCATTGGGGATTCATGACAGTATAGCCGGCCCACAAAGTGTTAATTGTTTGGGCTGAAGCAGGAGAAAAAGAAGTGTTCAAGGAAAATTTTTTTTTTTTTTCCTTCAGAGTTTTGCTGCCTAGCCCTTAATTGCTGTCTAGCTGCTTCTTACCTCCTCTTAACCCTTGAATGGCTCTGATCCTAGCTGTTTATCATGGATGTCCAGAGTTTGGCTTCCAGCCTGAGTAATCTCGCGGCAAAGGTTCAAAACATACAGGATTTCGTTGTTCACACTCCCATGTCTGAACCTAGAATTCCTATTCCAGAGTTTTTTTCTGGAGATAGATCTACCTTCCTGAATTTCAGGAACAATTGTAAATTGTTTCTCTCTTTGAAATCTCGCTCCTCTGGAGACCCTGCACAACAGGTCAAGATTGTTATATCGTTCCTACGGGGCGACCCTCAGAATTGGGCATTTGCATTGGCACCAGGGGATCCTGCATTGCTCAGTGTGGATGCGTTTTTTCTGGCATTGGGATTGCTCTATGAGGAACCTAACCTAGAGATTCAGGCTGAAAAGGCTTTATTAGCCCTCTCTCAGGGGCATGATGAAGCGGAAATATATTGTCAGAAATTTCGGAAATGGTCGGTGCTTACTCAGTGGAATGAGTGCGCCCTGGCTGCAAACTTCAGAAATGGTCTTTCTGAGGCCATTAAGGATATTATGGTGGGGTTCCCTGCGCCTACAGGTCTGAATGAGTCTATGGCTATGGCCATTCAGATTGATCGGCGTTTACGGGAGCGCAAACCCGTGCACCAGTTGGCGGTGTCTTCTGAACAGGCACCTGAGACTATGCAATGTGATAGAATTCAGTCCAGAAGTGAACGGCAAAATTATAGGCGGAAAAATGGTATGTGTTTTTATTGTGGTGATTCAGCTCATGTTATATCAGCATGCTCTAAACGCACAAAAAGGGTTGATAAATCTTTTGCCATTGATACTCTGCAGTCTAAGTTCATTTTGTCTGTGACTCTGATTTTTTCACTGTCTTCCATTTCCGTCGATGCCTATGTGGATTCAGGCGCTGCCCTGAGTCTTATGGATTGGTCATTTGCTAAACGCTGCGGTTTTAGTCTAGAGCCTCTGGAAGTTCCTATTCCTCTGAAAGGAATTGATTCTACACCATTGGCTATGAATAAACCGCAGTATTGGACACAAGTGACCATGCGCATGACTCCCGTTCATCAGGAGGTGATTCGCTTCCTTGTACTGTATAATTTACATGATGTACTAGTGCTTGGTCTGCCATGGTTACAAACTCATAATCCTGTCCTGGACTGGAAAACAATGTCTGTGCTAAGCTGGGGATGTCAGGGGGTTCATGATGATGCACCTCCGATTTCTATAGCTTCATCTACTCCTTCGGAGATCCCTGCATTTTTGTCGGATTATAGGGATGTTTTTGAGGAGCCTAAGCTCAATTCGCTCCCTCCCCATAGAGAGTGTGACTGTGCTATAGAATTGATTCCTGGCAGTAAGTTCCCTAAGGGTCGTTTATTTAATCTGTCACTGCCAGAGCATACTGCTATGCGGAATTATATTAAGGAGTCTTTGGAAAAGGGACATATTCGTCCATCTTCGTCCCCTCTGGGAGCAGGTTTTTTTTTCGTGGCAAAAAGAGATGGTTCCCTGAGGCCTTGTATAGATTATCGCCTTCTGAATAAGATTACAGTCAAATACCAGTATCCATTGCCATTATTTACTGATTTGTTTGCTCGCATTAAGGGGGCTAGGTGGTTCACTAAGATAGATCTTCGCGGTGCGTATAATCTTGCGCGGATAAAGCAGGGTGATGAGTGGAAAACCGCATTTAATACGCCTGAGGGCCATTTTGAGTATTTGGTAATGCCTTTTGGACTCTCCAATGCTCCGTCAGTCTTTCAGTCCTTTATGCACAATATTTTCCGTGAATATCTGGATAAGTTTATGATTGTGTATTTGGATGATATTTTGGTGTTTTCTGATGACTGGGAGTCTCATGTTTTACAGGTCAGGAAGGTGTTTCAGGTTCTGCGGGCCAATTCTCTGTTTGTGAAGGGCTCAAAGTGTCTCTTCGGAGTCCAGAAGATTTCTTTTTTGGGGTACATTTTTTCTCCTTCTACTATTGAGATGGATCCCGTTAAGGTTCAGGCTATTTGTGACTGGACACAACCTACATCTGTTAAGAGCCTTCAGAAGTTCTTGGGGTTTGCTAATTTTTATCGTCGGTTCATTGCTAATTTTTCCAGTATTGTTAAACCTTTGACTGATTTGACTAAAAAGGGTGCTGATGTTGCTGATTGGTCTCCTGCGGCCGTGGAGGCCTTTCGGGAACTTAAGCGCCGGTTTTCTTCTGCTCCTGTGTTGTGTCAACCAGATGTTTCACTTCCTTTTCAGGTGGAGGTTGATGCTTCCGAGATTGGAGCGGGGGCGGTTTTGTCACAGAGAAGTTCTAATGGCTCGGTGATGAAGCCATGTGCTTTCTTCTCTAGAAAATTCTCGCCCGCCGAGCGCAATTATGATGTGGGTAATCGGGAGCTTTTGGCCATGAAGTGGGCATTTGAGGAGTGGCGTCATTGGCTTGAGGGTGCTAAGCATCGCGTGGTGGTCTTGACTGATCACAAGAATCTCATTTACCTTGAGTCTGCCAGGCGTTTGAATCCTAAACAGGCTCGTTGGTCGTTATTTTTTTCTCGTTTCAATTTCGTGGTTTCATACCTGCCAGGTTCAAAGAATGTGAAGGCAGATGCTCTTTCCAGGAGTTTTGTGCCTGACTCTCCTGGAGACACTGGGCCTGCTGGTATCCTTAGGGATGGGGTTATATTGTCCGCCGTATCCCCAGACTTGCGACGCGCATTGCAGGAGCTTCAGGTGGATAAACCGGATCGATGTCCACCAGAAAGACTGTTTGTTCCGGATGATTGGACCAGTAGAGTCATCTCCGAGGTCCATTCTTCTGTGTTGGCTGGTCATCCTGGAATATTTGGTACAAGAGACTTGGTGGCCAGGTCTTTTTGGTGGCCTTCCTTGTCTAGGGATGTGCGTACCTTTGTGCAGTCTTGTGAAGTGTGTGCTCGAGCTAAGCCTTGCTGTTCACGGGCTAGTGGGTTGTTGTTATCCTTGCCCATCCCGAAGAGGCCTTGGACGCACATTTCCATGGATTTTATTTCTGATCTCCCGGTTTCACAGAAAATGTCCGTTATCTGGGTTGTGTGTGACCGCTTTTCTAAGATGGTTCATTTGGTGCCCTTGCCTAAGTTGCCCTCCTCCTCTGAGTTGGTTCCTTTGTTTTTTCAGAACGTGGTTCGTTTGCATGGGATTCCGGAGAATATCGTTTCTGACAGGGGATCCCAGTTTGTGTCTAGATTTTGGCGGACGTTTTGTGCCAAGATGGGCATTGATTTGTCTTTCTCGTCCGCATTCCATCCTCAGACGAATGGCCAGACGGAGCGAACTAATCAGACCTTGGAAACTTATTTGAGGTGTTTTGTTTCTGCTGATCAGGATGACTGGGTTGCTTTTTTGCCACTGGCCGAATTTGCTCTTAATAATCGGGCTAGTTCGGCCACGTTGGTCTCTCCTTTTTTTTGTAATTCGGGGTTTCATCCTCGTTTTTCCTCTGGTCAGGTGGAGTCTTCGGATTGTCCTGGAGTGGACGTGGTGGTGGACAGGCTACATCACATTTGGAATCAGGTGGTGGACAATTTGAAGTTATCTCAGGAGAAGACTCAGCAGTTTGCTAATCGCCGTCGCCGCGTGGGTCCCCGACTTCTTGTTGGGGACTTGGTGTGGTTGTCTTCTCGTTTTGTCCCTATGAAGGTCTCTTCTCCTAAGTTCAAGCCTCGGTTCATCGGTCCTTATAGGATCTCGGAGATTCTTAACCCTGTATCTTTCCGTTTGGATCTCCCAGCATCGTTCGCTATTCATAATGTGTTCCATCGGTCGTTGTTGCGGAGGTATGAGGTGCCTGTTGTTCCTTCGGTCGAGCCTCCTGCTCCGGTGCTGGTGGAGGGAGAATTGGAGTATGTTGTTGAAAAGATCTTGGATTCTCGTGTTTCCAGACGCAAACTCCAGTATTTGGTTAAGTGGAAGGGTTATGGTCAGGAGGACAATTCCTGGGTGGTCGCCTCCGATGTTCATGCGACTGATTTGGTCCGCGCCTTCCATAGAGCTCACCCTGATCGCCCTGGGGGTTCTCGTGAGGGTTCGGTGACCCCTCCTCAAGGGGGGGGTACTGTTGTGGATTCTGTTTGCGGGCTCTCTCTGGTGGTTACTGCTGGTACTGGGTGACTTTGGTGGGTTGCGGCCTTTGGTTTCCATCTGTCCATCAGAGGCTGGGTGTTTCCTATTTTACCTGGCCTCTCTGTCATTTCCCTTGCCGGCTATCAATGTGTTCAGATGTGCTCTGTTTGGTTCCTGCCTACCTGCTCCCAGATCTTTCAGGATAAGCTAAGTGCTGATTTTCAGTTGTTTGGTTTTTTTTTGTCCAGCTTGCTTAGAATGTCTCTTTGTTAGCTGGTTGCTCTAGTGGACTGAGGTTCTCCCCATGTGCCATGAGTTGGCACATGGGTTCTTGTAATCTCAGGATGGTTTTTTTGATTAGGGTTTTTTGCTGACCACTCAGTCCCCTTTTGTGTCATTCTGCTTTCTAGTTTTCAGCGGGCCTCTATTTGCTAAAGCTATATACATCATCTCTATGTGTGTGCCTTCCTCTCATTTCACCGTCAATACATGTGGGGGGCAACTATATCTTTGGGGTTAATTCCTCTGGAGGCAAGTGAGGTCTTTGTTTTCTCTGCAGTACTAGTTAGCTCTTAGGCTGGTGCGTGGTGTCTAGAACCAACGTAGGCACGCTCCCTGGCTATCTCTAGTTGCGTTTGTCAGGCGTAGGGCAGCGGTCAGCCCAGGTTCCATCACCCTAGAGCTCGTCCGATATTTATTATACTTTGCTCATCCTGTGCTATCCCTAGCCATTGGGGATTCATGACAGGACGTCACCTGTGAGACACTGGATTTATTTGGACTGTACTTAAAATATGCAAATGAGTCACCCACCAGGGCCGTGGGGTACTCCAGTTGCAATTAAAGGGGTGGTTGCAGTGGCAGCAACCCGGTCCGTGGCCCTGGGCTCCCAAGTAAAAGGGGAAAGGTCTTTTAAGGGAATTGTAATAAAGTTTGTGTTCGTGACGCCACCTGTGGCTCTCGGTCAGAGGGGACCGAAGTTGCTTAAAGGGGTCTTCTGGGGTGATGTTGCTGCAGCAAAGATGGTGACGCTTCCCACAGGTGAAGCGGGGTCCCCAGGGCTCCCAATGTGTATGGCAAGGGTGGTGAATGTCGGCAAATAAACAGAGGACACAAGGTTGTAACGTCTTTACCTGGTTTACTGGTGGCAGCAGGCCACAGTCCAGGGTACCAGGAACAGGTGGTGAAATGGGCCGGCCTGGAGGCAAAGGTGGATCCCTCTCCCAGGTGAGGTCTGTAAGCCTTCCTACTCGAGCTCGTATACGAGGTCCTTGCTGCCTGTGGCATTCTGGCAAAGTCCTCTCTCTCCTGTCCTGGGACAGTTACCCGTATGGTGGGCAGTGTGAGCCTTTTTATATGGTCTCTATCATGACCCAGGCTCTTTGTGTACTGCTGCACCTTCCGGTGTGGGTGCGACTAAATTACATAAAGTCTTTTGCCCTCCAGTTCTGCTGTGCGACCTAGAGTTCAACACAACCTTGGGCTCCTGGTGCCCGGTTCCTGCGCTTTGGCTCAGGTCACAGTTCCTCTCTAAGCCCCATCCTCCTTTGCTCCTTTCCTCAGATGCTCACTAACATTCCAACTCTTCAGGTTATCTTCCTTTCCTGGAGCTGCAGCTCGCACGTGGCTGCACGGTGCCACTCTCTGCTTTTCCATGCTCCCTATTCCACTATCTCTGAACAACTCACTTCAACTGACTCACTTCAACTCACTGACTCCTCCTCCAGACTAGAATACATATAGTTGGGGGAAGCTTCCCTGAATCCGGATTCAGAGCTCCCCCTTCTGGCCTGGATTCAGAATGTGTTGCATGTAGGTACTTACCTGATAAAGGGAATCCTCCTTGCAAATGATACAAATGATCCTGTAGCTACATTGTCTTTTACACTAAATCTAAATCAAAATAATATTTGGTTCTACCGCCTTTTACCTTCAATACTACATGAATGCATCAAGTCCTTTACACTTGCACAACGTGAGGGATTTTGAAAGATTATTGTTGGGTTATGAGTAACTTATTGTACCAAGTGATAATGATAATCATTTTCATATGTAGCTGAAGCACAGTCAATAACAGAAACAAAAATAGCTTTGTTAGGAGGCTTAAAATTGGGTGAGGAGCAGACAAACGCTGCTACATAGGTGAGGTTGTGGAAGACAGTCTCATGTCGCAAGTCATACACAATGTCAAGACTGAGTGCATCATCAAGACACAAGGTAGTTATACTGCATCAGTGAGATCTCTCCCTGGTAAGTATATCACAGACGTCTGGGGTTTCAAGATGTGTTGATCAAGCTCTTTTGCAGAAGCTCCAAGTAATGGGCAACATTGAGGAGCGTAGTCACAATGCGAAATGTTTTGGCTATAATAGAAGGCAGTTTGTGTCTGAAGGGCTGGAAACACTAATGAGGTTCTGCTGGAATGATGAAACATGTGGGGGTTCTGACAGTTTGTGGATGCATTTCAGCAAGTAGAGTTGGGGATTTTATCAGGATTAATGGTGTCCTCAATGTTTAGTGCTATGGCCGTTGCCCCTCCATGGTGTCCCCTTCTCCCCTCCAAGCAGGAATGCCGGCTTAGTCACAGACCCTGCCCCGGGGTCCCCGGTGTTCCCTGCTCTGTACTAATTTCCAGCAGTGTGTCTAGTGCACACATATGCTCCTCTGCTCTTAAAGGGTAGCTCGAAATATAGTAAAATGTTCTCAGCCTGTGGCTGAGAGGAATTTAGTATAATGACTTTACCTGCTGGATGGCTCCCAGCCTATTGCTGAGGGTCATCCTGTGTAAAAGACTCTCTCTCTCCCTTAGGGAGTCACCAAGCAATGAGTTTAGTCATTAGGCTGTTTGGCGTTCTACCAGGGCAGTTGTGAGGTCTCCGGTCACGGTGTGGCCAATGTCCTGAATCACAATTCCTGGTCCCGGTGTGGCCAGTGTCATGAACCCGTATCTCTTCCCTCAGTGTGGCCCTTCCTGATTCCAAATTCCTGGTCCCGGTGTGGCCAGTGTCGTGAACTTGTATCCCTGCTCTCGGTGTGGCCCCTCCTGAACCAAAAGATTTGGTTTCTGTCATCATTTTCTGAAACACAAAATATTTTTATTTTTCCATCAATAGAACTATTTGATGGCTTATTTTGTGGCACTGAGAGCTGACGGTTTTATTTATACCAGATTGGGGTAGATACAATATTTTTGTAGTTTTTCATTTTATTTTTTTTATGGAAGCATTGTGCGAAAAGATTGCAATTTTTGGTTGTTAGATTTTTTAGTGTTTTTATAGGGGTTAATTAATCTGATATCTTGTTAGATCGGACTTTTATGGACTCGGTAATACCACATTGACTTTTTTTTTATATTTCTTTATGTTTAATGGGTGTAAATGGTGTAATTAGAATTTTTATATTTCTAAAAACTTTTTTTTAATTTTCTTTTACTCTTGTTTTTAGTCTTCTCAGGGGTCTTGTACAGGGGTGTATCTACAGGGGCTTGAGTTACGGCTGTGAATGACCACATGGGAGCATCTACAGGGGCTTGAGTTACGACTGCGAATGACCACAGGGGTGTATCTACAGGGGCTTGAGTTACGGCTGTGAATGACCACAGGGGTGTATCTACAGGGGCTTGAGTTACGGCTGTGAATGACCACAGGGGTGTATCTACAGGGGCTTGAGTTACGGCTGTGAATGACCACAGGGGTGTATCTACAGGGGCTTGAGTTACGGCTGTGAATGACCACATGGGAGTGTCTATAGGGGCTTGAGTTACGACTGCGAATGACCACATGGGAGCATCTATAGGGGCTTGAGTTACGACTGCGAATGACCACATGGGAGCATCTATAGGGGCTTGAATTACGGCTGTGAATGACCACATGGGCGTATCTACAGGGGCTTGAGTAATGACTGTGAATGACCACAGTGGTGTATCTATAGGGGCTTGAGTTACGGCTGTGAATGACCACAGAGGTGTATCTATAGGGGCTTGAGTTACGGCTGTGAATGACCACATGGGAGCATCTACAGGGGCTTGAGTTATGGCTGTGAATGACCACAGGGGTGTATCTATAGGGGCTTGAGTTACAACTCTGAATGACCACGGGGGTGTATCTATAGGGGCTTTAGTTATGGCTGTGAATGGCCACTTTCTATATTGCTGTTTATTTAATATAGATCGTTCCAGACCTTGGATTCCCTTTAATCTGTGAAAGTGAATATTTTACAGCTTTTGGAAACGCAGCTCACGATTTCTCATCACTTAAAAAAGGAAAAATCTTCACCTGACAGTAGAAAAGAAACAGATTTGAAATAAGTGAAGTATTTATTCAGTGAGTTTCTGCAGAATAAATTACGTTGCATTTGCTGAATAGTCCCCTGAGCAGCGAGAAATTGATTTCTTTATGATTAAAGGAGTCAGTCTGCATCTGTGTTTCCACCTTGAGTACAGTGTTTTTATGATGTGGAAGTATTAATATCATGTAAATAGGCTGTTATTTAGGGCAAGAGATGTCAGCACTCTGCAAATAGCACAAGAAGGTGAATGCTATCACCTCCCTCCCCACCGCCATCTACTCCTCATCTAGAATAGTAAGTACTATCGATGCGCAAGTTACTGGTGGATCCGGTGGTGGCATTATGACTTCTTGGACTATGGTAGAAGGAGAAACCACCTAATGGTTTAATTTTTCCAGGTCAAACCATCTAGGAAGCTCCTGCTTGCTTGAAGTATTTGTGATATTGGCACTTGGTCACAAATGGGTGGATTGGACTCTTATACTCTTGGACTGGCATCCAAAGATGAAGAGGTTCAGTGGGCACTTTGAGCTATTGTTCCAAATTTTGACTCCTGACTTATCCTGACCTCAGCTTTGTTCCTGGATATTGCTCTGTATCACCCTTGGGATTGCTCGTCTGTTTACTTTTGTTCTCCTCTTGGCCCTGACCCCCGCTTCACTTTCTGAATATACCCATGTCTTGTCTTTTATTTGGTTAGTCACATCCTGACTACTCTCTCAGTGATAATGCCAGTCCATTACTATTTTGCGGATTGCGTTCTGATTGCCTCCTGCAGCAAAGTCTACACATCTTACAATAGGTTGACCAAGTGGATCCTTCAGACCCAAAACCAAGTGCTGTAGTGAAAAGTAGGGTGACAATTTAGAGAGCTAAATGTGAACATTCATGCAGGAACTGATCTTTTCAGAGGCTCACAAATTTGGCTAATTAAAGAAAGTCCCAAGTGAGGACCCTTCTGTGAGACAGCCACATGCCCAACTACCACAATCAGATAAGGGCCATGTATCATTACCCCTTTAAGATTAGTCATTAGAGATCATTGAATCAATTCTATATGAATTAATTTCAAGAGGTATTTCCCTAAAAAAAATCAGATTCTGCAGAATCCATATTTTGTGGGATTTCATTCACTTGAATTCAGCAAAAATAGCATGTAGCTGACCATGCATTAGTATAAAAAATTTTGGGCAGAGAAAAAGTTAAAATAATAATATAAAACTCACCTTTATATTCACCATTTTTCTCTTGTTCTTACAATGCCTCCACAGCTCTCCGAATCCTCCCTTGTTCTTAGAGGTCTTGTCACGCACAGTGGGGAAAAACTAAAAGCAACACGAGGCCTGTCGAAGGCAAAGAGCCAAAACGCGCGTTGGGGAGGACACCATCCAGGAGCCAGAGATTTACTGCTATATTGTAAGTGACTTCCCACTATGGCATCAGTCACTGTGCTTACACCATGATCCTCTGTCCCCTTTTTCACACTCACCTTAGATCATTATCAGTATATTTTTTGAGTGCTCCACTGTATGTATATCTATCATTATTTTTCACACTGCTTGATTTTTTCACTTTTTGTTCCCCGGGCATTGCACACAGTTGTGTATGTTTTGATATATATTTTTTGCCTTTTCTTTTTTCTTTTTTTATTTTCCACCCCTGAGATTTTCCCACCAGGTTAATTGTTGGGGCATTCACTTATATTTTGCATTTGGGTGTATTTGGTAGTAATTGACTCTACCTCATACACTGTTACATTCCATTCATCTTCATATATATTTGTAATTTTTTTTTAATCTTGCTGTAGTCCTGGGTGTGCATCCCTTTTCATGTACAACTTGTACTTCTGCAATTTGGTCCATATGTATATTCTGTACCTGTATTTATTTTTCATTATTTGTACCTTTCTTTACCTTGGAATTATACGGCAATTAAATTATATTATATTACATTGGACTATATGGTCGGTTTTTGTTCTCTTCTGGTGGTGGTTCTTTAATTCCCGACTGTCCATACAATTTTATATTGGTCCAGGCTTGTTGGTAGTAGGTACCGTTCTTGATTTTATTTTAAATCCACAATACTATTTCCTTACTACCACATAGCATTCCTTTGTTCTTTATTGTTGATCTTACGGGGGGAAGAGAGGAAGGAAGCCCAAACGCTAGGGAAAGAGGGAGTGGAGACCCCAAGGCAGAGCTAATAGCACCCTGCCTACCCTACCATCCCTATATTGGCTCCACGCCAATTGCCAAGCAGGAACCTAATCCCTGTATATATGTAATAATTATAGGGGATAACTCAGGAGACTCTTTGCGTGGAACACGACAACTACAGGACACAGTTTTATACGTGGTAAAGTCTATATTATTACACGGTGATTCAAACAGGTGCAGAGAGAAACTCAAGTCCACAACACTTGGTGTAAATATTAAACGCAGCTCAGCAGTCTATAGGAAACTTCAGAGGAAAATGCAATCACGCAGAAAGTCTATGAAGCACAGTTATTCTTGAAGATACTTGACACGAATAAATCCTTGTCTTAGTCCAGGCACAAATAGATATGCTTATGAGGCAGTTCAAATCATATCTTAGCTCAACCAGGGAGGCCTGGTTAATAATCTCAGGTTATTGCAGAGCAGCAACAGCTTACATGTCCAGCAAATGCAGATGGAAGTAAACACGAACAGCAGATGAAGGAGGATTACTGGAAACTGGTGTATGCAGCAGGAACTCAGAGCTGAAGTAGCAGGATAACCCCACAGGTTCACAGGAGCTGGTATATAGCCAGGGAGTCACCAGAGGTCAGGAGCTGGATGCATGGCAGAATACTCTAGCACAGACTGAAGGCTGGGGTGGAGTTTTATAGCAGGAAGACACAGTGCACATGAGACCAAAGACGCCATCTTGGAAAAGGGCAGTAATGCACAAAAGGTAAAAAATGTTCAGAATCCTGACAATATCCCTAGAGTTAGGCCCTGAATAGGGAAGGGGGTTGAGCACTGGCCAGTGCCCACTGTACACTAAAGAGAAAGAGGGAGACGAGCAAGGGGGAAGCAACTTAGATTGAGCAGACTCAGAGAGGTAAAACCAAATGTCCTCCGACAGCACCAGAGAGGAAGTAAGCCGACTATTATAGCTCCAAGCCTTCCCAAGGGAAAATGTGAATATCACTGGTGACTACCTAAAGCAGACTGAGGGTCTATAAACACCCAGGTCCAGGTGTGTCAGTTAGAGCCGGAGGAAGGTTTCCACTGGGTCCACAGGTCAGAAGGATTAAGAAGGCGTCTGCAATGCCAAACGCCGAGACCTTCTGCAGCCACATGCAGAGCGACTGTCTGTAGCATCTGACACATCCGTGACAGGTCTATCTATTCATTGTAGCTTGGAGATAGTTTTTCTAGATAATACATTGCTTTTCTATAGTGAAAACTTCAATAATGGTGGTCATATCTGTAAGTCGGTTAAAAAGGAAGAAATATTGACACAGCTGTGGATCTTCAAAAACTCTACTATACCTCATTTAAAGGGAATGTGTCATCAGAAAATCACTATTTGTAAAATAATCAGTTTTTTGTGTTATACGGTGATTTGTGAAAGTATTCACCCTCTTGGCTTTTTACCTAATGTGTTACATTGCAACCTGTGTTTAAACTGGTAATCCAATTTATGTGTGATGCATCAGCACTAAATAGTCTAAACTGGTGAAGTGAGAAAAATATTGGCAAAAATAACATTTATATTATCAAATAATTTAAAATTAGCATGTGCATATGTATTCACCCCTTTTGCTATGCAGCCTCTTAAAATTTCTGGTGCAAGCAATTCCCTTCATAAGTCCCATGCTTTGTGAAAGGATGTCCCCCTGTGTGCAATCTAAGTGTCACATCTCTGTCAGTATATACACTTTACCTTTTCTGAAAGGCCACAGAGGCTGCAACACCATTAACAAGAGGCACCATTAACCAAACACCATGAAGACCAAGGAGATCTCTAAACATCATGAAGACCAAGGAGATCTCCAAACAACACCACGAAGACCAAGGAGCTCTCCAAACAACACCACGAAGACCAAGGAGATCTACAAACAACACCATGAAGACCAAGGAGATCTCCAAACAACACCACAAAGACCAAGAAGATCTCCAAACACCATGAAGACCAAGGAGATCTCCAAACAACACAATGAAGATCAAGTAGTTCTCCAAACAACACCATGAAGACCAAGGAGATCTGCAAACAACACCACAAAGACCAAGAAGATCTTCAAACACCATGAAAACCAAGGAGCTCTTCAAACAACACCACGAAGACCAAGGATATCTACAAACAACACCATGAAGACCAAGGAGATCTCCAAACAACACCATGAAGACCAAGGAGATCTCCAAACAACACCATGAAGACCAAGGAGATCTCCAAACAACACCATGAAGACCAAGGAGATCTCCAAACAACACCATGAAGACCAAGGAGATCTCCAAACAACACCATGAAGACCAAAGAGATCTCCAAACAACACCATGAAGACCAAGGAGATCTCTAAACAACACAATGAAGATCAAGTAGATCTCCAAACAACACCATGAAGACCAAGGAGATCTCCAAACAACACCACAAAGACCAAGAAGATCTCCAAACACCATGAAGACCAAGGGGATCTCCAAACAATACCATGAAGACCAAGGGAGATCTCCAAACAAGTCAGGGACCAGTTGTTGAGACATATAAGTCAGGGTTGGGTTATAAAAAATATTCCAATCTCTGATGATCCCCCGGAGTACCATCAAATCCAGTATCATCAAAGGGAAAGAACATGGTAACACAAACCTGCCAAGAGAGGGACACCCACCAAAACTCTCAGCCAGGTCAAGGAGGGCATTAATCAGGGAAGCAGCACAGAGACCAATGGTAACCATGAAGGAGCTGCAGAGACTGAAGTATCTGTCCATATGATCACAACACGCCATAGAATTTACTTACACGCACAAATTGTAAGGCTCATTTTGAGTTTGCCAAAAGACAAATGGGAGACTCTCCAGGTGTATGGAGGAAGGTTCTGTGGTCACATAACACCAAAATTGAACAAGGTAAACACTGACGCCAAACAACACAGCTCATCACCCCAAGAACACCATCCCCACTGTGAAACATGGTGGGGGCAGCTGGCAGCATCGTGCTGTAGAGATGTTTTTTTAGCAGCAGGGACCGGGAAAATTGTCCGAGTTGAGGGGAAGATGGATGGTGGGATATTCTTGAGCAAAACTTGTTTTAATCTGTCAGTGATTTTAGCCTGGGACCGAGGTTCACCTTACAACTAAACAATGGCCCAAACCATAGTGCTAAAGAAACACTCCAGTGATTTAAGGGGAAAGGTGTAAATGTTTTAGAGTGGCCTAATCAAAGCCTGGACCTTAATCCAATGAAGAATCTGTGGTGAGACTAGAAGATCGCTGTTCACCAGAGGAAACCATCTAACTTGAAGGACCTGGAGCAGGTATGCCTTGAGGAATGGGCAAAAATCATAGTGAAAAGATGTGGAAAGCTCATAGAGACATATCCAAAGCGACTTGTAGCTGAAATTGAGGCTCTGCAAAGTACTGACTTTAGGGGTGTGAATAGTTATGCACATTGAAGTTTTCAGTTATTTTGCCCTATCTGTTATTTGTTTACAGTTACAGGCATGTTCTTTACATGAACTAATGTAAACCCTGAAAAACACAGTGAAATTCCTGAATGTGAGGTAGCAAAACACGAAAAATGCCAAGGGGGACGGGTGAATTACTTTCACAAGTATATTATATGCATTTATTTGTTTCATTTTAGCAATGTTTTTCTTCATATTATCATTTCTATGAAAGGGAACCTGTTCTCTGTTTCATACAGCTCAAACTTCTTACATTTTCTGGTGTTCGAGATACAATATAGTTAAAAGATATGACCGGGCACTAAAGCCGCAAACGCGTTTTTTTTAGAGCTGACCCGAGTGATTGGCAGGTCTCACCCTTGTGTATACATAGGGAGGGACATAAATCATATAATGAAATTGTGCAGATACGACCAAATGGTAAAGTATATAAAATCCAATAGTTTATTAACAAAAAATCATTCATAAATAATATAAATAAATAAATAAATAGACCAGCTGAAACCAATGCAGCGATGCACAGCGCAAACATTATACATGGGAAACATAGATGAAAAAGTAATAATACAGAAAACTCTACATAAAGATACAATGCACAAGACAATAATATAGGATTAGAGCTTCAGTATGTTGATAATCAAAGTATAATACCAAGTGAAATACTACAAAGAAAACTGCAAGTTGAAGTGTAAGTGCTTGTCGTTGAATGTGCAAAGTAACATCATATAATAAAGTGCATGTGCAAGATAGAGGTAAAAGTAAACGCCGTGGTAATTATCCCAAGCATATGCACCGATGCATTGGTTTCAGCTGGTCTATTTATTTATATTATTTGTGTATGATTTTTTGCTAATAAACTATTGGATTTTATATACTTTATCATTTGTTCATATCTGCACAATTTGTTTCTATGATTTATGTTGGCATTTTTGTGCTTGATTTCCCCCCTTTTGTCCTTTTCTCTATCTCTAGGCATATTTTGGATTGCTCCTGGCGTCCTCCTTAGGCTCTATAGGGAGAGACCTGTCAATTATCTGTAGCAGCGCTGGAAAGAGTCGGCCGGAGATGGTGTCGGACTAATCGCATTTCCAGGCACAGTCCTAAACTAGATCTTGTAAATTTATATATTTTTTTGAAACACTTATATATTTTAATATATCTAATATATTATGTAATATTTGCACCCCCTCATTAGATGCATCAATACAGAAATAAGGGTCCGGGTTTGTTCATTGCAGCTAATGCACATGCTCATTTTCTGAAACAACAGGAAGTTAGAGTCTAAAAAAACCTCATTTTAAAAAATGTAAAATTTTCTTTGTTTTTTTTTCTTGCAATCTTTATGAAAAGTAAGAGTTCCCAAAATTTTTTTACAAAAATCCATTTAAGGCAAAAACTTAATTTAAGCAACAGGTCATTTTCTGATGACACATTCCCTTTAACAGAGTTATGTTTGCTTAAAACAACCATAGAAAAGGAAAGTGGTGAAACTAATTGCAATAAATAGTGTCAGGAAGCTGCTGCCAAGGCTGCGAAGATCATAGAACACATATCAGGAAACCTAATTAAAACTATTTTTATCTATACATCATATTCCAGCCCAATAAATATGAAATATTATGTGGAGTTATGAGACAGGAACCTTTTTTCTCTTCTGTAATTAAGCCGCCGCTAATATATTGTAGGTTTATTTTAAACACATGACATGGATGAAGAAGCTAATGGGATTTTAATGAATCAGCCCAGCAATAATATTGTAATGGATGGACGGGAACCATTGGGTTCGGAGATTGGGATTTGCTCTCACCCTCCACTGGCTGCTGTTCAGATACAATTCGGCTTTGTTTGCACGGTCGTCTTGGGTAAATGTTATTCATCCTTAAACCAAATGCACACATGGGTGATGAAGTTGCAGAACATTTTGAGTCCTGGTGTTCCCCCATGGGTACTGGGGTCTACTGAAGCGATATCTCTTCTCTGCCCTCTGTTGTCATATTTCCTGCTCTCAATTATGGACGTAGTGATTTTCCTCCGCCGCCCAATGTCAATCACCTCGTGTAATAAGTGTAATGAGATTTTAATTATCTGCAATATAAAAAGTCAAGACATGGCAAGCTTCAAAGTGTTTAATGGGCCATAGAACAAATAGCATCAGCAAATCTAAATGTGCACCGTGTATCCAACTGCCTGAGATCTGGCAAAGGATCGACAACGTGTGAACTTCTGCAGTCAAGGTGTGAGGACCAGATCGTTGTCAATCAATTTGTCACAGAATATATAACGACCCCATAGGGGGTTGGTCAGCGTACGGCATGACACACACACAACGGGATGGTATAGGGGAGAGGAAAGCCCTACCGATAGGGAATGAGGGATGGTCACCACTTGAACGCAAACCTGAGTCTGTCCCTGCACTCCCTTAATGCCCTAAGTGGGTCCTTCCCCCCACCGCCGTCAGGAATCTAGTCCCTCGCTGTCACCTCACACTGCCCTGACTAGTGCACTGGCCAGCAAGAGCGCTAGTCTCACCACTGTAAATGGTAACAAACACAGGGGACAGTGACAAACAAGAGAGGGACAAGGAATAAACATAACACTTAGCTTCCAAACTCTGCTGCCAAGCTCCACACCGCAGATAACACAGAAACAGGACTCGGAAACTCCAGAAAGAGTTGACACCAGAGAGCTGCAACTGCAGGGCTGGCCTCCATAAAGAAACTCTATCACCAACAGTCAGCTGATGCATCAGGTGACCATTTAAAGGATGGTTGGAGTGGTCACCACCCACATCAGCTGACCCAACAACTCTGCAGTTGCAGCAGGTTACCAGCGAGGGAAAAACTGACATTAATCCCTGCTGATCTTGAAAGGAAAAAAGCTACATTTAAAACAGAGTGGAACTAGAGCTGCCACAAATCCAAAAATGGATCGTGACACAATTGTTGGCTCGTCATCCAATCCGGAATATACTCACCATCCTACAAAATGGCTAAACTGCCTTCTACATGGTCTGCTCATGTTCCTCTGTCCCTCAATGGTCTCATCTTCTGACTACTGGTCCACCACCACCTTCCAGTCCTTGTTGCTACTCTTGCTACTCCAGGTGACCACGTTCCCGGCCAATCATTGCTCTCACTTTCCAGACTCACTTGGTAAACCTCACACTCCCAGAATGGCACTAAAACCTTCTTAGCTGGTATTTCTTCTGCTCCAAACATGCCCCACCTTTGCATAGCCAGCCCCAGGTACCTCCACTGCATACCTCCAAACACTTGTCTAGCAGACCTAGTGCATTCTTAAATTTAGGTGGCCAGTATGTAACGGCTCGTTCCGAGGTCCGTGCACATCAGTCTGAGATTGGACCACTAATGCACGGACGAGCCTCTGGTCTCCCAACCATGGCATTACTGTTTCATGTATTTCTATGATGATGTTTTGCTCGGGCCGGGAGATCTATACATTGTGGACCAATCCTATCCAATGACGTCTGGGTGACTGTTGTGAATTAGACTTTTTGGCTCCCTCTTGTGGTTACTAGTGATATGACTCTGGGATTTTCTTCCCTCAGTTTGCACCCAGCTGGGTCGTTAGTTCAGGGGTGTTGCTATATAAACCTCCTGGATCCTTAGTCCAGTGCCTGGCATCTTTGTAATCAGACACATTCTGTTTGCTCCTATCTGCTGGTCCTGGTTCGTGCAAAATTAAGCTAAGTCCTGCTTCTTTGTTTTTTGGGTTATTTGCTTGCTCTCATTTTTGTCCAGCTTGTACTAAATGTGATTCCTGACCTTGCTGGTAGCTCTAGGGGGCTGGTGTTCTCCCCCCGGGCCGTTAGACGGTTCGGGGGTTCTTGAATTTCCAGTGTGGATATTTTTGATAGGGTTTTTGCTGACCATATAAGTTATCTTTCTATATTCTGCTATTAGCTAGTGGGCCTCTCTTTGCTAAATACCTAGCTCATTCTTATGTTTGTCTTTTCCTCTTACCTCACCGTTATTATTTGTTGGGGGCTTGTATCCAACTTTTGGGGTCTATTCTCTGGAGGCAAGAAAGGTCTTTCTTTTCCCTTCTAGGGTTAGTTAGTTCTCCGGCTGGCGCGAGACGTCTAGAATCAACGTAGGCACGTTCCCCGGCTGCTGGTATTTGTGGTGCTAGGATTAGATATATGGTCAGCCCAGTTACCACTGCCCTATGAGCTGGTTTTCTGTGTTTGCAGACTTAGCAATTATTCCTGAGACCCTCTGCCATTGGGGTCATAACAGGTGACCCTTAATACTACTTCTATAGCCAGCTAAGGCTTCTGCCAGTATCTTCTGAGATTTTACAAGCTGGACATGTAGCCCTGAAACAGCGATAGACACATGATCCTAGGGTCCTTGAGAGGTCAAGAGTCTGAGTACCACCTCCATCTGTACGAAATATATACTGTACTTCTAATAGGTTATTTGAGAACTATCCTATAAGACCCTAGGGGGTTCAAATTAGGTTGTCTTCTACATCGTAGGGAGCCATAGTCTGGACTCACCACATGATACTTCGTAGGACCACATTGGCTAGCCTCAACTGGAAAAAAGTTTTTTTCTTGAGGAGATTGGCTTGGCATTTGTTCTGAAGTTAACAGCCAATTGAAGAATGACTGATGGAAGTAGACAAACCCTTTTAGGGGGTGTTCAATCAACAATATTAATCACCGCTCCACTCCACAGGATAGATGAGAAATATATGATCACTGGGGATACAGCTGCCTAAACCTCCACTAATCCCAAGAATATGCGGCCCAAAGTCCTCTATGTAGATAAGACATTAGTGAGCATGTGCACTGATCCGAAGTGATTGATGTACTGAGAGGGGAACTGTGGATGCAGAACAGGTGAGTGAAGGGTCTAGGACAATAATTATTTTTGTATACAGAGATATCAGTCATTATATACTAGGAGGAGGAGGTGAGCTGTGACAACACCTATTGTGAATGGTGGATCCTCTGTTATCTACTGTATATAGAGGTGTTATTAGTCATTGTACAGGAGGAGGAGGTGAGCTGTGACATCACCTATTGTGAATGGTGGATCCAGTGTTATCTACTGTATATAGAGGTGTTATCAGTCATTGTAAAGGAGGAGGAGGTGAGCTGTGATATCACATATTGTGAATGGTGGATCCTATGTTATCTACTATATATAGAGGTGTTATCAGTCATTGTACAGGAGGAGGAGGTGACCTGTGACATCACCTATTGTGAATGACTTAGCAATTATTCCTGAGACCCTCTGCCATTGGGGTCATAACAGTATGCCAGGCCAACATTGAATGTTTAATGCATTGCAGAAGTGGGATAATAAGAAAGGAAATTCTGAGTTTTTTTTTTTTTTTTTTTTTCTTTCCTCTCTTCCTCCCCTTTACCTTTGAGTGGCTTGTGCTTGCTGCAGACATGAATGTCCAGACCTTGATCACAAGTGTAAACCAGCTGGCAGCTCGTGTGCAGGGCATACAAGATTTTGTTACCAGTAGTCCTATGTCTGAACCTAAAATACCTATTCCGGAATTATTTTCTGGAGACCGATTTAGGTTTAGGAATTTCATGAATAATTGTAAATTGTTTCTTTCTCTGAGACCCCGTTCATCTGGAGATTCAGCTCAGCAAGTTAAAATTGTTATTTCTTTTTTACGGGGCGACCCTCAGGATTGGGCTTTCTCCCTAGCGCCAGGAGATCCGGCATTGGCAAATATTGATGCGTTTTTTCTGGCGCTCGGATTGCTTTACAAGGAACCCAATCTTGAAATTCAGGCAGAAAAAGCCTTGCTGGCTATTTCTCAGGGCCAGGATGAAGCTGAAGTGTATTGCCAAAAATTTCAGAAATGGTCCGTGCTTACTCAGTGGAATGAGTGTGCTCTGGCCGCAAATTTCAGAAATGGCCTTTCTGAAGCCATTAAGAATGTGATGGTGGGTTTCCTCATTCCTACAAGTCTGAATGATTCCATGGCGCTGGCTATTCAAATTGACCGGCGTTTGCGGGAGCGCAAAACCGCTAATCCTCTGGTGGTGTTGTCTGAACAAACACCTGATTTAATGCAATGTGATAGAATTCAGACTAGAAATGAGCGGAAAAATCATAGACGTCAGAATGGGTTGTGTTTTTACTGTGGTGATTCTACACATGTTATATCAGCATGCTCTAGACGTCTAACAAGGGTTGTTAGTCCTGTCGCCATTGGTAATTTGCAACCTAAATTTATTTTGTCTGTGACTTTGATTTGCTCTTTGTCTTCTTACCCTGTTATGGCGTTTGTGGATTCAGGTGCTGCCCTGAGTCTTATGGATCTGTCATTTGCCAAGCGCCGTGGTTTTGTTCTTGAACCGTTGGTAAATCCTATCCCTCTTAGAGGTATTGATGCTACGCCATTGGCGGAAAATAAACCGCAGTTTTGGACACAGGTAACCATGTGCATGACTCCTGAACATCGGGAGGTGATTCGTTTTCTTGTTCTGCATAAAATGCATGATTTGGTCGTTTTGGGTCTGCCATGGTTACAGACCCACAATCCAGTCTTGGATTGGAAGGCAATGTCTGTGTCAAGTTGGGGCTGTCAGGGAATTCATGCTGATTCCCCGCCGGTGTCTATTGCTTCCTCTACTCCTTCGGAAGTTCCTGAGTATTTGTCTGATTATCAGGATGTATTCAGCGAGTCCAGGTCCAGTGCTCTGCCTCCTCATAGGGACTGTGACTGCGCCATAGATTTGATTCCAGGTAGTAAATTTCCCAAGGGAAGATTATTTAATCTGTCTGTACCTGAGCATGCCGCAATGCGTTCGTATATCAAGGAGTCTCTGGAGAAGGGGCATATCCGTCCATCCTCTTCCCCTCTTGGTGCGGGATTCTTTTTTGTGGCCAAGAAGGACGGATCTTTGAGACCTTGTATTGACTATCGGCTTCTGAATAAAATCACTGTTAAATTTCAGTATCCTTTGCCTCTGTTGTCGGACTTGTTTGCCCGGATTAAAGGTGCCAAGTGGTTCACCAAGATAGATCTTCGTGGTGCGTACAACCTTGTGCGCATTAAGCAAGGAGATGAATGGAAGACTGCATTTAATACGCCCGAAGGTCATTTTGAGTACTTGGTGATGCCTTTTGGGCTCTCTAATGCTCCCTCAGTGTTTCAGTCCTTTATACATGATATTTTCCGGAAGTATCTGGATAAATTTATGATTGTTTATCTGGATGATATTCTGGTTTTCTCTGAAGATTGGGACTCACATGTGGAGCAGGTCAGGATGGTGTTTCAGGTTTTGCGTGAGAATGCTTTGTTTGTTAAAGGCTCAAAGTGTCTCTTTGGAGTACAGAAGGTTCCCTTTTTGGGGTTTATTTTTTCCCCTTCTGCTGTGGAGATGGACCCAGTCAAGGTCCGAGCTATTCATGAGTGGACTCAACCCACGTCAGTTAAGAGTCTTCAGAAGTTCTTGGGTTTTGCTAACTTCTACCGTCGTTTTATCGCTAATTTTTCTAGCGTTGTTAAACCTTTGATGGATATGACCAAGAAAGGTTCTGATGTTGCTAACTGGGCTCCTGCAGCCGTGGAGGCGTTCCAGGAGTTGAAGCGCCGGTTTACTTCGGCGCCTGTTTTGTGCCAGCCTGATGTCTCACTTCCCTTTCAGGTCGAGGTGGATGCTTCTGAGATTGGGGCAGGGGCCGTTTTGTCACAGAGAGGCCCTGGTTGCTCGGTAATGAGACCATGTGCTTTCTTCTCTAGGAAGTTTTCGCCTGCTGAGCGGAATTATGATGTTGGCAATCGGGAGTTACTGGCCATGAAGTGGGCATTTGAGGAGTGGAGTCATTGGCTCGAGGGTGCTAAGCATCGTGTGGTGGTCTTGGTGAGGGTTCGGTGACCCCTCCTTAAGGGGGGGGTACTGTTGTGAATTAGACTTTTTGGCTCCCTCTTGTGGTTACTAGTGATATGACTCTGGGATTTTCTTCCCTCAGTTTGCACCCAGCTGGGTCGTTAGTTCAGGGGTGTTGCTATATAAACCTCCTGGATCCTTAGTCCAGTGCCTGGCATCGTTGTAATCAGACACATTCTGTTTGCTCCTATCTGCTGGTCCTGGTTCGTGCAAAATTAAGCTAAGTCCTGCTTCTTTGTTTTTTGGGTTATTTGCTTGCTCTCATTTTTGTCCAGCTTGTACTAAATGTGATTCCTGACCTTGCTGGTAGCTCTAGGGGGCTGGTGTTCTCCCCCCGGGCCGTTAGACGGTTCGGGGGTTCTTGAATTTCCAGTGTGGATATTTTTGATAGGGTTTTTGCTGACCATATAAGTTATCTTTCTATATTCTGCTATTAGCTAGTGGGCCTCTCTTTGCTAAATACCTAGCTCATTCTTATGTTTGTCTTTTCCTCTTACCTCACCGTTATTATTTGTTGGGGGCTTGTATCCAACTTTTGGGGTCTATTCTCTGGAGGCAAGAAAGGTCTTTCTTTTCCCTTCTAGGGTTAGTTAGTTCTCCGGCTGGCGCGAGACGTCTAGAATCAACGTAGGCACGTTCCCCGGCTGCTGGTATTTGTGGTGCTAGGATTAGATATATGGTCAGCCCAGTTACCACTGCCCTATGAGCTGGTTTTCTGTGTTTGCAGACTTAGCAATTATTCCTGAGACCCTCTGCCATTGGGGTCATAACAGGTGACCCTTAATACTACTTCTATAGCCAGCTAAGGCTTCTGCCAGTATCTTCTGAGATTTTACAAGCTGGACATGTAGCCCTGAAACAGCGATAGACACATGATCCTAGGGTCCTTGAGAGGTCAAGAGTCTGAGTACCACCTCCATCTGTACGAAATATATACTGTACTTCTAATAGGTTATTTGAGAACTATCCTATAAGACCCTAGGGGGTTCAAATTAGGTTGTCTTCTACATCGTAGGGAGCCATAGTCTGGACTCACCACATGATACTTCGCAGGACCACATTGGCTAGCCTCAACTGGAAAAAAGTTTTTTTCTTGAGGAGATTGGCTTGGCATTTGTTCTGAAGTTAACAGCCAATTGAAGAATGACTGATGGAAGTAGACAAACCCTTTTAGGGGGTGTTCAATCAACAATATTAATCACCGCTCCACAGGATAGATGAGAAATATATGATCACTGGGGATACAGCTGCCTAAACCTCCACTAATCCCAAGAATATGCGGCCCAAAGTCCTCTATGTAGATAAGACATTAGTGAGCATGTGCACTGATCCGAAGTGATTGATGTACTGAGAGGGGAACTGTGGATGCAGAACAGGTGAGTGAAGGGTCTAGGACAATAATTATTTTTGTATACAGAGATATCAGTCATTATATACTAGGAGGAGGAGGTGAGCTGTGACAACACCTATTGTGAATGGTGGATCCTGTGTTATCTACTGTATATAGAGGTGTTATCAGTCATTGTACAGGAGGAGGTGAGCTGTGACATCACCTATTGTGAATGGTGGATCCAGTGTTATCTACTGTATATAGAGGTGTTATCAGTCATTGTAAAGGAGGAGGAGGTGAGCTGTGATATCACATATTGTGAATGGTGGATCCTATGTTATCTACTATATATAGAGGTGTTATCAGTCATTGTACAGGAGGAGGAGGTGACCTGTGACATCACCTATTGTGAATGGTGGATCCTGTGTTATCTACTGTATATAGAGGTGTTATCAGTCATTGTACAGGAGGAGGAGGAGGTGAGCTGTGACATCACCTATTGTGAATGGTGGATCCTGTGTTATCTACTGTATATAGAGGTGTTATCAGTCTTTGTACAGGAGGAGGTGAGCTGTGACAACACCTATTATGAATGGTGGATCCCGTGCAATCTACTGTATATAGAGGTGCTATCAGGCATTGTACAGGAGGAGGAAGAGGTGAGCTGTGACATCACCTATTGTGAATGGTGGATCCAGTGTTATCTACTGTATATAGAGGTGTTATCAGTCATTGTAAAGGAGGAGGAGGTGAGCTGTGATATCACATATTGTGAATGGTGGATCCTATGTTATCTACTATATATAGAGGTGTTATCAGTCATTGTACAGGAGGAGGAGGTGACCTGTGACATCACCTATTGTGAATGGTGGATCCTGTGTTATCTACTGTATATAGAGGTGTTATCAGTCATTGTACAGGAGGAGGTGAGCTGTGACATCACCTATTGTGAATGGTGGATCCAGTGTTATCTACTGTATATAGAGGTGTTATCAGTCATTGTACAGGAGGAGGAGGTGAGCTGTGATATCACATATTGTGAATGGTGGATCCTATGTTATCTACTATATATAGAGGTGTTATCAGTCATTGTACAGGAGGAGGAGGTGACCTGTGACATCACCTATTGTGAATGGTGGATCCTGTGTTATCTACTGTATATAGAGGTGTTATCAGTCATTGTACAGGAGGAGGAGGAGGTGAGATGTGACATCACCTATTGTGAATGGTGGATCCTATGTTATCTACTGTATATAGAGGTGTTATCAGTCTTTGTACAGGAGGAGGTGAGCTGTGACAACACCTATTATGAATGGTGGATCCCGTGCAATCTACTGTATATAGAGGTGCTATCAGGCATTGTACAGGAGGAGGAGGAGGTGAGCTGTGACATCACCTATTGTGAATGGTGGATCCTGTGTTATCTACTGTATATAGAGGAGTTATCAGTCATTGTACAAGAGGAGGAGGAGGTGAGCTGTGACATCACCTATTGTCAATGGTGGATCCTGTGTTATCTACTGTATATAGAGGTGTTATCAGTCATTGTACAGGAGGAGGAGGTGAGCTGTGACATCACCTATTGTGAATGGTGGATCCTGTGTTATCTACTGTATATAGAGGTGTTATCAGGCATTGTACAGGAGGAGGAGGTGAGCTGTGACATCATTGTGAATGGTGGATCCTGTGTTATCTCCTGTATATACAGTAGAGGTGTTATCAGTCATTGTACAGGAGGAGGAGGAGGTGAGCTGTGACATCACCTATTGTGAATGGTGGAACCTGTGTTATCTACTGTATATAGAAGTGTTATCAGTCATTATACAGGAGGAGGAGGTGAGCTGTGACATCACCTTTTGTGAATGGTGGATCTTGTGTTATCTACTGTATATAGAGGTGTTATCAGTCATTGTACAGGAGGGGGAGGAGGTGAGCTGTGACATCATCTATTGTGAATGGTGGATCCTTGTCTATCAGTGATATATAGGTATTAATAGTAGTTGTAATCCTGCCTCTGATGATAATGATCCTGCTGAAAACTGTTCCTAAAAGGACAGTAACTGTACATCAAAATAAGTTTAAATTACTAGTGTGAAAATTACTACATTTTTTTTAAATAAAGACCAAGATATAAAAAAAATTCCAAAATGTTTTTAAAAACACCAAAACCAGGATTAAACAATGAATCATTTTTCGATGACATATTTGCTTTAGATGAGGAATTGCTGGAATACTGGAATATTTATTGTTGTGTGTTGTTTATGCTTTGTTTTCCTTTCAGGTTTATATATAGTTACTGAGTGAATACAATACAGTGATTCTATATATCCATAAAGCAAACAAACATGCAGCATCTGGGTCAGGATCGGACCCCGGAGAGGGACACACAATGCCCGGCCCGCGGTGGCGGCGTCCCTCCGTGCTTTATATCTAGCAGGAGGGCTGATTTATGCATTGAGTTGCTGCCGTGGGTTTTCTAATAAAGCGGCCATACGGTGCACATATATGGCGGTACATTATCATATCAGGATGGACATTTTCTAATGTATAATGATTCACTTTCACAGCACATAGGAGTTGTCTGACTGTGAAATGGGAATGTGAAGCTTTTCTATGAGTCACTCGCATAATGCGGACTTCTCCCATTTTATCGTATAGTTTAATGTAAAAACTAATAACTTTTTTTCATGGTCTGTGACCCTTTTAAAGCCTCATTTAAATACTATATATTCTAAAAAGTGCTGTCATGTGACAATTACTCTATAGAAACGCTTGCTCTTTCATCCGCCTTTCTCACGTCCTGCTGTGTGCATTGATAAGTCAGTTTACGGAAGGAAGTGTTCCTGCATAGGGAGGAAAAAGAAAAAAAACTTAAAAGAAAAAAGGTTTTGTAATTAATCTCCACAATTAGCAGGGAGACAAGGTCTGATCTAAAAGGAATAGGTATTATCATTTTTTTTTAAGTGTCACCTGCTGCCAATGTATTAGCACTGGCACTAAATGGGAGAGCCTAAATATGCCGCAAGATAAAACTTCCCTTTTATCTCATGTATTTGACCAAAAGGGAGAAATCAATCTTAAAAAATTTGCTCAGAAATGATTTCATGATCTTTCTTAACCAATCTACCAAAAGAAATGAACATTCCTTCACACAGTGCATGAGTTCACTTGCAATCACTCGAAGGAGTCAATGTTTCCTTTGTAACCCCCCAATAGAGCTGATGTCCCTGTCTCTTTGACATAAATTTTTTTTATACTTTTTTATTAATCTTTTTTTATTGTCTTCCCCTTTAATTGAACCTGAGATATCGTGGTCATTTTAATACAACGTTTAGTAATATAGAAGTGAACTTGCCGTTTTCATATGGATTTGGCTGGCCTTAGTCTTCGCCGGCACGCAGGAGAATGGTAGCAGAGGTCCTGGAGACTGCGGGCAGATAGGAGAATCGGAAGCAGAGGTCCTGGAGACTGCGGGCAGATAGGAGAATGGTAGCAGAGGTCCTGGAGACTGCGGGCAGATAGGAGAATCGGAAGCAGAGGTCCTGGAGACTGCGGGCAGATAGGAGAATCGGAAGCAGAGGTCCTGGAGACTGCGGGCAGATAGGAGAATCGGAAGCAGAGGTCCTGGAGACTGCGGGCAGATAGGAGAATCGGAAGCAGAGGTCCTGGAGACTGCGGGCAGATAGGAGAATCGGAAGCAGAGGTCCTGGAGACTGCGGGCAGATAGGAGAATCGGAAGCAGAGGTCCTGGAGACTGCGGGCAGATAGGAGAATCGGAAGCAGAGGTCCTGGAGACTGCGGGCATATAGGAGAATCGGAAGCAGAGGTCCTGGAGACTGCGGGCAGATAGGAGAATCGGAAGCAGAGGTCCTGGAGACTGCGGGCAGATAGGAGAATCGGAAGCAGAGGTCCTGGAGACTGCGGGCAGATAGGAGAATCGGAAGCAGAGGTCCTGGAGACTGCGGGCAGATAGGAGAATCGGAAGCAGAGGTCCTGGAGACTGCGGGCATATAGGAGAATCGGAAGCAGAGGTCCTGGAGACTGCGGGCAGATAGGAGAATCGGAAGCAGAGGTCCTGGAGACTGCGGGCAGATAGGAGAATCGGAAGCAGATGTCCTGGAGACTGCGGGCAGATAGGAGAATCGGAAGCAGAGGTCCTGGAGACTGCGGGCAGATAGGAGAATCGGAAGCAGAGGTCCTGGAGACTGCGGGCAGATAGGAGAATCGGAAGCAGAGGTACTGGAGACTGCGGGCAGATAGGAGAATCGGAAGCAGAGGTCCTGGAGACTGCGGGCAGATAGGAGAATCGGAAGCAGAGGTCCTGGAGACTGCGGGCAGATAGGAGAATCGGAAGCAGAGGTCCTGGAGACTGCGGGCAGATAGGAGAATCGGAAGCAGAGGTCCTGGAGACTGCGGGCAGATAGGAGAATCGGAAGCAGAGGTCCTGGAGACTGCGGGCAGATAGGAGAATCGGAAGCAGAGGTCCTGGAGACTGCGGGCAGATAGGAGAATCGGAAGCAGAGGTCCTGGAGACTGCGGGCAGATAGGAGAATCGGAAGCAGAGGTCCTGGAGACTGCGGGCAGATAGGAGAATCGGAAGCAGAGGTCCTGGAGACTGCGGGCAGATAGGAGAATCGGAAGCAGAGGTCCTGGAGACTGCGGGCAGATAGGAGAATCGGAAGCAGAGGTCCTGGAGACTGCGGGCAGATAGGAGAATCGGAAGCAGAGGTCCTGGAGACTGCGGGCAGATAGGAGAATCGGAAGCAGAGGTCCTGGAGACTGCGGGCAGATAGGAGAATCGGAAGCAGAGGTCCTGGAGACTGCGGGCAGATAGGAGAATCGGAAGCAGAGGTCCTGGAGACTGCGGGCAGATAGGAGAATCGGAAGCAGAGGTCCTGGAGACTGCGGGCAGATAGGAGAATCGGAAGCAGAGGTCCTGGAGACTGCGGGCAGATAGGAGAATCGGAAGCAGAGGTCCTGGAGACTGCGGGCAGATAGGAGAATCGGAAGTAGAGGTCCTGGAGACTGCGGGCAGATAGGAGAATCGGAAGCAGAGGTCCTGGAAACTGCGGGCAGATAGGAGAATCGGAAGCAGAGGTCCTGGAGACTGCGGGCAGATAGGAGAATCGGAAGCAGAGGTCCTGGAGACTGCGGGCAGATAGGAGAATCGGAAGCAGAGGTCCTGGAGACTGCGGGCAGATAGGAGAATCGGAAGCAGAGGTCCTGGAAACTGCGGGCAGATAGGAGAATCGGAAGCAGAGGTCCTGGAGACTGCGGGCAGATAGAAGAATCGGAAGCAGAGGTCCTGGAGCACCCAAACTGACAGGAGAGCGGAAATGAGGTAGCAGAGGTCCATGAGCACGCAGATGAACAGGAGACCAGAAATGAGGTAGCAGAGGTCCTGGACAGAGGTGTATCTAGGGTTTCTGGCACCCGGGGCAAGAATTTATTTTGGCGCCCCCCCCCCCCAACCAAGGACATATGCGATTTTCACACTTAGTCGTGTACCGACGAGCTCCTCTCCCTAATGCTCTCAATGATCAGTGAAAAACAGAAAAGCAGTAAGAGAAGCTTGATGTCACAGGACCACAAGTATGAAAGTCACATATGAGTGAAGTGTCCATGTGATGACTACTGGAACCTGCAGAGCTGAATCCTGACATCGCAAACTTCTGAATTCTCACAACGAATGCACTGCACACTTTTAGGATTCTCCCTTGCCGGTGGACAGTCATGTCAGCACAAGCATGCGATTTGTATACTTCTGACCACATTCCGACTAGACGTTCCCGGCCTCACTCAGTTTATTTTCATTGAGTGAGGCCACACATGTCTAGTCAGCATGTGACCGCATGTATGTAAATCGCCAGCAAGAGAGAATCCTGACAGTGTGCAGTGCGCACTGTGAGAACTCAGAAGTCTGCCGTCACAAAGAATGACTGCAGACTCATCACAAACCTGGACATCCCCTTTAATGCTCCTAACATAAATAAAAACATGAGAATTAGTCAGTACCACAAATAACATTTACATCCAGGTACCTTATAGATGACGTTGTCTCTGGAGTCGTTCTCCTTTTCTTCATCTTGTCCAGATCCCATGATGAGTTTTTTCATCCACAGCCATCTCTGCAGACTTCCATCTTCTCCGCTTTTTTGAAGAAAATCTCCACATGATGCCCTTAAAGAAACAAGTGTCATTAAAGTGCTCCTGAATAAAAAATTGCCCCATCCCCAAATAATCCCCACATAATAAATCCCCCTATCCCCACTCAAATTGTCCACACACATATTATTGTCCTCTACCCCACAACATCATTGCTCTCTTCACCACCTCCATCATTGCCTTCTCCGTCACGCCCATCATTGCCCATTTCACTACCTCCAGCATTTCCTCCCCCCAATCCCATCATTGCCCTTTTCACCACAACCATCGTTTCCTCCTCCCCACCATCCCCATCTTTGCCCATTCCACCACTTCCATCATTTCCTCCTCTACCACCATCCCCATCATTGCTCTCTCCCCATCAGCCCCATCATTGCCCTCTCCTCCCCCACCATCCCCATCTTTGCCCATTCCACCTCTTCCATCATTTCCTCTTCTACCCATCCCCATCATCATTGCCCATTCCACCACTTCCATCATTTCCTCCTCCCCCACCATCCCCATCATTGCTCTCTCCTCATCAGCCTCATCATTGCCCTCTCCTCCCCCACCATCCCCATCATTGCTCTCTCCCCATCAGCCCCATCATTGCCCTCTCCTCCCCCACCATCCCCATCATTGCTCTCTCCCCGTCAGCCCCATCATTGCCCTCTCCTCCCCCACCATCCCCATCATTGCTCTCTCCCTGTCAGCCCCATCATTGCCCTCTCCTTTCCCACCATCCCCATCATTGCTCTCTCCCCATCAGCCCCATCATTGCCCTCTCCTCCCCCACCATTGCTCTCTCCCCGTCAGCCCCATCATTGCCCTCTCCTCCTCCACCATCCCCATCATTGCTCTCTCCCGTCAGCCCCATCATTGCCCTCTCCTCCCCACCATTGCTCTCTCCCTGTCAGCCCCATCATTGCCCTCTCCTCCCCCACATCCCCATCATTTCTCTCTCCCCATCAGCCCCATCATTGCCCTCTCCTCCCCCAACATCCCCATCATTGCTCTCTCCCGACAGCCCCATCATTGCCATCTCCTCCCCCACCACTGCTCTCTCCCTGTCAGCCCCATCATTGCCCTCTCTTCCCTCACCATCCCCATCATTGCTCTCTCCCCACCAGCCTCATCATTGCCCTCTCCTCCCCCACCATCCCCATCATTGCCCTCTCCTCCCCCTACACACACACACACACACCATTTACTTTTCTGCACATTCCCCTGCAGTGCACCACACACACACACACACACACACCTCTCACCTCTCCTCGCGCTCTGCCGCAGCATCTCCATCGCCTTCCTCTGACACAGTCGGCTGCTCGATGATGATGTCATCCAGCGGCGAGTCTGTGTTAGAGGAAGTGTGGGCAGGAAGACATATCGCTGCAGCTCCACTGCTATTTACTCTTGTAGGCAGCGGAGCTGCAGGGATCTCTCCCTGCCCGCCTCAGCCACCCTGCAGGGGCCCCCCTCCATCTCCGCACATGTTGGGAGCCGGCGCTCTGCAGCTTCTCTGTGCCGGCTGTCAGCTTGACAGTCGGCATAGAGAACAGCTGACTCCCAGACTGGGGGCGGCAGAATGCAGCTGCCGGGGGAGACACTGCGGACCGCCACATTAGGCAGCCCAACTGCACCCCCCTGCCGGCTGCGCCCCGGGCACATGCCCCAGCTGCCCCCTCCTAGATACGCCACTGGTCCTGGAACACCCAAACAGACAGAAAGAAAATGAGATAGCAGAGGTCCTGGAACACGCAGACAGACATGAGACTGGAAAAGAGGTAGCAGAGGTTCTGGAGCACCCAAACCAACAGAACGAAAATAAGGTAGCAGAGGTCCTGGAACATGTAGACAGACATGAGACCGGAAATGAGGTAACAGAGGTCCTGGAGCACCCAAATCAACAGAACGAAAATAAGGTAGCAAAGGTCCTGGAACACGTAGACAAACATGAGACCGGAAATGAGGTAGCAGAGGTCCTGGAGCTCGCAGACAGACATGAGACCAGAAATAAGGTAGCAGAGGTCCTGGCACACGCAGACCGACAGGAGACCATAAATGAGGTAGCAGAGGTACTGCAGACTGCAGGCATATAGGAGAATGGGAAGCAGAGGTCCTGGAGCTCGCAGACAGATGAGACAGGAAATGAGATAGCAGAGGTCCTGGAGCACACAGAACAACAGGAGGCTGGAAATGAGGTAGCAGAGGTCCTGGAGCACACAGACTGACAGGAGACAGGAAACCATGTAGCAGAGGTCCTGGAGCCAGCAGATGAACAGGAAATTGGAAACGAGAGGTCCTGGAGCCTGCAGATAGGAGACAGGAAAACAGGTAGCAGAAATCCTGGAGCTTGCAAACAGACAGGAAATTGGGAAATAGAGGTCTTGGAGTCTGCAGACAGAGAGGAGACCAGAAAACAGGCAGCAGAAATTCTGGAGCCTGCAGATGGACAGGAGATTGGGAAGTAGAGTTCCTGGAGCCCTCAGACAGACAGGAGACCGGAAAACAGGTAGCAGAGTTACTGGAGGCAGTATAGCAGATAGGATAACAAGAAACAGGTAGCAGACATCCTGAAGACTGGGAACATGTAAACCTAGGTGTGTGTCTTGGAGAGCCTTACATAGGCTTAGAAAGATGGTTATATGGCAGCAGCTGGGGTTACTTGCAAAACCTTACCTGGAGCATAAGAAAGTTTAGCAGGCTAAGGTGAAGGGAGCAAAGCACAAACCCGGGACAGGTCTGAAGCACAATGGCAAATGGTCAGCACTGGCAGAAGTTCAGGGCAGGCAGCAGACAAGGTATCATAATCAGTAAAATAGCTGGGACGTAACCAACACAAAAAAATATAACTACTATAATACTGCTCCTATGTACAAGAATATAACTACTATAATACTGCCCCTATGTACAAGAATATAACTACTATAATACAGCTCCTATGTACAAGAATATAACTACTATAATACAGCTCCTATGTACAAGAATATAACTACTATAATACTGCCCCTATGTACAAGAATATAACTACTATAATACTGCCCCTATGTACAAGAATATAACTACTATAATACAGCTCCTATGTACAAGAATATAACTACTATAATACAGCTCCTATGTACAAGAATATAACTACTATAATACTGCCCCTATGTACAAGAATATAACTACTATAACACTGCCCCTATGTACAAGAATATAACTACTATAATACAGCTCCTATGTACAAGAATATAACTACTATAATACTGCCCCTATGTACAAGAATATAACTACTATAATACTGTCCACTATGTACGAGAATATAACTACTATAATACAGCTCCTATGTACAAGAATATAACTACTATAATACTGCCCCTATGTACAAGAATATAACTACTATAATACTGCCCCTATGTACAAGAATATAACTACTATAATACTGCTCCTATGTACAAGAATATAACTACTATAATACTGCTCCTATGTACAAGAATATAACTACTATAATACAGCTCCTATGTACAAGAATATAACTACTATAATACTGTCCACTATGTACAAGAATATAACTACTATAATACTGCTCCTATGTACAAGAATATAACTACTATAATACTGCTCCTATGTACAAGAATATAACTACTATAATACTGCTCCTATGTACAAGAATATAACTACTATAATACAGCTCCTATGTACAAGAATATAACTACTATAATACTGCTCCTATGTACAAGAATATAACTACTATAATACTGCTCCTATGTACAAGAATATAACTTCCATAATACTGCTCCTATGTACAAGAATATAACTACTATAATACTGCCCCCTATGTACAAGAATATAACTACTATAATACTGCTCCTATGTACAAGAATATAACTACTATAATACTTCTCCTATGTACAAGAATATAAATGCTATAATACTGCTTTTTTATATATCTGCCCTAATATGTGATAATATTTATTTATAGACAGAACACGTGCTATAATTGCATGTATGACAGGTTATCAGTAATAGTGCCATACAGGAAGTCATTATAACGTGTTTTTCCTTCTGTGACATTTATTGTTTCTGCATTTATGTTGTTTTATGTTGTTGTCTCCATAATAACATATTTTACATATTACGATAAACAATGTTTCCGTGTTTCTCCAGTAATGCAGCATCTTCTTCACCTGACTCTACACATCCGCACTTGGCCTTAATGCTGCAGACAGGATGCGCTGCTGTTTGGCGGTGATATACGGCTTATCATCACTGAGCAGAGATATGTAACGAGGTGAGCTTTATCCGATGTATTCCCTCACGTCATATATTTACATACATGGTGGTGAGGAGCCGGGATGGCGGCGGCTGCTCGGCACGTTCGCTCGTTGTCCCACCGTCTCTGTGCTCGCCCGTGATAAGATGTAATAATAATTGCAATTTTATTCTTGTTTTATTTCATTTCTCAGGAACAAAAAACAGCGGCGCAGTCATTGCTGTAAATGCAGGTTGAACACATCAATGACCCGGCCGCCACTGCCAAAAATTTAATTGGAAACTTCCAAAGAAATCTGTTGTTCTGCTGAATCCTCGGCAGCAGCTTGCGCCTTTTTTTTATTATCACTTGAAAAGCTTTTATATAAAGGTCATGAAAATCCCGTCCTGTTTTGTCTCTTCTCGCGCTTGTCAAGCTTTCACCTTGTTAACTCTTCTATTAGAACAGATGTGGATTACTTTAGTTTTCGAGATGCATATTCGAAGCTGCGGGGCTTTGTGTGAACTCTCAGTCTCCTACATAGTTATTACACTGGGTCATTAGATGCAGGACTGAGTTATCACATTGGGGTCCCACACATGCTTTTACCACCAGCCCCCACGTGTCCTGGATTTCCCACAAAGTTACATTTGACGCGCCCACAGGGCCGTGGGGTACTCGGTACCGGGTCCTGAGTTCGCAGGGGGATGTCACGGTGGCGACCTGGTCCGTGGCCCTGGGCATAAATGTTAAAAGGGAAAGGTCTTTAAATTGAATAAAGTTTGTGTTCGTGACGCCACCTGTGGTATTCGGTCAGTGGTGACCGACGCTGCTTTAAGGGGTCCTCTGGGGTGATGTTATGGCAGCTAGATGGTATACCTTCCCACAGGTGAAATGTATCCCCAGGGATCCCGACGTGTAGATGGTAGATGGTGAATGGTGCAGTAAAGAACGAGGACACAGGTTTGCAGTCTCTTTACCTTGTTTGCTGAAGACTTCAGGCAGCCACAGTCCAGGGCACCAGATCACGGGGCAGGCAGGGTCCGGCCGGCTTGGAGGCAAGTTAAGGTACCGTCACACTAAACGATATCGCTAGCGATCCGTGACGTTGCAGCGTCCTCGCTAGCGATATCGTTTAGTTTGACACGCAGCAGCGATCAGGATCCTGCTGTGATGTCGCTGGTCGCTGAATAAAGTCCAGAACTTTATTTGGTCGTCCGAGTGCCGTGTATCGTTGTGTTTGACACCAAAAGCAACGATACCAGCGATGTTTTACACTGGTAACCAGGGTAAACATCGGGTTACCAAGCGCAGGGCCGCGCTTAGTAACCCGATGTTTACCCTGGTTACCAGCGTAAAAGTAAAAAAAACAAACAGTACATACTCACCCAGCGTCTGCTTCCTGACACTGACTGAGCGCCGGCCCTAAAGTGAAAGTGAAAGCCGCTGTGCTTGTTAGGGCCGGAGCTCAGTCAGTGTCAGGAAGCAGACGCTGGGTGAGTATGTACTGTTTGTTTTTTTTACTTTTACGCTGGTAACCAGGGTAAACATCGGGTTACTAAGCGCGGCCCTGTGCTTAGCAACCCGATGTTTACCCTGGTTACCCAGGGACTTCGGCATCGTTGGTCGCTGGAGAGCCGTCTGTATGACAGCTCTCCAGCGATCAAACAGCGACGCAGCAGCGATCGGCATCGTTGTCGCTATCGCTGCAGCGTCGCTTAATGTGACGGTACCTTTAGGAGTCCCCTTATCCAGGTGGAAATCAAAGCCTTCCTCTAGCTCCGTGGTGGTGTAGTCCCTTACTGCCTATGGCTTCACATAAGGTCCTCACAGATGTTGTCTCTCTCTCTGTCCCCCAGATAGGATAGGACATAACCCGTATGACTGGTGACTTGAGGCGGTTTATAGGGACTCTAGCACGCCCCGGGCTCTAAAGGTGTCACTGTACCTCCTTAGGTCGGACAGGTAACTTGGAGTTCAGCTGTCCTGCTGGTCTCTGATGTAAGTCATAGAGGTCCTTACAACCTCGGTGTTCCACCTACTGGTCTCTGTGCCTCAGAAGGAGGCAGCCTGCTCAGGGCTGGTCTTCCCCTGATATCCTCTCCTGTGCTTCGCTCTCCTGCACGTTCACTGCAATCAATTCGGCTTTCTTGATGTCTCTTTCCAGGAACTGCTGCACTGCGGCTACACAGCTCTGTAAAACCCTCCTCTGCCTCAGACTGATCCAGTCTGTTTTCTGGCAAGAACTGTTTTAAGCTTTCCCTCCAAAACTCCCTTATATATGGGGAGTCACCTAGTAAATAGGATCAAAAGCTCCCCCTGGTGGCCTGGAGTATGAATGTGTTGCATGTTTGTGGTACCTGGTTACAGTTATCCCTTCTTGCCTTCAAGCGTAACATCACTCTCCCCGTGAGGAAAGCAATGCTACTGTGATGACCAGGACCCTGGGGTGCCACACTCCCCCCCATTAAATCCAGTACTCCCAGACTGGGAAAAGAAGAACAACAATATAGATTAGGAAAAAGACAAACAATTTTTGGAAATGCTATGAACTTATAAAACAAGTTAATACTATATAAACTAGAGCTTCCCTTTATGGGAGGTGAGAACACTTGAATGTTACAAAAACATATTTACATTGTAGGCCTACTTTTAGCAATAGAACAATTTAATAGAACATCATAATATAGCTAACTAACTATGAAATGCTATTATGAAAGGCCATTACCCTCTAAGGGTATACTATCTTTTAAATGCTAGAACAAACATTGTATCTTTATTCTTCTTTGAGTGCAAAATTTTCAACCAACCCCCATGGGCTCATTATATCTTGTTCATGTTATTCAAAGGTGCATCATGAGATATCTTCATAACTACCTGCGCACAACAGTGTCTAAGTTGAAGTCTCAACTTTATTCTTATTCACTATATTAAGTCTTTAATATATTAACTTTCTAGTGCAATTTGATATTCAAGTCAATCATTAACTTTATAACAGCAGCAACGATGTGAGGGACCCGTCATTAACCCCCAACGTTGGCTTGGGTAGGCTACAAGGCGTGTATCCAGACCTGGAATCCTTCCACGCCAAATGGGTTTTTCTTCAGGTCTCTGGAAAACAAAACAACTTTCACAGCGATGTTAGAGCAGTCTTTTTAAAAGCTCCTTTGTAAAACCAGTAGGAAGCACCTTTAAGAAGGTGCAAACTATTTACAACAAAGTTTTTGATCATGCATGGTCCATGATTCACAGTTCTTTAAATGGATGAACTCTGCAACAGAGGATCCCTTTAAACGAGGGATTCCTTTAAATATAAACCTGGTCAGGTTTAACGAACCTTTTGTAGCAGCAAAGAGTTAGCTTTCAACTATTTACAGTTATTTTCAATGTTTACTTTATTTTAGTTGTGGCATTGTCCAAGGTAGGCCCTGCGGAGGTGGGTGGCTACCAGGTATCATATAAAGTGCATCAATGCTCCGGATAGGAGTCTGAGTACCCACGGATTTTCGTTTGATGACAGTTTGTGTACATCTTGAGCACATGATGACGGGTGCTCTGTGGGAAATAGATGTTGGTGTCACCTTGCCAGGTGAAGGCGTTGATAGGCAACGTGGAGCCCCTGGTAGCGATGACTCAAGGTCATGAGCTGGAGATTCTGAAATCTTTGGTACACATCTATGCACATGTAGGGCGTACCACCCTTTGTCTCCCCAGTGTCTGGTATAGGTGACATGGTCATCAGGGTAGAGGTCCCTGTACAGGTGTCCCTCTATTAGGTGAGCCTCCATATCCCGTCTGGTAACAAATATCTCTGGGTACAGGTCAGGTTCCTTGATAAACCCCCATCCAGATTTAAGGCAGAATGTCACCACGGTACCTTGTCTTCACGGGCCCCTGTCCTCATAACTTCCCTTCCTAGCCCGGGCCTTAGCCTGCAAGTCTTTTTCCTTTGCGACTTGGCGTCGGAGGTCCTGTTCTCTTTCTTCCTGCTCTCGTTGGAGCGCCTGCTGCCGACGATACTCCTCCTGGCTTATGATCTCCACCTGCACCCCTCCCGCTTGGGCCTCCCCGGGGAACCCGATCAGGTCAGTGCTGGTGTGCTTACACCGGAAGGTTATCCATTCTCCCTGGATGTCTAGGGTCTTCCTCGTGGGCGTCAGGGGTCCTTAAAGTCTCCCAAGGCCGTTCCCACTCTAAGAGGCTACACACCCGGCCTGGTGGTGGTGGTGGGGGAACATCTATGGGCACTAGTAGGGTTTCCTCACCTACCGGGGCAGGGTTGGTGTTCCTACCTGCTGGCGCGGCATCTCCGGTGCCGGTCTCCTCTGCTGCAGACTTGGGCTACAGGGATTGGCTGCGCTGCTGCTCCCGGACGTTTGCGCCAAGAACACTGGAGCTGACGGCATAGCTCCTCCACCTCTGCAACAATAACCTCCACCTCTGCGACAATAACCTCCGGGTCCATCGGTGACGATGGGGCCCTTTCTTCCTCCGATTGGTTGGAATAGCTGCGGGCTTCCTCCCCCTCCTCCGGGTGATTTCCGCTTGCCATCTTGCCAACCAGGTTCTCCTCTGTGTCTTCCTGTTCTGGGCGGTCTCTCCTCCTACCCCCACCATCCCAGACTAGGAGGCAGATCTCTTTGGTTGATGGACATATCCTTTGGACATAGTAGTATCTGTGAGGGGTGGCTACTACTTTCGCACCATTTTTCCAAGCTCCCTCCATGACAACACACCCCACTCCTCCTGTTCGCCACATGGTGCTGTAATGGCGGTGGTTTTTGGCGGTATTTCAAAGTACACAGTCTCTCAATAAAGTACAGTTCAGGCACAGTCTTTTAGGCGCACATGACCCGATTTGCTGGGTCAGTCCATCCTGTTCGTGACGCCAAAGTTGACGCGCCCACAGGGCCGTGGGGTACTCGGTACCGGGTCCTGAGTTCACAGGAGGGATGTCACGGTGGCGACCCGGTCCGTGGCCCTGGGCATCAACGTTAAAAAGGAAAGGTCTTTAAAGGGAATAAAGTTTGTGTTCGTGACACCACCTGTGGTATTCGGTCAGTGGGGACCGACGCTGCTTTAAGGGTTCCACTGGGGTGATGTTATGGCAGCTAGATGGTATAACTTCCCACAGGTGAAGTGTATCCCCAGGGCTCCCGGTGTGTAGATGGTAGATGGTGAATGGCGCAGTAAAGAACGAGGACACAAGGTTGCAGTCTCTTTACCTTGTTTACTGAAGTCTTCAGGCAGCCACAGTCCAGGGCACCGGATCACAGGGCAGGCAGGGTCCAGCTGGCTTGGAGGCAAGTTAGGAGTCCCCTCATCCAGGTGGAAATCAAAGCCTTCCTCTAACGCCATGGTGGTGTAGTCCCTTAATGCCTATGGCTTCATGTAAGGTCCTCACAGATGTTATCTCTCTCTCTGTCCCCCAGATAGGATAGGACATAACCCGTATGACTGGTGACTTAAGGTGGTTTATAGGGACTCTAGCACGTCCCAGCCTCTAAGGGTGTCACCGTGCCTCCTGGGTATTAGGTCAGACAGGTAACTTGGAGTTCAGCTGTCCTGCCGGTCTCTGATGTAAGTCATAGAGGTCCTTACAACCTCGGTGTTCCAGCTACTGGTCTCTGTGCCTCAGAAGGAGGCAGCCTGCTCGGGGCTGGTCTTCCCCTGATATCCTCTCCTGTGCTTTGCTCTCCTGCACTTTCACTGCAATCAATTCAGCTTTCTGGATGTCTCTTTCCAGGAACTGCTGCACTGCAGCTACACAGCTCCGTAAAACCCTCCTCTGCCTCAGACTGATCCAGTCTGTTTCCTAGCAAGAACTGTTCTAAGCTTTCCCTCCAAAACTACCTTATATATGGGGAGTCACCTAGTACATAGGATCAAAAGCTCCCCCTGGTGGCCTGGAGTATGAATGTGTCGAATGTTTGTGGTACCTGGTTACAGTTATCCCTTCTTGCCTTCAAGCGTAACATCACTCTCCCTGTGAGGAAAGCAATGCTTTGAAGACCAGGACCCTGGGGCGCCACACTTTGTGTACAATTCCACCATCCAAAGTAAACACTGAGATGCTACAAGAGTCCCTTCCACAAATGCCATCCAGATGCTCATCTCAGACGCCCCCCAGAATAATTCTTCATGTTGACTATTATTTGCTATTTTAGGTTGTGCTTTAGGGCCTTTTCACACTGCGTTCTTTCCCATGTTCAGTGGTTCCATCAGGGCTTACTTTCGAAACCTCCGCAAAACAGGATCTGGATAAGTGTGTTGACATAATGAAGCAGACAGTCACCGTGTGCTCTGTCGTCCATCAGTTTTGGCCATATAGGTCTACTGGTGGTGGACAGCTAGGCGTAGTCTCCTACGTCTTGGCGCATACGGCCAAAAACAATGTCTACATTAAGTCTTTTGGGGTCTCTTTCTTCCACGATGTCTACATTAAGTATTTTGGGGTCTCTTTCTTCCAGCTTTGCACATCTAAATGAGACATTTTTGCCCCGTATCTTTGCCCACTCGCTCTCGCTCAGTGTGATTGGATGGAGACTTCGGTGAACAGCAATTTTCAAGTCTTTTTCACAAATTAGTATTATTGAAATCCACCGCACTCCCTGTGTGGAATATCTTAGAAACAAAAGGATTTTTTTAAATTTGCTAATTTATTCAAGTGAAAAACAGAAAATCAAATGTGACAGATCAAATAATAGGCAGTATAAGCGACTGAGTGATTTGACGTTTCGACCCTCCCGGGTCTTACTCTAAAGTCGCACTTAATCCAGGATTTATGAGTGGCTCTTATGGTAGTGAGGATGTTATCCCTGTAGTGTCAAGGGGCAGGTACAGTCTTTTTGATACCAAGTATGGCCTGATAGTTGATTTCTCTCTGAGTATGACCTTGCTGAGGAATAGCAGCGGTGCATCAGCGTCTTGCTGCTGTTTGCATACGTGATTCAAATAGAAAGTTGGTATGTCACTGGAGACAACCTTTCTTGCAGGTGCCAATGTATCAGCCTTAAATTGCTGGTAAGTTGTATGTGGTTTAATGGATTTGCCAGTTCCGGATAAAGCCTTGTAGTGGGGTAACAGCGGCGCAACTGCGTCTTGCTGGTGGACATGTAGGCTTAGTACCCTTAGTGGATGGGGGATAGCGCTCCTGCGTCCTGTGGGAAGGCATGCCTTCCCACAGGACGCAGGAGCGCTATCCCCCATCCACTAAGGGTACTAAGCCTACATGTCCACCAGCAAGACGCAGTTGCGCCGCTGTTACCCCACTACAAGGCTTTATCCGGAACTGGCAAATCCATTAAACCACATACAACTTACCAGCAATTTAAGGCTGATACATTGGCACCTGCAAGAAAGGTTGTCTCCAGTGACATACCAACTTTCTATTTGAATCATGTATGCAAACAGCAGCAAGACGCTGATGCACCGCTGCTATTCCTCAGCAAGGTCATACTCAGAGAGAAATCAACTATCAGGCCATACTTGGTATCAAAAAGACTGTACCTGCCCCTTGACACTACAGGGATAACATCCTCACTACCATAAGAGCCACTCATAAATCCTGGATTAAGTGCGACTTTAGAGTAAGACCCGGGAGGGTCGAAACGTCAAATCACTCAGTCGCTTATACTGCCTACTATTTGATCTGTCACATTTGATTTTCTGTTTTTCACTTGAATAAATTAGCAAATTTAAAAAAATCCTTTTGTTTCTAAGATATTCCACACAGGGAGTGCGGTGGATTTCAATAATACTGATACTAGACCTTACGGTCTGTCTCACCAGCACCCCGATCTAAATTTAGAGTGCAGGCCAAATTATATTTACATTTTTCACAAATTAAACCACCCATTGTAGCTCTGACAGCATGTTTAGGGTTGTTATTCTGCTGAAAGGTGAATCTATGCCCCAGTCTCAAGTCTTTTAAGGCCTCTAACAGGTGTTCCCCTAGGATTGCTCCGTATTTAGCTACATCCATTCTTCCATAACCTCTGACTAGCTTCCCTGCCCCTGCTGACGAAAATCCGCAGACAGCATGATGCTGCCACTACCATGATTGACTATGAGGATGGTGTTTTCAGAGTTACGTGGAGAGTTAGTTTTCCACCACACATAGTGCTTTGTATTTACCCCAAAAGCTTCTACTTTGGTCTCAGTTGATCAGAGCTCCTTCTTCCACTTGCTTGCTGTATCCCCTACATGGCATGTGGAAGAAGGTGCCGGTTCCTCCTGCTTTTTCCTTCCAGCTCTTCCTGACTACCAGCCCTCTCCTTGTCAGCACTATGCCTACTGACTGTAGCAGCATAACTCCAGATTGTCATGTGAATACACACACATACTGTATATACAGTTGTGCTCAAAAGTTTACATACCCTGGCAGAATATTTGCTTTCTTGGCCTTTTTTCAGAGAATATGAATGATAACACCAAAACTTTTTCTCCACTCATGGTTAGTGGTTGGGTGATGGTTGGGTTATACTACTGTGTTCTCTCTTTTTAAATCATAATGACAACCCAAAACATCCAAATGACCCTGATCAAAAGTTCACATACCCCATTTCTTAATACTGTGTATTGCCCCCTCTAACATCAATGACAGGTTGAAGTCTTTTGTGGTAGCTGTTGATGATGATCTTTATTTTCTCAGATGGTAAAGCTGCCCACTCTTCTTGGCAAAAAGACTCCAGTTCCTGTAAAATCCTGGGTTGTCTAGCATGAACCGCACACTTGAGATCTCCCCAGAGTGGCTCAATGATATTGAGGCCAGGAGACTGAGATGGCCACTCCAGTACCTTCACTTTGTTCTGCTGTAGCCAATGACAGGTCGCCTTGTGTTTTGGATAGTTGTCATGTTGGAACATCCAAGTAAGTCCCATGCGCAACTTCCAGGCTGATGAGTGTAAATTTGCCTCCAGTATTTGCTGATAACGTGCTGTATTCATCTTTCCTTCAACTTTGACCAAGTTTCCTGTGCCTTTGTAGCTCACACATCCCCTAAACATCAACAATCCACCTCCGTGCATTACAGTAGGAATGATGTTCCTTTCATCATAGGCCTTGTTAACCTCTCTCCAAATGTAACGTTTATGGTTGTGGCCAAAAAGTTCAGTTTTGGTCTCATCACTCCAAATTACCTTGTTCCAGAAGTTTTGAGGCTTGTCTCTGTGCTGTTTTGCGGATTGTAGGAGAGATACATTGTGGCATTTGTGCAGTAATGGCTTTCTTCTGGCTACTTGACCATGCAGCCCATTTTTCTTCAAGTGCCTCCTTATTGTGCATATTGAAACAGTCACACCGCTAGTTTTCAGAGAGTCCTGTATTTCAGCTGATGTTATTTGTGGGTTTTTCTTTGCATCCACAACAATTTTCCTGGCAGTTGTGGACGACATTCTTGTTGCTCTACCTGACCGTGGTTTTGTTTTAACAGAGCCCCTGATTTTCCATTTGTTAATCACAGTTTGAATGCTGCTGACTGGCATTATTAATTCCTTGGATATATTTTTGTATCCCTTTCCTGTTTTATACAGTTCAACTACCTTTTCCTGTAGATCCGTTGACAATTCTTTTGATTTCCTCATGACTCACAATCCAGAAACGTCAGTGGCTGGATGAAAGATGCAAGAGTCTGTCTGGATCCCAGAAACTCACTCAGCTTTTATGCACACACTGATTACAAGCAAACAGGTCACAGACGAGGCAATTTTTCATTTTTGCACCTTTGTTTTTTCCTCCTCTTCTTCTTTTGTAAAGTGCAATTCTGGAAACATGATTTTTCATATATATCTTAGCACTTGTTCCATCGTAGCGTAAATGCTTCATTTTTTTTTCACTGCGTTTTTTTGGTGCTGAAAATCTGCTGCAATTATGGTTCAAGCAAAGTGGTCATAACTTCATGAAAACTCCTGTCGATCAGCGCATTTAGTAACGCTGTTAAACTGCGTTTTGTGTTGTTTTTTACTCCTCTATAGGCTTCTAGAAAGAGCCTGAAAAATGGCATGTAAAAAACAGCTGGGATTTTAAGTGCGAAATCCCGGTGTTTATGTTCTAAAAGATACATTAACATTACATAAAATTTGCACCAAAAACAAATAAAAAATCATCCTAAGAATGCAGGAAAAAAGCAATGATCAGCAGTTTGCTATTGTATATTACATTATATTGATATAATAAAAAAATCATAACTTTGTAAAAAAAAAGACATTTGTTTTGTGTGGCCATTTTCTTACATCCATAACTTTTTTATCTTCCCATCGATGGAGCTGTTTGAGGGCTTGTTATATCTTTACCGAGCAGTAGTTTTTTCAGTTATACCATTTATGGTTACTTATGATGTTTTGACCGCTTTTTATTGCATTTTTTGGTGGAAATTGTTGATTATTTTTTTCTTTTCGACATTTAACATATGGGTTATAGTTTGATAAATTGGACTTTTTTGCAAAAGAAAATAAAAAATCAATATCTTTAAATTTTGTATTTATTTTTACAAGAGGGAAACGGAAGGTGATTTCAACTGTTACATATATTTTGAAAATACTTTGGGACTGCTCCCTACACCCGCAACCTAGGACCTAGGACCGAACAGTAATTACGGGAAGACGGTAAAGTGAATGTGCCAGCAGCAAATCAATAATTATTATTTAAGTATCTTTTTATTTATCTTTTGAACATTTTTATTTATTTCTTTTTTTAAAACACTATAATAAAAAAGGAGAATTCTTGCAATTTTCACATTGGCCTCTATATCTAATATTACGCTCCAACTTCCTTTGAGAGACTTCAGACTCTCTTTATTTTTTGTAGAAGCTTTATTTAAACATGCTCTAATCTGGGAAAAGGTTATCATGAAGGAAAGAGGAGGACATACGCTGTGACATCCACTATTGTGAATGGTGGATCTTGTGTTATCTACTGTATATAGAGGTGTTATCAGTCATTGTACAGGAGGAGGAGGTGAGCTGTGACATCAGCTATTGTGAATGGTGGATCCTATGTTATCTACTGTATATAGAGGTGTTATCAGTCATTATACAGGAGGAGGAGGTGAGCTGTGACATCAGCTATTGTGAATGGTGGATCCTGTGTTATCTACTGTATATAGAGGTGTTATCAGTCATTGTACAGGAGGAAGAGGAGGTGAGCTGTGACATCACCTATTGTGAATGGTGGATCTTGTGTTATCTACTGTGTATAGAGGTGTTATTAGTCTTTGTACAGGAGGAGGAGGTGAGCTGTGACATCATCTATTGTGAATGGTGGATCCTGTGTTATCTGCTGTATATAGAGGTGTTATCAGTCATTGTACAGGAGGAGGAGTGTTGTGAATTCCGTTCTCGAACTCCCTCCTGTGGTCATGAATAGTACTTCGGTGAGTTCTGTCCGTGGACTCCCTCTGGTGGCTGTGAGTGGAGCTGCTGGTTCTGAGATTCCTTCCCCACCTGCCCTCGTTTAGGGCTAGGCTGGATTCTCTATTTAACTCTACTCAGATCGTTACTCCATGCCAGCTGTCAATGTTCTAGTACTGGTTCAGATCTCTCCTGGATCTTTCTGAGGACCTGTCTACTCCAGCGAAGCAAAGTTCCTGCTTGTTCATTTGTTACATATGGTTTTTCTTGCTAAGTTCTAGTCCAGCTTGCTATCATGAAACTGCCTGGCTAGCTGGAAGCTCTGGGGGTGCAGAGTGGCACCACCGCACCGTGAGTCGGTGCGGGGGTATTTTTTGCACACTCTGCGTGGTTTTGTAGTTTTTTGTGTTGACCGCAAAGATCCCTTTTCTATCCTCAATCTGTTTAGTTAGACTGGCCTCCCTTTGCTAAAGCCTATTTCATCCTGTGTTTGTGATTTCCTCTTAACTCATAGTCAATACTTGTGGGGGGCTGCTTTTACCTTTGGGGAAATTTCTCTGAGGCAAGTGAGGCTTTGTTTCCTTTCTTTAGGGGTAGTTAGCTCTTAGGCTGTGAAGAGGCGTCTAGGCAGAGTCAGGCACGCTCCATGGCTATTTCTAGTTGTTGTTGATAGGAGTAGGGTTTGCGGTCAGCAGAGTTCCCATTTCCCCAGAGCTCGTCCCGATTCCGTGTTTAACTATCAGGTCATTCCTGGTGCACCTAATCACCAGGTCCATAACAGTACAGCTGGCCCACAAAGTGTTAATGCATCTCAATAGAGGGAAAAGAGAAGTTCTGAGACCATTTTTTTTTTCTCTGCAGTGTGTTTTGCCTTTCTTTTCCCCTTAAACTCTGGGTGGTTCAGAACTCAGGTGTGGATATGGACATTCAAGGTCTGTCCTCTAGTGTAGATCAACTCGCTGCAGAGGTACAAAACATTCAAGATTATGTAGTTCAGAATCCTATGTTGGAGCCTAGAATTCCAATTCCTGATTTGTTTTCTGGGGATAGATCTAGATTTCTGAGTTTCAAAACAATTGTAAACTGTTTCTTGCTCTGAAACCCTGCTCTTCTGGTGACCCTATTCAGCAAGTAAGAATCATTATTTCTTTGTTGCGTGGCGACCCTCAAGACTGGGCATTCGCCCTGGCGCCAGGAGATCCTGCATTGTGTAATGTAGATGCGTTTTTTCTGGCGCTGGGATTGCTTTATGATGAACCGAATTCTGTGGATCAGGCAGAGAAAATTTTGCTGGCTTTGTGTCAGGGTCAGGATGAAGCGGAGGTATATTGCCAGAAGTTCAGAAAGTGGTCTGTGCTTACTCAGTGGAATGAGTGTGCCCTGGCAGCAATTTTCAGAAAGGGTCTTTCTGAAGCCCTTAAGGATGTTATGGTGGGGTTCCCCACGCCTGCTGGTCTGAATGAATCAATGTCCTTGGCCATACAGATCGATCGGCGCTTACAATGAGCGCAAAACTGTGCACCATTTGGCGGTATCCTCTGAGCAGAGGCCTGAGCCTATGCAATGTGATAGGACTTTGACCAGAGCTGAACGGCAAGAACATAGACGTCAGAATGGGCTGTGTTTTTACTGTGGTGACTCCACTCATGCTATCTCTGATTGTCCTAAGCGCACTAAGCGGTTCGCTAGGTCCGTCACCATTGGTACTGTACAGCCTAAATTTCTTTTGTCCGTTACTCTGATTTGCTCTTTGTCGTCCTATTCTGTTATGGCATTTGTGGATTCAGGCACTGCTCTGAATTTGATGGACTTAGAGTTTGCCAGGCGCTGTGGTTTTTTCTTGGAGCCCTTGCAGCATCCCATTCCTTTGAGGGGAATTGATGCTACGCCTTTGGCCAAGAATAAGCCTCAGTACTGGACCCAGTTGACCATGTGCATGGCTCCTGCGCATCAGGAGGATATTCGCTTTTTGGTGTTGCATAATCTGCATGATGTGGTCGTGTTTGGTTTGCCATGGCTGCAGGTCCATAATCCAGTATTGGATTGGAAATCAATGTCGGCGTCCAGTTGGGGTTGTCAACGGGTACATGGGGATGTTTCATTGTTGTCAATTTCTTCCTCCACTCCTTCTGAAGTCCCTGAGTTTTCGTCAGATTACCGGGATGTATTTGATGAGCCCAAGTCTAGTACCCTACCTCCTCATAGGGATTGTGATTGTGCTATTAATTTGATTCCTGGTAGCAAGTTCCCTAAGGGACGACTTTTCAATTTGTCTGTGCCAGAACACGCCGCTATGCGGACTTATATAAAGGAGTCCTTGAAAAAAGGGCATATTCGCCCGTCGTCGTCACTATTGGGAGCAGGGTTCTTTTTTGTGGCCAAGAAGGATGGTTCTCTGAGACCTTGTATAGATTACCGCCTTCTTAATAAAATCACGGTCAAATTTCAGTACCCTTTGCCTCTACTGTCTGATTTATTTGCTCGGATTAAGGGGGCTAGTTGGTTCACCAAGATAGACCTTCGAGGGGCGTATAATCTCGTGCGTATTAAACAGGGCGATGAATGGAAAACAGCATTTATTACGCCCGAGGGCTATTTTGAGTACCTGGTGATGCCATTCGGCCTTTCTAATGCTCCCTCTGTGTTTCAGTCCTTTATGCATGACATCTTCCGAAAGTATCTGGATAGATTCATGATCGTATATTTGGATGATATTTTGGTCTTTTTGGATGATTGGGAGTCCCATGTGAAGCAGGTCAGAATGGTGTTCCAGGTCCTTCGTGCTAATTCCTTGTTTGTGAAGGGATCTAAGTGTCTCTTTGGAGTTCAGAAGGTTTCCTTTTTGGGTTTCATTTTTTCCCCTTCTACTATCGAGATGGATCCTTTTAAAGTCCAAGCTATTTATGATTGGACTCGGCTTACATCTGTGAAGAGCCTTCAGAAATTTCTGGGCTTTGCCAACTTTTACCGTCGCTTCATCGCTAATTTTTCTAGTGTTGTTAAACCGTTGACTGATTTGACCAAGAAGGGTGCTGATGTGGTGAATTGGTCCTCTGCGGCCGTTGAGGCTTTTCAGGAGTTGAAACGTCGTTTCTCTTCGGCTCCTGTGTTGTGTCAGCCAGATGTTTTGCTCCCTTTTCAGGTCGAGGTTGATGCTTCTGAAATTGGAGCAGGGGCTGTTTTGTCTCAGAGAAGTTCTGATTGCTCGGTAATGAAGCCATGCGCTTTCTTTTCAAGAAAGTTTTCGCCTGCTGAGCGTAATTATGATGTTGGCAATCGGGAGTTGTTGGCTATGAAGTGGGCATTCGAGGAGTGGTGACATTGGCTTGAAGGAGCCAAGCATCGCGTGGTGGTCTTGACAGATCACAAGAATCTGACTTATCTCGAGTCTGCCAAGCGGTTGAATCCTAGACAGGCTCGTTGGTCGCTGTTTTTCTCCCGTTTCAATTTTGTGGTTTCGTACCTTCCGGGTTCTAAGAATGTGAAGGCTGATGCCCTTTCAAGGAGTTTTGTGCCTGATTCTCCTGGGGTTCCTGAGCCAGCTGGTATTCTCAGAGAGGGGGTAGTTCTGTCTGCCATCTCCCCTGATTTGCGGTGGGTGCTGCAGGAGTTCCAGGCTGATAGACCTGACCGTTGTCCAGCGGAGAAACTGTTTGTCCCTGATAGATGGACTAATAGAGTTATCTCTGAGGTTCATTGTTCGGTGTTGGCTGGTCATCCTGGGATTTTTGGTACCAGAGATTTGGTGGTTAGGTCCTTTTGGTGGCCTTCTTTGTTGCGGGATGTGCGTTCTTTTGTGCAGTCTTGTGGGACTTGTGCTCGGGCTAAGCCCTGCTGTTCTCGTGCCAGTGGGTTACTTTTGCCCTTGCCGGTCCCGAAAAGGCCCTGGACGCATGTTTCCATGGATTTTATTTCAGATCTTCCTGTTTCTCAAAGGATGTCGGTCATCTGGGTGGTTTGTGATCGCTTCTCTAAAATGGTCCATTTGGTACCCTTGCCTAAATTGCCTTCTTCCTCTGATTTGGTTCCATTATTTTTCCAACATGTGGTTCGTTTGCATGGCATTCCGGAGAACATCGTGTCTCACAGAGGTTCCCAGTTTGTTTCAAGGTTTTGGCGTTCCTTTTGTGCTAAGATGGGCATTGATTTGTCTTTTTCTTCGGCTTTCCATCCTCAGACAAATGGCCAAACCAAACGAACCAATCAGACTTTGGAAACCTATCTGAGATGCTTTGTTTCTGCGGATCAGGATGATTGGGTGACCTTCTTGCCATTGGCTGAGTTCGCCCTTAATAATCGGGCCAGTTCAGCTACTTTGGTTTCGCCTTTTTTTTGTAATTCTGGTTTTCATCCTCGTTTTTCTTCAGGGCAGGTTGAGCCTTCGGACTGTCCTGGTGTGGATTCTGTGGTGGACAGGTTGCAGCAAATTTGGACTCATGTGGTGGACAATTTGCCCTTGTCCCAAGAGAAGGCTCAACGTTTCGCTAACCACCGTCGCCGTGTTGGTCCCCGACTTCGTGTTGGGGATTTGGTTTGGTTATCATCTTGTTATGTCCCTATGAAGGTTTCTTCTCCTAAGTTTAAACCTCGTTTCATTGGTCCTTATAAGATTTCTGAAATTCTTAATCCTGTATCATTTCGTTTGGCCCTTCCTGCTTCTTTTGCCATCCATAATGTGTTCCATAGGTCGTTGCTGCAGAGATATGTGGCGCCTATGGTTCCCTCCATTGATCCTCCTGCTCCGGTGTTGGTCGAGGGGGAGTTGGAGTATGTGGTGGAGAAGATTTTGGATTCTTGTATTTCGAGACGAAAACTTCAGTACTTGGTCAAATGGAAGGGCTATGGTCAGGAGGATAATTCCTGGGTTGTTGCCTCTGATGTCCATGCTGCCGATTTAGTTCGTGCCTTTCATTTGGCTCGTCCTGATAGGCCTGGGGGCTCTGGTGAGGGTTCGGTGACCCCTCCTCAAGGGGGGGGTACTGTTGTGACTTCCGTTCTCGAACTCCCTCCTGTGGTCATGAATGGTACTTCGGTGAGTTCTGTCCGTGGACTCCCTCTGGTGGCTGTGAGTGGAGCTGCTGGTTCTGAGATTCCTTCCCCACCTGCCCTCGTTTAGGGCTAGGCTGGATTCTCTATTTAACTCCACTCAGATTGTTACTCCATGCCAGCTGTCAATGTTCTAGTACTGGTTCAGATCTCTCCTGGATCTTTCTGAGGACCTGTCTACTCCAGCGAAGCAAAGTTCCTGCTTGTTCATTTGTTACATATGGTTTTTCTTGCTAAGTTCTAGTCCAGCTTGCTATCATGAAACTGCCTGGCTAGCTGGAAGCTCTGGGGGTGCAGAGTGGCACCACCGCACCGTGAGTCGGTGCGGGGGTATTTTTTGCACACTCTGCGTGGTTTTGTAGTTTTTTGTGTTGACCGCAAAGATCCCTTTTCTATCCTCAATCTGTTTAGTTAGACTGGCCTCCCTTTGCTAAAGCCTATTTCATCCTGTGTTTGTGATTTCCTCTTAACTCATAGTCAATACTTGTGGGGGGCTGCTTTTACCTTTGGGGAAATTTCTCTGAGGCAAGTGAGGCTTTGTTTCCTTTCTTTAGGGGTAGTTAGCTCTTAGGCTGTGAAGAGGCGTCTAGGCAGAGTCAGGCACGCTCCATGGCTATTTCTAGTTGTTGTTGATAGGAGTAGGGTTTGCGGTCAGCAGAGTTCCCATTTCCCCAGAGCTCGTCCCGATTCCGTGTTTAACTATCAGGTCATTCCTGGTGCACCTAACCACCAGGTAACAGAGGAGGTGAGCTGTGACATCATCTATTGTGAATGGTGGATCCTGTGTTATCTACTGTATATAGAGGTGTTATCAGTCATTGTACAGGAGGAGGAGGTGAGCTGTGACATCACCTGTTGTGAATGATGGATCCTGTATTATCTGCTGTATACAGAGGTGTGATCAGTCATTGTACAGGAGGAAGAGGAGGTGATCTGTGACATCATCTATTGTGAATGGTGGATCCTGTGTTATCTGCTGTATATAGAGGTGTTATCAGTCATTGTACAGGAGGAGGAGGTGAGCTGTGACATCATCTATTGTGAATGGTGGATCCTGTGTTATCTACTGTATATAGAGGTGTTATCAGTCATTGTACAGGAGGAGGAGGTGAGCTGTGACATCATCTATTGTGAATGGTGGATCCTGCATTATCTACTGTATATAGAGGTGTTATCAGTCATTGTACAGGAGGAGGTGAGCTGTGATATCACCTATTGTGAATGGTGGATCCTGTGTTATCTTCTGTATATAGAGGTGTTATCAGTCATTGTACAGGAGGAGGAGGTGAGCTGTGACATCACCTATTGTGAATGGTGGATCCTGTGTTATCTACTGTATATAGAGGTGATATCAGACATTGTACAGGAGGAGGAGGTGAACTGTGACATCACCTATTGTGAATGGTGGATCCTGCATTATCTACTGTATATAGAGGTGTTAATAGTCATTGTACAGGAGGAGGGGGTGAGCTGTGACATCACCTATTGTGATAGGTAAATCCTGTGTTATCTATCACATGTAAAGCAGTCATTGAGATCCTGTCTGTGACGATAATAAGACTGTTGTCATCTGCATAGAAAAGAAGTATAAATCCAGTTTAATACTTAGTGTGCACTGTGAGAATTGCAAGACTTCTGATATTTTATATAGTTGTATTGAAAATCTAAAAAAGATCTAAAATGTTTAAAACATTTATTTAACATAAAAATCAGATTTAATAATAAGTTGCTTTCTGATGACACATTTCAGAAAATTAGACCTGTAGATATTCTCAAAGAGAGTCCTGCATGTGCCACATATCTGCACATGAGCATCTGCACAGCGTCCGTCTACAGCTCTCAGACTGTAGTAACACTGATGAGAAAGTTGGTTTCATGATCCACCATTTCACCTCTCCTGGCATTTGCCACATTTCTCTTCACCACAACGTTGCTGCCCTGACTAATTACCCTGACTACAGCCAACACCTGTGTGCCCAAGGTTTATTTGTTTTTTTAAGCCCCTTCCCTTAATACTCCGCGGTTGAGAATAAAGTTTCTTTTGTGTTCCATTTTTGAAAAGTTCTGCTTGTTTCTGTATCCTATCATTGACCCATCTCGTGTTTATTTGCTTCTTGTCCTGACAGATCTGGCAGACTGAATTCAATTTCTTTTCTTACTCTCCCTTCCCCACACATGCACACTCAGCTTGGCGGAGCGTGCATATGTATGGGGCATGAAAACGTACAATGAAGGTATTGGGAGAGATCAAGCATGTTTTCCCCAGTGTCAGCGTCAGTGGCGTAACTAGAGTCCGATGGGTCCCAATGCAAAATTTGGATCTGGGCTCAAACCTGTATGTTGGTAAGATCTATGGGCCCTTGTAGCGTTCTAGATCCAATGGCATGTATGTTCACCCCCATATAACAATGTCTCCGGTCCTAGCTGTTTACTGTAATAATTTATGTTGTTCAACTTGTTTATAAATGATCTAGATAAAGGAACTGAAGGTAAACTGGTCAAATTTCCAGACAATGCAAAGCTAGGAGGGATAGCTAACACTAGAGAAGACAAAGAAAGGATTCAGAAGGATCTACATAAGCTTGAACCATGGGAATGTTATTTAACTGTGAGAAATGTAAGATTCTACATTTGGGCAAGAAAAACAAAAATTACATCTACAGAATGGGAAGAACAGAACTAAGCAACAGCATGTGTGAAAAAGACTTGGGCATACTAATAGATCAGAGACTGCACATGAGTCAGCAGTGTGATGCAGCAGCAAAAAAGGCAAACACAGTTCTTGCATGTATTAAGAGAACCACAGAGACTAGGTCACGTGAAGTAATTATCCCTCTCTACTCTTCTTTGGTCAAACATCATCTGGAATTCTGTGTCCAGTTCTGGATGCCATATTTTAAAAAAGACATTGAAAAACTGGAACAAATCCAGAGAAGAGCTACCAGGATGGTGAGCGGGCTGCAAAGTATGCCCTACAAGGAGTGGCTAACAGATCTGGGAATGTTTAGCTTGCAAAAGAGAAGGCTAAGAGGAGACTTAATAGCTGTCTACAAATATCTGAAGGGCTGTCACAGTGTAGAAGGATCACTATTCTCATTTACACATGGAAACACGAGAAACAATGGAATTAAACTGAAGGGAGAAGATACAGATTAGATATTAGAAAAAAACTTGTTGACAGTGAGGGTGATCAATGAGTGGAACAGGCGGCCATGAGAGGTGGTGAGAACTACTTCAATGGAAGTCTTTAAAGAGGAGGCTGGACAGACATCTGTCTGGGATGGTTTAGGGAATCCTGCTTTGAGCAGAGGGGTTGGACCAGATGACCCTGGAGGTCCCTTCCAACTCTACCATTCTATGATTCTATGATATTGGCCCCCATCCTGTAATAATGTCTCTCATTGTTGGCCCATTCATTTGTATAATGATCTCCATCCTGTGTCCCTTACAGGTATAATGTGACCCTTCCTGTTATAATTTCCCCCATCAGGGTCCCCTTCCTGGTATTATGTCCTCTTTTATGCTGTAATGTCCTCCATCATAGGCTCCATTCTGGTATAATGACATCCATCCTGATCCCTTTCCTGGTGTAATGTCCTCCATCATGGGCTGCTTCCTGCTATACTGACCCCCATCATGGTATAATGCTCCCCATCCTGGGCCCCTTCCTTCTATAATACTCCCCACCCTGGGCCCCTACCTTGTATAGTGTCCCGATAGTGTCTACCTTCCTTCGCTCCCACAACGAGCAGCGACCTCTTCTGCAGCTGACTTCTGTGTGTCGTCATGGGTAGGGCATGACGTCCCTGCCATGCGCTGCTTATGATTGGCACACCGACGTCAGCTGCCGGCTTCTCATTGGCCGGCGGTGTGCATTGCAGCGCAGAGACCCAGAAGGTCCCTGCACAGCAGTATACTTCAACTGAATGTGCGTCAGAGGTGTTGTCGGGCCCCCTCCGGCACCGGTCCAGTCGAGATCCCACTTTCTGGGACCATGATTGCTACACCCCTGCCCATTGTGAATAACAGAGATTGTGTGCTACTGTAACTTCATATCAGTCATCCCCATAGGCTCAATCCAACATGGATTCCCTCATTTTATTCAAGTTTTTTCTATTTTGGCTTCGGATCATAAAAAGGAATCTGAAATGGACTTTTGTATTTCCTTTTAGACCCTACTAGGAAATTAGGAAGTGGATTGTCTTGACTCGGAGCCGACCCCTGGAAGTTATCTTTAGAAATGTACTAAGTCGATGACAGGTTTTCTTTAAAAAAAATGTTTTTCAAAGGTTTTTCCAGGTCTTTCTCCATTTCAATAAGTCTACAAGGAAGATATTCTTCTAGGGCGCAACTCGAAGGAGCACAACCTGCCGGGAAAAATACGGTGCTTCCTTTTCGCCAGAGTTTTCCTTTTCGATACAGATCCCAGTTTCTAATTGGGGCATTAAATCTACATTCGGTTGGTAAAATTGGGAAATTATCTGCAGATATTCCTCCTAATATTGAATATAAGAAGGGTAATAGCGATTCACTGGCTGGAGAACTCGCATCGCTTTTCCACTTGACTGTATAAAAAAAAAATCACTTATCTTTTTCCAAGAGATTAATGGAGCACTAGATCTAATCATCCGTTTCCCATGTGGTTGAGATAAGAGCGCTTGCCTGGTTTCCTCCAGATTTTTTTTCATTTAACCCGGAGGCTTGTCTAAATCTCTTTTAAAGCCTTGTCTATTTAGGACACAGAGAAACAATTAAACTGTCCGCAGAGGCAGATTTGGAACGACGTGTCTACAATAATATGGCTATAACGAGTCGAAGGCATAATATACTTGAAAAATCTAATTTTTTCTTTCCTTTTTTTGCTTAATAAAGCAATGTTAGTTGGAGGATGCGAAACGCGTGTAGTTATGCAAATGTTCATTGTGGTTCTGTGTTCGGTGCAAAAAAGCAGATTAATTATCCATCTGATGCAAAAAGCGATTTATTTTTTACATTTCTTTACTAGAACATAGCAATTTCATTAGTATTCCCTTTTACTTTGATGTTATATTTTTTCATAAATTTGTTACACTGCTTTATTTATATTAAATCTGTAACTTTGCCTTTTTTTATTTAAGGGGTCATTCATAGAAAGCACTTTTACACTGAGTGCACAATTATCATGCAGGGAGGATTGTGTCCATATCATCATTTTTATGCAAATGCTCCTGTAAAAATCTGAATGCTGATTGGATGAAGCAGATCAGGTGATGTGTATATGCGTAATGAGGGAAGGTGCGGCTTAAGGATACAACGTCCTTTCTCAGGATGTGCAGAATTTTCAGGCAAAAATGGGCTGAAAAAAAGATTTACCTGACTATGAAAAAGTGGAAATTTGTTACCAGTCTTACAGAGGATGCAGATGTCGGGGGGTGATAACAGAACCAGTAAAAGTTTTGTTACAAATAGTCACCAGGGCGCAAGAAATTAAAAAAACATATTAATAGCCAAACATAAGAGAGGAATCAGACGTGAAGCGACCAGGAAGCCATATTTGGCTGCTCTTTATAATGTGTTAAAACAAACCATATTAGGACCAATGGACATTGGTTGTTTTCGTGAGAAACCCTTTTGAGTATTTTTTTTAACCAGTCTCCATTAAAATTTGCCTACAACATTGGCGATGTAGAGTCTGTGTAACTCCTGTAAAAAGCTGACTGTGCTGCTGCTTCTGAGATAGAACTCTGAACGTAGCAGAATATTATTGTGATTCATTTTTTTTATATTCTATTTTATTATGCTGCTTTGTTTGCAGAGACCCTAGTGCCTGATAGGGGGCATTCAATTAGGAGAAAATATATCATTCCTGAAAATTGAATTTTCTGGCAAAATATAGGTAATTTGTCAAATCCATTTTTTTCAGATAAGCCCAACTTTATGTCTAATCAATAGAATCCGTGCCCAATTTTTTTAAAGTGTCGATTTCATACAAATTGCATTTTGCATTGTGCGAACCATATAATACGGCAGCCACCATTTTACATATGTCAGCAGATTGTATCACTCAGAGAAGAATCACATGACCTGAGGTGCAGCCAATCGGGGCTTCCCTGTTATGTCTTGCAGCCAGCACATCACATGGTATAGACCAGCCAATTAGAAGTAACTAGAGTAGCCTGTATAAAAGCTGAAGCACGGAATGCAGCAGCAGTGTTGATAAGGAAAGATAGATGTTGTAGGACAGTCACTATTTCTGTAAGGCAAGGCCAGGGAGGAACAGATAGCCGGCAACTGTTGCTTGCACGATCAATGTGGCTATAATACTGCTGCAATTAAATCACACATACACATCTTTTCAGTGCAACTGGAGAATTTTTGACTTGAAGTGAATTGATTGTCTGCAAAATGAATTTCAGCCCAGAATTCAAAATTCTGAGGATTCACTCCTATTACTGAGAGCAATATTTCAGAATGTCTGTATAGAGGGGATGAGATTCCTCATGTACGTAAAAAGGTTAAAACAGTGCAAGAATGAAGCTGCACAAGTACATGAGAACTAGCGCAGGCAGTAGCACCATGGATTCACAATCCTCTTACCCAGCATGTATGTAGTGAGGTATAACAGTGGATTAAAAGGGGTAATAATAAATAGGTTCACACACAATGATGGATCTTCACAGAGACAAAAATATACAGAAAGACAAAATATCAAAAGATATGCTAGCTATGAAAAGAGGTCATCAAAAGAAAGATGCAAGATATGAAAATATACTAAAATACCGTATATCAGCAAAAGAGACAAACAAGACAACATCAAGAAATATCAAAATTTCCATGCAAGACACATCAATAATACAAGCCTTCATTCAATCATTACACTCAGCCTTCGTGATATTATCGTGCCAGATAGATAATATGGTGGGAGCCCTGGTTTTGATTAACTACCCCAAGATTTCATTATGATGGGGCTAGACTTTAGTCACCACTTCATCATACCGTTTTTGCTAAAAATCCGGCATTAAACTGTTTGAAATGTTACAAAATTGTGGCTCAAATATTTTGTGACTTGTGGTGTTTTCATCAGCTGCGACTTTTTTTAAAAAGTGAGTGACGCTTAGTGGGTTTAGGGTATATCTGAACATGGCCGAAAATTAATGATACCTTACACCACAAAAGTACCGTAGATTGCGAGAGTAATGTACCGTAGTCCATTACTGGAGTGTAGTTCTTACACAGGTGTGCTACATTCATTAAGGGGTGAGAGCCTTAAATAGGTTGTTCAGGACCTTTTTTTTACTGTAGGCGGCTTTCACGACATTGCAGTAAAGAGGCAGTGACCCAGGTTAGTCTAACTTAAGTGTCTTTATTTTGGCAACTTACAAAAATAACTCAAACTTTATTCTCCGGTTCGCAGCCGGATCGTCCAAAACAGTCCATATGAAAGCTGTTGCTGTGGGCGACTGCACCCCCGTATCACTCATGGATGGGTCAATGGCTTTGCTTTCTTTGGCTCTGGCCTGTGCAGTCTCACACAGAACTGCACAGAGCCTTCTGTTTAGATGCTTGCAAGCCAAAAACTGACACACCCAAACCTTACCTGAAGGTTTAAATGGGAATCGTGGACATGGGTCACTCCCAAGACTCGGAGTGGAGGGAGTGATCCGTCCCACTACCATCCTGAAGATCTCTCCAAAAATAAAAGCCCATGTCAAGTTTTACTAAATCTGACTTGGTCAAATTTTTTTTTACCAAGTCCACACTCTTTTTTTAATTTTGCATTGTAACCACAGCCGTGGCTGTAATAACAGTGCCTTCCAGCAGGTTCAGTACGCTTCTATGCACATCCTGAGGGACACATAACAACCCTCTTATATGATCCCAGTCACTGAGTCACAGGACATAAAAACTAACAGGCAGGTAGTTGCTCACAGAGTATGCTACTTGCCTACTGTACTTGGCGCCAGTTCAGACTTGTCACTGACCATTCCTGCCAGTGGTTCTGCTGCTCAACAGAGCAGCTCTTTAATGTCCCGGCTCGTCTGCTTACAGGGCATGACTTCCACATCATTCTGATTGACCGCTGGCTTCCCGCAGTTAGGTAGTGGGAAGCCGGCTGTCAATCAGTGTCACTCCAACAGAACAGGGCGGGAGAGGAGTCACTGCTCTGCCAATATGACGTCAGTCAGCCGCTGAAACACCAGCAAGAGCGGTCTGTGACAGTTCTGTGCCCGCAGAGATCGATGCCGGACACAGCAGGCAGGTAGGTAGCAAGTAGTTAGTTCTTAGGCACATTGTAAAAAAAAAATTGTATCAGATAACCTCTTTAATGATTTCAGGGCATCTTCCCCAGTAGAATGTTCATCTAGATTGCCATACCAGGAAATGCCAGCTTCGAGGAATTGGGGAATCGGGGCGTAGTTCTGCCCCCTTTGTTCTGTTCCATGTGGGCTCCGCTCTTCTTTGTTTTAAGCACCTTATGCGCCCATGAAGGGTCTATTGTTCGGAGCCAGTGATCAGAGAGACCCCTGTCTTATCAAAAATAAGAACCCTGTCTGGTGTTAGAAAGATTTTTTTTGAAGCATGGGTCATTAAAAAATAACAATCAGAGGCATACTCACCCTTGTCACCTCAGTGGTTCCACTGAAGATCCCTTTGATGACCGGGAACTGCTCCAATAGGGGTGGCAGCTCCATCCGAATCCAGTTACTTTACCTCTGCAGCCAATGACAGGCTGAAGAAGTCCTGTGATGATGAATGGTGCAGTCATCGTTTCTGGAGATGGGTGACCAAAAGGGAGTTCTTTTCTTTCATTTATTTGTTTTGTGATGTCACTTCAAAATCCTGTTTTGTGCTTTGAACCAATCACATCTCCCACCTGTTGCTCCTCCTCCCCGTGCATGCAGTCTCACCAACACACTGCAGCTGCACATCCCTCCTTCCCCTCTTTCCTGACTTCTCCTTTACTGTAATACATGAGAAGACATTTTCAGGTTTGTGAACATTAGAAGATTATGACTGATTTATGCAAGAATAATATTGTAAGAATAGGCAAAGATTAAGAACAACAATATGGTCCCAGCAGAGAGGGACACGAGCACTTTATATCACGCAGGATGCTGAGCTGTGGCTTCCCTTGATTGCTATTTGTATTTGTTAAAATGAAAAAGCAAATATTTGCTAATAAAATCTCCCTGGTATCAACATGATAAAGGCTTGGGGTGGAGGAGGGGGACTGACGATTGTTAATTTGATGAGTTGCCTCGGTATGGGGCAAAGCTTCTGTAAATCTAAATTATGGAGCATTCCTGTGGCTGAAAGAGACGCTGACTGTGAGACTCAGCGCGCATCAAGCAAACAAGAATATTTCCTATTTAAGCTGCGCCCAATTAATTTGGACTGCTGTTGTGCTCACGCAGTTTACAAGCAGCTTCACTTTGTAAGTTGTATTGTCACATGCATGACATTTTTTCCTATTTTTTATATATTTTTTGCAATTTTGTGAATCAGTTTTTTTTTGATGGTCAAATTTTTATCAAATTTTAAAGGGGACCTATGAGCTGTAACCATTTATTACTCTAAAGCGTTGACGCATTTCAGGGAAAGTCATAGTTGAAAGTGCGACCAGGGATCAGATGATGAGTCCAAGAGGTAAGGCTCTGTTGGCTCCCCCCTGCCCTCTAATCTTCACTGTGCAACGCTGGTGGGTGTGGATCCACTGTGACACGGGCCGGGCTTGCACTGGAAGGGACTGACTAGGTGACTACCGGGTCTTCACTAGAGCTTCTGATGGTGAGAATAGGCTGGGCTGCTGGAAGACACCACGCACCACTCCAGGGCAGTACCCGGAGGGTCAGAGGCGCGGTTACAAGGTACAGGATGAGGAGATAGAAGCATAGTCAGATGGTCCGAGGTCAGGGCAGGCAGCACAAGTTCACAATACAAAGCCGATGTCAAGGATGGAGAAGTCAAACTGAGCGGGTAAGTAGGGCTGGTTGATAAAGAAAGACAAAATATGGCGATATGCATAAACAATTGTTAGCAGACTAGGAACCTACTTTAGGGCAAAGTGAGGTGGGTGGAGCTGCCTAATATAGACCCTGTAGGGAACCTAACATCTGCAGGACACAGTAGTGTTACATTCCTGCAGAGACTGGCCATGCCCCCTAGAGTTAAATGGAAACTACATGCTTGTGCAGCAGTGCTGAGGAGTGCTGCAAGTGGCAAGCTCAGAGGGACTGCCTGACATGAGGAGAAGCCTTGCTGTGACCACGCTGAGTAGGATGCATGCGAGTCATTGCCATGACAGACTGACAGTGTTATGTGTATATATGAATTTTATATTTACTGTATATTTATATATGTGCACTATGCATTTGTAATATGTATATGTGTGCATAATATATTAATGCATGTGTAATGTACAGTACAGACCAAAGGTTTGGACACACCTTCTCATTTAAAGATTATTCTGTATTTTCATGACTATGAAAATTGTACATCCACACTGAAGGCATCAAGACTATGAATTAACACATGTGGAATTATATACTTAACAAAAAAGTGTGAAACAACTGAAATTATGTCTTATATTCTAGGTTCTTTAAAGTAGCCACCTTTTGCCTTGATGACTGCTTTGCACACTCTTGGCATTCTCTTGATGAGCTTCTAGAGGTAGTCACCGGGAATGGTCTCCAACAATCTTGAAGGAGTTCCCAGAGATGCTTAGCACTTGTTGGCACTTTTGCCTACACTCTGCGTTCCAGCTCACCCCAAACCATCTCGATTGGGTTCAGGTCTGGTGACTGTGGAGGCCAGGTCATCTGGCGTAGCACCCCATCACTCTCCTTCTTGGTCAAATAGCCCTTACACAGCCTGGAGGTGTGTTTGGGGTTATTGTCCTGTTGAAAAATAAATGATGGTCCAACTAAGCGCAAACCGGATGGAATAGCATGCTGCTGCAAGATGCTGTGGTAGCCATGCTGGTTTAGTATGCCTTCAGTTTTGAATAAATCCCCAACAGTGTCACCAGCAAAGCCCCCCCACACCATCACACCTCCTCCTCCATGCTTCACGGTGGGAACCAGGCATGTAGAGTCCATCCGTTCACCTTTTCTGCGTCGCACAAAGACACGGTGGTTGGAACCAAAGATCTCAAATTTGGACTCATCAGACCAAAGCACAGATTTCTGCTGGTCTAATGTCCATTCCTTGCGTTCTTTAGCCCAAACAAGTCTCTTCTGCTTGTTGCCTGTCCTTAGCAGTGGTTTCCTAGCAGCTATTTTACCATGAAGGCCTGCTGCACAAAGTCTCCTGTTATCAGTTGTTGTAGAGATGTGTCTGCTGCTAGAACTCTGTGTGGCATTGACCTGGTCTCTAATCTGAGCTGCTGTTAACCTGCGATTTCTGAGGCTGGTGACTCAGATAAACTTATCCTCAGAAGCAGAGGTGACTCTTGGTCTTCCTTTCCTGGGGCGGTCCTCATGTGAGCCAGTTTCTTTGTAGCGCTTGATGGTTTTTGCCACTGCAATTGGGGACACTCAAAGTTTGCCCAATGTTTCAGACTGACTGACCTTCATTTCTTAACCCCTTCATGACCTTGGGATTTTCTGTTTTTCCGTGTTCGTTTTTCGCTCCCCTCCTTCCCAGAGCCATAACTTTTTTATTTTTCCGTCAATATGGCCATGTGAGGGCTTATTTTTTGCGGGACGAGTTGTACTTTTGAACGACATCATTGGTTTTACCATGTCGTGTACTAGAAAACGGGAAAAAAATTCCAAGTGCGGTGAAATTGCAAAAAAAGTGCAATCCCACACTTGTTTTTTGTTTGGCTTTTTTACTAGGTTCACTAAATGCTAAAACTGATTGAGCCATTTTCCGATACCCGTAGCGTCTCCATTTTTCGTGATCTCGGGTCGGGTGAGGGCTTATTTTTTGTGTTTCAAGCTGACGTTTTTATTGATACCACTTTTGTGCAGATACGTTATTTTGATCGCCCGTTATTGCATTTTTATTCAATGTCGTGGCAAACAAAAAAAAGTAATTGTGGCATTTCAATTTTTTTTTCGCTACGCCATGTCACGATCAGGTTAATCCTTTTTTTTTTATCGATAGATCGGGCGATTCTGAACGCGGCGATACTAAATATGTGTAGGTTTGATTTTTTTTATTGTTTTATTTTGAATGGGGCGAAAGGGGGGTGATTTAAACTTTTATATTTTTTTAATTTTTTCACATTTTTTTTTACTTTTTTTTTTTACTTTTGCCATGCTTCAAAAGCCTCCATGAGAGGCTAGAAGCTGGCACAACTCGATTGGCTCAGCTATATGGGAGCGATCATCAGATCACTCCTATGTAGCTGAATTCCTGCATTGCTATGAGCGCCAACCACAGGGTTGCGCTCACGGCAATCCGGCATCAGCAACCATAGAGGTCTCAAGGACCTCTATGGTTACTATGCAGAAGCATCGCTGACCCCCGATCATGTGACGGGGGTCAGCGATGCGCTCATTTCCGGCCCGATGGCTGGAAGCGCCGGTTAAAAATGCCGCTGTCAGCGTTTGAAAGCGGCATTTAACTAGTTAATAGCGGTGGGTGAATCGAGATTTCACCCGTAGCTATTGTGAGCACATGTTAGTTGTTCAAAACAGCTGACATGTCCCAGCTTTGATGCGGGCTCACCGCCGGAGCCCTGCATCAAAGAGGGGGATCTGACCTCGGACGTACTATCCCATCCGAGGTCAGAAAGGGGTTATAGTAATGATGGCCACTAGTTTTTCTTTACTTAGCTGCTTTTTTTTTGCCATAACACAAATTCTAACAGTCTATTCAGTAGGACTATCAGCTGTGTATCCACCAGACTTCTGCACAACACAACTGATGGTCCCAACCCCATTTATAAGGCAAGAAATCCCACTTACTAAACCTGACAGGGCACACCTGTGAAGTGAAAACCGTTCCCAGTGACTACCTCTTGAAGCTCATCAAGAGAATGCCAAGAGTGTGCAAAGCAGTCATCAAAGCAAAAGGTGGCTACTTTGAAGAACCTAGAATACAAGACATATTTTCAGTTGTTTCACACTTTTTTGTTAAGTATATAATTCCACATGTGTTAATTCATAGTTTTGATGCCTTCAGTGTGAATGTACAATTTTCATAGTCATGAAAATACAGAAAAATCTTTAAATGAGAAGGTGTGTCCAAACTTTTGCTCTGTACTGTATGAGTGCATAATGTGTTAATGCATTTGTAATGTACATTGTGTGACATCATTTACTGCTGGAGTCAAAAACCTTCATCATCATTATTGTAAAGTATTTCATTCAGCTTTATTTGCGGTCTGATTGAACACACTAGGCGGCTTTACCTACTACTACAGCCATTAGCCACTCGAACAACCACACCCATCAGCATCTGGAGCATTATTAATGGAGAAGCAGCAGTTGTTACCTGTACACAATATTTTTTACGCGCTGCTACTAGTCTATAATGTTTGTACCTTACTCGGTACATTTAGTACAACTACCCAATTTTCATTTGTGAGATTCATGCAATTTCCAAGCGCTACATAGGACGTTTAATTTTTACAATATGTATTTTAGGCTTGGTATTTGAGCGCGGCTGTGAGCTTTGTTTGCTTTTATTAATTCAAGTGTGTATGTGTGTGCCTAATATAAAAATGCATGGATATGGATGTATTGCATGCGAAATGGGTAGGACTTGATGATGTAGAGGGGCAGACATGACCTGCACCAGGGCCAATTGCTGCTATTATCTGCCTATTGTCACTGCGGTAACTCGCACACATTCTCTGTGCCAATCTACTCACTGCGTTCGCAGTTCTGCCTCTCCTCATGTCAGGCCGCCTTGCTGAGTTACCTCATGATGCTCTCCCAGCTCTGCTGCATCTTCCCATTGTCTCCATCTGGCTATAGATAGGTGCAGCCAAATTTAAAGCACCACTTCAGCGTTTTTTATTCAGAGCTTGATTAGGTCTTTAAATGTAAGTCCCCTGTCACCAGTCATATGCTCACCTTCCAGAATCTTCATTGTTTTTTGGTGCCATTCTGGTCCAAAGGTGCCATATTATGAGTGCAGCTTCTGACTGTCTGGAAGTCAGAAGCTACGTCACAAACTCTCAATGCACGTCTATGCCTGCCTGACCTTAGGTTCCTGGTTCCTGTCTGTTTCCAGAATTCATTTTAACCCATTACTTGCCAAATTAAAATTTTTACGAGTACGGATTTTTTAGAAAAGGGCGTCCCAATATTCAATTAAAAATGACAATGACATGATTTCCTATTTTGAAAACATTCATTTTGCAAACACAACACAAAAAATTGGACCTAATTATAAAAATGATAAAATCTTAGTTGCTAGAAGCTAAAGATTAGGTGTCCCAAAAACAGGACATTGGTAGATAATGGGTTAAGTGCTATTTTGTCTCATCACTCCTGTTACCGACCCGGCTCGTTTACCCATTCTGACTGACCTCTACACTCCTGACCCGGCTTTGTATTGTGAACCCATGCTGCTTGCCCTGTTCACCGTCTCTTAGTCAATGGGGCGAGAAGTCAACTCAGTTTTCATGGATCAGGTGATTTGCTTTGATCTAGTAAATTTTCTTAAAGGGATAGGTCGGTTAATAGATTTGTAAGCTTTTTACATTTTTGTGATGCCAGATGACACATTTTTAGATACTATGTCATAAATCCATACTCAGGCTGTTACCTACCACATGGCAAGATCTGCATTGAATTTATTACTGCCAAGAGCTGTAACTCTCTATGTCACAATCAGCCCAATTATCCTCATGTTTTTGCAGTAATTTATAACAAAAAGTTCTTAAATGATGGGAAGCAAATTTATGTCAGAAAGAGAAACATAAGCAGGTAATTAGACTGTAGCTTCTCCTGAGCTCGGCGAGATCTTCCTCATGTAAAGACTATATGAACACAGAATCACACTGCTCAAAATAAGACTCGAAATAAGTTGATAAAGTGTCGCTCTGGTGGGACCTCCCACAGTCAGCTGTCATCTGTGGAGAAACCTGGCAATAAAGCTATGTGCATAGGAGGAGGTAAAAAACGCAACATTTTTTGATGGAAATGGCTTCAGGAAACTCCTTCTTTAGGGAGATTCTGGAGAAATTTTTCAATTTCTGAAGTTTCCAGAAGCAGTTTTGAAACATTTTCGTAAAGTTTTTTTTTCCATGAAGCAGCTGTGTGCGGTGGATTCCATCACAAATGCACTTTTTTCTCCTGCCAGGCATTTTTCAAAGCTTGATACCAAAAAAACCCCCAAAAACAAAACACACAAAACACTGAACATATGAACAGGAAAGTGTTTTTACACTAGAAATGAATCAGATGAGTCATTCAAGCATTTTTTGAGTGATTCTTCAGAGTTTTCAACATTTGGGTTTTACATGCAATTTTCGCTCAGTTTAGACAAAAATAAGTTTTGTCTAAAGATTTTAGACTTTAAAGAAGCACTCCTCCTCTTCTTCCTTTTCCTTCCCATCAAAATTTGTATCCTTTATCCTTTTATTTCAATCTTCATATTATATAACAGTGTGCATTTACAATTGCTCATTTTGTCTTTGTACCCAGCAGATCCTTCTTTTTTATTAGGTCTATAACGTGATTATGTAGAAACAGGAGATAAATTTTCCCTGTATGACTCTTAAGTGACACCAAAAGTCAATGGCAAGGGCGAGGAGGAAGCAGATGGGTCGGGAGTTGAAGGGGGGATAATAAATGCAGGCACAAGAGACTTCCTGTTTCTACATCGAGCAGAAAAAAGAGAAGAAATATGTGGGTAGAAAGGCAAAATGAGCAATTGTAAATACTCAGTGCTGTATAATTTGATGACTGCAATATAATAGACACTTTGATGGGAGAAGAAGTGCTTCTTTAAGATCGTCTAGTCTAAGTTTACACTTTCTAAAAATTTGTCAGTTTTAGAAAATCTCCCCCATCTGCCAGCCTCTGCTCTTCTTTATGGCCAATACGTGAGGTTCCTGAGGGGATGTCTAATACTTAGTCAAAATGTTTTCATCCCCATAAATAGTTATTTGAATTTCTAGTCAAAATTTGCTCATTGCTTAGGGTCCTACTACCGAGACCCTTACTGATACTGAGAACAGGGGTCTGCAATGCCTTTCACAATGGAGCAGGGGCCACACATGTGCACCATCACATTTGAATGGGGCGATGGCCATATATGAGGCATGGGACTGCCAGAGAAAGCCAAGGACTGTACTCCTGTATCTCCAGCAGTCCTACCAGCAATGAAAGTAGCGGTGATGCTCATGCATGGAGAGGTGGTGCTCATGCATGGGGAGGTGGTGCTCATGCATGGAGAGGTGGTGCACATGCATGGAGCGGTGGTGCTCATACACGGAGAGTTGTTGGTGCTCATTCATGGAGAGGTGGTGCGCACGCATGGAGCATTGGTGCTCATGCATAGAGAGGTGGTGCTCATGCATAGAGAGGTGGTGCTCATGCATGAAGCGGTGGTGCTTATGCATAGAGAGGTGGTGCTCATGCATAGAGAGGTGGTGCTCATACATGGAGAGGTGGTGCTCATGCATGTAGAAGTGGTGCTCATGCATGGAGCGGTGGTGCTCGTACATGGAGAGCTGGTGCTTATACATGGAGCAGTGATGCTTATGCATAGAGAGGTGGTGCTCTTGCATGGAAAGGTGGTGCTCATACATGGAGAGGTGATGCTCATGCATGGAGAGTTGGTGCTCATGCATGGAGAGGTGGTGCTCATGCATGGAGAGTTGGTGCTCATGCATGGAGAGGTGGTGCTCTTGCATGGAGAGTTGGTGCTCGTGCATGGAGCGGTGGTGCTCGTACATGGAGAGTTGGTGCTTATACATGGAGCAGTGGTGCTTATGCATAGAGAGGTGGTGCTCATGCATGGAGAGGTGGTGCTCTTGCATGGAGAGTTGGTGCTCATGCATGGAGCGGTGGTGCTCATACATGGAGAGTTGGTGCTTATACATGGAGCAGTGGTGCTTATGCATAGAGAGGTGATGCTCATGCATGGAGAGGTGGTGCTTATGCATGGAAAGGTGGTGCTCATACATGGAGAGATGGTGCTCATGCATGGAGAGGTGGTGCCCATACATGGAGAGCTGGTGCTTATACATGGAGCTGTGATGCTTATGCATAGAGAGGTGATGCTCATGCATGGAGAGGTGGTGCGCAAGCATGGAAAGGTGGTGCTCATACATGGAGAGGTGATGCTCATGCATGGAGAGGTGGTGCTCTTGTATGGAGAGTTGGTGCTCATGCATGGAGAGGTGGTGCTCTTGCATGGAGAGTTGGTGCTCATGCATGGAGCGGTGGTGCTCATACATGGAGAGTTGGTGCTTATACATGGAGCAGTTGTGCTTATGCATAGAGAGGTGGTGCTCATGCATGGAGAGGTGGTGCTTATGCATGGAAAGGTGGTGCTCATACATGGAGAGATGGTGCTCATGCATGGAGAGGTGGTGCTCATACATGGAGAGCTGGTGCTTATACATGGAGCTGTGATGCTTATGCATAGAGAGGTGATGCTCATGCATGGAGAGGTGGTGCGCAAGCATGGAAAGGTGGTGCTCATACATGGAGAGGTGATGCTCATGCATGGAGAGGTGGTGCTCTTGTATGGAGAGTTGGTGCTCATGCATGGAGAGGTGGTGCTCTTGCATGGAGAGTTGGTGCTCATGCATGGAGCGGTGGTGCTCGTACATGGAGAGTTGGTGCTTATACATGGAGCAGTGGTGCTTATGCATAGAGAGGTGGTGCTCATGCATGGAGAGGTGGTGCTTATGCATGGAAAGGTGGTGCTCATACATGGAGAGATGGTGCTCATGCATGGAGAGGTGGTGCTCATGCATGGAGCGATGGTGCTCTTCCATGGCCGTCATTACAATCAAATAGTTTAGAGCCACATTCTCTGAATTCGTGGTGGTGTGCAACACCTGGGGATAGTTGACAACAAAGTCAGAAATAACCCTTCAAATGGTTTTCTCCATTTTTAAAGGGCCACTGTCACCCCCTCCAGCCATTATAAACTAAAAGAGCCACCTTGTGCAGCAGTAATGCTGCAGTCTAACAAGGTGGCTCTTTTAGTTTTTGATTCCGTTATTCCCTCAATAAAGCGTTTTAAAATTTGCCCTAACTACCTGTCTGTAGACCTGGAGGCGGTCCGAAGCCTCCTCTGTGAATCTCCCAACGGTCGTCACTCTTCTCTTCTGGGGATGTGGTCGCCGCCCCCTTCGCGCTGTTTTTTCTTAAATCCGGCGCCTGCGCTGTGCGTGCCTGCCTGGGGCAGGCGCAGTCTTCATTGTCCGTCATAGGTCAGATGCCGGGTGCCTGACTGCGCCTGTGCGGGCAGTGCGGCCACCCTGTTGCTGAATCCCCGCCCCGCACTGTGTTATTCATTATGCACAGTGCGGGGCTGGGGTTCCTGGGCATGCGCACTGCGCTGTTCAGACGCTCCCCCGGTCCCCCGCCTTCCAGTGTTGCCGTAATATACAGGTTTCCTTGCCAGCGTTTGGAATGAAGCAGCTGCAAATAACAACGCTGGAAGGCGGGGGAGCTGGGGGAGCGTCTGAGCTGGGGGAGCGTCTGAACAGTGCAGTGCGCATGCCCAGGAACCCCAGCCCCGCACGCGCGGAATCCCGCGGCCATTTTCCTGAAGCCCCGGGCAGCAGAGCGCTCCATCTGCGCACGCGCGGCCACAGGAAAGATGGCCGTGCCCACCGGTAAACTGCAAATAGCGAAGACCGCGCTGTTTTGAATCTCCTGGGCAGTGGATCTTCGCTTTGGACATGCGCACACCACTACGCCACCAACGTAATGATGAGCAGGTTTCTGGGGGAGAAACAGCGCTGTCACCACACCCATATGACCAGACCAGCGTGAGTGACAGCAGAAAACGGCGACTTTACAAAGGTATTTCGGCAGCTTAGGTGGGTTATAAAGGCACACAAAGACACTAATGTAACGCCCAGCTCTGCCCCTATTTAACGGTATTTTTAGCTCATTTTCAAAAAACGGGGTGACAGGTGCCCTTTAAAGTTATCCCTTATCCATAGTATAGGATAACTTACTGATCTCAAGCAATCGTGAGAAAGGGTCTCTACTGGTTTAGCTCCGGTCCAATAATTATGCAATCATTGCTCAGTGTGACTTTAGACCCTCATTCTCGGGATTGGTGGTGGTCCCAAAGGTTGTTCTTATCCCTTCTCCGCTAATTTTTATTTTTTTTTGTTGTTGTTGGAATGTCGCCCAAAAAAAGAACAAAAATCGAAAATAGAAAATTTAACAAAATGTGTCGTTGGTTACAGTAAATTCTGCTCCATCAGCTCAGTATATTCAGCCTACACTTTTCTACGGAAAGATGAAGGCTTTTCAGAACTAATTTCTGCATTTAACATCATCACCCTCTTGACCTAATCAAAAAGGAAAAGCGATATTTACAGTCAATATGATTTGCAGGGCAGAGCTCTTGATTGAATGCTGCAACACAACTCGCTACGCTCTCCTCCCCCTCATATATTTCTCACAAGTTTTTTTTTTCACCCAAGCAATTTTCATTAGATTTTAGTAATGAGTGTTTAATTAATTTCAATTAAAATCTTCAAGGAAATAAGAGAGATGAAAGTTGTTTCTAATTACCAAACATATTTGATGTTACCCAAAGCAATTCAATATTCTACAGTGATCTTCTGAAGCGGCTGATAAGACTGTAAATGAAGAAGTGATCCCAGAGTTCCCTCGGCTTCGTGAATGGCTTCAAAATCAACAAACTTGTCTGATATTTAGATGGGAAGGAGAAAAAAAATATTAAGAAGTAATGAACTGTCAACTATATTTAATGTCAAAGTATAATAAGATGTCTGAGAAAACCATGGACGGGAAGGAAACCAGAAAAATGGAGACTTAACAGAATTAATTGGAACCCTGGACACTCGGGGGAACCATTGACCAGAAGGCTTATTACGAGAAGGTCCAAGATTAATGGAACAAAAAAGAAAAAAAATGGCTACTTTTAAGAAGATGCACAGTAACCTAAGAAATTTGGGCAGAACCAACCAGAGAGAGGAGACAGTTCTCTATCACCGTAAATCACCTGTTTAAGAAGGACCCACCAGTTCTCAGTAGGGTTTAGGTGAGGAAGGGGCCGGGTCTTTAATCCTTCATCTTTAAGTCCTTTATTGCCCCTGAGCAGTGGAGACTCTGATGCTGAGATGGAGCCTTGTCCTGCAGAATAATGAGGTTTTTTTGCAAATGTTTTCCTGCTCCACTGCTGGTAAAAAGGGCTAGAAGGAAGGAAAAAGAAGCACAATAGGATCAAAGGAAGGAAAAAGAAGCGCAATAGGGTCTTATCCAGATACAATTTATTGAAAAAATAAAGGTTTTGCTAATCTTACTAAGTTGTTATCGCACAATAATTTTAGAGCATAAGATCCCGTCTGACGCAGGTCCACAGGTCCTTAGACCATGTATGAACGTGAGCAAAGGTGATTGTGGATGCTCCGTGCTGCTGGTGGGTGGGATAGGAAATCCAGGTACACACAAGTAGGGTATGCGTTTTTTTTTTACTATGTGTTTCAAAGCTAACACTTCTTTTGCTTTGCAGCCTTCAGGTTGACCCATCGGTTTTCGTTATGGAACCGCCGGCTACCATTTACAAAGTGGTCATGTTCTCACACAAGTCACACCCTGCTGCTCATGCTACAGAAGTAACTTCTTACCACTTGTTGGACCCCAGAGTATAATAATTATAAGAAGTAAATTAAAGAAAAATTCTTATACTCCTTTCTCCGCTAACCCTTTCACCCCTCCGCTCCTCACCTTCATCCATCTGGTCCTCTCGGCATCTTCTGATCTCTGCAGAATCCTTCACAACATCCTCAGAGTCGTAAATCAAGGTCTAGTGTGACGGGCCCGGGGATTTCACCGCAAGCATTGGTGATAATAAGAAGAGGCGAGAACTTGATGGGGGATGATGAGGAGAAGAGCGGCAGGAGGGCGAGGAGTAAGGAGAAAGTAATAATTTTTTTTTTCACCTTGTGATAGCCCTTTTACAGTTCTGAAATATGGCAGCCGGCAGCCTCCAATCTGCTGAATCAGCACGAAAGCGAATTGCTCAAAATCTGTGTTGATTTTTGTTACATTCGTGTAAAAATCAATTCCACTCAAATGTATTTGCTTATCTCTACACGTTGGCTTCAGAGAGATTTTCAGTACAGAGGCAATCACATTCCTACAGCAGGAACGAGTGGAGATTAAGTACCATTCGGGTGATCCAGGTAAATGGAAGCCATCTTTAAATAGTCTCCGTTCAGTCTTCCTTTCTCAAGACTTCACTAAATGAAGACTTCTTCCTTGCCACACTTTTCCTTGCACCATGTGCTTTGACCCCTTCCCGGGTCTCTAATATCACTGGTTCTTGGAGTGCCGCACACAATCAAATCATGGACCAGGGCAAGTGTCAGCATCCGGAGAGATTCCAGGACTCAACGGGTCCCTGCAGAGATGGCATAGGAAAATGTCATGCCCGCCAGGGCCGTGGGGTACCCAGAATCGGACCGGACAGTTCTGTGGGGGAGGTCACTGGGCCATTATCCGTTTCCGTGGCCCTGGCCATGTCATAAAATGGAGGATAAATATGTGAAGTTTGGTAGTGACGCCACCCGTGGTTTTCGGCAATGGATGGCCGATGCTGCGGTTTAGGTCCACTGGGGCTGATGGTGACGCAGCAAAGATGGTTCAGCTCCCCACGGGTAGAGCGGGCTCCAGGGCAAATATATTTAATTGTTCAGATGGTGGTGAACGTTGGGGTGCAGAGAATAAGTGAAGGTCACAGAGAGGTGCAGTTTTCTTTACCTTTTACTTGAAAGTAGATGCAATCTGGGGTACCTGTGATGGTGTGATATGTTATGTGGGTATCATTTTGTGTATATTTATATTTTACTGATTTCCATAGTGTTCTCTTATTGCCCTGTATCATTCTGTGTATTTCCCATATTGTCTAGAGTCTCAATTACCTTCCAAAAGGATGATAATTGAATTAGCTCACTTAAGGTACCTTCACACATAACGATTTCGTTAACGATATCGTTGCAACGTCAGGCTTTTTTGTGAAGTAGCAATGATCCCGCTAACGATCTCGTTATGTGTGACAGCAACCAACGATCAGGCTCCTGCTGGGAGATCGTTGGTCGTAGGGAATGATCAGGACCTTTATTTCGTCGCTGATCACCCGCTGTCATCGCTGGATCGGCGTGTGTGACGCCGATCCAGCGATGTGTTTACTTGTAACCAGGGTAAATATCGGGTTACTAAGCGCAGGGCCACGCTTAGTAACCCGATATTTACCCTGGTTACCATTGTAAAAGTAAAAAAAAAACAAAACTCTACATACTCACATTCCGATGTCTGTCACGTCCCCCGCCGTCAGCTTCCCGCACTGACTGTCAGTGCCGGCCGTAAAGAAGAGCACAGCGGTGACGTCACCGCTGTGCTCTGCTTTACGGCCGGCGCTGACACAGTCACTGCGGGAAGCTGACGGCGGGGGACGTGACAGACATCGGAATGTGAGTATGTAGAGTTTTTTTTTTTTTTTACTTTTACAATGGTAACCAGGGTAAATATCGGGTTACTAAGCGTGGCCCTGTGCTTAGTAACCCGATATTTACCCTGGTTACCCAGGTACTGCAGGGGGACTTCGGCATCGTTGAAGACAGTTTCAACGATGCCGAAGTCGTTCCCCTGATCGTTGGTCACTGGAGAGAGCTGTCTGTGTGACATCTCCCCAGCGACCACACAACGACTTACCAACGATCACGGCCAGGTCGTATCGCTGGTCGTGATCGTTGGTAAGTCGTTTAGTGTAACGGTACCTTTACTGTCTGCAGCCTAACAGTATCTATGCCTCTTGATGACCCCCTGTAATGCCTTAATCCCCGAGGCACCATTGTCCGGTCTGGGAGGCCTGAAAACCACCCCAACCTGTCTGACTACCCCTGGACATAATTAGGGGGCTGGGGAGGACAGGAGCGGGGAAGTCAGTTCCCGTGTGGTGAGGATGGTGTGAACACAGCACGGCAGAGAGAAAGGGAAGCATATGGATTTTTTATCCTCTGTCCACTGAATTATTGGACTCTCATCTCCTTGGACATTTTATCCTGTTACTGAACTGCATTCGTGTTCTGGACTATTGTATCCTCAGTGTGGTGGATTGTTTATGGACCTTTTAGTTTCGCCTAGAATAAAGGTCTTGGAATTGTTCACACGTCCCTCGCTCTGTTGATTGTGTGGTATCGGAGAAAGACCCTGTGACAGTACCTATTGCAGATGATGAATTAAGTTCGGCTTGCCTGGAGGCTTTCAGGGGATCCATCCTGCCAGGTGGGGTTGGCGACTTTCCTTCTGTGCTCTTATTTAGGGTCCCTGCTGCTTGTAGCTAAGACTACTTTCACACATCAGTTTTTTGCCGTCAGGCACAATCCGGCGAATTTTGAAAAAAATGGATCCGGCGCAGATTGTGAAAAACTTATGCAACGGATCAGTTTTTTTCTGGATCCATTATTTTTTATATATATATATATATATATATATATATATATATATATATATATATAACCGGGGATAGAGTTTGGATTTCCTGTTCCGAGGAGAGGAGAGAGAGAGAGAGAGAGAGAGAGAGAGACCCAAATGGAAAATGCATGATTTGTGTAAAAAAAAAATGGATTCGGTCACCGGATTCGATCATCTCACCTCACGTTTCATACGTTTTTCACTGGATCCGTTGCTGGCTGTTTTTTCGCCGGACAGAAAAAAGTTCCTATGTACATTTTCTCTGGCCGCCAGAAAACGAATTTTAGACGGATCTGGCAAAAAACAGATGAAATATGAGGCCAACTGTCGCAATGCGGCGCTAATACAAGTCTATGAGAAAAAACGGATCCGTTTTTTTTCAAAATTCACCGCAACTGATGTGTGAAAGTAGCCTAAGCTGGGGCCCTCTCCTGCATGATGATTTCTAAACTGTATGGCAGACAGCGTGAGCCTATTTCACGGGCACTGTCCTTTTCACTGTCAGCCCTGTGCTCTTGGTCTGCTACTGTGCCTTCAGGTGTTCGGTGTGGCCAGGGAACTTGCAGTCCCCTGCCTTCCAGATTCGGCTGTCAGGGCGTACAGCACCCGCCCAGCCAAGGACTCTGGCGTCTCTTTTTATCAGCCCTCTGCTCTGGGGTCAGCTATGTGCAGTTTTTATTCCTCTGAGCTCTTGTCTCTGCTCCTGTCCCTTCCCTCTCCACAGACCAACTGCCAACTCTCCTCTCTCACTGTCCTGTCATGAGTTCCAGCTGGCTCCCGTTTCCATGACAACTCCCCTGTTTACTCTCTCAGCTGACTTCTTTCTGACTCACTAACCCCAACTGCTGGCTACAATTTATAAGGAAGCTCCCCTTTCTGGCCTGGAGCAGGAATTGACATGTACACTGTGTTACCTGGCATGGGGACCCCCCCTTGCCTCCAGGCATGACATCACCCCTTAGTGGAAGGCAATGTCACCGTGACAACCGGACTCTGGGGTGCCGCAAAAGCTATCCACAAACACCAATAACCTGAAAACTCATGTGGCATCCCACCACTTGAGCTGAGCAATGAGTTCTGGGGTTGTGAGGTCAGTAATGCACGTCAGGTTTGGCAACGCAACGCACTGAGTTATAGCGAGAGCTAATAGAAGGATCCAGTTGAGATGACTATTATGTGAAGTATGTGGAGACATGGACCGATACACCTCCATCACTCTGTCACCCACATACACCTGGGTGTATCCTCAACAAGGGTTTGGACAGATCCCGTTAGACTGTTTTTCCTCCAAAGTTCTTCCCAATGCTCCCTCAAAATCTAGTTTTATTTATATCTGGCACCATATACAAGTCGAGACAACTAAAGCTTTCAAGCATATCGTCAGCCAACTCCAAAAAGATAATCTGCCTGGTTGCGGAGCTGTTAGACTGGGAGGTTTAGTCAAGGCTTGAAAGGCGTGCACCATACGCATGTCATTATCAAGGTGTTTGCAGCTGTTCACCCATTGTACGCTTTTTTTTTCTTCTAATGTTGCCACATTGTGGAGGATATTTCTTCTGGGCAAGAATAGAAACCCTCGATGGGTGATCATGTGGGGTTATAGGTAATGGCACACGAGGTCAACACTATTGCCATGTGGATGAGTCTTTCTGGAGACCATTGGTAATGATGATTACTGCTCTTGTGGGAACCGTATTGGCCAAGCTGATTTTGTATTTTTTATTTGTGATGCTATATGTGTCCTATAATCCGTCATTGTAATTATCAGAGCAGTTGGTGAAGCCATTACTTGCGGGAACCCCCGAGCTCATTATTTGTGGTCCTGATTATCCATATAACGCTTTATCTTTTCCATAGAAGGACCGTACAGATCCTTCCATTGTGATCTATCGTGTTGTGCGACTTTCTGCACATTTACTGGTATCCTGGAAACGTAAAATTCTTAACAAATGTTATTCTGTCCGACTCTAAACGAATATCAAAGGCTCCTCCTGTGAGCGCCGAAGACGTTTTATCTTTAGTATTGACGCAGCAGACAATACTGGAGATAATTAAGCCCAGAGTGTCCTGATTTCAGCTGTTATTGGAACAAATAGCATCGCGCCGAAATGTGATATTTCCTCTGACACTTGCCGAAGCCCCCGATCTCACCAAAAGGAGAAGCTAAAACAAGATACATGGTCTCCAAATAGACCGGCGTCAGCAGAAAAGTTACACAACTATTGATAGAAATTAATTACCATACAGCTAATAAAGGAAAACACGCCGAGATAATCCCGGCACATGTCCTGATCATTTAATCAGACAAAGATATAAAAGAAAATTAATAGCAGCTACACGAGACATCGGCAAAGAGAAAGGAAGACGACAATAAAGGAAACTCTTCTATTTTATCCCCGACTTCTCCCCAACACATATTTAGATCATATAGTCCATAGGTGTAGAGGTTGGGACGAGACTCACGTGGCTCCTGCGAGGCTTCTACTTCTTATGGTGTTTCTGTAATGTGTACGGTTCCATCTGCCTTAAATATAAGATGGATTACCCCTCCGTGTACTGAAACAGCTAGAAAGACAGATACAGTAAATAGGAGATCTATCTATTATCTATCTATCTATTATCTATCTATCTATTATCTATCATCTATCTATCTATTATCTATTGTCTATCTATCTATTATCTATCATCTATCTATTATCTATCATCTATCTATCATCTATCTATCTACAGTATCTATTATCTATCATTTATCTATCATCTATCTCTCTATCTTTCTATCTATTTATTATCTATCTATCTATTATCTATCTATCTATTATCTATTGTCTATCTATCATCTATCTATTATCTATCTATCATCTATCTATCTATCAACTATCTATCTATCTATCTATCTATCTATCTATCTATCTATCTATCTATTATGTATCTATTATCTATCTATCTATCTATCTATCTATCTATTATGTATCTATTGTCTATCTATCTATCTATCATCTAACTATCTATCTATTATCTATCTATGTATCTATCTATCTATCTATCTATCTATCTATCTATCTAACTATCTATCTATTATATATCTATTATCTATCTATTTATCTATCATTTATCTATCTATCATCTATCTATCTATCTATCATCTATTTATCTATTATCTATCTATCTACCTACAGTATCTATTATCTATCTATTATCTATCATCTATCTATCTATCTATCTATCGATCTAATATACTGTATATTATCTATCTACAGTATCTATTATCTATCTATCTATCTATCTATCTATCATCTCTCTCTATCTATCTATTATCTATCATCTATCTATCTATCATCTCTCTCTATCTATTATCTATCATCTATCTATCTATTATGTATCTATTATGTATCTATTGTCTATCTATCTATCTATCTATCTATCTATCTATCTATCTATCTATCTATTATCTAACTATCTATCTATTATCTATCTATCTATCTATCTATCTATCTATCTATCTATCTATCTAACTATCTATCTATTATATATCTATTATCTATCTATTTATCTATCATTTATCTATCTATCATCTATCTATCTATCTATCTATCTATCTATCATCTATTTATCTATTATCTATCTATTATCTATCATCTATCTATCTATCTATCGATCTAATATACTGTATATTATCTATCTACAGTATCTATTATCTATCTATCTATCTATCTATCTATCTATCTATCTATCTATCTATCTATCTATCATCTCTCTCTATCTATCTATTATCTATTATCTATCATCTATCTATCTATCATCTCTCTCTATCTATCTATTATCTATCTATCTATCTATCTATCTATTTATTACCTAAATATCTATCTATTATCTATCTCTATCTATCCATCTATCTATCGATCTATTTATTACCTATATATCTATTACGTATCTATTGTCCATCTATTATCTATCTATCATCCATCTATCTATTACCTATATATCTATCTATTACGTATCTGTATCTATCTATCTATCTATCTATCTATCTATCTATCTATCTATTATCTATCTATCTGCTGTTATCTATCTATTATCTATCATCTATCTATCTATTAACTATGTATTATCCATCTATCATCTGTCTATTATCTATCTATCTATCTATCTATCTATCTATCTATTATCTGTCTATTATCTATCTGTTATCTATCTATTATCTATGTATGTTTTTTTTTCTTACTTTCTATGCTCGCACACTTGAGGACAAGTCAAGGTTACAAAACAGACTGCGGCTTTGTATAAAAAGCTATAAACCGGTGAGTGACAGAACAAAAACAAGAATTTAATGCAACAATGCACATGTGGCAATTTTAATCTTGAAGTCAATGTTTAGTGAAATCTCTGGGTAATTATTCCAGCGAAAACTAATAAAACTGAAATAAATGTAGCAAAAATTAAAACAGAACCAGCGAAGGTGATTAGTATTCGTGACAACTGCGGAGATCTGTCGCTTCTTTTCCCTGTGTTTAGGGCTTGACTGTAAATAGATGTATTATGGAGAATTCTTTAAAGGGCAGATACATTAAGAAAAGCTTTATCCGTGGCCTTACGGATTTCTCATAGGTTACAGGTGACTGTGATAGAGGGAGATTCCAGGAAGAGTCGGTGTCATCCTGTGTGCACCAATGAGAGCAGACGTGACACTGGATCTCTCTATGAACAAGTACAAGCTCCGCCCCTCATTGCTCCACTGCACTTAATTCCTCTACATTTCCATCCTGGAGAGTTCCTTTAAGTAACTCCGACAATAATAAAACAAAAAAAAAGAAAATAAATCTCTTCACTTTAAGCACAGTTAATTTTCCAGAAAGTTACCTGGAGAGTTACTGACAGCCCAATATGCATTTGGCAGTGGAAAATCTGTTTCTACTTGTAAGGTCGTACATAGAATTTCCTATGGGGCAACAATCCTGTTACGCTGCAGAAGATTTCAGTGTTTACTGTAGAATAAGCTTTTCTAAAACATGAGAGAAACAGCAGAAACGCAGCAACATGACCCAAAGCTGAAATCCCCAGATTATATCACTGCTGCCAGGATTATATGCCTGATCAAGAAACCAACCGCATCATACTGACCTGCACGGACCACAGAGGATAGCGAAATAGTCATACAGATATCATGTCCTTATCTACAGTTGTGGCCAAAAGTACTGACACCCCTGCAATTCTGTCAGATAATACTCAGTTTCTTCCTGAAAATGATTGCAAACACAAATTCTTCGTTATTATTATCTTCATTTAATTTGTCTAAAATGAAAAAACACAAAAGAATTGTCCTAAAGCCAAATTGGATATAATTCCACACCAAACATAAAAAGGGGGTGGACAAAAGTATTGGCACTGTTCGAAAAATCATGTGATGGTTCTCTAATTAGTGTAATTAACAGCCCCTGTAACTTACCTGTGGCACCTAACATGTGTTGGCAATAACTAATCACACTTGCAGCCAGTTGACATGGATTAAAGTTGACTCAACCTCTGTCCTGTGTCCTTGTGTGTACCACATTGAGCATGGAGAAAAGAAAGAAGACCAAAGACCTGTCTGAGGACTTGAGAAACAAAATTGTGAGGAAGCATGAGCAATCTCAAGGCTACAAGTCCATCTCCAAAGACCTGAATGTTCCTGTGTCTACCGTGCGCAGTGTCATCAAGAAGTTTAAAGCCGCCCATGGCACTGTGCCTAACCTCCCTAGATGTGGACGGAAAAGAAAAAATGACTAGAGATTTCAATGCAAGATTGTGCGGATGTTGGATAAAGAACCTCGACTAACATCCAAACAAGTTCAAGCTGCCCTGCAGTCCGAGGGTACAACAGTGTCAACCCGTACTATCCCTCGGCGTCTGAATGAAAAGAGACTGTATGGTAGGAGACCCAAGAAGACCCCACTTCTTACCCCGAGACATAAAAAAGCCAGGCTGGAGTTGCCAAAACTTACCTGAAAAAGCCTAAAACGTTTTGGAAGAACATTCTCTGGTCAGATGAGACAAAAGTAGAGCTTTTTGGGCAAAGGCATCAACATAGAGTTTACAGGAGAAAAAAAGAGGCATTCAAAGAAAAGAACACGGTCCCTACAGTCAAACATAGTGGAGGTTCCCTCACAGAATTGCATGGGTGTCAATACTTTTGGCCACAACTGTATATGGGACAACCATTGTGCAAGAGTCATATACATGTGTCTCACAGCAGTATTATAGCAGCTATATTCCTGTACATAGGGGCAGTATTATAGTAGGTATATTCTTATACATAGGGGCAGTATTATAGTAGTTATATTCTTGTACATAGGAGCAGTATTATAGTAGTTATATTCTTGTACATAGGGGCAGTATTATAGTAGTTATATTCCTGTACATAGGGGGCAGTATTATAGTAGTTATATTCTTGTATATTGGGGCAGTATAATAGTAGTTATATTCTTGTGTATCGGGGCAGTATTATAGTAGTTATACTCTTGCATATAGGGGCAGTATTATAGTCGTTATATTCTTGTACATAGGGGCAGTATTATAGTAGTTATATTCTTGTACATAGGAGCAGTATTACAGTAGTTATATTCTTGTATATTGGGGCAGTATTATAGTAGTTATATTCTTGTATATAGGGGCAGTATTATAGTAGTTATATTCTTGTACATAGGAGCAGTATTATAGTAGTTATATTCTTGTACATAGGAGCAGTATTACAGTAGTTATATTCTTGTATATTGGGGCAGTATTATAGTAGTTATATTCTTGTATATAGGGGCAGTATTATAGTAGTTATATTCTTGTACATAGGGGCAGTATTATAGTAGTTATATTCTTGCATATAGGAGCAGTATTATAGTAGTTACATTCTTGTATATAGGGGCAGTATTACAGTAGTTATATTCTTGTACATAGGGGCAGTATTATAGTAGTTATATTCCTGTACATAGGGGGCAGTATTATAGTAGTTATATTCTTGTATATTGGGGCAGTATAATAGTAGTTATATTCTTGTGTATCGGGGCAGTATTATAGTAGTTATATTCTTGCATATAGGGGCAGTATTATAGTAGTTATATTCTTGCACATAGCGGCAGTACTATAGTAGTTATATTCTTGTATATAGGGGCAGTATTATAGTAGTTATATTCTTGTACATAGGGGCAGTATTTCAGTAGTTATATTCTTGTATATAGGGGCAGTATTATAGTAGTTATATTCTTGTACATAGGAGCAGTATTATAGTAGTTATATTCTTGTACATAGGAGCAATATTATAGTAGTTATATTCTTGTACATAGGGGGCAGTATTATTGTAGTTATATTTTTGTACATAGGGGAAGTATTATAGTAGTTTTATTCTTGTACATAGGGGCAGTATTATAGTAGTTATATTCTTGTACATAGGGGCAGTATTATATTAGTTATATTGTACATAGGGGCAGTATTATAGTAGTTATATTCTTGTACATAGGAGCAGTATTATTGTAGTTATATTCTTGTACATAGGGGAAGTGTTATAGTAGTTATATTCTTGTACGTAGGGGCAGTATTATAGTAGTTATATTCCTGTACATAGGGGGCAGTATTATAGTAGTTATATTCTTGTATATTGGGGCAGTATTATAGTAGTTATATTCTTGTATATAGGGGCAGTATTATAGTAGGTATATTCTTGTACATAGGGGCAGTATTATAGTAGTTATATTCTTGCATATAGGAGCAGTATTATAGTAGTTACATTCTTGTATATAGGGGCAGTATTACAGTAGTTATATTCTTGTACATAGCGGCAGTATAATAGTAGTTATATTCTTGTGTATAGGGGCAGTATTATAGTAGTTATATTCTTGCATATAGGGGCAGTATTATAGTAGTTATATTCTTGCACATAGCGGCAGTATTATAGTAGTTATATTCTTGTATATAGGGGCAGTATTATAGTAGTTATATTCTTGCACATAGGGGCAGTATTATAGTAGTTATATAGTTATATTCTTGTACATAGCAGCAGTATTATAGTAGTTATATTCTTGTATATAGGGGCAGTATTATTGTAGTTATATTCTTGCATATAGGGGCAGTATTATAGTAGTTATATTCTTGTATATAGGGGCAGTATTATTGTAGTTATATTCTTGTACATATGAGCAGTATTGTAGTTATATTTTTGTACATATTGGAAGTCTTATAGTAGTTATATTGTTGTACATAGGGGCAGAATTATAGTAGTTATATTCTTGTACATAGGGAGCAGCATTATAGTAGTTATATTCTTGTACATAGGAGCAGTATTATAGTAGTTATATTCTTGTACATAGGGGCAGTATTATAGTAGTTATATTCTTGTATATAGGGGCAGTATTATTGTAGTTATATTCTTGCATATAGGGGCAGTATTATAGTTGTTATATTCTTGCACATAGTGGCAGTAATATAGTAGTTATATTCTTGTACATAGGGGCAGTATTATAGTAGCTATATTCTTGTGCATAAGAGCAGTATTATAGTAGTTATATTCTTGTACATAGGGGCAGTATTATAGTAGTTATATTCTTGTATATAGGGGCAGTATTATAGTAGTTATATTCTTATATATTGGGGCAGTATTATAGTAGTTATATTCTTGTATATAGGGGCAGTATTATAGTAGTTATATTCTTGTACATAGCGGCAGTATTATAGTAGTTATATTCTTGTATATAGGAGCAGTATTATAGTAGTTATATTCTTGTACATGGGGAGCAGTATTATTGTAGTTATATTCTTGTACATATGAGCAGTATTATAGTAGTTATATTTTTGTACATATTGGAAGTCTTATAGTAGTTATATTGTTGTACATAGGGGCAGAATTATAGTAGTTATATTCTTGTACATAGGGAGCAGCATTATAGTAGTTATATTCTTGTACATAGGAGCAGTATTATAGTAGTTATATTCTTGTACATAGGGGCAGTATTATAGTAGCTATATTCTTGTACATAGAGGCAGTATTATAGTAGTTATATTATTGTACATAGGGACAGTATTATAGAAGTTATATTCTTGTACATAGGAGCAGTATTATAGCAGTTATATTCTTGTACATAGGGACTGTACTATTGTAGTTATATTATACATAGAGCAGTATTATAGTAGTTATATTCATATAGATTGGAGCAGTATTATAGTAGTTATATTCTTGTACATAGGAAGCAGTATTATAGTAGTTATATTCTTGTGCATAGGAAGCAGTATTATAGTAGTTATATTCTTGTATATAGGGGGCAGTATTATAGTAGTTATATTCTTGTACATATTAGAAGTCTTATAGTAGTTATATTCTGTTACATAGGAGCAGTATTATAGTAGTTATATTCTTGTATATAGGGGCAGTATTATAGGAGTTATATTCTAATACATATTGGAAGTCTTATAGTAGTTATATTCTTGTACATAGGGGCAGTATTATAGTAGTTATATTCTTGCACATAGGGAGCAGTATTATCATAGTTATATTCTTGTACATAGGGGCAGTATTATAGTAGTTATATTCCTGTACACAGGGGCAGTATTATAGTAGTTATATTTTTGTACATATTGGAAGTCTTATAGTAGTAATATTTTTGTACATAGGAGCAGTATTATAGTAGTTATATTCTTGTACATAGGAAGCAGTATTATAGTAGTTATATTCTTGTACATAAGAGCAGTATTATAGTAGTTATATTCTTGTACATAGGATCAGTATTATAGTAGTTATATTCTTGTTCATAGGAGCAGTATTATAGTAGTTATATTCTTATACATAGGGGCAGTATTATAGTAGTTATATTCTTATACATAGGAGCAGTATTATAGTAGTTATATTCTTGTACATAGAGGCAGTATTACAGTAGTTATATTCTTGCACTTATGAACAGTATTATAGTAGTTATATCATTGTATATAGGGGCAGTATTATAGCAGTTAAATTCATGTACATAGGGGCAATATTATAGTAGTTATATTCTTGTACATAGGGGCAGTATTGTAGTAGTTATATTCTTGTATATAGGAGTAGTATTATAGTATTTATATTCTTGTACATAGGGAGCAGTATTATAGTAGATATATTGTTGTACATAGGAGCAGTATTATAGTACTTATATTCCTGTACCTAGGAGCAGTATTATACACTGTGTTCCAAATGATTCTGCACAAAGAGTTTAGGAGTGATAAGGTTAGAATTTTTTTGTTTGTCATTTAAACTCATTGACGGTGATGTGTTTCAGGGCTCTTTATATCACTGAAAGCAATTGCAGATACCTGTGCACATTAGTTTGGCCGGTGTGTCCAAATAAAGGCAAGACTACTTAAGAAGGCTGTTCCACATTATTAAGCAGCGTACATTTTTGGCGAAAATGGGAAAGAGAAAAGATGTGTCGGCTGCTGAGAAGCAACAAATTGTGGAGTATTTATGTCAAGGCATGACTACAATCAACATTGCCAAGACACTTCATCGTGATCATCGCACAATCAAGAAGTATGTAGCTGATTCCCAGCACACACGTGTGCGTGCTGATAACGAAACATTGAGGACTCTTTCCAACAGGCAATTGCGTAAGGTTAAAAGAGCAGCTGCAAAAATGCCTTGCCATAGCAGCAGACAAGTTTTTGAAGCTGCTGGTGCCTCCAACGTCCCCAGAACAACAAGATGCAGGGTCCTTCAGAGGTGTGTAAGACATCCTGTCGACCACCTCTATCCACTGCACACAAGCAGAAACGGCTCCAGTGGGCCAAACGATACATGAAGACTGACTTCCAAATGGTTTTGTTCACCGATGAGTGCCGTGCAACGCTCGATGGTCCAGATGGATGGAGTGGAGGATGGCTGGTTGATGGACACCCCATGAAAACACGGCTAAGGCGCCAACAAGTAGGTGGAGTAATGTTTTGGGCTGGAATCATGGGGAGAGAGATTGTCGGCCCCTTTATGATCCCTGAAGGGGTAAAGATGAACTCCATAATCTATGTGGAGTTTCTAAAACAACACTTCCTGCCATGGTTAAGAGGAAGAACCGTGCTTTCCGCAGCAAGATCATTTTCATGCATGATAATGCACCGTCTCATGCTGCAAAAAACACATCTGCATCTCTGGCTGCTATGGGCATAAAAGAGGACAAATTTATGGTGTGTCCACCATCTTCCCCTGACCTCAACCCCATTGAGAACCTCTGGAGCATCATCACAAGGAGTGTCTATGATGGCGGGAGGCAGTTCACATCTAAGCAACAGCTCTGGGAGGGTATTCTGTCCACATGCAAAACAATTGGAGCAGAAACCATCCAAAAACTGACAAATTCAATGGACGAGAGAGTTCAGAAGCTTCTTTCCAACAAGGGGTCCTATGTGCAAATGTAACATCACCTAGAATAAAGTTTTCACTTGAAAACTGTTTGATTTCATTTCGTAATAAGCTGATAATGCTTATAACTTCACAATGGACCATTTTTTTGTTCAAAATAAAAAAAAAAGGTTGAAAACTCTGCTGTGCATAATAATTTGGAACATGCATTTTGAGTGTTTATTTTTTTTAAAAAGATACTGTTTTCATAGGCAGATTGTTCCAAAACATTGCAATTATACTAGAATAGTAGATGACTGGAAAATAACAATGACTGCAATTCAGATAGGTAATTTAGAGAAAATGAGGAAATATTATTTGCATGATAATTTGGAACACAGTGTAGTAGTTATATTCTTGTACATTGGAGCAGTATTATAGTAGTTATATTCTTGTACATAGGGGCAGTATTATAGTAGTTATATTCTTGTACATAGGGCCAGTATTATAGTAGTTATATTCTTGTACATAGGGACAGTATTATAGTAGTTATATTCTTGCACATAGGGGGCAGTATTATAGTAGTTATATTCTTGTACATATGGGCAGTATTATAGTAGTTATATTCTTGTACATAGGAGCAGTATTATAGTAGTTATATTCTTGTACATAGGGAGCAGTATTATAGTAGTTATATTCTTGTACATATGGGCAGTATTATAGTAGTTATATTCTTGTACATAGGAGCAGTATTATAGTAGTTATATTCTTGTACATAGGAGCAGTATTATAGTAGTTATATTCTTGCACATAGGGGGCAGTATTATAGTAGTTATATTCTTGTACATAGGGAGCAGTATTATAGTAGTTATATTCTTGTACATATGGGCAGTATTATAGTAGTTATATTCTTGTACATAGGGGCAGTATTATAGTAGTTATATTCTTGTACATAGGAACAGTATTATAGTAGTTATATTCTTGCACATAGGGGGCAGTATTATAGTAGTTATATTCTTGCACATAGGGGGCAGTATTATAGTAGTTATATTCTTGCACATAGGAGCAGTATTATAGTAGTTATTTTCTTGTATATAGGGGCAGTATTATAGTAGTTATATTCTTGTATATAGGAGCAGTATTATAGTAGTTATATTCTTGTACATGGGGCAGTATTATAGTAGTTATATTCTTGTACATAGGGAGCAGTATTATAGTAGTTATATTCTTGTACATAGGGGCAGTATTATAGTAGTTATATTCTTGTATATAGGGGGCAGTATTATAGTAGTTATATTCTTGTACATAGTGGCAGTATTATAGTAGTTATATTCTTGTACATAGGAGCAGTATTATAGTAGTTATATTCTTGTACATAGGAGCAGTATTATAGTAGTTATATTCTTGCACATAGGAGCAGTATTATAGTAGTTATATTCTTGTACATAGGGGCAGTATTATAGTAATTATATCATTGTATATAGGAGCAGTATTATAGTAGTTATATTCTTGTACATAGTGGCAGTATTATAGTAGTTATATTCTTGTACATAGGAGCAGTATTATAGTAGTTATATTCTTGTACATAGGAGCAGTATTATAGTAGTTATATTCCTGTACATAGGAGCAGTATTATAGTAGTTATATTCTTGTACATGGGGCAGTATTATAGTAGTTATATTCTTGTACATAGGAGCAGTTGTTGTGAATTTGGATTCTGGGCTCCCCCGGTGGCTACTGGTGGAATTGAACTGGTGTCTTCATCTTCTCTGTTCACCTGTTCCCAACAAGATGTGGGAGTCGCTATATAACCTTGCTGCTCTGTTAGTTGCTTGCCGGTCAACAATGTTATCAGAAGCCTCTCTGTGCTTGTTCCTGCTCCTAGACAACTACTAGATAAGTTGGACTCTTGTCCATGTTTGTTTTTGCATTTTTGTTCCAGTTCACAGCTGTAGTTTCGTTACTGTGTCTGGAAAGCTCTTGTGAACAGGAATTGCCACTCTGGTGTTATGAGTTAATGCCAGAGTTTAAAGTAATTTCTGGATGGTGTTTTGATAGGGTTTTTAGCTGACCATGAAAGTGTCCTTTCTGTCTTCTGCTATGTAGTAAGTGGACCTCAAATTTGCTAAACCTATTTTCATACTACGTTTGTTATTTCATCTTGATTCACCGCCAATACATGTGGGGGGCCTCTGTCTCCTTTCGGGGTATTTCTCTAGAGGTGAGCTAGGACTAATATTTTCCTCTGCTAGTTTTATTTAGTCCTCCGGCTGGTGCTGGGCATCTAGAATCAACGTAGGCATGCTACCCGGCCACTGCTAGTTGTGCGTTAGGTTTAGTTCATGGTCAGCTCAGTTTCCATCTTCCAAGAGCTAGTTCCTATATATGCTGATGCTATGATCTCTTGCCATTGAGATCATGACAGTTTGACCGGCCCACTAAAGGGTTAAAATCCTTGGCTGAGAAAGGAGAGAAATAAGTAGTCTGCTGAAATTTTTTTTTTTTTTTTTCTCTCCTTTGAATGGCTCTGTGTCCACCTGTTTATAATGGATCTTCAGAGTGTAACTGCAGGTTTGAATAATCTCGCCACGAAGGTACAAAATTTGCAAGATTTTGTTTGTCATGCACCTGTATCTGAGCCGAGAATTCCTTTGCCGGAATTTTTCTCGGGGAATAGATCCGGGTTTCAGAATTTTCGAAATAATTGCAAATTATTTTTGTCCCTGAAATCTCGCTCTGCCGGAGACCCTGCACAGCAGGTCAGGATTGTGATTTCCTTGCTCCGGGGCGACCCTCAAGACTGGGCTTTTTCATTGACACCAGGGGATCCTGCGTTGCTCAATGTGGATGCGTTTTTTCTGGCCTTGGGGTTGCTTTATGACGAACCTCATTTGGAGCTTCAGGCAGAAAAAACTTTGATGTCCCTATCTCAGGGGCAAGATGAAGCGGAAATTTACTGCCAAAGATTCCGTAAATGGTCTGTGCTTACTCAGTGGAATGAGTGCGCCCTGGCGGCGACTTTCAGAGAGGGTCTCTCTGATGCCATTAAGGATGTTATGGTGGGGTTCCCTGTGCCTGCGGGTCTGAATGAGTCCATGACAATGGCTATTCAGATCGATAGGCGTTTGCGGGAGCGCAAACCAGTGCACCATCTGGCGGTGTCCACTGAGAAGTCGCCAGAGAGTATGCAGTGTGATAGAATTCTGTCCCGAAGCGAGCGGCAGAATTTTAGACGGAAAAATGGGTTGTGTTTCTATTGTGGTGATTCTACTCATGTTATATCAGCATGCTCTAAGCGCACTAAAAAGCTTGGTAAATCTGTTTCCATTTGCACCTTACCGTCTAAGTTTATTCTATCTGTGACCCTGATTTGCTCTTTGTCATCTATTACCACGGACGCCTATGTCGACTCTGGCGCCGCTTTGAGTCTTATGGATTGGTCCTTTGCCAAACGCTGTGGGTATGATTTAGAGCCTTTGGAGACTCCTATTCCTCTGAAGGGGATTGACTCCACCCCATTGGCTAATAATAAACCACAATACTGGACACAAGTAACTATGCGTATTAATCCGGATCACCAGGAGATTATTCGCTTTCTGGTGCTGTATAATCTACATGATGATTTGGTGCTAGGATTGCCTTGGCTGCAATCTCACAACCCAGTCCTCGACTGGAAAGCTATGTCTGTGTTGAGCTGGGGATGTAAGGGGGCTCATGGGGATTTACCTGTGGTTTCCATTTCATCATCTATTCCCTCTGAAATTCCTGAGTTCCTGTCTGACTATCGTGACGTCTTTGAAGAATCCAAGCTTGGTTCGTTACCTCCGCACCGAGAGTGCGATTGTGCCATAGATTTAATCCCGGGTAGTAAATACCCAAAGGGTCGTTTATTTAATCTGTCTGTGCCTGAACATGCTGCTATGCGTGAATATATAAAGGAGTCCTTGGAAAAGGGACATATTCGTCCATCGTCATCTCCCTTAGGAGCCGGTTTTTTCTTTGTGTCAAAAAAAGACGGCTCTTTGAGACCATGTATTGATTATCGGCTTTTGAATAAAATCACTGTTAAATATCAATACCCATTGCCGTTGCTGACTGATTTGTTTGCTCGCATAAAGGGGGCCAAGTGGTTCTCTAAGATTGACCTTCGTGGGGCGTATAACTTGGTGCGAATCAGGCAGGGGGATGAGTGGAAAACCGCATTTAATACGCCCGAGGGCCACTTTGAGTATTTAGTGATGCCTTTTGGTCTTTCAAATGCTCCGTCAGTTTTCCAGTCCTTTATGCATGATATTTTTCGCGATTATTTGGATAAATTTATGATTGTGTATCTGGATGATATTCTGATTTTTTCGGATGACTGGGACTCTCATGTCCAGCAAGTCAGGAGGGTTTTTCAGGTTTTGCGGTCTAATTCTTTGTGTGTGAAGGGTTCTAAGTGTGTTTTTGGGGTACAGAGGATTTCCTTTTTGGGATATATTTTTTCCCCCTCTTCCATTGAAATGGATCCTGTCAAGGTTCAAGCTATTTGTGATTGGACGCAGCCCTCTTCTCTTAAGAGTCTTCAGAAATTTTTGGGCTTTGCTAACTTTTATCGTCGATTTATTGCTGGTTTTTCGGATATTGCTAAGCCATTGACCGATTTGACTAAGAAGGGTGCTGATGTTGCTGATTGGTCCCCTGATGCTGTGGAGGCCTTTCGGGAGCTTAAGCGCCGTTTTTCCTCTGCCCCTGTGTTGCGTCAGCCTGATGTTGCTCTACCTTTTCAGGTTGAGGTCGACGCTTCTGAGATCGGAGCTGGGGCAGTGTTGTCGCAGAAAAGTTCTGACTGCTCCGTGATGAGGCCTTGTGCCTTCTTTTCCCGTAAATTTTCGCCCGCTGAGCGGAATTATGATGTTGGGAATCGGGAGCTTTTGGCCATGAAGTGGGCTTTTGAGGAGTGGCGCCATTGGCTTGAGGGGGCCAGACATCAGGTGGTGGTATTGACTGACCACAAAAATTTGGTTTATCTTGAGACCGCCAGGCGCCTGAATCCTAGACAGGCGCGCTGGTCATTATTTTTCTCTCGGTTTAATTTTGTGGTGTCATACCTACCGGGTTCTAAGAATGTTAAGGCGGATGCCCTTTCTAGGAGTTTTGAGCCTGACTCGCCTGGTAACTCTGAGCCCACAGGTATCCTTAAGGATGGAGTGGTATTGTCAGCCGTTTCTCCAGACCTGCGGCGGGCCTTGCAGGAGTTTCAGGCGGATAGACCTGATCGTTGCCCACCTGATAAATTGTTTGTTCCTGATGATTGGACCAGTAGAGTCATCTCTGAGGTTCATTCTTCTGCGTTGGCAGGTCATCCTGGCATTTTTGGTACCAGGGATTTGGTGGCAAGGTCCTTCTGGTGGCCTTCCCTGTCACGAGATGTGCGAGGCTTTGTGCAGTCTTGTGACGTTTGTGCTCGGGCCAAGCCTTGTTGTTCTCGGGCTAGTGGATTGTTGTTGCCCTTGCCTATTCCTAAGAGGCCTTGGACGCACATCTCGATGGATTTTATTTCAGATCTGCCTGTTTCTCAGAAGATGTCTGTCATCTGGGTGGTGTGTGACCGTTTCTCTAAGATGGTCCATTTGGTTCCTCTGCCCAAGTTGCCTTCTTCTTCCGAGTTGGTTCCTCTGTTTTTTCAAAATGTTGTTCGTTTGCATGGTATTCCTGAGAATATCGTTTCTGACAGAGGGACCCAATTCGTGTCTAGATTTTGGCGGGCATTCTGTGCTAGGATGGGCATAGATTTATCTTTTTCGTCCGCTTTCCATCCTCAGACGAATGGCCAGACTGAGCGGATTAATCAGACCCTGGAGACATATCTGAGGTGTTTTGTGTCTGCTGACCAGGATGATTGGGTTGCTTTTTTGCCATTGGCGGAGTTCGCTCTCAATAATCGGGCCAGCTCTGCCACTTTGGTGTCCCCGTTTTTCTGTAATTCGGGGTTTCATCCTCGATTTTCCTCTGGTCAGGTGGAATCTTCGGATTGTCCTGGAGTGGATGCTGTGGTGGAGAGATTGCATCAGATCTGGGGGCAGGTGGTGGACAATTTGAGGTTGTCCCAGGAGAAGACTCAGCTTTTTGCTAACCGCCGTCGTCGTGTTGGTCCTCGTCTTCGTGTTGGGGACTTGGTGTGGTTGTCTTCTCGTTTTGTCCCTATGAGGGTCTCTTCTCCTAAGTTTAAGCCTCGGTTCATCGGCCCGTATAAGATATTGGAGATTCTTAACCCTGTTTCCTTCCGTTTGGACCTCCCTGCATCCTTTTCTATTCATAACGTTTTTCATCGGTCATTATTGCGCAGGTATGAGGTACCGGTTGTGCCTTCCGTTGAGCCTCCTGCTCCGGTGTTGGTTGAGGGTGAGTTGGAGTACGTTGTGGAGAAAATCTTAGACTCTCGTGTTTCCAGACGGAGACTCCAGTATCTGTTCAAGTGGAAGGGATACGGCCAGGAGGATAATTCTTGGGTGAATGCATCTGATGTTCATGCCTCTGATCTGGTTCGTGCCTTTCATAGGGCCCATCCTGATCGCCCTGGTGGTTCTGGTGAGGGTTCGGTGCCCCCTCCTTGAGGGGGGGGTACTGTTGTGAATTTGGATTCTGGGCTCCCCCGGTGGCTACTGGTGGAATTGAACTGGTGTCTTCATCTTCTCTGTTCACCTGTTCCCATCAAGATGTGGGAGTCGCTATATAACCTTGCTGCTCTGTTAGTTGCTTGCCGGTCAACAATGTTATCAGAAGCCTCTCTGTGCTTGTTCCTGCTCCTAGACAACTACTAGATAAGTTGGACTCTTGTCCATGTTTGTTTTTGCATTTTTGTTCCAGTTCACAGCTGTAGTTTCGTTACTGTGTCTGGAAAGCTCTTGTGAACAGGAATTGCCACTCTGGTGTTATGAGTTAATGCCAGAGTTTAAAGTAATTTCTGGATGGTGTTTTGATAGGGTTTTTAGCTGACCATGAAAGTGTCCTTTCTGTCTTCTGCTATGTAGTAAGTGGACCTCAAATTTGCTAAACCTATTTTCATACTACGTTTGTTATTTCATCTTGATTCACCGCCAATACATGTGGGGGGCCTCTGTCTCCTTTCGGGGTATTTCTCTAGAGGTGAGCTAGGACTAATATTTTCCTCTGCTAGTTTTATTTAGTCCTCCGGCTGGTGCTGGGCATCTAGAATCAACGTAGGCATGCTACCCGGCCACTGCTAGTTGTGCGTTAGGTTTAGTTCATGGTCAGCTCAGTTTCCATCTTCCAAGAGCTAGTTCCTATATATGCTTATGCTATGATCTCTTGCCATTGAGATCATGACAAGCAGTATTATAGTAGTTATATTCTTGTACATAGGAGCAGTATTATAGTAGTTATATTCTTGTACATGGGGGCAGTATTATAGTAGTTATATTCTTGTACATAGGAGCAGTATTATAGTAGTTATATTCTTGTACATAGGAGCAGTATTATAGTAGTTATATTCCTGTACATAGGGGCAGTATTATAGTAGTTATATTCTTGTACATAGGAGCAGTATTATAGTAGTTATATTCTTGTACATAGGAGCAGTATTATAGTAGTTATATTCTTGTACATAGGAGCAGTATTATAGTAGTTATATTCCTGTACATAGGGGCAGTATTATAGTAGTTATATTCTTGTACATGGGGGCAGTATTATAGTAGTTATATTCTTGTACATAGGAGCAGTATTATAGTAGTTATATTCTTGTACATAGGAGCAGTATTATAGTAGTTATATTCTTGTACATAGGAGCAGTATTATAGTAGTTATATTCCTGTACATAGGGGCAGTATTATAGTAGTTATATTCTTGTACATAGGAGCAGTATTATAGTAGTTATATTCTTGTACATAGGAGCAGTATTATAGTAGTTATATTCTTGTACATAGGAGCAGTATTATAGTAGTTATATTCCTGTACATAGGGGCAGTATTATAGTAGTTATATTCTTGTACATAGGGGCAGTATTATAGTAGTTATATTCTTGTACATAGGAGCAGTATTATAGTAGTTATATTCTTGTACATAGGAGCAGTATTATAGTAGTTATATTCTTGTACATAGGGGCAGTATTATAGTAGTTATATTCTTGTACATAGGAGCAGTATTATAGTAGTTATATTCTTGTACATAGGAGCAGTATTATAGTAGTTATATTCTTGTACATAGGGGCAGTATTATAGTAGTTATATTCTTGTACATAGGAGCAGTATTATAGTAGTTATATTCTTGTACATAGGAGCAGTATTATAGTAGTTATATTCTTGTACATAGGAGCAGTATTATAGTAGTTATATTCTTGTACATAGGGGCAGTATTATAGTAGTTATATTCTTGTACATAGGGGCAGTATTATAGTAGTTATATTCTTGTACAATTGGAGCAGTATTATAATAAATATATTTCTGGACATAGTGTACCATGTATATGTGTATGTTATTTATGGAGAAAGGCAGCATTATGGTCGTTTTGTTCTTGGACATGAGATGCAGTATGTGGCGTCATTTCTATAAACCGCTATGCTTTTGTGTTCCCCTTTTAAAAGGCCATTTGTAGGTAAATAGTAAAATTCTAAACATTGTAAGAGCTTCTCTCACTTCCGAGTCCTTTGATTCCTCTCTCCCCACTTGGGTTAATGAATGAATCTCCAGATTTAATAAGGAATTTTCAAGAGCCGCTGTGTTTCCTGGATTAATGGCTTGTGCTTGACCATGATTTAGCTATTCGTGTAGCCCAATTAATTAGCTATAAAATCTGTCTCCATGTAGACGATCCTTAGTGCCGTGACCTTGCTGGCTTCTCTGTAAACGCTCGTATCTGACCAGAAAATCCAGTGTGATTAAAGGAGAACTAATCCCTTCCCCATTTGCTTTTACAGATCTCATTTGCGCTTTTGAGTGGGAAGATTGATAAACAGAGGGCAGAGTATCATCTACATCTGTGCTTGCTTCCACCTCGTGTATATGTTGTATATGGGAAGTTCCTTCTCCCAGGTGAACCAGAAAATTTTGAGCCACGGAGAACCTACAATGCAATTTACCGATGCTGCGGTCTAAAAATCCTTTAATGCTTACCAGCTCTGAGCCAGATATTTCACATATTAGGATATTAGATATTTTGAGCTAAATTGATATTATTTTGGCAGTGATTATTTTTACTTGCAATACCATACTTGGCCACATGGTGAGCTGTTGAGAATACACCAAACCAGTGCAATATCCTACATCGCCATCTAGTGGCCAAAACCTGTACTGAAACATTTTTTGTTTACAAAGTGTTAATTGTACAATTTGACTGTTTTCTCAGCAGCCAACAGGTTTTGTTTTATAAAAAAAATATATGTATCATATAGGAAATGGCCTACGGAAGATAAAACTTAGTAACTACCATCCGACAAAGTAGAATGAAAACTTATGACCTGGTCCCAGCAGTGAGTAATTGAATAATCTGATGAGGGCAAGGTTGATAAATCTTGCAGCATTTGGCGAAACATTAACTTGTAATGATTTCACTACCTTGTGTCACTTTCTGGCTTCTTACCTGTGCTGAGCGCAGCATTTCCCTAGAATTAATGAGATTCCCGTGCGATCAAGGTGACAGCTGTGATATTTTGTATGAGAACAGGGGCCCTTTTTCTACATCTGAGCATATGGATGAGAGTCACTTGGCAGTGAAAGGTTACCCTGTCCCAATTACTCATTGGCTTATTTCCATCCACATTCTTCAGCTCCGTTCCCCCTGGTCATCACATAAGAACTTCAGAATGAATCGTATACAGCTTAAAATTCATCCTGTTTTCCTCTTTATGACACTTTTTCACTTAGGAGAGACTTCACCGGCTTCTTCCACCAATATAATTTTCCATAAATTAAAGTATAAATCCTAATATCAAGTATTTAACATTAATATAATTTAATCGATGCAGAAGATTCATAATAATTTGAAAAAAACTATTTCTGTCACCACTAGAGGGAGCTCATTGCATAATGATTTCACTTTGAGTCCAATAGGAGCTGTAGACACTCCTATGCAGTGAGCTCCCCCTAGTGGAAGATGCAAGAAAACAAAAATTTGTAATTTAATGCAAATCCGGAGAATAGAACTCTGACCTATATAAGAACAGATAAAAAATGATTAACAGATATAAAATGTACACTTTCATATAGCTAGAGGCAATATAATTGTTCCATTATATAATATTAATTACTAACCACTCTAAACCATTAGGGATATTAAATATTGAACCAAAACCACCTTGAACCTCCAAGAATGTTAGATATTAAATGTCTCCTATATTTGTACCCTGGAGAAATCAGATAATACATAACCATAACCACAGCTGAATCATCCAGGGTATCAGACATTAAAATATAACACTATGTAGCAATAGTAATAATATCGGGCTCCTGAGATGAACTATGTGCACACGTTGCATATTTTGTTGCGGATCCGCAACGTTTTTCCATGTGGATTTGCACCAAATCCACAAAGAGTGCTCAGGCAATGTTAATAAATGATAAATCCACATGCTTTGGAAAATTCCGCACTAATTCTCAGCGTTTTATTTTGCACAGCATGTCAATTTTTTTTGCGGATCTGCAGCATTTCTGCACCTATTGCCTTACATTGAGTCAGTCAAATCCGCAGATGTAAAAAGGTCTGCGGATTAGCTGTGGATTTGCGTGCAAAAAACGCTGCAGAAATGAAGAAGGAAGAGTGTGTGGGCGGAGACTGTGTGTGGGCGGAGACTGTGTGTGGGTGGAGACTATGTGTGAGCGGAGACTATGTGCGGGTCTATCTGCGGGTGTCTGTGTGTGTCTCTGTGTGCAGGTGTGTGCACGACTGTGTGTGGGTCTGTGTGTGTGCGTGCGGGTGTCTGTGTGTAGCCAGGCATCGTCTGATGGGACTACTGCTCCCATCCGGCTATGTCTGTTGTCACATATAACAGTGACAGCATGAGCCGATGATGGGACAGTAGTAGTCCCATCATCCTGCGACTGTGTTCAAGTGTAAAAAAAAAACAAAAAACACATTTACATAATCACATACAGCATTAATACTCACCAAACACCTAATTCCCGATGCCCTCGATCTCCTGCAATAAAAATAAAATAATAAACCACCATATATTTACCTTTCTTCCGTAGTCCATTTAATCCCGAGTGTCCCACAGCGATCTCACGTGTAGAACAGTCACATCTGCAGATGTGACCACTCTACCTGGCCTCTGGTGATACAATGACAGGAGGTGACCCTCCCATAGTTTATCATTACGCCGCCATGAGATTTCACTGGAGTTCGTGCTGTCACTTGCGGCACCACTGGGTGAGAATATTCTCATGCAGCGGTGCTTTAAGTGAGAGCACGAACTCCAGTAAACTCTGTGTATCGCCGGAGATCTTCATGGGACACTTGTTATTAATGGATTACAGCATACAGGGAGTATTATAGGTTGGTTTATTATTTTATTTTTGTTGCAGGAGATCAAGGGAGTCGGAGATTAGGCGATGCAGTAAGTATGGTTAATTAAGATTAATAAAGTACTTTATTCTGGCTGTGCCTTTACCATATAACTATAGGATTAGTAATGGATAGGTGTCTTATAGACACCTTTCCCTTATTTAGCCATGGGCTTGATGTCACCTTACAATACAAAGGTGACATCAACCCCACAAATATTACTCCATTTGCCACAGCTATGGGGCAAGAGGGAAGAGCGAGGCTTATTACCAAAACTGGCGCACCTACAAGGTGTGCCATTTCTGTGGCAGCTGAGAGCTGATGTTTTTAGCCTGGAGGGAGCCAATATCACTGGCCCCTTCCCAGGCTATCAATGTCAGCCCGCAGCTGTCTACCTAGCCTTTGCTGGTTCGATTTCATAGGCGGGACCCCATGTAATTTTTTTTCTGGTTTTCCCCTTTAAACTAGCCAGTAAAGGCTAAGCAAACATCTGTGAGCTGATATTAAAAGCCTTGGAACCTTTAAGGCTATTGGCTCCTTCCCAGAGTATTAACATCAGCCCTCAGCCGTTGGCTTTCCCTCTGCTGGTTAAGAAAATTACGCAGCAATTTTTTTAGGGTATGTTCCAATGGTCAGGAACTGGCAGTGCTTTGGACGCAGCACATGTCTGCTCCATCCAAAGCGCTGCTGTCTTTTGACCGCAGGTGATTCCGCTTGTGTTCATTGAAAAGTGAGGAATCACAGCACCCAATACATTGTACGAGTAAACATGCTGCCGTCTGCAAAGACGCACCGCATGTGGAGCGCCCCATAGGGCCGTAGGGTACTCGGTACCGGGTCCTCCGGTTCTCAGTGGGGATGTCACGGTGGTTGACCCGGTTTGTGGCCCTAGGGACATCCGTTGTAAATGGGGGAAAGGTCTTTAAAGGGATAATGTTCGTGACGCCACCTGTGGTATTCGGTCAGGATGACCGACGCTGTTTAGGGGTCCGCTGGGGTGATGTTATGGCAGCTAGATGGTATAACTTCCCACAGGTGAAGTGTATCTCCAGAGCTTCCCAGAGTGTAGGTGGTGGATGGTGTGAGGCGCAGTGAAGAACAAGGACACAAGGTTGCAGTCTCTTTACCTTTACTGAAGGCTTCAGCATCCACAGTCCAGAGCACCGGATCACAGGGTAGGCAGAGTCCGGCCGGTCTGAAGGCAAATCCAGAGCTCTCTTATCCAGGAGGAAATCAGTAGCCTTCCTCTAGCGCCTGTGTGCTGTAGTCCTTCCCTGCTGAGCTTCTCGGTAAGGTCCTCACAACTGATGTTAGTGTTCTAGATGTTATTTCTCTTTCTCTCTGTCCCCCTGATGGAATGGGTAGGACAAACCCATATGACTGGTGGCCTGAGGCTTTTTACAGAGACTCTATCACGCCCCGGCCCCCACAAGTTGCCACTGTGCCTCCTGGGTTCGGGCAACCAATATGGAATTAGCTGTCCTGCCATTCTCTGGAGCAAGGCTTGGAGATGATTACTCCCTCAGTGTTTTGGCTACCGGATCTTGCACCTCAGAAAGAGGCAGCCTTTTGCAGGGCAGAACTCCTTCTGGGTTCCTCTCCTTGTGCTATGACTTCGTTTCTCACCCTCCGCAATACAATTCTCTGTTCTTGTCTCTTCCTTAGGATGCTGCCACACGTGGGGCAGGTGCAGCTCCATGGCCTTCTGTCTAGGCCTCTGACAGGATCCCACCCCTGTCAGGGACCTCTCTGTCTGCAGCGCTTTGATGTTCCTCCTTCCCCTCTGGCTGCCTGACAGGGTGCTGCCTGGGTGAAGCCCAGTCAGCTTCTGCCTAACTTCCTATCCAGACCACCAGTTTTACCTAATTGTGAGGAGAGCCCTAGTAATAGGAGCATAGCTCCCCCTGGTGGTCTGGAGTGTGAAGTGTGTTGTGTGGTATGTGATACCTGGTAAAGAGATCTCCTTTATTGCCTTCACACGTAGCATCACTCCTCCTGGTGGAAGAATGACATTACTGCAACGACCAGGACCCTGGGGCGCTGCACATGTCCGTCTCTGCTGAGAAGCTGCGGGTGCCGGTGCACGCATAGTGGAGATGGGATTTCTTCAAATCCTGTCCACTATGCTGTAACATCTGGATGCTGCGGGGTAGATGTTGTGGATGTACGCAGAGTCCAACCTGCAGCGTTTACTGACCGTGGGAGCGTGCCCTTATAAAGTTTTTGAACATTAAACAGATATTGCGTTTCACGCAGATTTCGTGTGTGTCTTTTATTTAACTCTTTATTTACCATTTTATTAATGATGGTATCTGGCTGACACCTGTTCATTACTAAACCTCGGGCTTGGAATTACATATATATATTCACTTATATTTGTTTTGAGTGTGCAAACACTATATTTGAACATGGTATTTAGTGATATCATGGTCTTCAATGGAGAATGTTAAAGAAGGGGCTGGACTAGGGAATTACATCACAATTTTTTTTGTTAAATAGCATATCTTTATTTAGCTACCAAAAACGCAGACAAATCCGCATCAAAACGCGCGGATTTTAAACTGTGTTTTCTGCCAAGAGAGGAAGAATCAGCGCAGATTTTTACACGAGCAAATCTGCAACATGTGCACATACACTTCTATATCTGCAGCTTTCTTACTTTGCAGCATTTTTTCCTTACATGCCATAATAATAGTTTATTTTTATATATTAACCCCTTCACCCCCGGAGCTTTTTCCGTTTTTCTGTTTTCGTTTTTCGCTCCCCTCCTTCCCAGAGCCATAACTTTTTTATTTTTCCGTCAATTTGGCCATGTAAGGGCTTATTTTTTGCGGGACGAGTTGTACTTTTGAACGACATCATTGGTTTTAGCATGTCGTGTACTAGAAAACGGGAAAAAAATTCCAAGTGCAGTGAAATTGCAAAAAAAGTGCAATCCCACACTTGTTTTTTGTTTGGCTTTTTTGCTAGGTTCACTAAATGCTAAAACTGACCTGCCATTATGATTCTCCAGGTCACTACGAGTTCATAGACACCTAACATGATTAGGTTATTTTTCACCTAAGTGGTGAAAAAAAATTCCAAACTTTGCAAAAAACAAAACAAAACAAAATTGCGCCATTTTCCGATACTCGTAGCGTCTCCATTTTTCGTGATCTGGGGTCAGGTGAGGGCTTATTTTTTGCGTGCCGATCTGGCGTTTTTAATGATAGCATTTTGGTGTAGATACGTTCTTTTGATCGCCCGTTATTGCATTTTAATGCAATGTCGTGGCGACCAAAAAAACGTAAATCTGGCGTTTCGAATTTTTTTCTCATTACGCCATTTAGCGATCAGGTTAATGCTTTTTTTATTGATAGATCGGGCGATTCTGAACGCGGCGATACCAAATATGTGTAGGTTGGGTTTTTATTTTATTGATTTATTTTGATTGGGGCGAAAGGGGGGTGATTTAAACTTTTATATTTTTTTTTATTTTTTTCACATTTTTAAAAACTTTTTTTTTTTACTTTTGCCATGCTTCTATAGCCTCCATGGGAGGCTAGAAGCAGGCACAGCCCGATCGGCTCTGCTACATAACAGCGATCATCAGATCGCTGTTATGTAGCTAAAATGCAGGTGTGCTGTGAGCGCCGACCACAGGGGGGCGCTCACAGCCACCGGCGATCAGTAACCATAGAGGTCTCCAGGACCTCTATGGTTACCTTCCTGACGCATCGCCGACCCCCGATCATGTGACGGGGGTCGGCGATGCGCTCATATCCGGCCGCACGGCCGGATGCGGTAGTTAAATGCCGCTGTCTGCGTTTGACAGCGGCATTTAACTAGTTAATAGCGGCGGGTGATCGCGATTTCACCCGCCGCTATTGCGCGCACATGTCAGCTGTAAAAAACAGCTGACATGTCGCGACTTTGATGTGCGCTCACCGCCGGAGCCCTGCATCAAAGCAGGGGACCCGACATGTGACGTACTATTCCGACACATGTCGGGAAGGGTGTTTAAATGCAAAGTGAGAGAAAAAAGAGAAATGTACCGTAAATCCCATCAATAATTAGAGACTGCCCGTCGCCTTCATAACAACTTCCTGGCACTTGTCACTTGTACACAGTCTTTGAAAGTTGTTCCAACAACAGTTTATACCGGCTGTACATATATGTAATATACAGAAGATGCCCAGGTTATACCAGCTGTACATATATAATTATATACAGGAGATGTCCAGGTTATACCGGCTGTACATATATAATTATATACAGGAGATGCCCAGGTTATACCAGCTGTACATATATAATTATATAGGAGATACCCAGGTTATACCAGCTGTACATATATAATTATATAGGAGATACCCAGGTTATACCAGCTGTACATATATAATTATATACAGAAGATACCCAGGTTATACCAGCTGTACATATATAATTACATACAGGAGATGCCCAGGTTATACCAGCTGTACATATATAATTATATACAGGAGATGCCCAGGTTATACCAGCTGTACATATATAATTATATAGGAGATACCCGGGTTATACCAGCTGTACATATATAATTATATACAGAAGATGGACAGGTTATTCCAGCTGTACATATATAATTATTTACAGGAGATTCCCAGGTTATACCAGCTGTACATATATAATTATATACAGGAGATACCCAGGTTATACCAGCTGTACATATATAATTTTATACAGAAGATACCCAGGTTATACCAGCTGTACATATATATAATTATATACAGAAGATACCCAGGTTATACCAGCTGTACATATATAATTTTATCCAGAAGATACCCAGGTTATACCAGCTGTACATATATATAATTATATACAGAAGATACCCAGGTTATACCAGCTGTACATATATAATTATATACAGGAGATGCCCAGGTTATACCAGCTGTACATATATAATTATATACAGGAGATGCCCAGGTTATACGAGCTGTACATATACAATTATATACAGGAGATGTCCAGGTTATACCAGCTGTACATATATAATTATATACAGGAGATGCCCAGGTTATACCAGCGGTACATATATAATTATATACAGGAGATGCCCAGGTTATACCAGCTGTACATATATAATTATATACAGAAGATGGACAGGTTATTCCAGCTGTACATATATAATTATATACAGAAGATGCCCAGGTTATACCAGCCGTACATATATAATTCTATACAGGAGATTCCCAGGTTATACCAGCCGTACATATATAATTATATACAGGAGATACCCAGGTTATACCAGCTGTACATATATAATTATATACAGGAGATACCCAGGTTGTACCAGCTGTACATATATAATTATATACAGGAGATGCCCAGGTTATACCAGCTGTACATATATAATTATATACAGGAGATGCCCGGGTTATACCAGCTGTACATATGTAATTATATACAGGAGATGCCCAGGTTATAGCAGCTGTACATATATAATTCTATACAGGAGATGCCCAGGTTATACCAGCTGTACATATATAATTATATACAGGAGATGCCCAGGTTATAGCAGCTGTACATATATAATTCTATACAGGAGATGCCCAGGTTATACCAGCTGTACATATATAATTATATACAGGAGATGCCCAGGTTATACCAGCTGTACATATATAATTGTATACAGGAGATGCCCAGGTTATTCCAGCTGTACCTATATAATTATATACAGGAGATGCCCAGGTTATTCCAGCTGTACCTATATAATTATATACAGGAGATGCCCAGGTTATAGCAGCTGTACATTTATAATTCTATACAGGAGATGCCCAGGTTGTACCAGCTGTACATATATAATTATATACGGGAGAAGCCCAGGTTATACCAGCTGTACATATATAATTCTATACAGGAGATGCCCAGGTTATACCAGCTGTACATATATAATTATATACAGGAGATGCCCAGGTTATAGCAGCTGTACATATATAATTCTATACAGGAGATGCCCAGGTTATACCAGCTGTACATATATAATTATATACAGGAGATGCCCAGGTTATAGCAGCTGTACATATATAATTCTATACAGGAGATGCCCAGGTTGTACCAGCTGTACATATATAATTATATACAGGAGATGCCCAGGTTATACCAGCTGTACATATATAATTATATACAGGAGATGCCCGGGTTATACCAGCTGTACATATGTAATTATATACAGGAGATGCCCAGGTTATAGCAGCTGTACATATATAATTCTATACAGGAGATGCCCAGGTTATACCAGCTGTACATATATAATTATATACAGGAGATGCCCAGGTTATAGCAGCTGTACATATATAATTCTATACAGGAGATGCCCAGGTTATACCAGCTGTACATATATAATTATATACAGGAGATGCCCAGGTTATACCAGCTGTACATATATAATTGTATACAGGAGATGCCCAGGTTATTCCAGCTGTACCTATATAATTATATACAGGAGATGCCCAGGTTATAGCAGCTGTACATATATAATTATATACAGGAGATGCCCAGGTTGTACCAGCTGTACATATATAATTATATACAGGAGATGCCCAGGTTATACCAGCTGTACATATATAATTATATACAGGAGATGCCCAGGTTATACCAGCTGTACATATATAATTATATACAGGAGATGCCCAGGTTATTCCAGCTGTACCTATATAATTATATACAGGAGATGCCCAGGTTATACCAGCTGTACATATATAATTGTATACAGGAGATGCCCAGGTTATTCCAGCTGTACCTATATAATTATATACAGGAGATGCCCAGGTTATAGCAGCTGTACATATATAATTATATACAGGAGATGCCCAGGTTGTACCAGCTGTACATACATAATTATATACAGGAGATGCCCAGGTTATACCAGCTGTACATATATAATTATATACAGGAGATGCCCGGGTTATACCAGCTGTACATATGTAATTATATACAGGAGATGCCCAGGTTATAGCAGCTGTACATATATAATTCTTTACAGGAGATGCCCAGGTTATACCAGCTGTACATATATAATTATATACAGGAGATGCCCAGGTTATACCAGCTGTACATATATAATTGTATACAGGAGATGCCCAGGTTATTCCAGCTGTACCTATATAATTATATACAGGAGATGCCCAGGTTATAGCAGCTGTACATATATAATTATATACAGGAGATGCCCAGGTTGTACCAGCTGTACATATATAATTATATACAGGAGATGCCCAGGTTATACCAGCTGTACATATATAATTATATACAGGAGATGCCCAGGTTATACCAGCTGTACATATATAATTATATACAGGAGATGCCCAGGTTATAGCAGCTGTACATATATAATTCTATACAGGAGATGCCCAGGTTATAGCAGCTGTACATATATAATTATATACAGGAGATGCCCAGGTTGTACCAGCTGTACCTATATAATTATATACAGGAGATGCCCAGGTTATACCAGCTGTACATATATAATTATATACAGGAGATGCCCGGGTTATACCAGCTGTACATATATAATTATATACAGGAGATGCCCAGGTTATAGCAGCTGTACATATATAATTCTATACAGGAGATGCCCAGGTTGTACCAGCTGTACATATATAATTATATACAGGAGAAGCCCAGGTTATACCAGCTGTACATATATAATTATATACAGGAGATACCCAGGTTATACCAGCTGTACATATATAATTCTATACAGGAGATGCCCAGGTTATACCAGCTGTACATATATAATTATATACAGGAGATGCCCAGGTTATACCGGCTGTACATGTATAATTATATACAGGAGATGCCCAGGTTATACCAGCTGTACATATATAATTATATACAGGAGATGCCCGGGTTATACCAGCTGTACATATATAATTATATACAGGAGATGCCCAGGTTATAGCAGCTGTACATATATAATTCTATACAGGAGATGCCCAGGTTATACCAGCTGTACATATATAATTATATACAGGAGATGCCCAGGTTATACCAGCTGTACATATATAATTCTATACAGGCGATGCCCAGGTTATACCAGCTGTACATATATAATTATATACAGGAGATGCCTAGGTTATATCGGCTGTACATATATAATTATATACAGGAGATGCCCAGGTTGTACCAGCTGTACATATATTATTATTATTATTTATTTATTGTTATAGCGCCATTTATTCCATGGCGCTTTACAAGTGAGGAGGGGTATACATAATAAAAACAAGTACAATATATAATTATATACAGGAGATGCCCAGGTTATACCAGCTGTACATGTATAATTATATACAGGAGATGGCCAGGTTATACCAGCTGTACATATATAATTATATACAGGAGATACCCAGGTTATACCAGCTGTACATATATAATTATATACAGGAGATACCCAGGTTATACCAGCTGTACATATATAATTATATACAGGAGATGCCCAGGTTATACCAGCTGTACATATATAATTATATACAGGAGATACCCAGGTTATACCAGCTGTACTTATGTAATTATATACAGGAGATGCCCAGGTTATACCGGCTGTAAATATATAATTATATACAGGAGATGTCCAGGTTATACCAGCTGTACATTTATAATTATATACAGGAGATGCCCAGGTTATACCAGCTGTAAATGTATAATTATATACAAGAGATACCCAGGTTATACCAGATCTACATATACAGAAGATTCCCACGTTATACCATGATGTAGTTGAGCACAGTCTGTCTTTCCTAGGAATATGCGCTCAGTCCGTGGCTGGGATGACACTGGCTCTCCTCGGCTCCGGTGCCCCGGGTGGAGTGTAATAACGGTATAATGCTCTTGCTGTACTTTGCGCTCGGTGCAGAACTATCTATAAATGCGATTACTCGCTCTCTGTGTCCATTGTGCTGCGCGCGCTGGTGATCCGCGGCCCTGCTCGTAACATTGCATTATGTAACATCGCATTATACTCCCGTTCCGTCACTCTTTAGCTGGTGACATCCACATTGTCATCCTTGATTATAATATAGCCGTCAGCGCAGTGCGCTTCCATCACTGGCGGCTTCCCCCGGGGGCTTACAGGAATTAGCTGTTCCTGCAGTCCTCACACAATCATGTGGAGCGACATGAAGCATTGCTGCGCCGGCCACGTTCCCTCAACTACTTGCCTGAAATCGTCTTTCCATAATATTTCCATCTCATTACCGAGAAGCTGCCGACTTGTAGCCGGGGATTATGTCATCCGCAGGTCTCAGCACGGAGCGCCACATCCCGGCTCTGCCAGCCTGACAGCCCCAGATAAAGTGCAAAATTACCTCCCGCATAATTAATATGTTTATTAACATTGGGGACGATAACGAAGACTCGCCAAATAGAAGAGGGCAATTTCCTGACTTCTGCATCAAAGCTGTGCAGAAAGTATATATCCTTCACCCTCTTCCCTATATAATAAGAAAAAGTATATAAAAAGTCAAAAACATTAATTTATATAACCCCAAGACCCGGCAAGACAAGCTCCTACTAAAAAATGTCTGACCCCATCCCAGGCCCCCGACACGTAGATAAGCTTCTACAACTAATTTAGATACCCAGACAAGACCCCACCAAAAAGGTCATTAACATCCCCAAATTACTGCAAACCCCCTGCCCAATTTATGACCCTCGACCATAGGCACAGATTCCGAATCTAATTCAGACCTCCGGACCCACAAAGAGAAAATTAAGACCCCATACCACATCTCAAAAACCTCAGACCAAACCCTAAAAAAATTAATTCAGACCACAGAATAAACCCCCCCAAAATTTCAGACCCCAGACCAAAACTCTAAATTAAAATAAATGAATAAATGCATAAATATAAAATACAAATATAAAATACATAAATATAAAATACATAAAAAACAATTCAAACCCTAGATTAGCCAAAAAAAATCTGACCCCAAAACAGACCGTGAAATCAATTCAGACACCTAAATATCTGATATTCTCGGACCTAACCCAAAGATATAAATTCAGACCCCCAAATTAATTCTCACCTCAATCCAGACCAGACATTAAAATTGATTTTTTTCTTTGGTGTCTCAGGACATAATAACCTTATTTTTGGGGCAGATTTGATTCTACGCAAATTTTACAAGAACTGAATCAAATTATTCAGCTGCTTCAAGCACTAAATTAATTTTGGGAGATCAACTAATCTTTGTAGATTTTTTTAAAGTAGTATCATATCCTTTTGTAGTCTATAAAGTTTTTGTTTTCCCAGACTCCTTTTAGAGAGGACCTGTCATCAGGTGAGACTTATTTGATTTTTGTTCTTATTTTATTCCTCCTGGTCCCGTGAGTAATTCACTTTTGGATTTTCTTAAATCCGCCATATGGTTCCAGAGATATGAGGCTTTTTATTTGGATGATCTGGGGGCGTGTCTTAATTACCCTTTGAACCACGCCCCTTTTCTAAAGGCCATAAAAATGAGCTCTAAATGAAAAGGCTGATATCTCTGGAACCATAAGGCCGATTTAAAAAAAATAAAAAATGGATTACTCAGGGGATCAGCAGTAATCAAACAAGAGCAAAAAATGTCCACTTTTGACTTGATAACAGATCCCCTTTAAGCCATTGGAGACAATTATAACCATTTAACTCTCTCTGTGCTGACCTCCATCACCGGATAGTGATACAGTTCAGTTGGTGCAACACTTTCTACCCTGAACTATGTTTCTTGGACTAGACTGATAGGGGGCACCATATGGTCATGACTTTTTTGGCCATGATAACATTGTGATACGGTGGAGATTGACTTTAATGTCAGATCTCGATTCCCAAGTTGCACGTCATGTCTGTATAGGAGGTAGAAGCACCATCATCTACTTTTTGCCTGGGGTGGCGGTACGAGAGGCTCTATACAAGCTTTGCAAGCACTTTCCACCATCTTCAATACTTGCTCCGCACTCCTCTGAGATCCATCACAGCTTTTCTTCTTCTTTTCATCTTTTTCCCAAATAAAGAGATTAAAAATATGTAACATTTGTGTCGGCATGAAGATGATAGATCATCCCCAAGAAGGAGACACTGAGGCTGCACCAGCACATTTCATGCAAAATCCTCTTATCTGATAGGTATTCTCCTCTGCGGGCTGAGAGTCATGATTACATTACAAATTCCTCAGGCACCTCCTAAAAGTCTGAATTCGCTCCTCTTCTCAGACACTTCAGTCCTTCCTGCCCCTTCAAGTAACAATATGAGGATGAAGTGAGACAAATCTCTCCCGCAGCAGGGCACGGCTCCTTCTGTTGATTCATACATTAAAAAAATGTAATATTCAAGTTTCGAAACTAAGAAATATATTTTTTTTAAGTCACAGTTGCAAGTAGGAAGGAAGACGGAGCAATGTACTTATCCCCTTTCCTGCAATGCACTGCAGTAAATGAAATCTGCAATCAATGATCTATTGTAATGAATTGTGACGCGTATTGTTATGGTTCTCAATGGCAAGAGAACATAGCCCAGCAAACATAAGAACTAGCTCTTGGAAGGATGGAAACTAAACTGACCATGAACTAAACCTGCCGCACAACTAACAGTAGCCAGGTAGCGTAGCCTGCGTATTATCCCTAGACGCCCAGCGCCGGCCGGAGGACTAACTAATCCTGGCAGAGGAAAATATAGTCCTGGCTCACCTCTAGAGAAATTTCCCCGAAAGGCAGACAGAGGCCCCCACAAATATTGGCGGTGATTTTAGATGAAATGACAAACGTAGTATGAAAATAGGTTTAGCAAAATTGAGGTCCGCTTACTAGATAGCAGGAAGACAGAAAGGGCACTTTCATGGTCAGCTGAAAACCCTATCAAAACGCCATCCTGAAATTACTTTAAGACTCTAGTATTAACTCATAACATCAGAGTGGCAATTTCAGATCACAAGAGCTTTCCAGACACAGAAACGAAACTACAGCTGTGAACTGGAACAAAATGCAAAAACAAACAAGGACAAAAGTCCAACTTAGCTGGGAGTTGTCTAGCAGCAGGAACATGCACAGAAAGGCTTCTGATTACAATGTTGACCGGCATGGAAGTGACAGAGGAGCAAGGCTAAATAGCGACTCCTGTTGTGAATTTGGATTCTGGGCTCCCCCGGTGGCTACTGGTGGAATTGAACTGGTGTCTTCATCTTCTCTGTTCACCTGTTCCCATCAAGATGTGGGAGTCGCTATATAACCTTGCTGCTCTGTTAGTTGCTTGCCGGTCAACAATGTTATCAGAAGCCTCTCTGTGCTTGTTCCTGCTCCTAGACAACTACTAGATAAGTTGGACTCTTGTCCATGTTTGTTTTTGCATTTTTGTTCCAGTTCACAGCTGTAGTTTCGTTACTGTGTCTGGAAAGCTCTTGTGAACAGGAATTGCCACTCTGGTGTTATGAGTTAATGCCAGAGTTTTAAAGTAATTTCTGGATGGTGTTTTGATAGGGTTTTCAGCTGACCATGAAAGTGTCCTTTCTGTCTTCTGCTATGTAGTAAGTGGACCTCAAATTTGCTAAACCTATTTTCATACTACGTTTGTTATTTCATCTTTATTAACCGCCAATACATGTGGGGGGCCTCTGTCTCCTTTCGGGGTATTTCTCTAGAGGTGAGCTAGGACTGATATTTTCCTCTGCTAGCATTATTTAGTCCTCCGGCTGGTGCTGGGCATCTAGAATCAACGTAGGCATGCTACCCGGCCACTGCTAGTTGTGCGTTAGGTTTAGTTCATGGTCAGCTCAGTTCCCATCTTCCAAGAGCTAGTTCCTATATATGCTTATGCTATGTTCTCTTGCCATTGAGATCATGACAGACTCCCACCTCCTGATGGAAACAGGTGAACAGAGAGGATGATGCACACCAGTTCAATTCCACCAGTGGCCACCGGGGGAGCCCAAAATCCAATTTCACAACAGTACCCCCCCCTCAAGGAGGGGGCACCGAACCCTCACCAGAACCACCAGGGCGATCAGGATGAGCCCTATGAAAGGCACGGACCAAATCGGAGGCATGAACATCCGAGGCAGTCACCCAAGAATTATCCTCCTGACCGTATCCCTTCCATTTGACCAGATACTGGAGTTTCCGTCTGGAAACACGGGAGTCCAAGATTTTTTCCACAACGTACTCCAACTCGCCCTCAACCAACACCGGAGCAGGAGGCTCAACGGAAGGCACAACCGGTACCTCATACCTGCACAATAATGACCGATGAAAAACATTATGAATAGAAAAAGATGCAGGGAGGTCCAAACGGAAGGACACAGGGTTAAGAATCTCCAATATCTTGTACGGGCCGATGAACCGAGGCTTAAACTTGGGAGAAGAAACCCTCATAGGGACAAAACGAGAAGACAACCACACCAAGTCCCCAACACAAAGCCGAGGACCAACCCGACGCCGGCGGTTGGCAAAAAGCTGAGTCTTCTCCTGGGACAACTTCAAATTGTCCACTACCTGCCCCCAAATCTGATGCAACCTCTCCACCACAGCATCCACTCCAGGACAATCCGAAGATTCCACCTGACCAGAAGAAAATCGAGGATGAAACCCTGAATTACAGAAAAAGGGAGATACCAAGGTGGCAGAGCTGGCCCGATTATTGAGGGCAAACTCCGCTAAAGGCAAAAAAGCAACCCAATCATCCTGATCTGCAGACACAAAACACCTCAAATATGTCTCCAAGGTCTGATTCGTCCGCTCGGTCTGGCCATTAGTCTGAGGATGGAAAGCAGACGAGAAAGACAAATCTATGCCCATCCTAGCACAGAATGCTCGCCAAAATCTAGACACGAATTGGGTACCTCTGTCAGAAACGATATTCTCCGGAATACCATGCAAACGGACCACATTTTGAAAAAACAGAGGAACCAACTCGGAAGAAGAAGGCAACTTAGGCAGGGGAACCAAATGGACCATCTTAGAGAAACGATCACACACCACCCAGATGACAGACATCTTCTGAGAAACAGGAAGATCCGAAATAAAATCCATCGAGATGTGCGTCCAGGGCCTCTTCGGGATAGGCAAGGGCAACAACAATCCACTAGCCCGAGAACAACAAGGCTTGGCCCGAGCACAAACGTCACAAGACTGCACAAAGCCTCGCACATCTCGAGACAGGGAAGGCCACCAGAAGGACCTTGCCACCAAATCCCTGGTACCAAAGATTCCAGGATGACCTGCCAACGCAGAAGAATGAACCTCAGAAATGACTTTACTGGTCCAATCATCAGGAACAAACAGTCTACCAGGTGGGCAACGATCAGGTCTATCCGCCTGAAACTCCTGCAAGGCCCGCCGCAGGTCTGGAGAAACGGCAGACAATATCACTCCATCCTTAAGGATACCTGTAGGTTCAGAATTACCAGGGGAGTCAGGCTCAAAACTCCTAGAAAGGGCATCCGCCTTAACATTCTTAGAACCCGGCAGGTAGGACACCACAAAATTAAACCGAGAGAAAAACAACGACCAGCGCGCCTGTCTAGGATTCAGGCGTCTGGCGGACTCAAGATAAATTAGATTTTTGTGGTCAGTCAATACCACCACCTGATGTCTAGCCCCCTCAAGCCAATGACGCCACTCCTCAAAAGCCCACTTCATGGCCAAAAGCTCCCGAATCCCAACATCATAATTCCGCTCGGCGGGCGAAAATTTACGTGAGAAAAAAGCACAAGGTCTCATCACGGAGCAATCGGAACTTCTCTGCGACAAAACCGCCCCAGCTCCGATTTCAGAAGCGTCGACCTCAACCTGAAAAGGAAGAGCAACATCAGGCTGACGCAACACAGGGGCGGAAGAAAAGCGGCGCTTAAGCTCCCGAAAGGCCTCCACAGCAGCAGGGGACCAATCAGCAACATCAGCACCCTTCTTAGTCAAATCAGTCAATGGTTTAACAACATCAGAAAAACCAGCAATAAATCGACGATAAAAGTTAGCAAAGCCCAAAAATTTCTGAAGACTCTTAAGAGAAGAGGGTTGCGTCCAATCACAAATAGCCTGAACCTTGACAGGATCCATCTCGATGGAAGAGGGGGAAAAAATATATCCCAAAAAGGAAATCTTTTGAACCCCAAAAACGCACTTAGAACCCTTCACACACAAGGAATTAGACCGCAAAACCTGAAAAACCCTCCTGACCTGCTGGACATGAGAGTCCCAGTCATCCGAAAAAATCAAAATATCATCCAGATACACAATCATAAATTTATCCAAATAATCACGGAAAATGTCATGCATAAAGGACTGAAAGACTGAAGGGGCATTTGAAAGACCAAAAGGCATCACCAAATATTCAAAGTGGCCCTCGGGCGTATTAAATGCGGTTTTCCACTCATCCCCCTGCTTAATTCGCACCAAATTATACGCCCCACGGAGATCTATCTTAGAGAACCACTTGGCCCCCTTTATGCGAGCAAACAAATCAGTCAGCAGTGGCAACGGATATTGATATTTAACCGTGATCTTATTCAAAAGCCGATAATCAATGCACGGCCTCAAAGAGCCATCTTTCTTAGCCACAAAGAAAAAACCGGCTCCTAAGGGAGATGACGAAGGACGAATATGTCCCTTTTCCAAGGACTCCTTTATATATTCTCGCATAGCAGCATGTTCAGGCACAGACAGATTAAATAAACGACCCTTAGGGTCAGTGGCGTAGGAAGGGGGGTGCGGGGGGGGCGGGCCGCCCCAGGCGGCACAATGCGGAGGGGCGGCACAATGCGGGGGTGAGTCAGTGGCGTATCTAGGGGGGAGCAGCCGGCAGGGGGGCGCAGTCGGGCCGCCTAAAGCGGCGGTCCGCAGTGTCTCCCCCGGCGGCTGCATTCTGTCACCCCCCGCACTGGGAGTCAGCTGTTCTCTGTGCCGACTGTCAAGCTGACAGCCAGCACAGAGAAGCTGCGGCGCGCCGGCTCCCAGTGTTCAATTGTACTCGTATCTGTGATGCGAGTACAATTGAAGCTCTGACTGCCGGGTCAGAGCGACACCAGCAGCGTGATCAGGTCATGTGATCACGCTGCTGACGTCACTCACCTGCGCGGCAGAGCAGGAGATGCAGAGCGGTGGTAAGTGCTCCAGTGGAGCTGAAGACACCGAAAGTGCAGGGGGGGGGGATTTAATGTGAGGGGATGGGGGGCATATATTGTGGGGGGGATTTAATGTGAGGGGATGGGGGGCATATATTGTGGGGGGGGATTTAATGTGAGGGGATGGGGGGCATATATTGTGGGGGGGATTTAATGTGAGGGGATGGGGGGCATATATTGTGGGGGGGATTTACTGTGAGTGGGGATGGGGGGCATATATTGTGGGGGGGATTTAATGTGCGGGGATGGGGGGGATATATTGTGGGGGGGATTTAATGTGCGGGGATGGGGGGTATATATTGTGGGGGGGATTTACTGTGAGTGGGGATGGGGGGCATATATTGTGGGGGGGATTTAATGTGAGGGGATGGGGGGCATATATTGTGGGGGGGATTTAATGTGAGGGGATGGGGGGCATATATTGTGGGGGGGGATTTAATGTGAGGGGATGGGGGGCATATATTGTGGGGGGGATTTAATGTGAGGGGATGGGGGGCATATATTGTGGGGGGGATTTACTGTGAGTGGGGATGGGGGGCATATATTGTGGGGGGGATTTAATGTGCGGGGATGGGGGGGATATATTGTGGGGGGGATTTAATGTGCGGGGATGGGGGGCATATATTGTGGGGGGGATTTACTGTGAGTGGGGATGGGGGCATATATTGTGGGGGGGATTTAATGTGAGTGGGGATGGGGGGCATATATTGTGGGGGGGATTTACTGTGAGTGGGGGGGATTTAATGTGAGTGGGGATAGTGGGATATATTATTGGATTGGGGATATTTAATATGAGTGGAGATGAGGGGATTTATTGTGGGGGGAGATTTAATGTGAGTGGAGATGGGGGATTTAATGTGTGGGGGAGATCTGAGGACACAAAATGAAGAGCAAAGGGGGAGATGGGGGGCATATATGAGGAAACAGTATGGGGGATGGGTGCAGACAGCTTGGGGTCAAACGGGGGGATGTATGCGGATACAGTATGAGTAGCGATGTGAAAAACGTATGTGGACAGAGTACGGGGAGTGAGGGTGTTGGGATGTGTGCATGCGTAGCATGGGGGACAGTGTAAGGGCACAGCCAGGAGGGGATAGTATACAAAGGAGGGGGAGTGTGATGAGAGAGTACAGTATAAATACTGGGCCCTATAGGGGGGACACAGTGTGAGAGGTCAGTGTGAAGAGGGGTCCGGTATAGAAAGGGGAGGTCAGTGTGAAGAGCAAGTACCATAAGACGGACAGTGTGGGGGTCATATTTTATGCAGACAATATAGTGAGGGGCAATTTTTTATTCAGGAGCATTATAATGACACTTGTATCTTTAAGGGCGTCATGTGGAGATTTTCTGCAAAAGAACGGAGAAGATGGAAGTCTGCAGAGACGGCTGTGGATGAGAAAACTCATCATGGGGTCTGGACAAGATGAAGAAATGAAGGAGAACAACTCCAGAGGCGACGTCATCTATAAGGTACCTGGATGTAAATGTTATTTGTGATACTAACTAACTCTCATGTTTTTATTTATGTTAGGAGCATTAAAGGGGATGTCCAGGTTTGTAATGAGTCTGCAGTCATTCTTTGTGACTGCAGACTTCTGACTTCTCACAGTGTGCCCTGCACACTGTCAGGATTCTCTCGTGCTGGCGATTTACATACATGCGGTCACATGCTGACTAGACATGTGTGGCCTCACTCTATGATAATGAACTGAGCGAGGCTGGGCACGTCTAGTCGGAATGTGGTCAGAAGTATACAAATCACATGCTTGTGCTGACATGACCGTCCACCGGCCAGGGAGAATCCTAAAAGTGTGCAGTGCATTAGTTGTGAGAATTCAGAAGCTGCGATGTCAGGATTCAGCTCTGCAGGTTCCAGTCGTCGACACATGGACACGTCACTCATATGCGATTTTCATACTCGTGGTCCTGTAACAACGAGCTTCTCTTCTGCTTCTCTCAGTTTTTCACTTAACATTGGGAGCTTAAGGGAGAGGAGCTCGTCGGTACATGACTAAGTGTGAAAATCGCATACATTCTGGGGGGGGGGCGCCAAACTCGGGAACAGCCCCGGGCGGCAAAAGCTCTAGCTACGCCCCTGCTTAGGGTATTTACTACCCGGAATCAAATCTATGGCACAATCGCACTCCCGGTGCGGAGGTAATGAACCAAGCTTAGGTTCTTCAAAAACGTCACGATATTCTGTCAAGAATTCAGGAATCTCAGAGGGAATAGATGATGAAATGGAAACCACAGGTACGTCCCCATGCGTCCCCTTACATCCCCAGCTTAACACAGACATAGCTTTCCAGTCAAGGACTGGGTTATGAGATTGCAGCCATGGCAATCCAAGCACCAACACATCATGTAGGTTATACAGCACAAGAAAGCGAATAATCTCCTGGTGATCCGGATTAATCCGCATAGTTACTTGTGTCCAGTATTGTGGTTTATTGCTAGCCAATGGGGTGGAGTCAATCCCCTTCAGGGGTATAGGAGTTTCAAGAGGCTCCAAATCATACCCACAGCGTTTGGCAAAGGACCAATCCATAAGACTCAAAGCGGCGCCAGAGTCAACATAGGCATCCGCGGTAATAGATGATAAAGAACAAATCAGGGTCACAGATAGAATAAACTTAGACTGTAAAGTGCCAATTGAAACAGACTTATCAAGCTTCTTAGTACGCTTAGAGCATGCTGATATAACATGAGTTGAATCACCGCAATAAAAGCACAACCCATTTTTTCGTCTAAAATTCTGCCGTTCACTTCTGGACAGAATTCTATCACATTGCATATTCTCTGGCGTCTTCTCAGTAGACACCGCCAAATGGTGCACAGGTTTGCGCTCCCGCAGACGCCTATCGATCTGGATAGCCATTGTCATGGACTCATTCAGACCCGCAGGCACAGGGAACCCCACCATAACATCCTTAATGGCATCAGAGAGACCCTCTCTGAAATTCGCCGCCAGGGCGCACTCATTCCACTGAGTAAGCACAGCCCATTTACGGAATTTCTGGCAGTATATTTCAGCTTCGTCTTGCCCCTGAGATAGGGACATCAAGGCCTTTTCCGCCTGAAGTTCTAACTGAGGTTCCTCATAAAGCAACCCCAAGGCCAGAAAAAACGCATCCACATTGAGCAACGCAGGATCCCCTGGAGCCAATGCAAAAGCCCAATCCTGAGGGTCGCCCCGGAGCAAGGAAATCACAATCCTGACCTGCTGAGCAGGATCTCCAGCAGAGCGAGATTTCAGGGACAAAAACAACTTGCAATTATTTTTGAAATTTTGAAAGCAAGATCTATTCCCCGAGAAAAATTCAGGCAAAGGAATTCTAGGTTCAGATATAGGAACATGAACAACAAAATCTTGTAAGTTTTGAACTTTCGTGGTGAGATTATTCAAACCTGCAGCTAAACTCTGAATATCCATTTTAAACAGGTGAACACAGAGCCATTCCAGGATTAGAAGGAGAGAGAGAGAGAGAAAGGCTGCAATATAGGCAGACTTGCAAGAGATTCAATTACAAGCACACTCAGAACTGAGAAAAAAAAAAAAAAAATCTTCAGCAGACTTCTCTTTTCTCTCCTTTCTCTGTCAATTAATTTAACCCTTTTAGGCCGGTCAAACTGTTATGGTTCTCAATGGCAAGAGAACATAGCCCAGCAAACATAAGAACTAGCTCTTGGAAGGATGGAAACTAAACTGACCATGAACTAAACCTGCCGCACAACTAACAGTAGCCGGGTAGCGTAGCCTGCGTATTATCCCTAGATGCCCAGCGCCGGCCGGAGGACTAACTAATCCTGGCAGAGGAAAATATAGTCCTGGCTCACCTCTAGAGAAATTTCCCCGAAAGGCAGACAGAGGCCCCCACAAATATTGGCGGTGATTTTAGATGAAATGACAAACGTAGTATGAAAATAGGTTTAGCAAAATTGAGGTCCGCTTACTAGATAGCAGGAAGACAGAAAGGGCACTTTCATGGTCAGCTGAAAACCCTATCAAAACGCCATCCTGAAATTACTTTAAGACTCTAGTATTAACTCATAACATCAGAGTGGCAATTTCAGATCACAAGAGCTTTCCAGACACAGAAACGAAACTACAGCTGTGAACTGGAACAAAATGCAAAAACAAACAAGGACAAAAGTCCAACTTAGCTGGGAGTTGTCTAGCAGCAGGAACATGCACAGAAAGGCTTCTGATTACAATGTTGACCGGCATGGAAGTGACAGAGGAGCAAGGCTAAATAGCGACTCCCACCTCCTGATGGAAACAGGTGAACAGAGAGGATGATGCACACCAGTTCAATTCCACCAGTGGCCACCGGGGGAGCCCAAAATCCAATTTCACAACAGCGTATGTTGCAGAATGCTTTATTACAGGTGTAAACATTTAGAATTGATCTCCAGACCCCTTTCTTTGTCACTTCTTTGACGTCAATTTCCCGTGTAATCTGTTCCAAACTTGCAACTGTCAAGGCAAAAGGCTGCAAAACAATATGTGGAAAATAAACACTTCAAAAACATCTTCAAAACTACTTCAAAACATGAAGTCACTGATCATAGCTGTGGATGATCTGGAGTCACTGATCATAGCTGTGGATGATCTGGAGTCACTGATCATAGCTGTGGATGATCTGCAGTCACTGATCAAAGCTGTGGATGATCTGGAGTCACTGATCATAGCTGTGGATGATCTGAAGTCACTATTCATAGCTGTGGATGGTCTGGAGTTATTGATCATAGCTGTGGATGATCTGGAGTCACTGATCATAGCTGTGGATGATCTGGAGTCACTGACCATAGCTGTGGATGATCTGGAGTCACTGATCATAGCTGTGGATGATCTGGAGTCACTGATCATAGCTGTGGATGATCTGCAGTCACTGATCATAGCTGTGGATGGTCTGGAGTTATTGATCATAGCTGTGGATGATCTGGAGTCACTGACCAAAGCTATGGATGATCTGGAGTCACTGATCATAGCTGTGGATGATCTGGAGTCACTGATCATAGCTGTGGATGATCTGGAGTCACTGATCATAACTGTGGATGATCTGCAGTCACTGATCATAGCTGTGGATGATCTGGAGTCACTGATCATAGCTGTGGATGATCTGGAGTTACCGGCCATAGATGTGGATGATCTGGAGTCACTGATCATAGCTGTGGATGATCTGGAGTTACCAGCCATAGCTGTGGATGATCAGGAGTCACTGACCATAGCTGTGGATGATCTGGAGTCACTGACCAAAGCTATGGATGATCTGGAGTCACTGATCATAGCTGTGGATGATCTGGAGTTACCGGCCATAGATGTGGATGATCTGGAGTCACTGATCATAGCTGTGGATGATCTGGAGTTACCGGCCATAGCTGTGGATGATCAGGAGTCACTGACCATAGCTGTGGATGATCTGGAGTCACTGACCAAAGCTATGGATGATCTGGAGTCACTGATCATAGCTGTGGATGATCTGGAGTCACTGATCATAGCTGTGGATGATCTGGAGTCACTGATCATAACTGTGGATGATCTGCAGTCACTGATCATAGCTGTGGATGATCTGGAGTCACTGATCATAGCTGTGGATGATCTGGAGTTACCGGCCATAGATGTGGATGATCTGGAGTCACTGATCATAGCTGTGGATGATCTGGAGTTACCGGCCATAGCTGTGGATGATCAGGAGTCACTGACCATAGCTGTGGATGATCTTGAGTCACTGACCAAAGCTATGGATGATCTGGAGTCACTGATCATAGCTGTGGATGATCTGGAGTTACCGGCCATAGATGTGGATGATCTGGAGTCACTGATCATAGCTGTGGATGATCTGGAGTTACCGGCCATAGCTGTGGATGATCAGGAGTCACTGACCATAGCTGTGGATGATCTGGAGTCACTGACCAAAGCTATGGATGATCTGGAGTCACTGATCATAGCTGTGGATGATCTGGAGTCACTGATCATAGCTGTGGATGATCTGGAGTCACTGATCATAACTGTGGATGATCTGCAGTCACTGATCATAGCTGTGGATGATCTGGAGTCACTGATCATAGCTGTGGATGATCTGCAGTCACTGATCATAGCTGTGGATGATCTGCAGTCACTGATCATAGCTGTGGATGATCTGGAGTCACTGATCATAGCTGTGGATGATCTGGAGTCACTGATCATAGCTGTGGATGATCTGCAGTCACTGATCATAGCTGTGGATGATCTGGAGTCACTGATCATAGCTGTGGATGGTCTGGAGTTATTGATCATAGCTGTGGATGATCTGGAGTTACCGGCCATAGATGTGGATGATCTGGAGTCACTGATCATAGCTGTGGATGATCTGGAGTTGCCGGCCATAGCTGTGGATGATCAGGAGTCACTGACCATAGCTGTGGATGATCTGGAGTCACTGACCAAAGCTATGGATGATCTGGAGTCACTGATCATAGCTGTGGATGATCTGGAGTCACTGATCATAGCTGTGGATGATCTGGAGTCACTGATCATAACTGTGGATGATCTGCAGTCACTGATCATAGCTGTGGATGATCTGGAGTCACTGATCATAGCTGTGGATGATCTGCAGTCACTGATCATAGCTGTGGATGATCTGGAGTCACTAATCATAGCTGTGGATGGTCTGGAGTTATTGATCATAGCTGTGGATGATTTGGAGCCACTGATCAAAGCTTTGTATCGTCTGGAATGACTGATCACAGCTGTGGATGATCTAGAGTCATTCATCTTTAGCTATGGCTGCTTTGAAGTCACGAATAGTGATGGGCGAACTCATGAATGTTCGGGTCCGGCGGGTTCAGCCATACATCTAAACAAAAGTTTGCTTTGGGTACCAGAACAGTACCTGAACCCAAACACCATTCAGATTAATGGGGTGCTTGAACATCTGTTGTTTGACGGGCTGTTATCTGTGTGAGAGCGCTGCAAACATGTGCTCCGTTCAGCGGTAAAATCATTTCTGCCATTCTGAGAGCTGCGATGCCCATGTGGCCAAATGACAGCGTGAGCCATCAGCTGTGACTGACAGTAAAAAGGTTACTGCTGGTCACAGGCGTCAGCTGATGAGAGAGTACTACTCTCAACAGCATACGCCTGCTGTCGCTGATAACAGCAAGAGCAGAAGCTGCTGATGGGAGTATTCATCAGCCGATGCCTGTGATATAACTAAATAAATGTAAAATAATGGTATTTTAGATAACCAGCATAGGCAAAACAGACAGCTGTGGGCTGCAGCTCTCTGCTGTCAGCTTTATCATAGCTGGCTATCAAGAATGGAGGGGTCCCTTGCCATTTTTTTAAATTTACTTAAATAAATAATTTTAAAAAACTGTGTCCCCGACATTTTTGACAACCAGCCAAGCTAAAGCAGACAGCTGTGGGCTGGTATTCTCAGACTGGCAAGGGGCCATGGATATTGCCCACCCAGCCTAAAAATAGCAGCCCGCAGCCACCCCAGAAAAGATGCATCTATTAGATGTGCCAATTCTAGCTCTTTGCCCGGCTCTTCTCACTTGAGCAGGTACGAAGGCAAGTGAGGTAATAGTTGTGGAGTTTATGTCAGCTGTTTTGCCCCAGAAAAGATGCATCTATTAGATGTGCCAATTCTAGCGCTTTGCTCGGCTCTACCCACTTGAAAAGGTACGATGGCAAGTGAGGTAATAGTTGTGGAGTTGATGTCAGCTGTTTTATGGCTGCTGACATCAAGCCCAGAGGCTGGTAAAGGAGAGGCGTCAATAAGACGCCCCAATTACTGGCCCCATAGTTAGATTCTAAAAAAATCGAGCCAGAATAAAATCCTTTAATTGAAATGACACAGACTCATTTATTTGAAAAAAAAAGTAAAAAAGCACAGTTATACTCACATTTACACGCAATCCACTGAAGCCTATGTCCCCCGTAAAGGAAGAAAAATAATAAACAACCATATTCCTCACCTATCCAACATGAAGATAATCCATATCTGTCCCACGATGATCCGGATGATTTGGATAGCGGTCACGTTAGTGATGTGACCGATATCCATGCCAGCCGGCTCACACTGAGACAGGAGCATAATCACGTTCCTGTAGTGTAATTAACAATTACTGACATCTGGGAATCAAAGAGAATATATGGTCCCCGTTCTGGGACCCCATGGAGTCACTCCCACATAATTATACTAAACCTACAACGACAACGGAGCAATCACTCCAATGAACAGTAAAAACTGAGGCTACATGCAAATATATAGTGAAAAAATGGATATTTTATTATACAACAAAACCTCACATAAATAGTGTGGGTTCAAAATCCTGGTGTAATACAAGACAGAATTAAAAAACCACGACAAAGTCACATAAAAGGGAAAGCACCAGTGCCACTGATCCTGTCATGATTCCCAATGGCAGGGACTTAGGCAAAAACGGACTAGCTCTAGGAAGATGGAATCTCAGATGACCGCGATGCTGAACCTAACACACAAATAATAGTAGCCGGGGGGCGTGCCTACGTTTTATCACTAGACGTCTCGCACCAGCCGGAGATCTAGCTGCCCCTAGTAGAGGAATACACAGACCTGACTTGCCTCCAGGGAAACCCCAAAAGTGATAGTAGCCCCCCACATATAATAACGGTTAGGTAAGAGGAAAACACGTACGCAGTATGAATATAGGTTCAGCAAAGAGAGGCCCTCTGACTAGATAGCAGAAAATACAAAAGAGGACTTCGCGGTCATCTCAAAACCCTAATCAGCCATCCTGAAATTACTTTAACTCCGATATCAACTCATGACACCGGAGTAGTAATTTCAGATCACTAGAGCTTCCAGCAGCAAGAGTGAAAAAATGCGTGCTGGACAAAACAAACACAAAAAATACAAAAGATCCAACTTAGCTGAATTGCAGACTTGGAGCAGGTAGCAAGCAACAGAGGTGCTCTGGTAACATTGATTGCCGGCACTAGAATGACTGAGAAGCCAAACTAAATAGGAAACTCCCAATTCCTGATGGGAACAGGTGCACTGGAAATAAAAGACAAAAGTAAGCCAGTACCACCAGTAGCCACCAGAAGGAGCCAAAAACAGAATTCACAACAGTACCCCCCCCTTAAGGAGGGGGCACCGAACCCTCATGAGAACCACCAGGGCGATCTGGATGCGCCCTATGAAAGGCGCGGACCAAATCAGAGGCATGAACATCAGAGGCAGTCACCCAAGAATTATCTTCCTGCCCGTATCCCTTCCATTTAAAAAAATATTGAAGTCTCCGTCTGGAAATGCGAGAGTCCAAAATCTTTTCCACAACATACTCCAATTCACCCTCCACCAGCACAGGAGCAGGAGGCTCAACAGAAGGAACAACCGGCACCTCGTACCTCCGCAACAACGACCGATGGAAGACATTATGAATGGCGAAAGATGCTGGTAGGTCCAAACGAAAAGATACAGGATTAAGAATCTCCAAAATCTTATAAGGACCTATGTACCGAGGTTTAAACTTAGGAGAAGAGACCTTCATAGGGACAAAACGAGAAGATAACCACACCAAGTCCCCAACACGAAGACGATGACCCACACGACGATGACGATTAGCAAACTGCTGAGTCTTCTCCTGAGACAACTTCAAATTGTCCACCACCTGACTCCAAATCCGGTGCAGTCTATCCACCACAGTGTCCACTCCAGGGCAATCCGAAGATTCCACCTGACCAGATGAAAAACGAGGGTGAAACCCTGAATTGCAAAAGAAAGGAGAAACCAGAGTGGCAGAACTGGCCCGATTATTAAGGGCAAACTCTGCCAACGGCAAAAAGGCGACCCAATCATCCTGATCAGCAGACACAAAACACCTCAAATAAGTCTCCAAGGTCTGATTAGTTCGCTCTGTCTGGCCATTAGTCTGAGGATGGAAAGCAGACGAGAAAGATAAATCAATGCCCATCCTGGCACAGAACGCTCGCCAGAACCTAGACACAAGTTGAGATCCCCTGTCAGAAACGATGTTTTCCGGGATACCATGTAAACGAACCACATTCTGAAAAAACAAAGGAACCAACTCCGATGAAGAAGGCAATTTGGGCAAGGGTACCAAATGAACCATCTTAGAAAAACGGTCACACACCACCCAAATGATGGACATCTTCTGAGAAACCGGGAGGTCCGAGATAAAGTCCATAGAGATGTGCGTCCACGGCCTCTTCGGAATAGGCAAGGACAACAACAATCCACTAGCCCGAGAACAGCAAGGCTTGGCCCGAGCACAAACATCACAAGACTGTACAAAAGTACGCACATCCCGAGACAGGGAAGGCCACCAGAAGGACCTGGCCACCAAATCTCTGGTACCAAAGATTCCAGGGTGGCCTGCCAACACAGAAGAATGAACCTCCGAGATGACTCTACTGGTCCACTCATCTGGAACAAACAGTCTCCCAGGCGGACAACGATCAGGCCTATCAGTCTGAAACTCCTGCAAAGCACGTCGCAAGTCTGGGGAGACAGCAGACAAAATCACCCCATCCTTAAGGATACCCGTAGGCTCAGAATCACCAGAAGAGTCAGGCTCAAAACTCCTAGAAAGGGCATCTGCCTTCACATTTTTCGAACCCGGCAAGTATGAAACCACAAAATTAAACCGGGAGAAAAACAACGACCAGCGCGCCTGTCTAGGATTCAGACGCCTGGCAGACTCAAGGTAAATCAGATTCTTGTGATCAGTCAAAACCACCACCTGATGTCTAGCACCCTCAAGCCAATGACGCCACTCCTCAAATGCCAACTTCATAGCCAAGAGCTCCCGATTACCGACATCATAATTTCGCTCGGCGGGCGAAAACTTTCGAGAGAAGAATGCACATGGTCTCATCACTGAGCAATCGGGACTTCTCTGCGACAAAACCGCTCCCGCTCCAATCTCGGAAGCATCAACCTCGACCTGAAAAGGGAGCGAAACATCAGGCTGGCGCAACACAGGGGCAGAAGAAAAGCGGCGCTTAAGCTCCCGAAAGGCCTCCACAGCCGCAGAGGACCAATTGGCAACATCAGCACCCTTCTTAGTCAAATCAGTCAGAGGCTTAGCAACACTTGAAAACCCAGTTATAAATCGACGATAGAAATTAGCAAAGCCCAAGAATTTCTGAAGACTCTTCAGGGAAGTAGGCTGCGTCCAATCACAAATGGCCCGAACCTTGACAGGATCCATCTCAATAGAAGAAGGGGAAAAAATGTACCCCAAAAAAGAAATCTTCTGAACCCCAAAAATACACTTAGAACCCTTTACAAACAAAGAATTGGCCCGCAAAACCTGAAAAACCTTCCTAACCTGTTGAACATGCGACTCCCAGTCATCCGAAAAAATCAAAATATCATCCAAATACACAATCATAAATTTATCCAGGTATTTACGGAAAATATCGTGCATAAAGGACTGAAAGACTGAAGGGGCATTAGAAAGACCAAAAGGCATTACCAAATACTCAAAATGGCCCTCGGGCGTATTAAATGCAGTTTTCCACTCATCTCCCTGCTTAATCCGCACCAAATTATACGCACCCCGAAGATCAATCTTAGAGAACCACTTTGCCCCTTTAATACGAGCAAATAAATCAGTCAATAGTGGCAAAGGATACTGGTATTTGACTGTAATCTTATTCAACAGGCGATAATCAATGCAGGGTCTCAGGGAGCCATCTTTTTTACCCATGAAAAAAACCCCTGCTCCTAAAGGGGATGAGGATGGACGGATATGTCCCTTTTCCAAGGACTCCTTAATATACTCTCGCATAGCAGCATGCTCAGGCACAGACAGATTAAACAAACGACCCTTAGGAAACTTGCTGCCAGGAATTAAGTCTATAGCACAATCGCAATCCCTGTGAGGGGGGAGAGAACTAAGTTTAGGCTCCTCAAAAACATCACAATAGTCAGACAAAAATGCCGGAACTTCAGAGGGAGTAGATGAAGCAATGGAAACCAAAGGTACTTCCCCATGAGCCCCCTGACATCCCCAGCTTAACACAGACATTGTTTTCCAGTCAAGGGCTGGATTATGAGTTTGCAACCATGGCAATCCAAGCACTAAGACATCATGCAAGTTATGCAACACAAGGAAGCGAATCACCTCCCGATGGTCAGGAGTCATACACATAGTCACTTGTGTCCAGTATTGTGGTTTATTCCTAGCCAATGGTGTGGAGTCGATACCCTTCAAAGGGATAGGAACTTCCAAAGGCTCTAGGCTAAACCCACAGCGCCTGGCAAAGGACCAATCCATAAGACTCAAGGAAGCGCCAGAATCCACATAGGCATCCACGGTAATAGATGATAATGAACAAATCAAAGTTACAGACAAAATAAACTTAGACTGTAAAGTGCCAATTGCAAAAGACTTATCAACCTTTTTTGTGCGTTTAGAGCATGCTGATATAACATGAGCAGAATCACCACAGTAGAAGCACAACCCATTTTTACGTCTATAATTCTGCCGTTCACTTCTGGACAGAATTCTATCACATTGCATATTCTCCGATGCCTGCTCAGAAGACACCGCCAAATGGTGCACAGGTTTGCGCTCCCGTAAACGCCGATCAATCTGAATAGCCATAGTCATGGATTCATTCAGATCTGTGGGCGTAGGAAACCCCACCATGACATCTTTAACGGCGTCAGAGAGACCTTCTCTGAAATTCGCCGCCAGGGCGCACTCATTCCACTGAGTAAGCACAGACCATTTTCGAAATTTTTGACAATATATTTCAGCTTCATCATGCCCTTGAGAGAGGGCTATCAAGGCTTTTTCAGCCTGAATCTCCAAATTAGGTTCCTCATAGAGCAACCCCAGTGCCAGAAAAAACGCATCCACATTGAGCAGCGCAGGATCCCCTGGTGCCAATGCAAATGCCCAATTCTGGGGGTCACCCCGCAACAAGGAAATAACAATTTTAACCTGCTGAGCGGGGTTTCCAGCGGAGCGAAATCTCAGAGAAAGATACAATTTACAATTGTGCTTAAAATTCAAAAAACGAGATCTATCTCCAGAAAAAAACTCAGGTATAGGAATCTTGGGTTCAGACATAGGAGCATGTATAACAAAGTCTTGGATATTTTGAACTTTAGAAGCAAGAGTATTCAGGTTTGAAGCTAAACTCTGGATATCCATTTCTCAACAGCTGAGATCTGAGCCATTCAGGGGTTAAGAGGAGAGAAAAAGGCAGCAGATTGAAATTATGGCTAGACAGAACTTCTGAGTAAGAAAAAAAAAAGTGTCAGAAACTTCTTTTTTCTCTCCTTCTTCAGCCAATACCTTTAATACATTATGGCCAGCAATACTGTCATGATTCCCAATGGCAGGGACTTAGGCAAAAATGGACTAGCTCTAGGAAGATGGAATCTCAGATGACCGCGATGCTGAACCTAACACACAAATAATAGTAGCCGGGGGGCGTGCCTACGTTTTATCCCTAGACGTCTCGCACCAGCCGGAGATCTAGCTGCCCCTAGTAGAGGAATACACAGACCTGACTTGCCTCCAGGGAAACCCCAAAAGTGATAGTAGCCCCCCACATATAATAATGGTTAGGTAAAAGGAAAACACGTACGCAGTATGAATATAGGTTCAGCAAAGAGAGGCCCTCTGACTAGATAGCAGAAAATACAAAAGAGGACTTCGCGGTCACCTCAAAACCCTAATCAGCCATCCTGAAATTACTTTAACTCCGATATCAACTCATGACACCAGAGTAGTAATTTCAGATCACTAGAGCTTCCAGCAGCAAGAGTGAAAAAATGCGTGCTGGACAAAACAAACACAAAAAATACAAAAGATCCAACTTAGCTGAATTGCAGACTTGGAGCAGGTAGCAAGCAACAGAGGTGCTCTGGTAACATTGATTGCCGGCACTAGAATGACTGAGAAGCCAAACTAAATAGGAAACTCCCAATTCCTGATGGGAACAGGTGCACTGGAAATAAAAGACAAAAGTAAGCCAGTACCACCAGTAGCCACCAGAAGGAGCCAAAAACAGAATTCACAACATGATCCCCAATATGTGCAAGTTAAGATGGTAACCAACTGCACTTGGCACCTAGATAATTAATGCCAGGCCCCTGATAGGGCATGTGTTATGATCCGGTGGCCTTGGAGCCGCATGAGACCTTCTCTGGAGAAGGTGGTACCTGTACAGACCGCAGCCCTAAACTGACACCGCAACTAGAAGTAGCCGTGGGGTGTACCTAACACATCCTAGACACCTCGACACAGCCGGAGGACTAAATAACCCTATAGATGGAAATGGGAATTCTATCTTGCCTCAGAGCAGAAACCCCAAAGGATAGGCAGCCCCCCACAAATATTGACGGTGAATATAAGAGTAAAGACACACACAGGCTGAAAACAGGATTTAGCAAAAGAGGCACTTCTAGCTAAATAGTAAAGGATAGGACAGAGTACTAAGCGGTCAGTATTAAAACTCTGAAAATATCCACAGCAGAAAATACAAAAATTCCACATCTAACTAAAGACATAGAATGTATATCTGCATCTCCTGAGAATCCAGCATGACTGAAAAAATCCAAACAAGTCTAAGCTGGACAAGACAAAACAATGAATTGTTCTGAACTGAAAAGCACACTGCATGTGTGCTGCAGGAAAATAAACCAGACACTTATCTTGGCTGAATTGGCAGCAGAGCAGAATGAACCAGACAGGGATGTAAACCCTCCAAGTACAATGGACAACTGGCACTGACTAATGAATCCAGCACACCTAAATACCGAATAGAGCTGCAATCAGCAGAAACACCTGCCCTGGATTACAACCCAGAGACAACTGCACTATCACAAACAACCACCGGTGGGAGCCCAAGAGCAGAATTCACAACTGGCATGTGTGTGAAATACCTTCATTAATCTCAGTGAACAAGGAAACATATAGTATCACAAGCCATGCTTCCAAACATCAGGGGATAAAGTGCCGCTAATAGTGCCAAAATTTAATGCTTACCGATGTGGGAACGGGGCACAATTGTACACTACGTTCCTGTAGTGTGTAGCACTGAGCTCCCATGAGAAAGGTCACCGGAGTTCCTAGTTGATGAACCCCTCTGACCTTACTTATGACACTAATTGCTGGGTGAGAACGTTTACTTTATTTCAAATAATGGTGTCATTGTATTTATTTCAATTAAAGGACATTATTTTGGCTGTGTTTTTATACAATCTAACTATGGGGTTAGTAATGGGTGTGATTTATAGGTGCCTCTCCATTACTAACACCTGGGCTTGATGTCAGTGGCCATAAAATAGTGGATGATCTGGGATCACTGATCATAGCTTTGGATGATCTGAAGTTATTGATGATAGCTGTGGATGATCTGGAGTCACTGATTACACAGCTTTGGATGATCTGGAGTAACATAACCATATTTTCTCTCATCCAAGAAAATTTGTCCAATTATCTATCAGACTGTGATCACAGTGTGATCCGATTTTCTCAGAGAAGATGGTAAAAAAGATGTCTCCATCTTCTCCATTCTGTCAGTCCACGAAAGTCGGACTAACCTCGGATGCCAACCAAGTTCAGTCTGATTTTTCTCCATTGACTGTTGTGAAATTGGATTTTGGGCTCCCCCTGTGGCCACTGGTGGAATTGAACTGGTGTGCATCATCCTCTCTGTTCACCTGTTTCCATCAGGATGTGGGAGTCGCTATTTAGCCTTGCTCCTCTGTCACTTCCATGCCGGTCAACATTGTAATCAGAAGCCTTTCTGTGCATGTTCCTGCTGCTAGACAACTCCCAGCTAAGTTGGACTTTAGTCCTTGTTTGTTTTTGCATTTTGTTCCAGTTCACAGCTGTAGTTTCGTTTCTGTGTCTGGAAAGCTCTTGTGATCTGAAATTGCCACTCTGATGTTATGAGTTAATACTAGAGTCTTAAAGTAATTTCAGGATGGTGTTTTGATAGGGTTTTCAGCTGACCATGAAAGTGCCCTTTCTGTCTTCCTGCTATCTAGTAAGCGGACCTCAATTTTGCTAAACCTATTTTCATACTACGTTTGTCATTTCATCTAAAATCACCGCCAATATTTGTGGGGGCCTCTGTCTGCCTTTCGGGGAAATTTCTCTAGAGGTGAGCCAGGACTATATTTTCCTCTGCCAGGATTAGTTAGTCCTCCGGCCGGCGCTGGGCGTCTAGGGATAAAACGCAGGCAACGCTACCCGGCTACTATTAGTTGTGCGGCAGGTTTAGTTCATGGTCAGTTTAAGTTTCCATCCTTCCAAGAGCTAGTTCTTATGTTGCTGGGCTATGTTCTCTTGCCATTGAGAACCATAACAGTTTGACCGGCCCAAAAAGGGTTAAATTAATTGACAGAGAAAGGAGAGAAAGGAGAAGTCTGCTGAAGATTTTTTTTTTTTTTTTTTTTTCCTCAGTTCTGAGTTCAGCCTTTCTCTCTCTCTCTCCTTCTAATCCTGGAATGGCTCTGTGTTCACCTGTTTAAAATGGATATTCAGAGTTTAGCTGCAGGTTTGAATAATCTCACCACGAAAGTTCAAAATTTACAAGATTTTGTTGTTCATGTTCCTATATCTGAACCTAGAATTCCTTTGCCTGAATTTTTCTCGGGGAATAGATCTTGCTTTCAAAATTTCAAAAATAATTGCAAGTTGTTTTTGTCCCTGAAATCTCGCTCTGCTGGAGATCCTGCTCAGCAGGTCAGGATTGTGATTTCCTTGCTCCGGGGCGACCCTCAGGATTGGGCTTTTGCATTGGCTCCAGGGGATCCTGCGTTGCTCAATGTGGATGCGTTTTTTCTGGCCTTGGGGTTGCTTTATGAGGAACCTCAGTTAGAACTTCAGGCGGAAAAGGCCTTGATGTCCCTATCTCAGGGGCAAGACGAAGCGGAAATATACTGCCAGAAATTCCGTAAATGGGCTGTGCTTACTCAGTGGAATGAGTGCGCCCTGGCGGCGAATTTCAGAGAGGGTCTCTCTGATGCCATTAAGGATGTTATGGTGGGGTTCCCTGTGCCTGCGGGTCTGAATGAGTCCATGACAATGGCTATCCAGATCGATAGGCGTCTGCGGGAGCGCAAACCTGTGCACCATTTGGCGGTGTCTACTGAGAAGACGCCAGAGAATATGCAATGTGATAGAATTCTGTCCAGAAGTGAACGGCAGAATTTTAGACGAAAAAATGGGTTGTGCTTCTATTGCGGTGATTCAACTCATGTTATATCAGCATGCTCTAAGCGTACTAAGAAGCTTGATAAGTCTGTTTCAATTGGTACTTTACAGTCTAAGTTTATTCTTTCTGTGACCCTGATTTGTTCCTTATCATCTATTACCGCGGATGCCTATGTCGACTCTGGCGCCGCTTTGAGTCTTATGGATTGGTCCTTTGCCAAACGCTGTGGGTATGATTTGGAGCCTCTTGAAACTCCTATACCCCTGAAGGGGATTGACTCCACCCCATTGGCTAGCAATAAACCACAATACTGGACACAAGTAACTATGCGGATTAATCCGGATCACCAGGAGATTATTCGCTTTCTTGTGCTGTATAACCTACATGATGTGTTGGTGCTTGGATTGCCATGGCTGCAATCTCATAACCCAGTCCTTGACTGGAAAGCTATGTCTGTGTTAAGCTGGGGATGTAAGGGGACGCATGGGGACGTACCTGTGGTTTCCATTTCATCATCTATTCCCTCTGAGATTCCTGAATTCTTGACTGAATATCGTGACGTTTTTGAAGAACCTAAGCTTGGTTCATTACCTCCGCACCGGGAGTGCGATTGTGCCATAGATTTGATTCCGGGTAGTAAATACCCTAAGGGTCGTTTATTTAATCTGTCTGTGCCTGAGCATGCTGCTATGCGAGAATATATAAAGGAGTCCTTGGAAAAGGGACATATTCGTCCTTCATCATCTCCCTTAGGAGCCGGTTTTTTCTTTGTGGCTAAGAAAGATGGCTCTTTGAGGCCGTGCATTGATTATCGGCTTTTGAATAAAATCACGGTTAAATATCAATATCCGTTGCCACTGCTGACTGATTTGTTTGCTCGCATAAAGGGGGCCAAGTGGTTCTCTAAGATAGATCTCCGTGGGGCGTATAATTTGGTGCGAATTAAGCAGGGGGATGAGTGGAAAACCGCATTTAATACGCCCGAGGGCCACTTTGAGTATTTGGTGATGCCTTTTGGTCTTTCAAATGCCCCTTCAGTCTTTCAGTCCTTTATGCATGACATTTTCCGTGATTATTTGGATAAATTTATGATTGTGTATCTGGATGATATTTTGATTTTTTCGGATGACTGGGACTCTCATGTCCAGCAGGTCAGGAGGGTTTTTCAGGTTTTGCGGTCTAATTCCTTGTGTGTGAAGGGTTCTAAGTGCGTTTTTGGGGTTCAAAAGATTTCCTTTTTGGGATATATTTTTTCCCCCTCTTCCATCGAGATGGATCCTGTCAAGGTTCAGGCTATTTGTGATTGGACGCAACCCTCTTCTCTTAAGAGTCTTCAGAAATTTTTGGGCTTTGCTAACTTTTATCGTCGATTTATTGCTGGTTTTTCTGATGTTGTTAAGCCATTGACTGATTTGACTAAGAAGGGTGCTGATGTTGCTGATTGGTCCCCTGCTGCTGTGGAGGCCTTTTGGGAGCTTAAGCGCCGCTTTTCTTCCGCCCCTGTGTTGCGTCAGCCTGATGTTGCTCTTCCTTTTCAGGTTGAGGTCGACGCTTCTGAAATCGGAGCTGGGGCGGTTTTGTCGCAGAGAAGTTCCGATTGCTCCGTGATGAGACCTTGTGCTTTTTTCTCGCGTAAATTTTCGCCCGCCGAGCGGAATTATGATGTTGGGAATCGGGAGCTTTTGGCCATGAAGTGGGCTTTTGAGGAGTGGCGTCATTGGCTTGAGGGGGCTAGACATCAGGTGGTGGTATTGACTGACCACAAAAATCTAATTTATCTTGAGTCCGCCAGACGCCTGAATCCTAGACAGGCGCGCTGGTCGTTGTTTTTCTCTCGGTTTAATTTTGTGGTGTCCTACCTCCCGGGTTCTAAGAATGTTAAGGCGGATGCCCTTTCTAGGAGTTTTGAGCCTGACTCCCCTGGTAATTCTGAACCTACAGGTATCCTTAAGGATGGAGTGATATTGTCTGCCGTTTCTCCAGACCTGCGGCGGGCCTTATAGGAGTTTCAGGCGGATAGACCTGATCGTTGCCCACCTGGTAGACTGTTTGTTCCTGATGATTGGACCAGTAAAGTCATTTCTGAGGTTCATTCTTCTGCGTTGGCAGGTCATCCTGGAATCTTTGGTACCAGGGATTTGGTGGCAAGTGTTGTGAATTTGGATTCTGGGCTCCCCCGGTGGCTACTGGTGGAATTGAACTGGTGTCTTCATCTTCTCTGTTCACCTGTTCCCATCAAGATGTGGGAGTCGCTATATAACCTTGCTGCTCTGTTAGTTGCTTGCCGGTCAACAATGTTATCAGAAGCCTCTCTGTGCTTGTTCCTGCTCCTAGACAACTACTAGATAAGTTGGACTCTTGTCCATGTTTGTTTTTGCATTTTTGTTCCAGTTCACAGCTGTAGTTTCGTTACTGTGTCTGGAAAGCTCTTGTGAACAGGAATTGCCACTCTGGTGTTATGAGTTAATGCCAGAGTTTAAAGTAATTTCTGGATGGTGTTTTGATAGGGTTTTTAGCTGACCATGAAAGTGTCCTTTCTGTCTTCTGCTATGTAGTAAGTGGACCTCAAATTTGCTAAACCTATTTTCATACTACGTTTGTTATTTCATCTTGATTCACCGCCAATACATGTGGGGGGCCTCTGTCTCCTTTCGGGGTATTTCTCTAGAGGTGAGCTAGGACTAATATTTTCCTCTGCTAGTTTTATTTAGTCCTCCGGCTGGTGCTGGGCATCTAGAATCAACGTAGGCATGCTACCCGGCCACTGCTAGTTGTGCGTTAGGTTTAGTTCATGGTCAGCTCAGTTTCCATCTTCCAAGAGCTAGTTCCTATATATGCTGATGCTATGATCTCTTGCCATTGAGATCATGACAGTTTGACCGGCCCACTAAAGGGTTAAAATCCTTGGCTGAGAAAGGAGAGAAATAAGTAGTCTGCTGAAATTTTTTTTTTTTTTTTTTTTTTTTTTCTCTCCTTTGAATGGCTCTGTGTTCACCTGTTTGCAATGGATCTTCAGAGTGTAACTGCAGGTTTGAATAATCTCGCCACGAAGGTACAAAATTTGCAAGATTTTGTTTGTCATGCACCTGTATCTGAGCCGAGAATTCCTTTGCCGGAATTTTTCTCGGGGAATAGATCTGGGTTTCAGAATTTTCGAAATAATTGCAAATTATTTTTGTCCCTGAAATCTCGCTCTGCCGGAGATCCTGCACAGCAGGTCAGGATTGTGATTTCCTTGCTCCGGGGCGACCCTCAAGACTGGGCTTTTTCATTGACACCAGGGGATCCTGCGTTGCTCAATGTGGATGCGTTTTTTCTGGCCTTGGGGTTGCTTTATGACGAACCTCATTTGGAGCTTCAGGCAGAAAAAACTTTGATGTCCCTATCTCAGGGGCAAGATGAAGCGGAAATTTACTGCCAAAGATTCCGTAAATGGTCTGTGCTTACTCAGTGGAATGAGTGCGCCCTGGCGGCGACTTTCAGAGAGGGTCTCTCTGATGCCATTAAGGATGTTATGGTGGGGTTCCCTGTGCCTGCGGGTCTGAATGAGTCCATGACAATGGCTATTCAGATCGATAGGCGTTTGCGGGAGCGCAAACCAGTGCACCATCTGGCGGTGTCCACTGAGAAATCGCCAGAGAGTATGCAGTGTGATAGAATTCTGTCCCGAAGCGAGCGGCAGAATTTTAGACGGAAAAATGGGTTGTGTTTCTATTGTGGTGATTCTACTCATGTTATATCAGCATGCTCTAAGCGCACTAAAAAGCTTGGTAAATCTGTTTCCATTTGCACCTTACCGTCTAAGTTTATTCTATCTGTGACCCTGATTTGCTCTTTGTCATCTATTACCACGGACGCCTATGTCGACTCTGGCGCCGCTTTGAGTCTTATGGATTGGTCCTTTGCCAAACGCTGTGGGTATGATTTAGAGCCTTTGGAGACTCCTATTCCTCTGAAGGGGATTGACTCCACCCCATTGGCTAATAATAAACCACAATACTGGACACAAGTAACTATGCGTATTAATCCGGATCACCAGGAGATTATTCGCTTTCTGGTGCTGTATAATCTACATGATGATTTGGTGCTAGGATTGCCTTGGCTGCAATCTCACAACCCAGTCCTCGACTGGAAAGCTATGTCTGTGTTGAGCTGGGGATGTAAGGGGGCTCATGGGGATGTACCTGTGGTTTCCATTTCATCATCTATTCCCTCTGAAATTCCTGAGTTCCTGTCTGACTATCGTGACGTCTTTGAAGAATCCAAGCTTGGTTCGTTACCTCCGCACCGAGAGTGCGATTGTGCCATAGATTTAATCCCGGGTAGTAAATACCCAAAGGGTCGTTTATTTAATCTGTCTGTGCCTGAACATGCTGCTATGCGTGAATATATAAAGGAGTCCTTGGAAAAGGGACATATTCGTCCATCGTCATCTCCCTTAGGAGCCGGTTTTTTCTTTGTGTCAAAAAAAGACGGCTCTTTGAGACCATGTATTGATTATCGGCTTTTGAATAAAATCACTGTTAAATATCAATACCCATTGCCGTTGCTGACTGATTTGTTTGCTCGCATAAAGGGGGCCAAGTGGTTCTCTAAGATTGACCTTCGTGGGGCGTATAATTTGGTGCGAATCAGGCAGGGGGATGAGTGGAAAACCGCATTTAATACGCCCGAGGGCCACTTTGAGTATTTAGTGATGCCTTTTGGTCTTTCAAATGCTCCGTCAGTTTTCCAGTCCTTTATGCATGATATTTTTCGCGATTATTTGGATAAATTTATGATTGTGTATCTGGATGATATTCTGATTTTTTCGGATGACTGGGACTCTCATGTCCAGCAAGTCAGGAGGGTTTTTCAGGTTTTGCGGTCTAATTCTTTGTGTGTGAAGGGTTCTAAGTGTGTTTTTGGGGTACAGAGGATTTCCTTTTTGGGATATATTTTTTCCCCCTCTTCCATTGAAATGGATCCTGTCAAGGTTCAAGCTATTTGTGATTGGACGCAGCCCTCTTCTCTTAAGAGTCTTCAGAAATTTTTGGGCTTTGCTAACTTTTATCGTCGATTTATTGCTGGTTTTTCGGATATTGCTAAGCCATTGACCGATTTGACTAAGAAGGGTGCTGATGTTGCTGATTGGTCCCCTGATGCTGTGGAGGCCTTTCGGGAGCTTAAGCGCCGTTTTTCCTCTGCCCCTGTGTTGCGTCAGCCTGATGTTGCTCTACCTTTTCAGGTTGAGGTCGACGCTTCTGAGATCGGAGCTGGGGCAGTGTTGTCGCAGAAAAGTTCTGACTGCTCCGTGATGAGGCCTTGTGCCTTCTTTTCCCGTAAATTTTCGCCCGCTGAGCGGAATTATGATGTTGGGAATCGGGAGCTTTTGGCCATGAAGTGGGCTTTTGAGGAGTGGCGCCATTGGCTTGAGGGGGCCAGACATCAGGTGGTGGTATTGACTGACCACAAAAATTTGGTTTATCTTGAGACCGCCAGGCGCCTGAATCCTAGACAGGCGCGCTGGTCATTATTTTTCTCTCGGTTTAATTTTGTGGTGTCATACCTACCGGGTTCTAAGAATGTTAAGGCGGATGCCCTTTCTAGGAGTTTTGAGCCTGACTCGCCTGGTAACTCTGAGCCCACAGGTATCCTTAAGGATGGAGTGGTATTGTCAGCCGTTTCTCCAGACCTGCGGTGGGCCTTGCAGGAGTTTCAGGCGGATAGACCTGATCGTTGCCCACCTGATAAACTGTTTGTTCCTGATGATTGGACCAGTAGAGTCATCTCTGAGGTTCATTCTTCTGTGTTGGCAGGTCATCCTGGCATTTTTGGTACCAGGGATTTGGTGGCAAGGTCCTTCTGGTGGCCTTCCCTGTCACGAGATGTGCGAGGCTTTGTGCAGTCTTGTGACGTTTGTGCTCGGGCCAAGCCTTGTTGTTCTCGGGCTAGTGGATTGTTGTTGCCCTTGCCTATTCCTAAGAGGCCTTGGACGCACATCTCGATGGATTTTATTTCAGATCTGCCTGTTTCTCAGAAGATGTCTGTCATCTGGGTGGTGTGTGACCGTTTCTCTAAGATGGTCCATTTGGTTCCTCTGCCCAAGTTGCCTTCTTCTTCCGAGTTGGTTCCTCTGTTTTTTCAAAATGTTGTTCGTTTGCATGGTATTCCTGAGAATATCGTTTCTGACAGAGGGACCCAATTCGTGTCTAGATTTTGGCGGGCATTCTGTGCTAGGATGGGCATAGATTTATCTTTTTCGTCCGCTTTCCATCCTCAGACGAATGGCCAGACTGAGCGGATTAATCAGACCCTGGAGACATATCTGAGGTGTTTTGTGTCTGCTGACCAGGATGATTGGGTTACTTTTTTGCCATTGGCGGAGTTCGCTCTCAATAATCGGGCCAGCTCTGCCACTTTGGTGTCCCCGTTTTTCTGTAATTCGGGGTTTCATCCTCGATTTTCCTCTGGTCAGGTGGAATCTTCGGATTGTCCTGGAGTGGATGCTGTGGTGGAGAGATTGCATCAGATCTGGGGGCAGGTGGTGGACAATTTGAGGTTGTCCCAGGAGAAGACTCAGCTTTTTGCTAACCGCCGTCGTCGTGTTGGTCCTCGTCTTCGTGTTGGGGACTTGGTGTGGTTGTCTTCTCGTTTTGTCCCTATGAGGGTCTCTTCTCCTAAGTTTAAGCCTCGGTTCATCGGCCCGTATAAGATATTGGAGATTCTTAACCCTGTTTCCTTCCGTTTGGACCTCCCTGCATCCTTTTCTATTCATAACGTTTTTCATCGGTCATTATTGCGCAGGTATGAGGTACCGGTTGTGCCTTCCGTTGAGCCTCCTGCTCCGGTGTTGGTTGAGGGTGAGTTGGAGTACGTTGTGGAGAAAATCTTAGACTCTCGTGTTTCCAGACGGAGACTCCAGTATCTGGTCAAGTGGAAGGGATACGGCCAGGAGGATAATTCTTGGGTGAATGCATCTGATGTTCATGCCTCTGATCTGGTTCGTGCCTTTCATAGGGCCCATCCTGATCGCCCTGGTGGTTCTGGTGAGGGTTCGGTGCCCCCTCCTTGAGGGGGGGGTACTGTTGTGAATTTGGATTCTGGGCTCCCCCGGTGGCTACTGGTGGAATTGAACTGGTGTCTTCATCTTCTCTGTTCACCTGTTCCCATCAAGATGTGGGAGTCGCTATATAACCTTGCTGCTCTGTTAGTTGCTTGCCGGTCAACAATGTTATCAGAAGCCTCTCTGTGCTTGTTCCTGCTCCTAGACAACTACTAGATAAGTTGGACTCTTGTCCATGTTTGTTTTTGCATTTTTGTTCCAGTTCACAGCTGTAGTTTCGTTACTGTGTCTGGAAAGCTCTTGTGAACAGGAATTGCCACTCTGGTGTTATGAGTTAATGCCAGAGTTTAAAGTAATTTCTGGATGGTGTTTTGATAGGGTTTTTAGCTGACCATGAAAGTGTCCTTTCTGTCTTCTGCTATGTAGTAAGTGGACCTCAAATTTGCTAAACCTATTTTCATACTACGTTTGTTATTTCATCTTGATTCACCGCCAATACATGTGGGGGGCCTCTGTCTCCTTTCGGGGTATTTCTCTAGAGGTGAGCTAGGACTAATATTTTCCTCTGCTAGTTTTATTTAGTCCTCCGGCTGGTGCTGGGCATCTAGAATCAACGTAGGCATGCTACCCGGCCACTGCTAGTTGTGCGTTAGGTTTAGTTCATGGTCAGCTCAGTTTCCATCTTCCAAGAGCTAGTTCCTATATATGCTGATGCTATGATCTCTTGCCATTGAGATCATGACAGGCAAGGTCCTTCTGGTGGCCTTCCCTGTCTCGAGATGTGCGAGGCTTCGTGCAGTCTTGTGACGTTTGCGCTCGGGCCAAGCCTTGTTGTTCTCGGGCTAGTGGATTGTTGTTGCCCTTGCCTATCCCGAAGAGGCCCTGGACGCACATCTCGATGGATTTTATTTCGGATCTTCCTGTTTCTCAGAAGATGTCTGTCATCTGGGTGGTGTGTGATCGTTTCTCTAAGATGGTCCATTTGGTTCCCCTGCCTAAGTTGCCTTCTTCTTCCGAGTTGGTTCCTCTGTTTTTTCAAAATGTGGTCCGTTTGCATGGTATTCCGGAGAATATCGTTTCTGACAGAGGTACCCAATTCGTGTCTAGATTTTGGCGAGCATTCTGTGCTAGGATGGGCATAGATTTGTCTTTCTCGTCTGCTTTCCATCCTCAGACTAATGGCCAGACCGAGCGGACGAATCAGACCTTGGAGACATATTTGAGGTGTTTTGTGTCTGCAGATCAGGATGATTGGGTTGCTTTTTTGCCTTTAGCGGAGTTTGCCCTCAATAATCGGGCCAGCTCTGCCACCTTGGTGTCTCCCTTTTTCTGTAATTCGGGGTTTCATCCTCGATTTTCTTCTGGTCAGGTGGAATCTTCGGATTGTCCTGGAGTGGATGCTGTGGTGGAGAGGTTGCATCAGATTTGGGGGCAGGTAGTGGACAATTTGAAGTTGTCCCAGGAGAAGACTCAGCTTTTTGCCAACCGCCGGCGTCGGGTTGGTCCTCGGCTTTGTGTTGGGGACTTGGTGTGGTTGTCTTCTCGTTTTGTCCCTATGAGGGTTTCTTCTCCCAAGTTTAAGCCTCGGTTCATCGGCCCGTACAAGATATTGGAGATTCTTAACCCTGTGTCCTTCCGTTTGGACCTCCCTGCATCTTTTTCTATTCATAATGTTTTTCATCGGTCATTATTGCGCAGGTATGAGGTACCGGTTGTGCCTTCCGTTGAGCCTCCTGCTCCGGTGTTGGTTGAGGGCGAGTTGGAGTACGTTGTGGAAAAAATCTTGGACTCCCGTGTTTCCAGACGGAAACTCCAGTATCTGGTCAAATGGAAGGGATATGGTCAGGAGGATAATTCTTGGGTGACTGCCTCTGATGTTCATGCCTCCGATTTGGTCCGTGCCTTTCATAGGGCTCATCCTGATCGCCCTGGTGGTTCTGGTGAGGGTTCGGTGCCCCCTCCTTGAGGGGGGGGTACTGTTGTGAAATTGGATTTTGGGCTCCCCCTGTGGCCACTGGTGGAATTGAACTGGTGTGCATCATCCTCTCTGTTCACCTGTTTCCATCAGGATGTGGGAGTCGCTATTTAGCCTTGCTCCTCTGTCACTTCCATGCCGGTCAACATTGTAATCAGAAGCCTTTCTGTGCATGTTCCTGCTGCTAGACAACTCCCAGCTAAGTTGGACTTTAGTCCTTGTTTGTTTTTGCATTTTGTTCCAGTTCACAGCTGTAGTTTCGTTTCTGTGTCTGGAAAGCTCTTGTGATCTGAAATTGCCACTCTGATGTTATGAGTTAATACTAGAGTCTTAAAGTAATTTCAGGATGGTGTTTTGATAGGGTTTTCAGCTGACCATGAAAGTGCCCTTTCTGTCTTCCTGCTATCTAGTAAGCGGACCTCAATTTTGCTAAACCTATTTTCATACTACGTTTGTCATTTCATCTAAAATCACCGCCAATATTTGTGGGGGCCTCTGTCTGCCTTTCGGGGAAATTTCTCTAGAGGTGAGCCAGGACTATAATTTTCCTCTGCCAGGATTAGTTAGTCCTCCGGCCGGCGCTGGGCGTCTAGGGATAAAACGCAGGCAACGCTACCCGGCTACTATTAGTTGTGCGGCAGGTTTAGTTCATGGTCAGTTTAAGTTTCCATCCTTCCAAGAGCTAGTTCTTATGTTGCTGGGCTATGTTCTCTTGCCATTGAGAACCATAACAATTGACTCATTGACTTGCACGGCCGAGCACTATCCGAATAGTGGATGGAAATCGTACATGCTGTGATTTTTTTCTTTGAACACTCTCTGTTGAAGGAAAAAAAATCGGAAACGTGTATGGACTCTTAAAATAACATTGGTCCGAGTGCAATTCAATCTTTTGTCGGACTTCGCTTGGACTGAAAATACGGCCATGTGCATGAGCCCTTACTTTGTCATTAATCAAGAGCTATGGATGATAATGGAGATAAAAAGAAGCTATTAATACAATAATTGTTAAGGAAGCGTTACCCAGTAGTAACATGGTGAAAAACCAAAACCTGTTGAAGTGCAATGTAAGTGCAAAACGATCGTCGTCTGCATTTGCTCCACCGTTTTATCCGCCTGCTGTTGGTATGATGATGCCACAATAAAGGATTTTGTTGCACGGGACGGTATGTGCCAATCTGCTTTCTTTAATATGGATATACAGATTCTCTTGCTTTGGAAGTTGCACCCGTAATCCCTGGTGTATGTGCAGCTTCATCAACCCGAGGTCATACAGCTGTGCGTTCATCCTGCTTCTCTCCCATGGTATGCAAAACCGAAGCTAAACATTCATTAAAAAAGGTCTTATCTATTGAAAAACAAATGCTTGCTGTCAGTGATTAGATTTTTCTTTTTTCTATCAGGAGTTTAAAAACCTGCACAAATGTTCCCAGCCTAGTGCTATTAGGGTATGTGCACACATCCGGATTTCTTGCAGAAATTTCCTGAAGAAAACCGGAAATTTTCTGCAAGAAATCCGCATTTTTTTTTTTGCGTTTTTTTTTTCGTTTTTTTCGCGGTTTTTTTAGCATTCTGCAAGCGTAATTAGCTTGCAGAATGCTAAAGTTTTCCAAGCGATCTGTAGCATCGCTTGGAAAACTGACTGACAGGTTGGTCACACTTGTCAAACATAGTGTTTGACAAGTGTGACCAACTTTTTACTATAGATGCTGCTTTTGCAGCATCTATAGTAAAAGATAGAATGTTTAAAAATAATAAAAAAAATAAAAAAAATGCTTATACTCACCCGCAGACAGCTGATCTCCTCACCGGCGTCCGTTCCGTATAGATGGTGTGCGCGCGCAGGACCTTCCATGACGTCGCGGTCACGTGAGCGGTCACATGACCGGTCTCGACCAATCACAAGACGGCGACGTCATCGGCAGGTCCTTCACCGCACACCAGCTACAGGAACCGAAGCGACAGCATGCAGTGGAGGCGGGAAGACATCGAAGGTGAGTATAGGACTATTTTTTATTTTAATTCTTTTTTTTGGACCAATTATATGGTGCCCAGTGCGTGGAGGAGAGTCTCCTTTCCTCCACCCTGGGTACCAACCGCACATAATCTGCTTACTTCCCGCATGGTGTGCACAGCCCTGTGCGGGAAGTAAGCAGATCAATGGACTCCTAGGTGTGCGGAATCCCCTGCAATTCCGCATTTTAATGAACATGTTGCTTTTTTTTCCGCGATGCGACTTTTTCGCGGAAAAAAAGGCTACATTTGCACAAAAAATGCGGAATACACTGAAAATAATGGGAGGCATATGTAAGCGTTTTTTTCGCGTTTTTATCACGTTTTTATAGCGAAAAAACGCGAAACAAACGCGAAAAATACTGAACGTGTGCACATGGCCTAAATGTTACATCCAGTGTAGACAAACTTAATTGAGTTATTGAGTTAATGAGTTATTGAGTTAGTTTGAGTTAATTACATCATCCTTTAAACTAGAGTTAAGATAGGTAGAGCTGGTGAAAAATTGCACAAATTTGTTTTGCTCTTGGGGAGACCGAGGCAAAGTGCGGCCGCAGGCCACATCACTCCCTCTGGCTCTTACAGTCCAGCCCGTGGACCGAGACAACTGAAGAGCTGAAACAGTGCCCTCCCTCATCCGCCATCCATCCAACACCACTGCTATCCACATCTTCGGGAAGCAGACAGTAGTGAAATCATTGCCGCCGGCCCCTTCTTCCACCAATCAGCATGTGAGACAGCTGACGTGATGACATAATGTAATTGTGCACTGTGAAGAGTCAGTGCACCACAGACCGTAGCAGAGGCAGAGTACGGGGGAACGGGAGTGAAGAGAGCGTGCAGTGTTTTTTTCATGTGTATGGGATGTTTGCATGTACATAGAAGGCAATATGGGACTCACATTGTGTGTGGGGCTCATACAGTATATAGGAGGCTATGTGGGGGCTCATACTGTATATAGGGAGGTTATGTGGGGGCTCATACTATACATAGGAGGCTATGTGGGGCTCATACTGTATACAGAAGGCTATGTGGGGGCTCATACTGTATATAGGGAGGTTATGTGGGGCTCATACTGTATACAGCGAGGTTATGTGGGGGCTCACACTGTATATAGGGAGGTTATGTGGGGTTCATGCTATACATAGGAGGCTATGTGGCGCTCATACTGTATATAGGGAGGTTATGTGGGGGCTCATACTGTATATAGGGAGGCTATGAGGGGTTCACACTGTATACAGAGGGTTATGTGTGGATCATACTTTATATAGGAGGCTATATGGGGCTCATACTGTATATAGGAGGCTATGTGGGGCTCATACTGTATATAGGGAGGTTATGTGGGGTTCATACTGTATACTGTATATAGGGAGGTTATGTGGGGGCTCACACTGTATATAGAGAGATTATGTGGGGTTCATGTTATACATTGGAGGCTATGTGGGGCTCATACTGTATATAGAGAGGCTATGAGGGGCTCACACTGTATACAGAGGGCTATGTGTGGATCATACTTTATATAGGAGGTTATGTGGGGCTCACACTGTATATAGGGAGGTTATATGGGAGTCATACTATACATAGGAGGCTATGTGGGGCTCATACTGTATATAGAGAAGCTATGAGGGGCTCACACTGTATACAGAGGGCTATGTGTGGATCATACTTTATATAGGAGGCTATATGGGGCTCATACTGTATATAGGAGGTCATGTGTTCACATTCGGATCCTTCAGATGGAACCTGAAAGCCTACCTCTTCAGGAAAGCTTAAGGAAATTCCTCAGTACGTGAATAGAGTAGTCTGGGGTTGCTAATGAGTTAAAGGGATAGGGGATCTCTTGCAATCTCACAGAGAATCATTGGAGCAGACGAGTGTATGCTCAATGTCAATTCAGATGGGGCTTTACAGAGCCCAGTTTTCAGGATTAGTGGGGTTTCATCGGTTGGACCCCTCCCCAATTAATAGGAAATAATGCACTAAAAACAGAACAGGGCATAGCTTACAAATGCTTTTCAGCCTCTTTACTGCTATATGCATAAAACTTGTCTGCCCTCCTCTTCAGACTCCTCTGAGAAGTTTATTGTGTTCCTTTTTCATTTAGAGTCTGCAGCTTGAGCTGTCTTGGATCATTTTATCTGTCTGCAGAGAGCTCCCCCTAGTGGTGGATACAGTTAACATAATTTTATTATCATGGGAAGCAGTAGGATCGGTTTAATATTTGAACCCTTCCTACAATGGACCCCAAGAGGTCACAAGACCTGCCTAGATCCACACAACTAGAAAATGTTTCAACTCTTATGATGCCAGTTTCTGAATCTGAAGCTGTACTGCTACTGAGCGAGTTACCTTCCCTCGTGGAATCTGTCTTCTTTTATGTCCAAATACTTTCAGGGAATTATTCCAAGTCAACTTCAGGGACATCTCTGTGCTTTCCTTCACTACCAACATCTTGTGCTGGGATTTGTATTTTTCCTCTGTAACTTCTTACATTTATTACAGTTTCTTGAGCAAAAATGATGCCAACACTGAGTGGTGCCGCTCGGCAAGACTCCGGACCCTGCTGAGCGCTTTGTAAAGAACATGCTGCGGTCTGTCGTCAATCTCTGCTAACCCAGTCATAAAATGTATTGGTTGATGTGGCATGTCAGGGACAACACACATAAGTAATGACAGGAGGAAACCGAGGGGGGCGCCGAGCTGGAAATACGGTCAAGAAAAAACAGAGCGCCAAATGGTGTGTATGATACAACTCAAAAACATGCAGCGGATTCCCATATTAATTCCACTTGAATAAAAAAAGTATCTTATACATGTATACATGTATTCTTATAAAAACGCAGTATTATAATAGTCATATTCTTGTACATAGGAGCAGTATTATAGTAGTTATACTATTATACATAGGAATCGTATTATAGTAGTTATATTCCTGTACATAGGGGCAGTATTATAGTAGTTATATTCTTGTACATAGGAGCAGTATTATAGTAGTTATATTCTTGTACATAGGAGCAGTATTATAGTAGTTATATTCTTGTACATAGGAGCAGTATTATAGTAGTTATATTCTTGTACATAGGAGCAGTATTATAGTAGTTATATTCTTGTACATAGGGGCAGTATTATAGTAGTTATATTCTTGTACATAGGGGCAGTATTATAGTAGTTATATTCTTGTACATAGGAGCAGTATTATAGTAGTTATATTCCTGTACATAGGAGCAGTCTTATAGTAGTTATATTCTTGTATATAGGGAACAGTATTATAGTAGTTATAATCTTGTACATAGGGGGCAGTATTATAGTAGTTATATTCTTGTACATAGGGGCAGTATTATAGTAGTTATATTCTTGTACATAGGAGCAGTATTATAGTAGTTATATTCTTCTATGTAGGGGCAGTATTATAGTAGTTATATTCTTGTACATAGGAGCAGTATTATAGTAGTTATATTCTTGTACATAGGAGCAGTATTATAGTAGTTATATTCTTGTACATAGGAGCAGTATTATAGTAGTTATATACCTATACATAGGGGCAGTATTATAGTAGTTATATTCTTATACATAGGGGCAGTATTATAGTAGTTATATTCTTGCACATAGGAGCAGTATTATAGTAGTTATATTCTTGTACATAGCAGCAGTATTATAATAGTTACATTCCTGTACATAGGAGCAGTATTATAGTAGTTATATACCTGTACATAGGGGCAGTATTATAGTACTTATATTCTTGTACATAGGGGCAATATTATAGTAGTTATATTCTTGTACATAGGAGCAGTATTATAGTAGTTATATTCTTGTACATAGGGGGCAGTATTATAGTAGTTATATTCTTGTATATAGGGGCAGTATTATAGTAGTTATATTCTTGTATATAGGGAGCAGTATTATAGTAGTTATATTCTTGTACATAGGAGCAGTATTATAGTAGTTATATTCTTGTACATAGGGGCAGTATTATAGTAGTTATATTCTTGTACATAGGAGCAGTATTATAGTAGTTATATTCTTGTACATAGGAGCAGTATTATAGTAGTTATATTCTTGTACATAGGGGCAGTATTATAGTAGTTATATTATTGTACATAGGAGCAGTATTATAGTAGTTATATCATTGTACATAGATGCAGTATTATAGTAATTATGTTCTTGTACATAGGGGCAGCATTACAGTAGTTATATTTTTGTATATACTCTAGGAGCAGTCTTATATTATTTGCATTCTTGTAGATTAGCTGCAGCACAAATTTCCTCTCTCATTTTCAAAACATCCAAAGGCTGGAATAGAGACACCAGCACTGATTAGGAGCCAAGGTCACGTGTCACAACAACTGCATGGGAGCCTTGAGACCGCGAGTGTCAACACCACTGAAACACCCTTGGCACAGTAGGTCTTCCTAGTGATGGATAACCCCTTTAAAAAACATACACTTTTTTGCTATCCTAGTGGTATAAATTTTTCTTCAGTATATTATAAAATAACACATAATACATAGTGAACAGAAGAAAGGTATTTTTAAGAAGAACTTTAACCCCTTCGCAACTTTGGGATTTTCCATTTTTGTGCTTTCGTTTTTTGCTCCCCTTCTACCCTTCTTCTGCTATATACTACATGGGCTCTGCTATATACTACGTGGCCTCTGCTATATACTACGTGGGCTCTGCTATATACTAAGTGGGCTCTGCTATATACTATGTGAGCTCTGCTATATACTACCTGGCTGGGCAATATACTATGTGCCCTGTGTCATATACTGCGTGGGCTGTGCTATATACTACATGGGCTGTGCTATATACTACTATACATATTCTAGAATACCCAATGCGTTAGAATCGGGCCACCATCTAGTACTCAGATAATCACCAAGAGGCTTTTAAACATCATCCGTCTGGAATATCAGAGAAGCAACACCAAGAGAGAGAACCCCTGGGAGATTACCTACACTGCATGGGCGTCCCCAATTATGCAGGTATGAGCACACTGTACATATACAGGTACCTGTTGTGAATTTGCTTTTTGCTCCCTCTAGTGGTTACTAGTTTTTTGACTCTGGTTTTTCTGTCATTCCTTTTATCCGCACCTGGGTCGTTAGTTAGGGGTGTTGCTATATAAGCTCCCTGGACCTTCAGTTCAATGCCTGGCAACGTAGTTATCAGAGCTAGTCTGCTGTGCTCTTGTCTACTGATCCTGGTTCCAGTTATATCAGCTAAGTCTGCCTTTTGCTTTTTGCTATTTGTTTTGGTTTTGTATTTTTGTCCAGCTTGTTCCAAATCTATATCCTGACCTTTGCTGGAAGCTCTAAGGGGGCTGGTGTTCTCCCCCCGGACCGTTAGACGGTTCGGGGGTTCTTGAATTTCCAGTGTGGATTTTGATAGGGTTTTTGTTGACCATATAAGTTACCTTTCTTTATTCTGCTATCAGTAAGCGGGCCTCTCTGTGCTAAACCTGGTTCATTTCTGTGTTTGTCATTTCCTCTTACCTCACCGTCATTATTTGTGGGGGGCTTCTATCCAGCTTTGGGGTCCCCTTCTCTGGAGGCAAGAAAGGTCTTTGTTTTCCTCTACTAGGGGTAGCTAGATTCTCCGGCTGGCGCGTGTCATCTAGAATCAACGTAGGAATGATCCCCGGCTACTTCTAGTGTTGGCGTTAGGAGTAGATATATGGTCAACCCAGTTACCACTGCCCTATGAGCTGGATTTTTGTATTCTGCAGACTTCCACGTTCCTCTGAGACCCTCGCCATTGGGGTCATAACAGTTTGCCAGGCCAGTATTAAATGTTTAATGCATTGCAGAAGAGGGATTATAAGAAAGAAGATTCTGAGTTTTTTTTTTTTTTCTTCTTCCCCTTTACCTCAGAGTGGCTATGCTTGCTGCAGACATGAATGTCCAGACCTTGATTACAAGTGTGGACCAGCTGGCTACTCGTGTGCAGGGCATACAAGACTATGTTATCAGAAATCCTAGGTCAGAACCTAAAATACCGATTCCTGAACTGTTTTCCGGAGACAGGTTTAAGTTTAGGAATTTCGTGAATAATTGTAAATTGTTTTTGTCCCTGAGACCCTGTTCATCTGGAGATTCTGCTCAGCAAGTAAAAATTGTTATTTCGTTCTTACGGGGCGACCCTCAGGATTGGGCTTTTTCGCTGGCGCCAGGAGATCCGGCATTGGCTGATCTTGATGCGTTTTTTCTGGCGCTCGGTTTACTTTATGAGGAACCCAATCTTGAGATTCAGGCAGAAAAGGCCTTGCTGGCTATGTCTCAGGGGCAGGACGAGGCTGAAGTGTATTGCCAAAAATTTCGGAAATGGTCCGTGCTGACACATTGGAACGAGTGTGCACTGGCCGCTAATTTTAGAAATGGCCTTTCTGAAGCCATTAAGAATGTTATGGTGGGTTTTCCCATTCCCACAGGTCTGAATGATACTATGGCACTGGCTATTCAAATTGACCGGCGGTTGCGGGAGCGCAAAACCGCAAATTCCCTCATGGTGTTGTCTGAACAGACACCTAATTCGGTGCAATGTGATAGAAAAACCGCAAATTCCCTCATGGTGTTGTCTGAACAGACACCTGATTTAATGCAATGTGATAGAATCCTGACTAGAAATGAGCGGAAAATTCATAGACGCCGGAATGGCTTGTGCTACTACTGTGGTGATTCTACACATGTTATCTCAGCATGCTCTAAACGTATAGCTAAGGTTGTTAGTCCTGTCACCGTTGGTAATTTGCAACCTAAATTTATTCTGTCTGTAACTTTGATTTGCTCACTGTCATCTTATCCTGTCATGGTGTTTGTAGATTCAGGTGCTGCCCTGAGTCTCATGGATCTCTCATTTGCTAAGCGCTGTGGTTTTACTCTTGAACCATTAGAAAATCCTATTCCTCTTAGGGGTATTGATGCTACACCATTGGCAGCAAATAAACCGCAGTATTGGACACAGGTTACCATGTGCATGACTCCTGAACACCGCGAGGTGATACGTTTCCTGGTTTTACATAAAATGCATGATTTGGTTGTTTTAGGGCTGCCATGGTTACAGACCCATAATCCAGTCCTGGACTGGAAGGCTATGTCAGTCTCAAGTTGGGGCTGTCGTGGTATTCATGGGGATTCCCTGCCTGTGTCTATTGCTTCTTCTACGCCTTCGGAAGTTCCGGAGTATTTGTCTGATTATCAGGATGTCTTCAGTGAGTCTGAGTCCAGTGCACTGCCTCCTCATAGGGACTGTGACTGTGCTATAGATTTGATCCCAGGCAGTAAATTTCCTAAGGGAAGACTGTTTAATCTGTCGGTACCTGAACATACCGCTATGCGTTCATATATCAAGGAGTCTCTGGAGAAAGGACATATTCGTCCGTCTTCTTCCCCTCTTGGTGCGGGATTCTTTTTTGTGGCAAAAAAGGACGGATCTTTGAGACCTTGTATTGATTATCGGCTTTTAAATAAGATCACTGTCAAATTTCAGTATCCTTTACCGCTGTTGTCTGACTTGTTTGCCCGGATTAAGGGTGCCAAGTGGTTCACCAAGATAGACCTTCGTGGTGCGTACAACCTTGTGCGCATTAAGCAAGGTGATGAATGGAAAACCGCATTCAATACGCCCGAAGGTCATTTTGAGTACTTGGTGATGCCTTTTGGGCTCTCCAATGCGCCTTCAGTTTTTCAGTCCTTTATGCATGACATTTTCCGGAAGTATCTGGATAAATTTTTGATTGTTTATCTGGATGATATTTTGGTTTTTTCTGATAATTGGGATTCGCATGTGGAGCAGGTCAGGTTGGTCTTTAAAATTTTGCGTGAAAATTTTTTGTTTGTCAAGGGCTCAAAGTGTCTCTTTGGTGTACAGAAGGTTCCCTTTTTGGGGTTCATTTTTTCCCCTTCTGCTGTGGAGATGGACCCAGTCAAGGTCCGAGCTATTCTTGATTGGACTCAGCCCTCGTCAGTTAAGAGTCTTCAGAAGTTCTTGGGCTTCGCTAACTTCTACCGTCGTTTTATCGCTAATTTTTCTAGCATTGTGAAACCTTTGACGGATATGACCAAGAAGGGCTCCGATGTAGCTAACTGGGCTCCTGCTGCCGTGGAGGCTTTCCAGGAGTTGAAACGCCGGTTTACTTCGGCGCCTGTTTTGTGCCAGCCTGACGTCTCACTTCCCTTTCAGGTTGAGGTGGATGCTTCGGAGATTGGGGCAGGGGCCGTTTTGTCGCAGAGAGGCCCTGGTTGCTCTGTTATGAAACCTTGTGCCTTTTTCTCTAGGAAGTTTTCGCCTGCCGAGCGAAATTATGATGTGGGCAATCGGGAGTTGTTGGCCATGAAATGGGCATTTGAGGAGTGGCGTCATTGGCTCGAGGGTGCTAAGCATCGTGTGGTGGTCTTGACTGATCACAAAAATCTGATGTATCTCGAGTCTGCTAAACGCCTTAATCCGAGACAGGCCCGCTGGTCATTGTTTTTCTCCCGCTTTGATTTTGTTGTCTCGTATTTACCAGGTTCAAAGAATGTGAAGGCCGATGCTCTTTCTAGGAGCTTTGTGCCTGATGCTCCTGGAGTCGCGGATCCTGTTGGTATTCTTAAAGATGGAGTTATCTTGTCAGCTATTTCTCCGGATCTGCGACGTGTGTTGCAGAGATTTCAGGCTGATAGGCCTGAGTCTTGTCCACCTGACAGACTGTTTGTCCCGGATAAGTGGACCAGCAGAGTCATTTCCGAGGTTCATTCCTCGGTGTTGGCAGGTCACCCGGGAATCTTTGGCACCAGAGATCTGGTGGCCAGGTCCTTTTGGTGGCCTTCCTTGTCAAGGGATGTGCGGTCATTTGTGCAGTCCTGTGGGACTTGTGCTCGAGCTAAGCCTTGCTGTTCTCGTGCCAGCGGTTTGCTCTTGCCCTTGCCTGTCCCGAAGAGACCTTGGACACATATCTCCATGGATTTCATTTCTGATCTTCCGCTATCTCAGGGCATGTCCGTTATCTGGGTGATATGTGATCGCTTCTCCAAGATGGTCCATTTGGTTCCTTTGCCTAAGCTGCCTTCCTCTTCCGATCTGGTTCCTGTGTTTTTCCAGAACGTGGTTCGTTTGCACGGCATCCCTGAGAATATTGTGTCAGACAGAGGATCCCAGTTCGTTTCCAGGTTCTGGCGATCCTTTTGTAGTAGGATGGGCATTGATTTGTCGTTTTCGTCTGCTTTCCATCCTCAGACTAATGGACAGACGGAGCGAACCAATCAGACTTTGGAGCCTTCTGACTGTCCTGGGGTGGATTCTGTGGTGGATAGGTTGCAGCAGATCTGGAATCATGTGGTGGACAATTTGAAGTTGTCACAGGAGAAGGCTCAGCGCTTTGCCAACCGCCGCCGCGGTGTGGGTCCCCGACTACGCGTTGGGGATTTGGTATGGCTTTCTTCCCGCTTTGTTCCTATGAAGGTCTCCTCTCCCAAATTTAAACCTCGTTTTATTGGGCCTTACAAGATATTGGAAATCCTTAATCCTGTATCTTTTCGTCTGGATCTTCCTGTGTCGTTTGCTATTCACAATGTATTTCATAGGTCCTTGTTGCGGCGGTACATTGTGCCTGTAGTTCCTTCTGCTGAGCCTCCTGCTCCGGTGTTGGTTGAGGGCGAGTTGGAGTACGTGGTGGAGAAGATCTTGGATTCTCGCCTCTCCAGGCGGAGGCTTCAGTACCTGGTCAAGTGGAAGGGCTATGGTCAGGAGGATAATTCCTGGGTGGTCGCCTCTGATGTTCATGCGGCCGATTTAGTTCGTGCCTTTCATGCCGCTCGTCCTGATCGCCCTGGTGGTCGTGGTGAGGGTTCGGTGACCCCTCACTAAGGGGGGGGTACTGTTGTGAATTTGCTTTTTGCTCCCTCTAGTGGTTACTAGTTTTTTGACTCTGGTTTTTCTGTCATTCCTTTTATCCGCACCTGGGTCGTTAGTTAGGGGTGTTGCTATATAAGCTCCCTGGACCTTCAGTTCAATGCCTGGCAACGTAGTTATCAGAGCTAGTCTGCTGTGCTCTTGTCTACTGATCCTGGTTCCAGTTATATCAGCTAAGTCTGCCTTTTGCTTTTTGCTATTTGTTTTGGTTTTGTATTTTTGTCCAGCTTGTTCCAAATCTATATCCTGACCTTTGCTGGAAGCTCTAAGGGGGCTGGTGTTCTCCCCCCGGACCGTTAGACGGTTCGGGGGTTCTTGAATTTCCAGTGTGGATTTTGATAGGGTTTTTGTTGACCATATAAGTTACCTTTCTTTATTCTGCTATCAGTAAGCGGGCCTCTCTGTGCTAAACCTGGTTCATTTCTGTGTTTGTCATTTCCTCTTACCTCACCGTCATTATTTGTGGGGGGCTTCTATCCAGCTTTGGGGTCCCCTTCTCTGGAGGCAAGAAAGGTCTATGTTTTCCTCTACTAGGGGTAGCTAGATTCTCCGGCTGGCGCGTGTCATCTAGAATCAACGTAGGAATGATCCCCGGCTACTTCTAGTGTTGGCGTTAGGAGTAGATATATGGTCAACCCAGTTACCACTGCCCTATGAGCTGGATTTTTGTATTCTGCAGACTTCCACGTTCCTCTGAGACCCTCGCCATTGGGGTCATAACAGGTACCCCAGTTTTTGCATCTGTCTTAGTCATGTTTCTCTGGTCTTACATAGTGATTTACACTATGTAGTAACTCTAGTTTCACCCAGCCCTTCAAGCCGCCAGCTTTCAAGGTTGTATGAAACTGAGATATCATGGAGTCATCAGACGAGGGGCCATAAACCCCTAGAATATAGAAGCCACAAGGATTTAGATCAAACCACCACAGGCAGAGTTTCAGTAAACCTTAATGTTTTACAATGAGAAACAGCAAACATATAGAAGCTTAGAACTGTTTGTGAAGTGAATAAACAAACATTTCTCAAGATTGTGTCACTATGAGCATAGTCTGTCACATCTGTAAATGTTTTACAAGAAATGCAGCTATGTGATTGTCTGAATGCATTCAGTATACAATATTTTAATCTGGATTCCAAATCGCCATTTGTATATTCGCCATTTGTACATTTGATGCAGCCCAAGTTATGGCTCTCAAGGAGAATAACTAATATAGTGGACAAAGAAATATTTGTAATGAACTACTGAGCCAAACTAACAGCATTGCTTTATCAAATTTATATGAAGTGTATTGTGTCCAATGTGAGCAACTAAGCAAATCAAAAAGGAGCTTCTCAAGTGAGCTCTTTAAGGTACACAAATGTTATGAAGTCTTTGCCAACAAGGATGTGGTTTCACCAATGGGGGGTACCTTTTCTAAAAAATATACTATAGCCATCAGCCCCCCATTGCTCAAAATTCTGTGGCCTATAACAGTACAGAACAAATTCACCCAGGTCATGTAGTCGGAGATAAGGAAGAGACATTGCAGGAAACAGAGTTAAGAAGTAGGCCCAATGTAGGGGTGTGGGTCTCTGAGACTTGTAAAGGAGTGCCTGGCCTGACAAGCATTTGTTCATGGGGGGTCCAAGAAGTATCGTTTCTCCTTGTGGAGAGTGAAATGTTAAGCATGTCGAGGTGAGGAGTATGCAAATTGTCTCTTCAGAGAGGAAGAGGACTAGAACTCTAGTGCCACCTATTTGAAGTAGCAATCCTAACAGTCAATGTCGACCCTTTAACGAGCCTTGTCATACCCTGAGTATTGCAGGCCCTATGTCAATCTGGGCTGCCCCCACAGTCTACAGCTCTTGCACCTCCTCCACCTTTGCGTCCTCTTCAGTCTTCATTTCCGACAGTAACACATCAGTCACAAGCTGGAAGCACTGCAGCACTGCCTCAACCAAGTGTCAACAGGCTGTGGTGAAGGTAATATGCTGTGACAAACCGCACAATCTTGAAGAGTTGTGGACAGCTCTGAAAGAGCAGGCAGATCTATGGCTGACACCGCTCAACCAACAGCCAGGCATGGTTGTGTGTGACAATGGCTGGAACTTGGTGGCTGCTCTGTGTTGAGAGAAGCTCACACACGTGCCATGCCTGGCCCATGTGCTTAACCTCATTGCTGAACGTTTTCAGAAAAGCGACATGGAGGTGCCAGATCTGCTAGGAAAAGTACGAGGCTCTAAATACCCATTTTAGAAAGACAGCTAGAGCTTCATCCGCCCTTGCCGTGATTCTGCAGCACTTGCAGCTTCTGGCTCACCGACTGATGTGTCATGTCCTCCCCATGCATTTGAACTCTACACTGCATATTTTGGAAAGGATTTTGAGCAGAAGAAGGCATTTGTAGACTACCAGCATCAACAAGGCCATCGGTATTCAGTTCTGACTTCACGCATAAGATCTCAGGAGTGGACATGGATGTCAGACATATGTACCATCCTCCAAAACTTTGAGGAATTCGCCAAGATGTTGATCGGCAATGATGCCAAAATTAACATCTCCATCCTGCTTCTCTGTGTTCTAATATTAATATTTATAGTTATTTATATAGCGTCAACATATTTACAGTTTCAAACACAACAGTCCTAAGTAACAACAATAGCAATACAATAATTAAACAGAAATCAAACTACAGCTTAAAATCTACACTAAATAACAACAATAACAATAATTAACCCCCCCAAAAAAAAAAAAAAAAACCTGCACGTGACAACTTACAATCTACAATGAGGTGGGGGAGAAAAAAACTACAGGGGAATGTATTTACAGTGATGTATTTACAATGATATTACTAAGGTTTATCAAAAGTCGTGGAGGACTGAAGACAAGGAGGAGACCATGGTCAGTTGTCCTCTTGGTGAGGACATGGAAGTATCGACTGTTAGCAGTCTTGCATGCATGCCTGAGTTTATGTTACAATGCCTTTCCCGTCACCCTCGCGTTCTCAAAATTTTAGGTGATTTGCAATACTGATTGTTGACACTTCTAGACCCACACTACAAGGAGAACTTTCTATCTCTTATTCCTGAGGCAGACAGGTGTACTACAATGTTGGAGGACCATAGAGCCCTTCTTGCTGAATTATTAAAAAAATTCCCATCTGAAAATGCTGGCAGAAGAGATCACAGTTTGTTGGCCAAGCAAGGAGTACAGGTGAGAGAGACACAACACCAATCCAGCAGTGGAACACTGACAAAGTTTGGAGAGAGTTTTCTCAGACCCTCTTATCGCCCTGGCCCTGAGGCGTGGAGGACTGTCACAAGGAGTGCTTTGTTTGGGAAAATGCTGAGGGAGTACCTTGCTGACCATACCAACATCCTCTGTTATTCCTCTGTGCCCTTTAATTATTGTTTTGCAAAGCCAAACACAGAGCATGAACTGTCTCTCTCTACTGCGCACGTGCGCTGTCCTCACGGACATGGAGCGAACGGTGCCTCGCTCTCTGGCGGTCACTGTGAACATGGCTCCTCGCTCTCTGGCGGTCACTGTGAACATGGCTCCTCGCTTTCTGGCAGTAACGCTTTTATTGGCGGGAGCACACGCCTTCGTAATACAGAGACAGAGTACAACACCACCCAAGTGTTCACACTCTGCTCCTCAGACTTTCTATGTGCGCAGTGACTGTCTCTAGGCAGAAGATGATGATGGTGGTAGTTGGAGTATTTAACACAGTCATGAAGCAGCCATAACAACTTGAAAGAGAAGTATTTTTACCAAGATACCACACTGTTCGATATGTGGCCTGTATTTTTTTATTTTTTAAACTAAAATAGTGTACCGAACGAGGGTAACAGACCGCAAATACAGCAGAATGTAGGCCTGAATTTCCACAATTTGTAGGCCACAAATACATGAGATGTCTGACAGCGATACCACACTGCCAAATATGTGGCCTGGATTTTTTTAAATGCAAAATAATGCTGTTTATAAGTAGAGTAAGAGACAGCAAAAACAGTGGAAAACCGGCATACAGTGCCCAAACTTGGAGCACGCAGACATGTGAGGCCTGTCACGGAAATACCACACTGTCAAATATGTGGCCTGTATTTTTTGTAATGCAAAATAGTGCTGTATATGAGTAACAGACAGCAAAAAAAGTGGTAAACAGGCCTATAATGCCCAAACTTGAAACCCCCAGATATGAGGCCTGTCACGGAAATATCGCACTGCCAAATATGTGGCCTGTATTTTCTGAATGCAAAATAGTGCTTTATATAAGTAAAGTAACACACAGCAAAAACAGTGCAAAACCGTCCTAAAATGCCCAAACTTGGAGATATATGAGGCCTGTCACAGAAATACCACACTGCCAAATATGTGGCCTGTATTTCTAGTTTAATGCAAAATAGTGCTGTATATAAGTTGAGTAACAGACAGGAAAAAAGTGGTAAACCGGCCTACAATGCCCAAACTTGGAGCACGCAGATATATGAGGTCTGTCACGGAAATACCACACTGCCAAATATATGGCCTGGTTTTTTTGAAATGCAAAATAGTGCTGTATATAATTAGGCTACTTTCACATTAGACAATGCGACGTTGCGGCGCACCGACGCATACTGTGGAAGCGCCGCACAACGGGGGCAGCGGATGCTGTTTTTCAACGCATCCGCTGCCCCATTGTGAGGTGCGGGGAGGAGGGGGCGCAGTTCCGGCCGCGCATGCGTGGTCGGAAATGGCGGACACGACGCATCAAAAAACGTTACATGCAACGTTTTTTGGTGGTGACGGTCCGACGCAACACGACGCAACGTCGCACGACGGTTGCGACGTGTGGCAATACGTCGCACTGCATCGCTAATGCAAGCCTATGGAGAAAAACGCATCCTGCAAGCACTTTTGCAGGATGCGTTTTTTCTACAAAACGACGCATGGCTCCGTGCAGTGCACAATGCTAGTGTGAAAGTAGCCTTAGAGTAACAGACAGGAAAAAAAGTGGGAAACAGGCCTAAAATGCCCAGACAGTTATATGAGGCCTTTTTGGGGAATTTAAAACACAAAAAAAACCCAGTGGCACATGGCTAGCACACACAACTATGCTACGTATGCCTGACAAACTATGATTTTTAAACAGGCCTCAGTCTGACAGAACAGTCTGTATATTTTTTTTGGGGGGTGTGAATTTTTGGAAAAAAAAAAATGCAGCTAGGTATATAGTAAAGAAGCAGCAGCAGGCAGTTATGGAGCTTTGGGAGGGATGCAGTGGGAGCGATGGACGCACATGCACTGCCTGCAGGCCTTGCACTGATGTGGATATGCTGTGCCCTGCCTGCCTAGCGCTGCAATATCGGGACCCACGAATTAGCCCTAAAAAGGACTGTTGGTTTCTCAGGAGTTGTGGATGTAAGAGTTGCAGACCTACACTAACTCTACAACCACGATTCTGACCCTATCTCGGCAGCAGCTCTCCCTACGCTCGCTGAATCCGGAGCAGAATGCGGCGAGCAGGGCGGCGCCAGGTCTCTTATACTCGGGATGATGCTGTGCGGCCCAGCCAATCACTGCATGACCACAACAAAGATGGCTGCGGCATTCCATGGCCTGGCAGACAATCCCTGCACCGTGATTGGGTCTCTAAAGTCCGCCAAAAACGCTGGGTGGAGACACCAGTTCCCGCCGAGTAGTCCCAGAAATTCTCGATGCTCGCCGAGTACACCGAGTACACTGATACTCGGGCGAGTAACAAGTAGTGGCGAGGACGTTCGCTCATCACTAATAGTAATTTTATTATGAAAAAAAAACAAACAAAAAAAATTGCCAAAAATTTAAAAATAAAGCAAAAACTTTAAGACATGTGTATATAGTTGCAAGGATCGGAGTCTGAAATACAATGCATAGACTAACGCGTTTCATAAATGTCATTTTGGTATCTTTCCTCTTAAATATGCGACCGGTAACCGTCTTATAAAACCAGCTGCCTGAAGGCGCCTGCCAAGCACCGACATTAAATCCCGCAGCCTTGATTCTTGATAGCGCTCATAAACTTCTCGAAGAAGAGAGGGTACGTGAATCTGACTGTGAAAATGACGCTCAATTATATTTATTGATTTGGGTTCCATAGGAAAAAAAAAGCTTTAATTTATTGCAATTTACAGCTGAGAGGAAAATTGTCTCCTGTCTTTAATATCCCAGCATGCGCTGGAGTTAAGAGCGTCTCAGCGGGCCCCTCCGTACACCTGTGGATAGGCTGGAAGATTCCACTGTGACCGTTCGACCATCTCTCAGATGAAGAACGTTTTTTAATTTGTCTCATTCCAAAATGATGTTATTGAGAAATGGATCTCCAGGTCTCCACCAGTCGTGCCAGGATAAGAGAACATAATACACGAGTGATATAATGGGCTGTAAAATGTGTAGAGGTGTCCATGGGTGGAGAAGACGGGAAGAATCGTCCCAACCCGACCCGGCGATACAATGTCATCTGCTGTCGGGTTCTCGTCAGTAAATTGGAACAAGATTTCCGCAATGATGAGAAAATCATTTCTGCTGCTCTCATCAGTGGATGGTGCAGGTCAAACCAGAGAAGATCAGGGACTTTACGTTACAGTGCAGGGCTCCTACACATCCCTGTTCTGTCCAACCGCAGACATTCCCACCAGCTGGACATGAAAGATTAAAAAGATACACACACACCAGTTCTGCTGCTTTTTCTCAATATTTTAATTCATCCTAGTTCTGGAATCACGGCCACACTGCTCAGTGATGCAGTGTTATGTGCTGCTTATGACTAGAGATGAGCGAACATAGTTGGCGCCCCCTCCTTATTTTGCAAGCTATAGCACTTACCGAATAAGCTGCATTGGGAACCAGGATACCTGGCGCTCTCGATAATCAGCTGTTCGGCAGCACAGCTGCATGTGTCGAGGCTGTGTGACAGTAACAACACATGCATGGAGAGCCTGTGTGTTGTGACTGTCACACAGCCGCGACACATGCAGCTGTGCTGCCGAACAGCTGATTATCGAGAGCGCCAGGTATCCTGGTTCCCAATGCAGCTTATTCGGTAAGTGCTATAGCCGGAGCAGATGATGGTTGCTCATCTCTACTTATGACCATACACACACAAACACCAGTGTTGTACTTTCTCATTAGTGCTTTAGCCCATTCCTATCGCGGAATTACAGCTACACTGCTCAGTACTGCAGTGTTATGTCCTCCATGATGCTACTGCTTATGAACATAAAAAAACAGTGCCACTACTTTCTCATCAGTGTTTTACCTCATTCCCATTCTGGAACCACAGCTACACTGTTCAGTGCTGCAATGTTTTATTCTTTATGACGCTGCTGCTTATGAACACACACAAACACACCAGTGCTGCTACTTTCTCATTAGTGTTTTATCTCATTCCAGTTCTGGAATCACAGCTACATTGCTCAGTGCTCCAACATTATGTACTCCATGATGCTGCTGCTTATGAACATTCATATACACACTCTCTCTCTCACACACACCAGTACTGCTGGATTCCGGTAAGTGTTTTATCTAATCCCACTTCTGGAATCACTGCTACACTGCTCAGTTTTCCAGTATTATGTCCTTCATGATGCTACTTATGAACACACACCAGTGCTGCTACTTTCTAGTCAGTGTTTTATCATATCCCAGTTCTGAAATCACACCTACACTGCTCAGTACTGCTGTATTTTGACCACCATGCTGCTGCTGCTTATGGACATATGCTACACAGAGACAGGTGAGCAGGAGTTTCCCATGTTTGTGTGTGCTGTGTATTGGAGCCATGATATCTACACCCACTAGCTCAGAGACAACTGAAAATTAGACCTGTACCCTGCAGAGGAGAAAACTGGCGAATGTGCAGAATAGGAGTCAAATAATTGTCCAAAATTGTGTTATTCCTTCCTTGGAAAGTCATGGCACATGATATAATATAGAGGTGGTTGTATTATTCCTCTGGACTGTGCTGAAATAAGGCTGGTGTCTGGTTGCAGACAAAATTTGAGATTGATGTCGTTGTCTCAGCTTCTGCCACATGCTCTAACAGTAATAAAGAACGCCTCTTTCTTGCCTGGAAGCACTGGAAGATATCACCCTTTGTGCCTTTTTGGGGGGGGAATCGTACATTCTCTAGTAACAGTTGTTTTTTTCTTCCTGAATGTTTTTGTGGTCATTTTCACCAGCGCCTCTTACTGCGCTGCAAACAGGGCCAGACTGGCCATCGGGCAGTTCTGGCAAATGCCAGAAGGGCCGGTGGCAGTCGTGGGCCGGTCGCCAGCGCCGACTCGCCCCCCCGACTAACCCCCCCGGCCGACTCACCCCCCCACCAGCGCCGCCACATTCAACAGTTGAATGCAATGATGGAGGAGAGTGCGTCTACTGACGCTCCCTCTCCCATCATTCCCCGCTCTGCCTGGCGCTGACACTGCGGGTGTGCGATGACGTCATGTCATCACGCACATGCTGTGTGACCGGGCAGACTGCAGCTGCTGAGACCGGAGCCAGGAGCAGCGCTGGCCACGAGGAGAGGTGAGTGGGTTTTTTTTTAAATATATCACTGAGTGATAACTGGATTGTGGGGCTATTGAGGGGGGGCGTATTACATTCTATGGGGGCTGTGCTGTATTACATTCTATGGAGGCTGTGCTGCATTACATTCTATGGGGGCTGTGCTGCATTACATTCTATGGGGGCTGTGCTGCATTACATTCTATGGAGGCTGTGCTGCATTACATTCTATGGGGGTTGTGCTGTATTACATTCTATGGGGGCTGTGCTGCATTACATTCTATGGGGGCTGTGCTGTATTACATTCTATGGGGGCTGGCTGCATTACATTCTATGGGGGCTGTGCTGCATTACATTCTATGGGGGCTGTGCAGCATTACATTCTATGGGGACTGTGCTGTATTACATTCTATGGGGGCTGTGCTGTATTACATTCTATGGGGGCTGGCTGCATTACATTCTATGGGGGCTGTGCTGCATTACATTCTATGGGGGCTGGCTGCATTACATTCTATGGGGGCTGTGCTGCATTACATTCTATGGGGGCTGTGTCATGTTCTCAATGGCAAGAGAACATAGCATCAGCATATATAGGAACTAGCTCTTGGAAGATGGGAACTGAGCTGACCATGAACTAAACCTAACACACAACTAGCAGTGGCCGGGTAGCATGCCTACGTTGATTCTAGATGCCCAGCACCAGCCGGAGGACTAAATAATGCTAGCAGAGGAAAATATTAGTCCTAGCTCACCTCTAGAGAAATACCCCGAAAGGAGACAGAGGCCCCCCACATGTATTGGCGGTGAATTAAGATGAAATAACAAACGTAGTATGAAAATAGGTTTAGCAAATTTGAGGTCCACTTACTACATAGCAGAAGACAGAAAGGACACTTTCATGGTCAGCTGAAAACCCTATCAAAACTCCATCCAGAAATTACTTTAGAACTCTGGCATTAACTCATAACACCAGAGTGGCAATTCCTGTTCACAAGAGCTTTCCAGACACAGTAACGAAACTACAGCTGTGAACTGGAACAAAAATGCAAAAACAAACATGGACAAGAGTCCAACTTATCTAGTAGTTGTCTAGGAGCAGGAACAAGCACAGAGAGGCTTCTGATAACATTGTTGACCGGCAAGCAACTAACAGAGCAGCAAGGTTATATAGCGACTCCCACATCTTGATGGGAACAGGTGAACAGAGAAGATGAAGACACAGTTCAATTCCACCAGTAGCCACCGGGGGAGCCCAGAATCCAAATTCACAACAGTACCCCCCCCTCAAGGAGGGGGCACCGAACCCTCACCAGAACCACCAGGACGATCAGGATGGGCCCTATGAAAGGCACGAACCAAATCAGAGGCATGAACATCAGATGCATTCACCCAAGAATTATCCTCCTGGCCGTATCCCTTCCACTTGACCAGATACTGGAGTCTCCGTCTGGAAACACGAGAGTCTAAGATTTTCTCCACAACGTACTCCAACTCACCCTCAACCAACACCGGAGCAGGAGGCTCAACGGAAGGCACAACCGGTACCTCATACCTGCGCAATAATGACCGATGAAAAACGTTATGAATAGAAAAGGATGCAGGGAGGTCCAAACGGAAGGAAACAGGGTTAAGAATCTCCAATATCTTATACGGGCCGATGAACCGAGGCTTAAACTTAGGAGAAGAGACCCTCATAGGGACAAAACGAGAAGACAACCACACCAAGTCCCCAACACAAAGCCGAGGACCAACACGACGGTGGCGGTTGGCAAAAAGCTGAGTCTTCTCCTGGGACAACCTCAAATTGTCCACCACCTGCTCCCAGATCTGATGCAATCTCTCCACCACAGCATCCACTCCAGGACAATCCGAAGATTCCACCTGACCAGAGGAAAATCGAGGATGAAACCCCGAATTACAGAAAAACGGGGACACCAAAGTGGCAGAGCTGGCCCGATTATTGAGAGCGAACTCTGCCAATGGCAAAAAAGCAACCCAATCATCCTGGTCAGCAGACACAAAACACCTCAGATATGTCTCCAGGGTCTGATTAGTCCGCTCAGTCTGGCCATTCGTCTGAGGATGGAAAGCGGACGAAAAAGATAAATCTATGCCCATCCTAGCACAGAATGCCCGCCAAAATCTAGACACGAATTGGGTCCCTCTGTCAGAAATGATATTCTCAGGAATACCATGCAAACGAACAACATTTTGAAAAAACAGAGGAACCAACTCGGAAGAAGAAGGCAACTTGGGCAGAGGAACCAAATGGACCATCTTAGAGAAACGGTCACACACCACCCAGATGACAGACATCTTCTGAGAAACAGGCAGATCTGAAATAAAATCCATCGAGATGTGCGTCCAAGGCCTCTTAGGAATAGGCAAGGGCAACAATAATCCACTAGCCCGAGAACAACAAGGCTTGGCCCGAGCACAAACGTCACAAGACTGCACAAAGCCTCGCACATCTCGTGACAGGGAAGGCCACCAGAAGGACCTTGCCACCAAATCCCTGGTACCAAAAATGCCAGGATGACCTGCCAACGCAGAAGAATGAACCTCAGAGATGACTCTACTGGTCCAATCATCAGGAACAAACAGTTTATCAGGTGGGCAACGATCCGGTCTATCCGCCTGAAACTCCTGCAAGGCCCGCCGCAGGTCTGGAGAAACGGCTGACAATACCACTCCATCCTTAAGGATACCTGTGGGCTCAGAGTTACCAGGCGAGTCAGGCTCAAAACTCCTAGAAAGGGCATCCGCCTTAACATTCTTAGAACCCGGTAGGTATGACACCACAAAATTAAACCGAGAGAAAAATAATGACCAGCGCGCCTGTCTAGGATTCAGGCGCCTGGCAGTCTCAAGATAAATCAAATTTTTGTGGTCAGTCAATACCACCACCTGATGTCTGGCCCCCTCAAGCCAATGGCGCCACTCCTCAAAAGCCCACTTCATGGCCAAAAGCTCCCGATTCCCAACATCATAATTCCGCTCAGCGGGCGAAAATTTACGGGAAAAGAAGGCACAAGGCCTCATCACGGAGCAGTCAGAACTTTTCTGCGACAACACTGCCCCAGCTCCGATCTCAGAAGCGTCGACCTCAACCTGAAAAGGTAGAGCAACATCAGGCTGACGCAACACAGGGGCAGAGGAAAAACGGCGCTTAAGCTCCCGAAAGGCCTCCACAGCATCAGGGGACCAATCAGCAACATCAGCACCCTTCTTAGTCAAATCGGTCAATGGCTTAGCAATATCCGAAAAACCAGCAATAAATCGACGATAAAAGTTAGCAAAGCCCAAAAATTTCTGAAGACTCTTAAGAGAAGAGGGCTGCGTCCAATCACAAATAGCTTGAACCTTGACAGGATCCATTTCAATGGAAGAGGGGGAAAAAATATATCCCAAAAAGGAAATCCTCTGTACCCCAAAAACACACTTAGAACCCTTCACACACAAAGAATTAGACCGCAAAACCTGGAAAACCCTCCTGACTTGCTGGACATGAGAGTCCCAGTCATCCGAAAAAATCAGAATATCATCCAGATACACAATCATAAATTTATCCAAATAATCGCGAAAAATATCATGCATAAAGGACTGGAAAACTGACGGAGCATTTGAAAGACCAAAAGGCATCACTAAATACTCAAAGTGGCCCTCGGGCGTATTAAATGCGGTCTTCCACTCATCCCCCTGCCTGATTCGCACCAAATTATACGCCCCACGAAGGTCAATCTTAGAGAACCACTTGGCCCCCTTTATGCGAGCAAACAAATCAGTCAGCAACGGCAATGGGTATTGATATTTAACAGTGATTTTGTTCAAAAGCCGATAATCGATACATGGTCTCAAAGAGCCGTCTTTTTTTGACACAAAGAAAAAACCGGCTCCTAAGGGAGATGACGATGGACGAATATGTCCCTTTTCCAAGGACTCCTTTATATATTCTCGCATAGCAGCATGTTCAGGCACAGACAGATTAAACAAACGACCCTTTGGGTATTTACTACCCGGGATTAAATCTATGGCACAATCGCACTCTCGGTGCGGAGGTAACGAACCAAGCTTGGATTCTTCAAAGACGTCACGATAGTCAGACAGGAACTCAGGAATTTCAGAGGGAATAGATGATGAAATGGAAACCACAGGTACATCCCCATGAGCCCCCTTACATCCCCAGCTCAACACAGACATAGCTCTCCAGTCGAGGACTGGGTTGTGAGATTGCAGCCAAGGCAATCCTAGCACCAAATCATCATGTAGATTATACAGCACCAGAAAGCGAATAATCTCCTGGTGATCCGGATTAATACGCATAGTTACTTGTGTCCAGTATTGTGGTTTATTATTAGCCAATGGGGTGGAGTCAATCCCCTTCAGAGGAATAGGAGTCTCCAAAGGCTCTAAATCATACCCACAGCGTTTGGCAAAGGACCAATCCATAAGACTCAAAGCGGCGCCAGAGTCGACATAGGCGTCCGTGGTAATAGATGACAAAGAGCAAATCAGGGTCACAGATAGAATAAACTTAGACGGTAAGGTGCAAATGGAAACAGATTTATCAAGCTTTTTAGTGCGCTTAGAGCATGCTGATATAACATGAGTAGAATCACCACAATAGAAACACAACCCATTTTTCCGTCTAAAATTCTGCCGCTCGCTTCGGGACAGAATTCTATCACACTGCATACTCTCTGGCGACTTCTCAGTGGACACCGCCAGATGGTGCACTGGTTTGCGCTCCCGCAAACGCCTATCGATCTGAATAGCCATTGTCATGGACTCATTCAGACCCGCAGGCACAGGGAAACCCACCATAACATCCTTAATGGCATCAGAGAGACCCTCTCTGAAAGTCGCCACCAGGGCGCACTCATTCCACTGAGTAAGCACAGACCATTTGCGGAATCTTTGGCAGTAAATTTCCGCTTCATCTTGCCCCTGAGATAGGGACATCAAAGTTTTTTCTGCCTGAAGCTCCAAATGAGGTTCGTCATAAAGCAACCCCAAGGCCAGAAAAAACGCATCCACATTGAGCAACGCAGGATCCCCTGGTGTCAATGAGAAAGCCCAGTCTTGAGGGTCGCCCCGGAGCAAGGAAATCACAATCCTGACCTGCTGTGCAGGATCTCCGGCAGAGCGAAATTTCAGGGACAAAAATAATTTGCAATTATTTCGAAAATTCTGAAACCCAGATCTATTCCCCGAGAAAAATTCCGGCAAAGGAATTCTCGGCTCAGATACAGGTGCATGACAAACAAAGTCTTGCAAATTTTGTACCTTCGTGGCGAGATTATTCAAACCTTCAGTTACACTCTGAAGATCCATTACAAACAGGTGGACACAGAGCCATTCAAAGATTAGAAGGAGGAAAAAAAAAAAAAAATCTCAGCAGACTTCTTATTTCTCTCCTTTCTCAGCCAAGGATTTTAACCCTTTAGTGGGCCGGTCAAACTGTCATGTTCTCAATGGCAAGAGAACATAGCATCAGCATATATAGGAACTAGCTCTTGGAAGATGGGAACTGAGCTGACCATGAACTAAACCTAACACACAACTAGCAGTGGCCGGGTAGCATGCCTACGTTGATTCTAGATGCCCAGCACCAGCCGGAGGACTAAATAATGCTAGCAGAGGAAAATATTAGTCCTAGCTCACCTCTAGAGAAATACCCCGAAAGGAGACAGAGGCCCCCCACATGTATTGGCGGTGAATTAAGATGAAATAACAAACGTAGTATGAAAATAGGTTTAGCAAATTTGAGGTCCACTTACTACATAGCAGAAGACAGAAAGGACACTTTCATGGTCAGCTGAAAACCCTATCAAAACTCCATCCAGAAATTACTTTAGAACTCTGGCATTAACTCATAACACCAGAGTGGCAATTCCTGTTCACAAGAGCTTTCCAGACACAGTAACGAAACTACAGCTGTGAACTGGAACAAAAATGCAAAAACAAACATGGACAAGAGTCCAACTTATCTAGTAGTTGTCTAGGAGCAGGAACAAGCACAGAGAGGCTTCTGATAACATTGTTGACCGGCAAGCAACTAACAGAGCAGCAAGGTTATATAGCGACTCCCACATCTTGATGGGAACAGGTGAACAGAGAAGATGAAGACACAGTTCAATTCCACCAGTAGCCACCGGGGGAGCCCAGAATCCAAATTCACAACAGGGCTGGCTGCATTACATTCTATGGGGGCTGTGCTGCATTACATTCTATGGGGGCTGGCTGCATTACATTCTATGGGGGCTGGCTGCATTACATTCTATGGGGGCTGTGCTGCATTACATTCTATGGGGGCTGGCTGCATTACATTCTATGGGGGCTGTGCTGCATTACATTCTATGGGGGCTGTGCTGCATTACATTCTATGGGGGCTGGCTGTATTACATTCTATGGGGACTGGCTGCATTACATTTTATGGGGGCTGGCTGTATTACATTCTGTGGGGGCTCTGCTGTACTACATTATGTGGGGGCAGTGCTGTATTACATTCTATGGGGCTGTGCTGTATTACATTCTATGGGGGCTGTGCTGCATTTCATTCTATGGGGCTGGCTGCATTGCATTCTATGGAGGCTGTGCTGCATTACATTCTATGGGGGCTGGCTGTATAACATTCTGTGGGGACTGTGCTGTATTACATTCTATGGGGACTGTGCTGTATTACATTCTATGGGGGCTGTGCTGTATTACATTCTGTGGGGGCTGTGCTGTATTACATTCTGTGGGGGCTGTGCTGTATTACATTCTATGGGGGCTGTGCTGCATTTTATTCTATAGGGGCTATGCTGCATTACATTTTATGGGGGTTGTGCTGCATTACATTCTATGGGGGGCTGTGCTGTATTACATTCTATGGGGGCTGGCTGCATTACATTCTATGGGGGCTGGCTGCATTACATTCTATGGGGGCTGTGCTGTATTGCATTCTATGGGGGCTGTGCTGTATTACATTCTATGGGGGCTGGCTGTATTACATTCTAAGGGGGCTGTGCTGCATTGCATTCTATGGGGGCTGTGCTATCTTATATTCTATGGGGGCTGGCTGCATTACATTCTATGGGGGCTGGCTGCATTACATTCTATGGGGGAGGGCTAGATTACATTCTATGGGGTGCTGTATTATATTCTATGGAGGGGCTACATTATATTCTATGGGGGGTGTCATGGTTCCCAATGGCAAGGGAACGTCAGAGAACATAAATAACAGAACAGCTCTTGGGTGATGGAATCTCGAGCTGACCGTGAGCTAAACCTACCACACAACTAACAGTGGCCGGGTGGCGTACCTACGTTTTATCCCTAGACGCCTAGCGCCAGCCGGAGGACTAACTAACCCTAATAGAGGAAAAGACAGACCTGGCTTACCTCTAGGGAAATTCCCCCAAAAAAGGAGACAGAAGCCCCCCACATATATTGACGGTGAGTTCAGAGGAAAAGACATACGCAGTATGAAGGTAGGTTCAGCAAAGCGAGGTCCGCTTACTAGATAGCAAGAAGATACAATAGGGAACTTCACGGTCAGCTGAAAACCCTATTAAAATACCATCCCGAAATTACTTTAAGACTCATGTGTCAACTCATGACACCGGAGTGGCAATTTCGGCCCACAAGAGCTTCCAGCTACAGAAAAATAACATAACTGTGAACTGGAACAAAAATGCAAAACAAACTTAGGACTAAGAGTCCAACTTAGCTGATAGTAGTCTAGAAGCAGGAACATGCAACAGAAAGGCTCTGGTTACATTGATGGCCGGCACTAGAATAACTGAGCAGCAAGGCTAAATAGGATACTCCCATATCCTGATGGAAACAGGTGAACAGAGAAAGTGAAGCACACAAGTCCAGTACCACCAGTGACCACGGGGGGAGCCCAAAAACCAAATTCACAACAGGGGGGCTGCATTATGCTCTATGAGGGGGTTACCATATATTATATATGCAGGGTCTGCATTATACTATATGAGGGGGCTGCATTATATTCTCTGGGGGGTTACATTATACTCAGGGGGCTACAACATATTCTATGGGGTGGCTGCATTATACTCTGGGGTGGCATCATTATACTATATGTGGGCTGCATTATAATGTATCGAGGACTATGGGGAATACACTATACTATATGAAGAACTATGGGGTGCATTATACTATGGGAAGTGAATTGTACTACATGGAAGACAATGGCGGGGCATTATACTATATGGCGCACTATGAGGAATGTATTATACTATTTGGAGGACTGAGGAATGTATTATACTATTTGGATGACTGAGGAGTGTATTATACTATATGGAGGAATTGCAGTGTATTTTAATATATGGAGGTCTATGAGGAGTGTATTATACTATATGGAGGACTATGTGGAGTGCGTAATACTATATGAGGACTATGTGGAGTGTATAATACTATATGGAGAACTGAGGAGTGTATTATGCTATATGGAGGACTGAGGAGTGTATTATACTATATGGAGGACTGAGGAGTGTATTATACTATATGGAGGACTGAGGTGCACAGTATAATATATGGAGGACTATGGGGTGTATTTTACTAAACAAACAAAATGCTGCCTATTCATCGAGTGATTGGATTGTTTATGTGGGAACAGAAATCCTTGTTCTCAGCAGCACATCGCCTGTGTAAACTGTAGATGTGCTGCTGATAACATGATACTGTATGGGGACAGATTGATCTAATTGTGATTGTTCTGTTCCCCTCATTCTTTCTCAGTTGGTGTAAAGAGGCCGGGAAACAAGCGAACGACTTCAGTATTGTCGATCGCACTCGTTTAGTTGCCTGAGATCAGCGCATGTAAATACAGCAGAAATGCTTCGCAGGGAGATGAAGCAAGGATGATGACAGTTGTAGTTAGCACCCGGCGCCTGGGAATTGCTCTAACTCTACTGCTTTTCCCAGCCACCAGAGCATTTAATTCTGGTATGTGTAATGATTTGTAGGGTTGATGTCAGCTGCGTAATGTCAGCTGCTATCAATCCCTGGTGTAAGTAATGGAGAGGTGTCTATCAGACACCCGCACTACTAGCCCAGACCTGGCGAGACCCAGCGACTCTGAAGAGCGGTGACGGTAGTAACAATACCGCTGCTCACAGTCGCCGAGCTCAGCGCAAGACCCGGAATATCTGAAGAGCGGTGACATTACTGAGTTACTGATGTCACCGCTCTTCAGAATCACCGGGTCTCGTGCTGCGCAACGGAACCAAAAGTGGCTGTAGGCAAAGTTTATGGAGCATCAGAATGAGGTTCCACAATCCCTTCATTATCTTCGAGATCCAGTTATGTAGGTAAAGTAGCGGCTTTTCTTGGTACTGCAACTAAAAGCCATAAATAGGACCGAGCTGTAATGCTGGATACAGCGGTGATTATATGTTATATAGTCGTGTTACACTCCCCTCACTACTTGTAACCTACAAGTGTACAAAGAAATTATACAGTCACCATGTGACAAGTGGGCCTGTGTGACTTCAAATGCCAGGGCTGAATTTTAGTCCCAGTGCGGCCCTGGCGGCACCCTTTTATTTCTACAATCTGCTGTAACTCTTCTGATCTATCGTTTTTCAAATTGACTTTTTCTTCTTCCTCCTTCCACTTTCGGGGCAGATTTACAGTTTCTCTGCCTTGCTTTGTCTGAAACTTTAATTGCCTCCCGAATGGCTGGTCACCTATCGCTGTCATGTGCCGCCTCTCCTATCTCCTTATTATGTGCGTTGACATCTGTGCCCTGATTTATGGCTCCTGTTAAACATTCCATTCTTTCTCCATAATGGGAATACAATAGTTTTGAAATCCCTGGTTTCACCCAAAGTGCTTATTTTCTGCCTCAAATCTTTTTGACCTCTTTTAGCTTTTTTTTTTTTTTTAACAAAGGCTTCGGCTGTAATACATCTCCTTGTCCGGCACTTTTCGGTGGAATTACAATAATGGTAATAATGTCTTCCGACCTTCCCGCTGGGTGTTTGCTGGAAAGGTACAAACCTGATGAAATGAAAATGTGTTTGGTGAGTCCATTGCACCTTCTAGGCTTTGTATGGAGAGCGGAGAACTACACAAAGCACAGACTAATAATGCACGACTTTTGCCTCCTATGAAGGAAAGATACAGCACAAAAATAAAAATAAAATGCTCATTATAGCAGCCAGAACACTCCTGTTTCCAGCACCATTCGAGTTCCCCAATTTATAGCCCAATACAATAAATAGTGTCATCAGAGGGGATGTTGTAAACTCTGATAGTAGAGCGTCAGAAAAAGCCATCCGGTGCCCCTTTAATGACCAATAGTGCTAGTAGAGTGCCCCTATAATCAGTGCCAGAAGGATATCAGCCCCTCTCTCCTCTCCTGTGTACACCACTCACCCTGTTTTCACAATCCTAAACTGCACAGATCCATTCACTCCCACCCTACAACACAAGTGGCACTCTAACAAATCACTTAACCATCTGCTCACTCTATCCACCATCTGCTAGTCGCAGGAGATATCGCTCTCAACCTCGACCCTTCTTGAAATAGTAAGTCAAATCCCTCCCAACTACACTAAGAAATCTCATTAATATTGCCTGCATGCCTTTTGTCTCTTTTAACTGTGCCCTCTGGAATTCATGCATAGTCTGTAACAAATTCTCCAACATCCAGGACTTTTTCCTTTCTGATTCTCTTAACCTTCTGGCTCTTACTGAAACCTGGATCCAGCAGTCAGACAACGCTGCTGCTGCTGCTCTCTCATATGGTGGTCTTTATTTCTCTCATACCCCGAGATCTGAAAACAGACCAGGTGGAAGTGTTGGTCTGCTCCTATAAATCAAATGTACTTTTCAGGTTATCCCCCAAGTCCCCACACTTATCTTCCCTTCATTTGAGGTCCACACTGTCAGACTCTACAGCCCATTGTCCTTTCAAGTAGCGGTTGTGTATTGTCCTCCGAGCCTCTCCCGTCAGTTCCTGGATCACATTGCTACCTGGCTTACACATTGTCTACCCTGTGACATCCCCACCCTCATCATGGGAGACTTTAACATCCCCATTGGTGATACCCTCTCCCCATCTGTTACTCACTATCTATAACATCCTCCTTTGGCTTTTCGCAGCTTACTAACTCTCCTATGCATGAAGATGGAAATTCCCTGGACCTTGTCTTCTCCCTACACTGCTCATGCATGATTTTACTATCTCCCCTCTTCCACTCTCTGACCACAACCTTCTCTCATTCTCTGTCAAGAATTGTCACCCTGCTCAGGACACCCCACTATATGGTGGCTCAGTGGTTAGCATTGTATGGTGGCTGTGATTAGCACTGTACAGTGGCTCAGTGGTTAGCACTGTATGGTGGCTCAGTGGTTAGCACTGTATGGTGGCTCAGTGGTTAGCACTGCATGGTGGCTCAGTGGTTAGCACTGTGCATTGGCTTAGCGGTTAGCACTGTACGGTGGCTCAGTGATTAGCAATGTTGCTTTACAAAGTTTGTATGCCCTCTCATAGTCCAAAGAGATAATGAGGAGGAATATAGATTGTGAGCCCCAATGGGTAGATGATGAGATCTGTGAAGTGCCATGGAAAGAAATAAATAATGAACCCATGTTAAATAAAGCTTACTTCCTCCTCATTGGCCAGAGGTCTGGATCTTTTAATGGACCTTCCAGGTCGACTGAGCATCAATTAAAGCTCCCATATAGAGCATGTGCCCCTGGACATTTCCATCTTTTCCACCAAGTTCCTTACTGTGGGCAGCCGGTGAGCATGGACGGCACAGGAATGTGGCAACATAAGTGTAAGGAGGTCATGCCTCACTGTGCATCATTGGAAGCCCCTCACCGACATACGACATCCAGGTGCCCCTAAGGGGGCTGCTGAATCCAATAAAAAGTGAAAAAAAAAGGTTTTAAAAAGAGAAAATAAACTAACCTGATTGGTAAGGAGAAAAGGAATTGACGCCAGAATTACGGTTTTACGGCAGAAGAAGGGGAGAAAAAAAAAACAAGAGAGAGCGAAAAACGGAAAATCGCTGGGTCTGGAAGGCAATTGTATAGAAATGGGACTTTTTTGGGCACCGCACAATGTAGCTCTTATAATTAGGCACCATGCATGTATGATTGTATGGGCACCGTGTGACAGAAGGTACCGGCCAAGGCACCATCCAATCCTACATTAACCCTTTCACTACTCTCCCAATCCTTGGAATATATAAATGGGGAAAGAAAAGCAGAATACGGGTCAGGTGCAGGTTTTGCCGTCGCCTGCATCCTGCTACATTCTTTTTTATTTTTTTTCCATTTTTCTCCACTGTAACCATTTTTTTTCTCACGTTTTGGTATTCATGTCTGCTTCTCAGGGAGATATATGGACTTGTTTTATATATTAAATTGTAATAAAACATGAGTAATGTGAGGATAATTCTCCCGGAGAAACTGTCATTATGTAAAACATCGGCTTCCATTGACAGTTCCAATTTATTTTCCCAATATCAACATGACGACCATAAAACACGCGCGTTCCGCGGCGGAGCTGAGAAGCATCTTGCTGCTTTTGTGGAGTTATTCGGCAATCACTAAATGTCACTCACAGGTAGGAGGTCCGCGTCGATTCCTGACAAAAAGACAATACGCAAACGACAAATTTTCGTACGTTCCCGGGGTAATAAAAAAATAAAAAATCCCTGGTGGATGTACAGCAATCCATCCATGTAAGAGATGATCGTCCGGAAATCACTGGAATTAATAACTCAGTGGGACGATGATTATATGGACTAATTACATAAATAATTCATTGTAATAACGAAATAAAAACATTTCACAAACCGTTTATCAGTATCCCACCGGCCTGACGTGAAAATGGCGCGCGGAAACAAAAAATTGACAAAAATATGATATATGGATTTTTTTTTAAATCAGGTGTCAACATGGCCGGTGTCCATCCATAGATTGCTCTGGATCATCGAGCCAATGTATAAAAGTAATAAAACTGTAAAAATGACCCAAAATAATAATATATTTACTGTTTGACACAATTTCTGGATGAGGCCAGACGTCATGATACAGATGGGACTGATCGATTTCTGTGTTAGGAGAAGACTTCTGTCAAAAGGCAAATCTTTGAGAAAAGAAGGGTCAGGCATGTTGGATTTCAACCTGCTCAATCCTTTGCTCCTGCTGGAGATGAGTCAGTGCCTCCTGACTTACGTCGACCTGCTGGATATAACATATGTATAGGGGGCTCCTGACTTTCTCGAAGTAGCAAGAAAGATTGGACATGCTGGATTTCAACATGCCTATCCTGATGCCTCCTGATTTAGGTGGGATTTTCCAAAAATTGGACATATAGATGGAGACTCCCAACTTTGTACAAATAGCATATGTCAAAATTTGTGCCTATTAGAGATAAGCTGTACTCTATGATGTAGGTAGGACTGATGGAAAATCGGATTTGCAGCAGGTGAAATAAGTATTGAACACATCACCAGTTTTCTAAGTAAATCTATTTCTAAAGGTGCTATTAACATGAAATTCTCACCAGAGGTCAGTTACGACCCATCCAATCCACACAGGCAAAGAAATTAAACTGTAGACGTCCATAAATTATGTGTAATAATGAGAAATGACACAGGGAAAAAGTATTGAACATTCTTACCGAAATGCAATTAATATTTTGTGGAAAAACCTTTGCTGGTGATGAAGCTTCAAGATTCCTCCTGATGGAGAAACTAGTTGCAGGCATTGCTCAGATGGGATTCTGGCCCATTCTTCCACACTAACACTCTTCACATCCTTCTATGAACTCTGAGCTTAAGTTCTTTCCATACATTTTCTATTGGATTCAGGCCAGGTGATCGGCTCGGCCATCCTAGTAGCTTTATTTTCTTTCTCTGAAACCAATTGAGAGTTTCGTTGGCTGTGTATTTGGGATCATTGTGTTGCTGAAATGTCTGCTGTTGTTTCATCTTCATCATCCTGGTAGATGGCAGCAGATTTTTATCAAGAATGTCTCCATACATTTGTCCATTCATCCTTCCTGAAGTTTGCCAGTGCTGTATGCTGAAAATAAGCACACCATGATGTTCCCACCTCCAAACTTCACTGTTGGTATGGTGTTTTTGGGGTGATATGCAGTGTCTTTTGACCTCCAACCATTGTGTGTATTATGGCATCCAAAGAGTTCAATTTTGGTCTCCTCTGACCAGACTATATTCTCCCAGTATTTCACAGGCTTGTCTAAATGTTGTTGAACAAACTTTAAATGTGCTTGACATGCTTTTTGTCCAGCAATGGAGTCTTGCATAATGAGCGTTCATACAGACCATGAAGGTTGCGTTGTGAGAGTGCATCACAGGCCACGCGGGTTGAGTACATTACGTATTGTTTTCTAGGAAACAATTGTACCTGCTGATTCCAGGTCTTTCTGTAGCTCTCCACAGGTGGTCTTAGGCTCCTGGACAACACTTCTGATAATTCTTTTCATTCTTCGGTCTGAAATTTTGCAGGGAGCACCTGGTCATGGCTGGTTTATGGTGAAATTATGTCTTTTCCAATTATGGCCCAAAAGTGCTCACTGGAACCTTCAATAGTTTAGAAATTCTTATGTAACCAATTTTATCAGTATGTTTTGCAATAATAAGGTTGTGAAGGTCTTGAGACAGCTCACTGTTTTAACCCATCTCGTGTGGCACCTTCCTAATAAGACACCTTTTTTTATGCGATCCATTGAACCAGTTAATTTTTTCACTTACTGGCAGGATTGTATTCTAATTACTGATAGATTTCAGCTGCTTTCAGGACTTTCCGTGGCTTTTTGCACCTCTCTTTCTTCATGTATTCAATACTTTTTCCCTGTGTCATTTCACATAGTTTGATTTCTTTGCCTGTGTGGATTGGAAGGGTTGTTATCAAAATATGTTGAGAGTTTCATGTCAATAGCACCTTTAGAAATAGATTTATATAGAAAATTTCACCCTCTGTATATAGGGTACTCCAGGTTTTGACCAAAATGCAGATGCTGGGGAAGAAGGAAGGAGAAAACGTATGGCTTAGGTGTGACCCTCCGACAATGTGACTTGTTGAGGAGATTTCTGACTTTCTAGAGGTAAATGTCAGAGAAAAGGATTAGACATGCTTTATTTCAACATGCCTGATCCTTTATCCTCATGGGAAATAAACTATGACTCTTGATTTAAGCGGTACCAGACTAAAATCTGACACGTAGAGGGTACTCTGTTATGACCCCAATGGCGAGGGTCTCAGAGGAACGTGGAAGTCTGCAGAATACAAAAATCCAGCTCATAGGGCAGTGGTAACTGGGTTGACCATATATCTACTCCTAACGCCAACACTAGAAGTAGCCGGGGATCATTCCTACGTTGATTCTAGATGACACGCGCCAGCCGGAGAATCTAGCTACCCCTAGTAGAGGAAAACAAAGACCTTTCTTGCCTCCAGAGAAGGGGACCCCAAAGCTGGATAGAAGCCCCCCACAAATAATGACGGTGAGGTAAGAGGAAATGACAAACACAGAAATGAATCAGGTTTAGCACAGAGAGGCCCGCTTACTGATAGCAGAATAAAGAAAGGTAACTTATATGGTCAACAAAAACCCTATCAAAATCCACACTGGAAATTCAAGAACCCCCGAACCGTCTAACAGTCCGGGGGGAGAACACCAGCCCCCTAGAGCTTCCAGCAAAGGTCAGGATATAGATTTGGAACAAGCTGGACAAAAATACAAAACCAAAACAAATAGCAAAAAGCAAAAGGCAGACTTAGCTGATATAACTGGAACCAGGATCAGTAGACAAGAGCACAGCAGACTAGCTCTGATAACTACGTTGCCAGGCATTGAACTGAAGGTCCAGGGAGCTTATATAGCAACACCCCTAACTAACGACCCAGGTGCGGATAAAAGGAATGACAGAAAAACCAGAGTCAAAAAACTAGTAACCACTAGAGGGAGCAAAAAGCAAATTCACAACAGTACTCCTAACGTTCTCTATATGGCAGATGCTAGGTAAAAGAAAGATTGCGCATGTTGAATTTCAGCATGCCCAATCATTTGTAACAATTCGACAGAAGTCATTCCTACCACCTTAGGTAACACTAGTCAAATGTTTGATGTTTATAGAGGACTACTGACTTTCTAAAAATGGCAGATGTCAGTTGAAAAGAAGGATTGCGCATGTTTTTTTCAACATGTCTGATCCTTTTCCCCCAAGGGAAATGAGCCATACCTCCCGATTTAGGTGTGACTGTCCGAAACTCCGTCTGCCGTGTAGAGAGAACATCTGACTTTCTTCATGTGATCGGTATCAGTATAGAAGGATAGATCATACTGGATTTCAACATGTCTGATCCTTTTTTTCCCAACAGAAATAAGCCGTAACTCCCGATTTAGGTGGGACTGGCCTAAAATTTGACTGATGTGCAAAGACTCCATAAAGCAGGTGTCATTAAAAAATGATCGGTCATACTAAATTTCAACATGCCTGATCCTCACACCCCATTAATATAAATATACAGTAATAGTCAGATATGATATAATATTCTAATATAATGTTAGAGATATTACTCAAATATCTGACGTGTATAGGGAACCTCTAATGCTCTCTACATGGCAGACGTTGGAAGAAAATATTGGGCATATTGGATTTGAACATGCCTGATTGGTTGTTGGCATTAGAGATAAGCCATACATCTCAATTTAGACCCCTTAGTGAGGGGTCACCGAACCCTCACCATGACCACCAGGGCGATCAGGATGAGCGGCATGAAAGGCATGAACTAAATCGGCCGCATGAACATCAGAGGCGACCACCCAGGAATTATCCTCCTGACCATAGCCCTTCCACTTGACCAGGTACTGAAGCCTCCGCCTGGAGAGGCGAGAATCCAAGATCTTCTCCACCACGTACTCCAACTCGCCCTCAACCAACACCGGAGCAGGAGGCTCAGCAGAAGGAACTACAGGCACAATGTACCGCCGCAACAAGGACCTATGAAATACATTGTGAATAGCAAACGACACAGGAAGATCCAGACGAAAAGATACAGGATTAAGGATTTCCAATATCTTGTAAGGCCCAATAAAACGAGGTTTAAATTTGGGAGAGGAGACCTTCATAGGAACAAAGCGGGAAGAAAGCCATACCAAATCCCCAACGCGTAGTCGGGGACCCACACCGCGGCGGCGGTTGGCAAAGCGCTGAGCCTTCTCCTGTGACAACTTCAAGTTGTCCACCACATGATTCCAGATCTGCTGCAACCTATCCACCACAGAATCCACCCCAGGACAGTCAGAAGGCTCCACATGACCCGAAGAAAAGCGAGGATGGAAACCAGAGTTGCAGAAAAAAGGCGAAACCAAGGTGGCGGAACTAGCCCGATTATTAAGGGCAAACTCAGCCAACGGCAAGAATGTCACCCAATCGTCCTGATCAGCAGAGACAAAACACCTCAAATAAGCCTCCAAAGTCTGATTGGTTCGCTCCGTCTGTCCATTAGTCTGAGGATGGAAAGCAGACGAAAACGACAAATCAATGCCCATCCTACTACAAAAGGATCGCCAGAACCTGGAAACGAACTGGGATCCTCTGTCTGACACAATATTCTCAGGGATGCCGTGCAAACGAACCACGTTCTGGAAAAACACAGGAACCAGATCGGAAGAGGAAGGCAGCTTAGGCAAAGGAACCAAATGGACCATCTTGGAGAAGCGATCACATATCACCCAGATAACGGACATGCCCTGAGATAGCGGAAGATCAGAAATGAAATCCATGGAGATATGTGTCCAAGGTCTCTTCGGGACAGGCAAGGGCAAGAGCAAACCGCTGGCACGAGAACAGCAAGGCTTAGCTCGAGCACAAGTCCCACAGGACTGCACAAATGACCGCACATCCCTTGACAAGGAAGGCCACCAAAAGGACCTGGCCACCAGATCTCTGGTGCCAAAAATTCCTGGGTGACCTGCCAACACCGAGGAATGAACCTCGGAAATGACTCTGCTGGTCCACTTATCCGGGACAAACAGTCTTTCAGGTGGACAAGACTCAGGCCTATCAGCCTGAAATCTCTGCAACACACGTCGCAGATCCGGAGAAATAGCTGACAAGATAACTCCATCTTTAAGAATACCAACAGGATCAGCGACTCCAGGAGCATCAGGCACAAAGCTCCTAGAAAGAGCATCGGCCTTCACATTCTTTGAACCTGGTAAATACGAGACAACAAAATCAAAGCGGGAGAAAAACAATGACCAGCGGGCCTGTCTCGGATTAAGGCGTTTAGCAGACTCGAGATACATCAGATTTTTGTGATCAGTCAAGACCACCACACGATGCTTAGCACCCTCGAGCCAATGACGCCACTCCTCAAATGCCCATTTCATGGCCAACAACTCCCGATTGCCCACATCATAATTTCGCTCGGCAGGCGAAAACTTCCTAGAGAAAAAGGCGCAAGGTCTCATAACAGAGCAACCAGGGCCTCTCTGCGACAAAACGGCCCCTGCCCCAATCTCCGAAGCATCCACCTCAACCTGAAAGGGAAGTGAGACGTCAGGCTGGCACAAAACAGGCGCCGAAGTAAACCGGCGTTTCAACTCCTGGAAAGCCTCCACGGCAGCAGGAGCCCAGTTAGCTACATCGGAGCCCTTCTTGGTCATATCCGTCAAAGGTTTCACAATGCTAGAAAAATTAGCAATAAAACGACGGTAGAAGTTAGCGAAGCCCAAGAACTTCTGAAGACTCTTAACTGACGAGGGCTGAGTCCAATCAAGAATAGCTCGGACTTTGACTGGGTCCATCTCCACAGCAGAAGGGGAAAAAATGAACCCCAAAAAGGGAACCTTCTGTACACCAAAGAGACACTTTGAGCCCTTGACAAACAAAGAATTTTCACGCAAAATTTTAAAGACCAACCTGACCTGCTCCACATGCGAATCCCAATTATCAGAAAAAACCAAAATATCATCCAGATAAACAATCAAAAATTTATCCAGATACTTCCGGAAAATGTCATGCATAAAGGACTGAAAAACTGAAGGCGCATTGGAGAGCCCAAAAGGCATCACCAAGTACTCAAAATGACCTTCGGGCGTATTGAATGCGGTTTTCCATTCATCACCTTGCTTAATGCGCACAAGGTTGTACGCACCACGAAGGTCTATCTTGGTGAACCACTTGGCACCCTTAATCCGGGCAAACAAGTCAGACAACAGCGGTAAAGGATACTGAAATTTGACAGTGATCTTATTTAAAAGCCGATAATCAATACAAGGTCTCAAAGATCCGTCCTTTTTTGCCACAAAAAAGAATCCCGCACCAAGAGGGGAAGAAGACGGACGAATATGTCCTTTCTCCAGAGACTCCTTGATATATGAACGCATAGCGGTATGTTCAGGTACCGACAGATTAAACAGTCTTCCCTTAGGAAATTTACTGCCTGGGATCAAATCTATAGCACAGTCACAGTCCCTATGAGGAGGCAGTGCACTGGACTCAGACTCACTGAAGACATCCTGATAATCAGACAAATACTCCGGAACTTCCGAAGGCGTAGAAGAAGCAATAGACACAGGCAGGGAATCCCCATGAATACCACGACAGCCCCAACTTGAGACTGACATAGCCTTCCAGTCCAGGACTGGATTATGGGTCTGTAACCATGGCAGCCCTAAAACAACCAAATCATGCATTTTATGTAAAACCAGGAAACGTATCACCTCGCGGTGTTCAGGAGTCATGCACATGGTAACCTGAGTCCAATACTGCGGTTTATTTGCTGCCAATGGTGTAGCATCAATACCCCTAAGAGGAATAGGATTTTCTAAAGGTTCAAGAGTAAAACCACAGCGCTTAGCAAATGAGAGATCCATGAGACTCAGGGCAGCACCTGAATCTACAAACGCCATGACAGGATAAGATGACAGTGAGCAAATCAAAGTTACAGACAGAATAAATTTAGGTTGCAAATTACCAACGGTGACAGGACTAACAACCTTAGCTATACGTTTAGAGCATGCTGAGATAACATGTGTAGAATCACCACAGTAGTAGCACAAGCCATTCCGGCGTCTATGAATTTTCCGCTCATTTCTAGTCAGGATTCTATCACATTGCATTAAATCAGGTGTCTGTTCAGACAACACCATGAGGGAATTTGCGGTTTTTCTATCACATTGCACCGAATTAGGTGTCTGTTCAGACAACACCATGAGGGAATTTGCGGTTTTGCGCTCCCGCAACCGCCGGTCAATTTGAATAGCCAGTGCCATAGTATCATTCAGACCTGTGGGAATGGGAAAACCCACCATAACATTCTTAATGGCTTCAGAAAGGCCATTTCTAAAATTAGCGGCCAGTGCACACTCGTTCCAATGTGTCAGCACGGACCATTTCCGAAATTTTTGGCAATACACTTCAGCCTCGTCCTGCCCCTGAGACATAGCCAGCGAGGCCTTTTCTGCCTGAATCTCAAGATTGGGTTCCTCATAAAGTAAACCGAGCGCCAGAAAAAACGCATCAAGATCAGCCAATGCCGGATCTCCTGGCGCCAGCGAAAAAGCCCAATCCTGAGGGTCGCCCCGTAAGAACGAAATAACAATTTTTACTTGCTGAGCAGAATCTCCAGATGAACAGGGTCTCAGGGACAAAAACAATTTACAATTATTCACGAAATTCCTAAACTTAAACCTGTCTCCGGAAAACAGTTCAGGAATCGGTATTTTAGGTTCTGACCTAGGATTTCTGATAACATAGTCTTGTATGCCCTGCACACGAGTAGCCAGCTGGTCCACACTTGTAATCAAGGTCTGGACATTCATGTCTGCAGCAAGCATAGCCACTCTGAGGTAAAGGGGAAGAAGAAAGAAAAAAAAAACTCAGAATCTTCTTTCTTATAATCCCTCTTCTGCAATGCATTAAACATTTAATACTGGCCTGGCAAACTGTTATGACCCCAATGGCGAGGGTCTCAGAGGAACGTGGAAGTCTGCAGAATACAAAAATCCAGCTCATAGGGCAGTGGTAACTGGGTTGACCATATATCTACTCCTAACGCCAACACTAGAAGTAGCCGGGAATCATTCCTACGTTGATTCTAGATGACACGCGCCAGCCGGAGAATCTAGCTACCCCTAGTAGAGGAAAACAAAGACCTTTCTTGCCTCCAGAGAAGGGGACCCCAAAGCTGGATAGAAGCCCCCCACAAATAATGACGGTGAGGTAAGAGGAAATGACAAACACAGAAATGAATCAGGTTTAGCACAGAGAGGCCCGCTTACTGATAGCAGAATAAAGAAAGGTAACTTATATGGTCAACAAAAACCCTATCAAAATCCACACTGGAAATTCAAGAACCCCCGAACCGTCTAACAGTCCGGGGGGAGAACACCAGCCCCCTAGAGCTTCCAGCAAAGGTCAGGATATAGATTTGGAACAAGCTGGACAAAAATACAAAACCAAAACAAATAGCAAAAAGCAAAAGGCAGACTTAGCTGATATAACTGGAACCAGGATCAGTAGACAAGAGCACAGCAGACTAGCTCTGATAACTACGTTGCCAGGCATTGAACTGAAGGTCCAGGGAGCTTATATAGCAACACCCCTAACTAACGACCCAGGTGCGGATAAAAGGAATGACAGAAAAACCAGAGTCAAAAAACTAGTAACCACTAGAGGGAGCAAAAAGCAAATTCACAACAGTACTCCTAACGTTCTCTATATGGCAGATGCTAGGTAAAAGAAAGATTGCGCATGTTGAATTTCAGCATGCCCAATCATTTGTAACAATTCGACAGAAGTCATTCCTACCACCTTAGGTAACACTAGTCAAATGTTTGATGTTTATAGAGGACTACTGACTTTCTAAAAATGGCAGATGTCAGTTGAAAAGAAGGATTGCGCATGTTTTTTTCAACATGTCTGATCCTTTTCCCCCAAGGGAAATGAGCCATACCTCCCGATTTAGGTGTGACTGTCCGAAACTCCGTCTGCCGTGTAGAGAGAACATCTGACTTTCTTCATGTGATCGGTATCAGTATAGAAGGATAGATCATACTGGATTTCAACATGTCTGATCCTTTTTTTCCCAACAGAAATAAGCCGTAACTCCCGATTTAGGTGGGACTGGCCTAAAATTTGACTGATGTGCAAAGACTCCATAAAGCAGGTGTCATTAAAAAATGATCGGTCATACTAAATTTCAACATGCCTGATCCTCACACCCCATTAATATAAATATACAGTAATAGTCAGATATGATATAATATTCTAATATAATGTTAGAGATATTACTCAAATATCTGACGTGTATAGGGAACCTCTAATGCTCTCTACATGGCAGACGTTGGAAGAAAATATTGGGCATATTGGATTTGAACATGCCTGATTGGTTGTTGGCATTAGAGATAAGCCATACATCTCAATTTAGGCAGTACTGGTGAAAAATCTGATGAGCATAGGGGATTCTTAAATTTATCAAAAAGGGCAGATGTTGATGGAAAAAAAGGATTGGACATACCATTTTCAACATGCCTGATCCTTTGTCCCATTTCTCCAGATTTAGATGGAACTGTGCGATATTCCAGCTGGATAAATGTTGGGGGTAGGAAAAAGTATCCTTTTGGGGGAGATAAGACATGGGCACATTTGGGAGCGGCTGCACAAGCCAATTCTCCGTCCTCCCTTAGAAGATGTTGCCAGGCGGCTCCACAACTGAGGAGCCTGAAAAGACCCTCGGGCCATCACAGGGAATTTCACTACATGATGTTTTTGCCTCTGCCTTACATAAAATCATGTAAAAACTGCTGCTTTTCATGAACCAAAAAAATGCAAAACTTCAGTGTTCCGGCACAGAACTCGTTACTAACGAGTCGTTAGTAGTCTTCCTCCCGCGCCCCAGTCTGGATGTATATTTCATATCTTACAGTGTGTTAATGGCATTAAGGTAATAAAATCATCGTCCATATGTTTCTCCATGAATGATTATAAATGTCACGGAACGTTCCTCACGGTTACTGGCATCAGATAATGGAGACATATAAATTAGTGATACATTGTATCAAGAATGAACTGTGCAGAGTAATGAGATTTGCATTTAAATTTTATGACAGTGAAGCTTGTAAAAAAAATATAAGAAATGATCACAGGGCGATATTACTGACAAATGATCGTCAAATAAAAGGTAGAATAGTCGGTGCTGATGTTACATATAGATATACAGCGCTGTGCGGAAAAAGTGCTGCAGAGGAAGACGCTTTCAGAAATAGAAGCAATAGTTTATCTTCTAGCAATTAGCAAAATGCAAAGTGAATGAACAAAAGAGAAATGTAAATCACATCAATATTTGGTGAACGTACTTTGTCTTCTTGAAGTCTTTTAGGCAGGAGGTTATTCGGAACATCTTGGAGACCTGACCCCAGCAAATTAAAGGAATTGCGTGGGGATTTTTTTTCCTGCACTTGAATTTATTGGATAAATAAATACATTTATTAAAAAAAAAAATTTTTCATATATTTTTCATAACCAGCAGAGGGAAAGACGACCGCTGGAGGCTTACAATAATAATCTGGGAAAGGGGCCATTAGTCCTAAATGTTCTCGGCTTATTAGTAAAAACTCACAGGTGTTTGACTACAATTTACTGGTTAGTTTACAGGTGGACCCCAGAAAAAAAATGACGTAAGGTCCCCCTATAATTTCTAACCAGCAAAGGCTAAATAGATAGCTGTGGGCTGATATTAATAGCCTAAGAAGGGGCCATGGATATTGGCCCCTCTCCCAGGCAAATAACATAAACCCTCAGCTGCCCCAGAATTGACGCATCAATGAGATGTGCTAAACCTGGCGCTTAGAATATATATAAAAGTGGGCACCACAAAATATTATGCAACCAATAAAAATAAATACTCAGTTCAGGTTTTTTTTTTTAACTTTTCCAGATCTTTTTCTGTTCCCTAGATAGGGCTGGTAGCGCACCATCAATTCATCTGTGCTTTCCAATATGAGTACTTACCTGCATTTGTTAATATTTTACTTTTATATCTGCATTCACATTGTCAGATTTTGATAATTGCCATTGTGCTTGATGGTGTACCTTTGTTTATGTCTTGGAGAGGACCCTATTTGGGAAAGTTTCGTTAGCCATTCTTAGCTTTTTAAATGTTTTTATATTGTTTATGGTATATACTTTTGTCTCTTTTTGTATCTGTATATTAATAAAAATTATTCTGTTAATGTGATCCCTAGTTGTATGCATACCTTTTTTCTCTTTGTTTTTTTCAAAGCTGGAGCTTAGCCTCCGATCTTCCCACTTGCCCTGGTGCGATGGCAAGAGGGGTAATAGGGTTGGGGTTGATGTCAGCTGTTTTATTTCCACTCTCATCAAGCCCAAGAGTTAATAACAGAGAGGCGTCTATAAACTACACAGCCAGAATAAAGTCCTTTAATTGAAAGAATGGCACAGACTCCTTTATTTGAAATAAACACTGCCCACCCTTTTTTACCCATTTATAACTGTAAAATTAAAAATAAAGAACACAATATTCCTCATCTGGCTGACAATAATCCATTTGTCACACATCATAATTAGAGATGGGCAGACACCTGGATGTTTGGGTCTGCTGGTTTCGGCTGAGCAGTTACAAAAAATTCAAGTTCGGGTACCAGAACAGTACCTAGACCCGGACCCGAACCCGGACCCCATTCAGTTGAATGCGAAGCCAGAACATCCAATGTTTGCAACGCTGTCATGTGCATCAGTGCGTGGCAAACACCGCTTCTGAGCGGCGGTGAAATCATCCCCGCTGGTCAGAGAGCTGCGGTTCCCAGGCTGTCAAAAGACAGCGGGAGCGCACAGCTGTGATCGGAGGTATAAAGTTTATCTCAGGTCACTGGCGTCAGTTGATGGGACTAAAGCTCCCATCATCTGACACCTGCTGCCAATAATAACAGCGAGAGCAGGAGCGGCTGATGGGTGTATTCATTAGCCATCTCTTGCGCTGTAAATAAATAATTAAAAAAACAACGTGTGCTCCCTCCCCATTGCCTTGCTAAAGCAGATGGCTGGGGGCTGGTATTCTCAGGCTGGTAAGGAGTCAGGGATATTGGCCCCCAGCCTAAAAATAGCAGCCCGCAGCCGCCCAGAAAAGGCACATGTATTAGGTGCACCAATTCTGGAGCTTTGTCTGGCTCTTCCCATTTGCCCTGTAGTGGTGGCATGTGGGGTTCATATTTGTGGGGTTTATGTCATCTTTGTATTGTCAGGTGACATGAAGCCCACGGCTTAGTAATGGGGAAGCGTCTATAAGACACCTATTCATTACTAATCCTATAGTTAAATGGTAAATAAAGACACAGCCAGAATAAAGTCTTTCATTAGAAATAAAAAAAACACACTTTGGCTCTTTTATTTAAAAATAACAAACACAGTTATATTCACCTAATGCCAATTCCACCAAAGCCCTTGTTCTCCTGTAATAAAACTAAAATAAAAAGTAAGAATATACCACACCTATCTGTTGTTCTGTCCCACGCTGTAATCCATGTCTGGGGGATAAACAGTTTTTAACCTGGACGGTGCCAAGATGCGACCGTCCAGGCTGAGAACCACTGGGGACTGAACTGCTGTGAGCGCAGCGTCAGTGACTGGCGGTGACATGATCGAAGTTACCTCCGGTCACCGAGGCTGCGTTCCCTGCTGGGCTGAACTGCTGTGACCTCGGTGAGATCACCGCTAGCATCGGAAGAGTTTTTCCTGCGAAATATTAAAAATATTTGCCAAATTTCTTTTTTTTTCACAAATAAATACAAGTCATATCAAAGAACTTTTACCACTATCATAAAGTACAATATGTCACGAGAAAGAAGTCTCAGAATCAGTGGCATCCATTGAAGCCTTCCAGAGTTATGACCTCAAAAAGTGACAGTGGTCAGAATTGTAAAAATTGGCCGGGTCAGGAAGGTGAAAACAGGCTTCGGGGTGAAGGGGTTAATGACAATGACTGTATGTTTGGAGTTGTTGTCCTGCTGTAGAATAAATTAGGAGCCAATTAGACGCCACCTGATGGTATCACATGATGGGTAAGGTTTTGTTTATGACCAAAATCCTTCTGTGAAGACTGCAGCGCCCCAGAGTCCTGGTCGTTGCAGTACTGATGCTCCGCCGCTAAGGGGGGCTGTGGTACGTCTGATGGCACTGAAGGAGTTCACCTGACCAGGTATCACAGACACCAATACACTTCACAGTCTGGCCTCCAGGGGGAGCTAAGGGTGCTATGTATTAGGCCACTCCTCACAATCTGGTAAAACTGGGGGTTGGATAGGAAGTTAGACAGAAAGCTGACTTGGGATCGAACAGGCAACATCCCGTGGCAGGGGGTGTTGCGGGGAGAGACTCAGGGGGGTCCCTGTTAGGGGTGGGATCCTGACAGAGGCCTAACGAACATAGAGAACTAGATAGCGGCGGTGCCCTAAGAAAGGACAAGAAGCGAGGTTTATTGTGCTGAGTGAGAAACGAGATCAACGCAACAGAGAAGTACCAGTAGGAGTCGTGCTGTAAGACGAGGCAACATCCTACTGAGGCGCGTAGCCGGTGGCCGGAACGCCGAGGAAGTACTAGGCTCCAAGCAATACTTCAAACCTACGGCAGGACAGTCAGCTATAGGCGGGCTGTCTCACACAAATCACCTATGAAGACATAGTGGGGCAACAACAGGAGAAGGGCGACACTAGAGTCCAGGAAGAGCTCCAGGCCTACCCGTCATACGGGTGCGTCCTAGCCATATCATCTGGCGGACGAAGAAGAACATCAGAATCGAGTTGTGAGGGAACACGAGAAACAGACACAACAGTTGTGGGGACTATCCCGTAAGCACAGCAGGGGAGGACCACAACACACAAGCGCTAGAAGGAAGGCACAGATTTCCACCTGCAAAGGGAACTCTGGAGGTGCCATCGGACTGGCCGGACTTGCGCAGCCCGGTTAACCGTATTCTGGATTGAGGATCCTGAAACCTTCAGTAAAGAGGTAAAGAGACTGCAACCTGGTGTCCTCGTTATTTACTGCGACCGGCACTTCACCGCACTACCACCACCATTATTATTAGGCGCCCCTCAGCAGGGTCACGGACCGGGTCTAGCCACCATGACAATCCCAGAACAGAGACTGAGAGGCCCGGTACCGGGTACCCCTCGGCCCTGCGGCAGTGGGGGCGCTACAAAGACCATACTTCTGGACAGTAGTTGAACATAGATTGCTGCCAGATGTGAACTGATGGCACTGCTAGATATCATCCACTTTCAATGGGAAGCAAGCATGATGTGTCTCATCTGCTGCTGTGGCGCCCCTGAGGGTCCAGCCGCCACAGAGGTACTACACATCACTCTGAAGTGTGGTACCCCACTCTCAGGTAAGGAGGGGCACTGCTTAGGACTCTTATACTCGCATCCAACACTTAGCACTGCAGTTAGGGCACCTGGACGTACCCTAAGGGAGTAAGGTCTCATCCCGGGCTGCAGGGGGTTAAATGGTGGGGATGGGTGTAGGAGGTAGGAAAGGGGGAGGAGCTTATAAGGCGGGAAGAACAGTGCAGCGTATAGTCTGTGAGGAGAAGTGGAGCTGAGCAGACGTGCGGATCTGCAGCTCTTGAACAGGCCCCTGAAATAGTGGGAAAACTTCAGGTTCCAGCTAACAATCCGCAGGCTGCTGTGATTGCAGGTGCAGCAGCCACATTTTCACCTACTCGCCGAAAAGGTGAACACAGAGAGAGTACGTCTCCTGGCAAGACCTGCGTTCACCGGCTTGGGACACTGGGTGGCAAGTGCAGGGCAGGAGAGGAAGATAGAGAGGAGTCCTGGGCAAGTGTCACCAATCTACTTGGGAGTTGTCTGGATCCCCTGCCTGGAGGACACAGCACTAAGCGGTCGTGCGCACCCTGGAATCTGTGAGTAAAATCTAGAAAACTACATCCTGCTGTGTCCTGAAGGTTATTTCTGTGTCATCTACTCAACACCACTACAAATCACTATCCTTTTTCTTCTTCACATCTGTCCTGGGACTAAGCTCTGCCTGTGGGGAGATGAAACAAACTTGCTGCCATACCATCAGCCCAGTGGAACCCTTTAAGCAGCGTTGGTCACACTGATGAAACACTACAGGTGGCGTCATGAACATTATCCCCTTAATCCTCCACAATCCTCATTCCCCTTTCTTCACTCATATTTTTCCATGGATGCTCTGGGCCACGGACCGGGTCACCGCTGCTGTGACCACCCCTTTGAGACCTGATTGGCCCGGTCTGAGTACCCCACAGCTCAAGCGGGCGCTCCACTGCACTAAGATCCTATGACCAACCACTGTGTCTATAGTCCTCAACGCATGGTCAGTCATATGACATACAAATATGAGAGATTCCTGCTCTACTGACTTTATGAAGCTCATGTTGAAAAACAACAGCAGCAGCAGCAGCAGCATGGATGGCACTATAAAGCAGTACTGAGCAGTGCAGCTGTGAATCCAACATTGGGATGAGATAAAACACCAGAAAGCAGCAGCCAGGTCTACATGTGTTTGTGCCTTTCTCTTTCACTCTGATCATTCTTCTTATTTCCTCCTCTCCTTTCCATAAATTTTAAAACGCAGTTGTAATCGGGCGGTTCTTTTTTATAGTGACGAATATTAGCGATAGACTGAACCTTAACACTCACACGGGAATGAACTAACCACGGGAGGTGTTATATCTGCAAACCACAGGTTCATTTAAAGACTAGGCAAATCCCTAACCTGATGTCTTGGGTTTACTGTGACAAAGAGGGGCCAGAAGACAGCAGCGTCTGATTTCACGTACTCTTGTATTGATTAAAAGCACTTCCCTTTCATATTAAACATTGCAGGTTTCTGTTAGCAGTGCAACTTCAGCTTAGAGTCTCTGAAGTCTTCCTGCTTGGATGATCTCATCTGTTCAGTATTGACCCCTGCTCTCTGCTATATATACTGGCCTCTGGCAATCTGGATTGCCAGTATTAAGTCTTGTACTACCAGGTGAGAAGTGGAGGAGTCAGTTGTTGGTAGAGGCACTTGCAGTATTGTTCTATGACTAGTGTTGAGCGATACCGTCCGATACTTGAAAGTATCGGTATCGGAAAGTATCGGCCGATACCGGCAAAGTATCGGATCTAATCCGATACCGATACCCGATACCAATACAAGTCAATGGGACTCAAGTATCGGACGGTATCCCTGATGGTTCCCAGGGTCTGAAGGAGAGGAAACTCTCCTTCAGGCCCTGGGATCCATATTAATGTGTAAAATAAAGAATTAAAATAAAAAATATTGCTATACTCACCTGTCCGACGCAGCCTGGACCTCAGCGAGGGAACCGGCAGCGTTGTTTGTTTAAAATTCGCGCTTTTACTTGGTTACGTGAAGTCCCGGCTTGTGATTGGTCAGGGCGGCCATGTTGCCGGGACGCGGACCAATCACAGCAAGCCGTGACGAAATTACGTCACGGCTTGCTGTGATTGGTCCGCGTCCCGGCAACATGGCCGCCATTAACCAATCACAAGCCGTGACGTCATGGGAGGCTGGACACGCGCGCATTTTAAAATGGGCGCGTGTCCAGCCTCCCGTGACGTCCCGGCTTGTGATTGGTTGCGGCGCGGTCAACCAATCACAAGCCGGGAGGCTGGACCCGCGCGCATTTTAAAATGCGTTTTAAAATGCGCGCGTGTCCAAATTGTACACTTATTTATATGTATACAGAAGTATGATGTTTTCAACCCTGTAGTTTGGCTTAGCTTGGCACTTTTTGATGTATTGCGAGGCTCAGGTCTTGATTGTGAGCTTGGTACACACTTGTGATTGGTTGACCGCGCCGCAACCAATCACAAGCCGGGACGTCACGGGAGGCTGGACACGCGCCCATTTTAAAATGCGCGCGTGTCCAGCCTCCCGTGACGTCCCGGCTTGTGATTGGTTGCATCGCGGTCAACCAATCACAAGCCGGGAGGCTGGACGCGCGCATTTTAAAATGGGCGCGTGTCCAGCCTCCCGTGACGTCACGGCTTGTGATTGGTCGCGGCGGCCATGTTGCCGGGACGCGGACCAATCACAGCAAGCCGTGACGTAATTTCAGGTCCTGCAGGATTTTAAAATTACGTTCCGGCGTTGTGATTGGTCCGCGTCCCGGCAACATGGCCGCCGCGACCAATCACAAGCCGGGACGTCACGGGAGGCTGGACACGCGCGCATTTTAAAATGTGCGCGTGTCCAGCCTCCCGTGACGTCCCGGCTTGTGATTGGTTACGTCGCCCATGTGACCACGACGCGCCCAATCACAACGCCGGAACGTAATTTTAAAATCCTGCAAGGACCTGAAATTACGTCACGGCTTGCTGTGATTGGTCCGCGTCCCGGCAACATGGCCGCCGCGACCAATCACAAGCCGGGACTTCACGTAACCAAGTAAACGCGCGAATTTTAAACAAACAACGCTGCCGGTTCCCTCGCTGAGGTCCGGGCTGCGTCGGAGAGGTGAGTATAGCAATATTTTTTATTTTAATTCTCTCTTTTACACATTATTACATTAATGTTGTTTCGATACCCGATACCCGATACCACAAAAGTATCGGATCTCGGTATCGGAATTCCGATACAGCAAGTATCGGCCGATACCCGATACTTGCAGTATCGGAATGCTCAACACTATCTATGACTGTTGCTTGCACTTTTTGGCTCTTTGCAAATCGTCTTCCTCTAGTATTTGGTTTACATTCCTCCTGGTGTTACACTCTGTTGTCTGAGAGTGCATATTTGTATGACTGGTATTTTGCCTTTATCCCTGTACGTCCTCCCTTGTTTGTCTGGTTTGTGTATATACATACACTATCACTCACCACTTCCCTGGGTGGGGGAGGGGGATCGACATGGGGCTGGTTCAGTAGTTGAGCAAGGTACGTGGCCCTGGAGTCTTCACAATCAGAAGGAATCTGGGGAGCAGGGATAGCTGCGGCATCGTTAGCATTAGGGACAGGGAACCAGACCCTGGCCAAAGGTAATCTGACAACGGAGTAGTGACTAGGGTTGAGCGAAACGGGTCGTTCATTTTCAAAAGTCGCCGACTTTTGGCAAAGTCGGCGTCTCATGAAACCGAGCCGATCCCAGCGTTGCATCGGCCATGCGGTACGCGACTTTCGCGCCAAAGTCGCGTTTCAATGACGCGAAAAGCGCCATTTCTCAGCCAATGAAGGTGAACGCAGAGTGTGGGCAGCGTGATGACATAGGTCCTGGTCCCCACCATCTTAGAGAAGGGCATTGCAGTGATTGGCTTGCTGTTTGCGGCGTCACAGGGGCTATAAAGGGGCGTTCCCGCCGACCGTCATCTCACTGCTGCTGCTCTGAGCTTAGGGAGAGGTTGCTGCCGCTTCATTAGAAGCAGGGAGAGCGTTAGGCAGGGTCCATTAACCACCAAACCGCTTGTGCTGTAGCGATTTCCACTGTCCAACACCACCTTCGGTGTGCAGGGACAGTGGAAGCTACATTTTTTTTTTTTCTCTCAGCGCTGTAGCTCATTGGGCTGCCCTAGAAGGCTCCCTGATAGCTGTATTGCTGTGTGTACGCCACTGTGCAAACCAACTGCTTTTTTCAAAGCACATATCCTCTTGTTCCTTCCTTTCTGCACAGCTATCTTTTTTGTTTGTCCACACTTTTTATTTAATTTGTGCATCAGTCCACTCCTTATTGCTGCCTGCCATACCTGGCTGAGATTACTGCAGGGAGATAGTAATTGTAGGACAGTTTTTTTTTTTTTTTTTTGTGGGAGATTAAGATTGGCATTTCTGCTAGAATGCCATCCCTGTGTGTGCCATCTCTCACTCAGTGGGCCATAGAAAGCCTATTAATTTTTTTGCTTGATTTGGGTTCTAAAATCTACCTGAAAAAAAAACACTACATCAATCAGTGGGAGAAAAATATTGGCCTCAGCCAGGGCTTGTGTGCCACTCCTGACTCCTGTGTGTGCCATCTCTCACTCAGTGGGCCATAGAAAGCCTATTAATTTTTTTGCTTGATTTGGGTTCTAAAATCTACCTGAAAAAAAAACACTACATCAATCAGTGGGAGAAAAATATTGGCCTCAGTCAGGGCTTGTGTGCCACTCCTGACTCCTGTGTGTGCCATCTCTCACTCAGTGGGCCATAGAAAGCCTATTAATTTTTTTGCTTGATTTGGGTTCTAAAATCTACCTGAAAAAAAATCACTACATCAATCAGTGGGAGAAAAATATTGGCCTCAGTCAGGGCTTGTGTGCCACTCCTGACTCCTGTGTGTGCCATCTCTCACTCAGTGGGCCATAGAAAGCCTATTAATTTTTTTGCTTGATTTGGGTTCTAAAATCTACCTGAAAAAAAAATCACTACATCAATCAGTGGGAGAAAAATATTGGCCTCAGTCAGGTCTTGTGTGCCACTCCTGACTCCTGTGTGTGCCATCTCTCACTCAGTGGGCCATAGAAAGCCTATTAATTTTTTTTCTTGATTTGGATTCTAAAATCTACCTGAAAAAAAATCACTACATCAATCAGTGGGAGAAAAATATTGGCCTCAGTCAGGGCTTGTGTGCCACTCCTGACTCCTGTGTGCGCCATCTCTCACTCAGTGGGCCATAGAAAGCCTATTTATTTTTTATTATTTGGTTTCTAAAGTCTCCCTGAAAAAGAAAAAAAAAATAAAACAGTGGGAGATTAATATTGCCCTTTCTGCTTGTGTGCCACTCCTGACTCCTGTGTGTGCCATCTCTCACTCAGTGGGCCATAGAAAGCCTATTAATTTTTTTGCTTGATTTGGGTTCTAAAATCTACCTGAAAAAAAAACACTACATCAATCAGTGGGAGAAAAATATTGGCCTCAGTCAGGGCTTGTGTGCCACTCCTGACTCCTGTGTGTGCCATCTCTCACTCAGTGGGCCATAGAAAGCCTATTAATTTTTTTGCTTGATTTGGGTTCTAAAATCTACCTGAAAAAAAATCACTACATCAATCAGTGGGAGAAAAATATTGGCCTCAGTCAGGGCTTGTGTGCCACTCCTGACTCCTGTGTGCGCCATCTCTCACTCAGTGGGCCATAGAAAGCCTATTTATTTTTTATTATTTGGTTTCTAAAGTCTCCCTGAAAAAGAAAAAAAAAATAAAACAGTGGGAGATTAATATTGCCCTTTCTGCTTGTGTGCCACTCCTGACTCCTGTGTGTGCCATCTCTCACTCAGTGGGCCATAGAAAGCCTATTTATAGTGCTTTGGAACAAAGCACTATACTGTTATTCCACCGTGGATAACTTCTTATTCTTCTTATTATTATTATTAGGCTTTTTTCCGCAATTAATGCGGCCCAAACCGTAAAACGCACAGACTCCAGTGAGGTGTCATTTCGAAGCCAGCGTCCACGAGAGGTGTGCTAAGTATTTTTCATGTCGATCGGATTTGTAGTTTTGGCGCAATTTGCATTTGAAAATTGTTTCCCTCTCATTGGAAAGCATTGTTTCAATGCATTTCAATAGGGAAATTTTCCTATACGTTTAAAATGGCCTGGTTTCTGAGGCAATTTCTAAAAATAACTTAACTGCCAAATGCCACCTGGCTGATTAGCTCATTGATATGCGCAGTCAGACACAGTTACTATGCCAACGCCTACCAACTCCACCAGGTCACAGTTTTGTCAGATAATATCAGCTCTTAAAGTGACAGCACAGCACAATTTCAAAGCACTATCTGTAGTCTTATTATTATTACAGTATACAGCGCAGAGCCCCGCAGCATACTGCGCAGAGCCCCGCAGTATACAGCCCAGAGCCGCGCAGTATACAGCGCAGAGCCGCGCATTATACAGCACGGAGCCGCGCAGCATACAGCGCAGAGCCGCGCAGCATACAGCGCAGAACCGCGCAGCATACAGCGCAGAGCCGCGCAGCATACAGCGCAGAGCCCCGCAGCATACAGCGCAGAGCCCCACAGCATACAGCGCAGAGTCACGCAGTATACAGCGCAGAGCCGTGCATTATACAGCGCGGAGCCGCGCAGCATACAGCGCGGAGCCGCGCAGCATACAGCGCGGAGCCCCGCAGCATACAGCGCAGAGCCCCGCAGTATACAGCGCAGAGCTGCGCAGCATACAGCGCAGAGCCGCGCAGCATACAGCGCAGAGCCGCGCATTATACAGCACGGAGCCGCGCAGCATACAGCGCAGAGCCGCGCAGCATACAGCGCAGAACCGCGCAGCATACAGCGCAGAGCCGCGCAGCATACAGCGCAGAGCCCCGCAGCATACAGCGCAGAGCCCCGCAGCATACAGCTCAGAGCCCCGCAGTATACAGCGCAGAGCCGCGCAGTATACAGCGCGGAGCCGCGCATTATACAGCACGGAGCCGCGCAGCATACAGCGCGGAGCCGCGCAGCATACAGCGCAGAGCCCCGCAGCATACAGCGCAGAGCCCGGCAGCATACAGCGCAGAGCCCCGCAGTATACAGGGCAGAGCCGCGCAGTATACAGCGCAGAGCCCCGCAGCATACAGCGCAGAGCCCTGCAGTATACAGCGCAGAGCCGCGCAGTATACAGCGCAGAGCCGCGCATTATACAGTGCAGTGCCCCGCAGCATACAGCGCGTTGCAGCGCAGCATACAGCGCAGAGCCGCGCAGCATACAGCGCAGAGCCCCGCAGCATACAGCACAGAGCCCCGCAGTATACAGCGCAGAGCCGCGCATTATACAGCGCAGAGCCCCGCAGCATACAGCGCAGAGCCCCGCAGCATACAGCACAGAGTATGTGAAAAGTAAGTGCCCCCCGGCCCCGTGTGTGAAAAGTAAGTGCCCCCCCGGCCCCGTGTGTGAAAAGTAAGCGCCCCCCCGGCCCCGTGTGTGAAAAGTAAGTGCCCCCCAGCCCCGTGTGTGAAAAGTAAGTGCCCCCCCGGCCCCGTGTGTGAAAAGTAAGTGCCCCCCGGCCCCGTGTGTGAAAAGTAAGTGCCCCCCGGCCCCGTGTGCAAAAGTAAGTGCGCCCCCGGCCCCGTGTGCAAAAGTAAGTGCGCCCCCGGCCCCGTGTGCAAAAGTAAGTGCGCCCCCGGCCCCGTGTGCAAAAGTAAGTGCGCCCCCGGCCCCGTGTGCAAAAGTAAGTGCGCCCCCGGTCCCGTGTGCAAAAGTAAGTGCGCCCCCTGCCCCGTGTGCAAAAGTAAGTGCGCCCCCGGCCCCGTGTGCAAAAGTAAGTGCGCCCCCGGCCCCGTGTGCAAAAGTAAGTGCGCCCCCGGCCCCGTGTGCAAAAGTAAGTGCGCCCCCGGCCCCGTGTGCAAAAGTAAGTGCGCCCCCGGCCCCGTGTGCAAAAGTAAGTGCGCCCCCGGCCCCGTGTGCAAAAGTAAGTGCGCCCCCGGCCCCGTGTGCAAAAGTAAGTGCGCCCCCGGCCCCATGTGCAAAAGTAAGTGCGCCCCCGGCCCCGTGTGTGAAAAGTAAGTGCGCCCCCGGCCCCGTGTGTGAAAAGTAAGTGCGCCCCCGGCCCCGTGTGTGAAAAGTAAGTGCGCCCCCGGCCCCGTGTGTGAAAAGTAAGTGCGCCCCCGGCCCCGTGTGTGAAAAGTAAGTGCGCCCCCGGCCCCGTGTGTGAAAAGTAAGTGCGCCCCCGGCCCCGTGTGTGAAAAGTAAGTGCGCCCCCGGCCCCGTGTGCAAAAGTAAGTGCGCCCGGCCCCGTGTGTGAAAAGTAAGTGTGCCCCCGGCCCCGTGTGTGAAAAGTAAGTGCGCCCCCGGCCCCGTGTGTGAAAAGTAAGTGCCCCCACGGCCCCGTGTGTGAAAAGTAAGTGCCCCCCCGGACCCGTGTGCAAAAGTAAGTGCGCCCCAGCCCCGTGTGCAAAAGTAAGTGCGCCCCCGGCCCCGTGTGCAAAAGTAAGTGCGCCCCCGGCCCCGTGTGCAAAAGTAAGTGCGCCCCCGGCCCCGTGTGCAAAAGTAAGTGCGCCCCCGGCCCCGTGTGCAAAAGTAAGTGCGCCCAGGCCCCGTGTGTGAAAAGTAAGTGCGCCCCCGGCCCCGTGTGTGAAAAGTAAGTGCGCCCCCGGCCCCGTGTGTGAAAAGTAAGTGCGCCCCCGGCCCCGTGTGTGAAAAGTAAGTGCGCCCCCAGCCCCGTGTGCAAAAGTAAGTTCGCCCCGGCCCTGTGTGTGAAAAGTAAGTGCGCCCCCGGCCCCGTGTGTGAAAAGTAAGTGCGCCCCCGGCCCCATGTGTGAAAAGTAAGTGCCCCCACGGCCCCGTGTGTGAAAAGTAAGTGCCCCCCCGGACCCGTGTACAAAAGTAAGTGCGCCCCGGCCCCGTGTGCAAAAGTAAGTGCGCCCCGGCCCCGTGTGCAAAAGTAAGTGCCCCCTGCCCACCAAATCGGACCCAGAGTGACCCGGACCACCAAATCGGACCCAGAGTGACCCGGGCCACCAAATCGGACCCAGAGTGACCCGGGCCACCAAATCGGACCCAGAGTGACCCGGGCCACCAAATCGGACCCAGAGTGACCCGGGCCACCAAATCGGACCCAGAGTGACCCGGCCCACCAAATCGGACCCAGAGTTACCCGGCCCACCAAGTCGGACCCAGAGTGACCCGGCCCACCAAGTCGGACCCAGAGTGACCCGGGCCACCAAGTCGGACCCAGAGTGACCCGGGCCACCAAGTCGGACCCAGAGTGACCAGGGCCACCAAATCGGACCCAGAGTGACGCGGCCCACCAAATCGGACCCAGAGTGACCCGGGCCACCAAATCGGACCCAGAGTGACCCGGGCCACCAAATCGGACCCAGAGTGACCCGGCCCACCAAATCGGACCCAGAGTGACCCGGGCCACCAAATCGGACCCAGAGTGACCCGGGCCACCAAATCGGACCCAGAGTGACCCGGGCCACCAAATCGGACCCAGAGTGACCCGGGCCACCAAATCGGACCCAGAGTGACCCGGGCCACCAAATCGGACCCAGAGTGACCCGGCCACCAAATCGGACCCAGAGTGACCCGGGCCACCAAATCAGACCCAGAGTGACCCGGGCCACCAAATCAGACCCAGAGTGACCCGGGCCACCAAATCGGACCCAGAGTGACCCGGGCCACCAAATCGGACCCAGAGTGACCCGGGCCACCAAATCGGACCCAGAGTGACCCGGGCCACCAAATCGGACCCAGAGTGACCCGGGCCACCAAATCGGACCCAGAGTGACGCGGCCCACCAAATCGGACCCAGAGTGACCCGGCCCACCAAATCGGACCCAGAGTGACCCAGCCCACCAAATCGGACCCAGAGTGGCTCCACCCACCAAATCGGACCCAGAGTGGCCCCGCCCACCAAATCCTCAACCCTGAGGGGCTACAACTACCAAACCAGCATCTGAGGGGCACCAAAGTGTGAAAGTCTTGCAGGGGCAGCCCGGGCACCATTCCAAAGCACTATCTGTAGTTCCTTCAGGAAATACCCATCTAGTATTATTATTGTAATCCGAACGTGGTAAACGTATTATTATTCAGTTTTTTCCGCAATTAATGCGGCCCGAACCGCTGCACGCACAGACTCCAGTGAGGCGTCATTTCGAAGCCAGCGTCCACGAGAGGTGTGCTAAGTATTTTTCGTGTCGATCCGATTTGTAGTTTTTTAAAAATTGCATTTAAAAAAATAACATTTCCCATAGGAAATAATGGCGAACTTTCCATTACCCCCAACTTGACCTTCCAAAGATGGCAGCTATGCAAATGTACGGTGTCCATTTTAAGACATGATCATTTATCAAAGTCAAACATCAGAATAAAGTGACTATGACACCCTCTCGTCCCGTGTCTGAAAAGTAAGTGCACCCCCGGTCCCGTGGGTGAAAACTAAGTGCACCCCAATCCCGTGGGAGAAAAGTAAGTGCACCGAGTGGCCCCGCCCCCCAAATCTGACCCCGAGAGGCCCCGACCCCCAAATCAGACCCAGGGTGACCCCGCCCACCAAATGGGTCCCAGAGTGACCCCGCCCACCAAATTGGACCCCGAGGGGCCCCGCCCACCAAATCAGACACCGAGGGGCCCCATCCACCAAATCGGACCCCGAGGGGCCTCGCCCACCAAATCGGACCCAGAGTGGCCCCGCCCACCAAATCGGATCCTGAGGTGCCCAGCCCACCAAATTCTCAACCCTGAGGGGCTACAACTACCAAACCAGCGCCTGAGGGGCACCCAAGTTTGAAAGTCTTGCAGGGGCAGCCCGGGCACCATTCCAAAGCACTATCTGTAGTTCCTTCAGGAAATACCCATTTAGTTATTTTTTATTATTTGGTTTCTAAAGTCTCCCTGAAAAATAAAAAAAAAATAAAACAGTGGGAGATTAATATTGCCCTTTCTGCTTGTGTGCCACTCCTGACTCCTGTGTGTGCCATCTCTCACTCAGTGGGCCATAGAAAGCCTATTTATTTTTTATTATTTGGTTTCTAAAGTCTCCCTGAAAAAGAAAAAAAAATAAAACAGTGGGAGATTAATATTGCCCTTTCTGCTTGTGTGCCACTCCTGACTCCTGTGTGTGCCATCTCTCACTCAGTGGGCCATAGAAAGCCTATTTATTTTTTATTATTTGGTTTCTAAAGTCTCCCTGAAAAAGAAAAAAAAAATAAAACAGTGGGAGATTAATATTGACATTTGTGCTTGAGTGACAGTCCTGACTCCTGTGTGTGCCATCTCTCACTCAGTGGGCCATAGAAAGCCTATTTATTTTTTATTATTTGGTTTCTAAAGTCTCCCTGAAAAAGAAAAAAAAAAGAAAACAGTGGGAGATTAATATTGCCCTTTCTGCTTGTGTGCCACTCCTGACTCCTGTGTGTGCCATCTCTCACTCAGTGGGCCATAGAAAGCCTATTTATTTTTTATTATTTGGTTTCTAAAGTCTCCCTGAAAAAGAAAAAAAAATAAAACAGTGGGAGATTAATATTGACATTTGTGCTTGTGTGCCACTCCTGACTCCTGTGTGTGCCATCTCTCACTCAGTGGGCCATAGAAAGCCTATTTATTTTTTATTATTTGGTTTCTAAAGTCTCCCTGAAAAAGAAAAAAAAAAGAAAACAGTGGGAGATTAATATTGACATTTGTGCTTGAGTGACAGTCCTGCGTGTGTGGCATCTCTGTGATTTGGTGCCACAGAAAACAGAGTGTGTAACATTGTGCCTGATTTTCCTTGTGGTCTCACCAACCTGTTAAGGGATATTGAAATCATACTGAAGTTATAGCTCACCGTGTAAGTTGTTTGACAGCAACAAATAAAGTTACTTTGGTTAAGTTTTTAAAACAATGAGGAAGTCTGGTGCAAGAGGTCGTCGTGGCCGTGGGCGTTCATTGTCAGCTGGTAATGATGGTAGTGGTAGTGGAGCATCAGGTGGTCGTGGGGATAAAAATATTCCACCTAAGTCTGGAGCTGTGGAGCCAGTTTCGTCGTCTGGCTACACAAGGCCTCGAACGCTCTCTTTTCTGGGAGTACGAAAACCACTTTTAAAGGCGGAGCAGCAACAGCAAGTTTTGGCTTACATTGCAGACTCAGCCTCTAGCTCTTTTGCCTCCTCTTCTGAAACTGGTAAATGTAAAAGCAGCGCGTCGCTTGTGGATGTTCACGGTCAGGGACAAGTCGCTTCCTTGTCCTCTTCAGCAAAAACTACAACAAGAGAGAAGGATGCAGCAGGCGACACAACGGGTTACTCCATGGAGCTCTTTACACATACCGTCCCTGGCTTAGAAAGTGAAACACTTAACAGGCCATGCCCATTACAAGTAGATTACTAGACTAGAAACAAGGCGCACAGCTATATACTATAGCGTAAATACCGAGGGTGCAAAGAGCAGTGATAAATAGAACCAAAAAAACATATATAGAGAAAGCATCACTGCATGTCATGCACACCATCCGAGTAATAACAATATATGAACAAAATATGAAAAAATTTTTTATATATATAATTTATTAATGCACTTAAAACACACCAAACAATGAATAAAACATACTTAAAAAACTGACACAAAACATGACAGGTTGGGTCATATACAAAATTGGCAGCCACCAAAACCTAACTAAACTGGCTCATGTGGTAATATCCCGTGTGGCCATAACAGGGTGAAGGCCACTAGTGGGGATCCAATGAGGGAAAATAAATATATTCCCACAAATACATGGCCTAAGCTAGACAGGAAACCAAGGTCCTAGAATAAACAGGACAAAGGAAAGGCAATCAGCCATATGAACAGCACCAGTAGCGGCTCCTATGAGATCACAAGGTGCATACAACCTGATGTAAACCGATATCCATTACAAGTAGATTCTGACATGGAGTGCACTGATGCACAGCCACAGCCAGAGTACTATGCTGCTCCTTTGACTCAGACCACCACATTGCCCTCTCAGGGTACTGATCCACAATCAGACCCTGATGAGACTATGTTGCCCCGCCACGAACGCTATACCACCGACCGACACAGTGACACAGACGAAGTTGCACACGAGCTCGAAGAGGAGGTAATAGATGACCCAGTTGTTGACCCCGATTGGCAGCCATTGGGGGAACAGGGTGCAGGCGGCAGTAGTTCAGAAGCGGAGGTGGAGGAGGGGCCGCAGCAGGCATCAACATCGCAACAGGTTCCATCTGCCAGGCCCGTATCTGGCCCAAAACGTGTGTCAAAGCCAAAACCTGTTGAAGGACAGCGTGGCCATCCGGTTAAAGCTCAGTCTGCAATCCCTGAAAAGGGATCCGATGCTAGGAAGAGTGCAGTCTGGCATTTTTTTAAACAACATCCAATTGATCAGCGCAAAGTCATCTGTCAAAAATGTTCAACTAGCTTAAGCAGAGGTCAGAATCTGAAATGTCTCAATACTAGTTGCATGCATAGACACTTAACCACCATGCATTTTCAAGCCTGGACTAACTACCAAATGTCCCTTAAGGTTGTAGCACCCTCGGCCAATGAAGCTAGTCAGCAACGCAACATCCCTTCCGTCACTGTAAGGCCACCATTTTCCGCACCACCGGCAGTATCTGTGCAGGTTTCTTTGCCAGCCAAAAGCAGTCAGGGTCAGGGAATCACCAGTTTTGTAGGAGGAAATATTGCATCTAGGGCACCGGCGGAAACAATACCGTCTCCAACCGTCTCTCAGTCTGCCATGTCCACCGGCACACCCGAAAGTTCCACGATCTCCAGCTCTCCAGTCCAGCTCACACTACATGAGACTCTGGTTAGAAAAAGGAAGTACTTATCCTCGCATCCGCGTACACAGGGTTTTAACGCCCACATAGCTAGACTAATCTCGTTAGAGATGATGCCCTACCGGTTAGTTGAATGCGAAGCTTTCAAAGCCCTGATGGAGTACGCTGAACCACGATACGAGCTACCCAGTCGACACTTTTTTTCCAGAAAAGCCATCCCAGCCCTGCACCAGCATGTTAAACAGCGCATCGTCCATGCACTCAGGCAATCTGTGAGTACAAAGGTGCACCTGACTACAGATGCATGGACCAGTAGGCATGGCCAGGGACGTTATGTGTCCATCACGGCACACTGGGTGAATGTGGTGGATGCAGGGTCCACAGGGGACATCAATTTCGGGACAGTTGTGCCTAGCCCACGGTCTAGGAAACAGTTGGCTGTAGGCGTTCGCACCCCCTCCTCCTCCTCCTCGTCCTCCTGCAGAAGCTACAGCTCTTCCACAGACCGCAGTCGGCCAACCACTCCATCGGCAGATGACACTGTTGCACACCAGTGGTCCCTTTATGGGCCAGCTACTGGCAAGCGTCAGCAGGCTGTATTGGCTATGAAGTGTTTGGGCGACAACAGACACACCGCGGAAGTTCTGTCCGAGTTCTTGCAACAAGAAACGCAGTCGTGGCTGGGCACAGTAGATCTTGAGGCAGGCAAGGTAGTGAGTGATAACGGAAGGAATTTCATGGCTGCCATCTCCCTTTACCAACTGAAACACATTCCTTGCCTGGCTCACACCTTAAACCTGGTGGTGCAGTGCTTATTGAAAACTTATCCTGGGTTCTCCGACCTGCTCCTCAAAGTGCGTGGACTTTGCTCACATATCCGACGTTCGCCTGTACACTCCAGCCGTATGCAGACCTATCAGCGGTCTTTGAACCTTCCCCAGCATCGCCTAATCATAGACGTTGCAACAAGGTGGAACTCAACACTGCACATGCTTCAGAGACTGTGCCAACAGAGGCGGGCTGTTATGTTTTTGTGGGAGGATACACATACACGGGCAGGCAGTAGGATGGCAGACATGGAGTTGTCAGGTGTGCAGTGGTCGAAGATACAAGACATGTGTCAAGTCCTTCAGTGTTTTGAGGAATGCACACGGCTGGTTAGTGCAGACAACGCCATAATAAGCATGAGCATCCCCCTAATGCGTCTGCTGATGCAAAGTTTGATGCACATAAAGGATCAGGCGTCTGCACCAGAGGAAGAGGAAAGCCTTGATGACAGAGCCATTGTCTGGTCAGGGCAGTGTACAGGACGAGGTAGCGGGCGAAGAGGAGGTGGAGGACGAGGAGGATGATGGGGATGAGTATATTTTTAATGCGGAAGCTTTCCCGGGGGCACTGGAAATTGGTTGCGTGGCAAGGCCGGGTTCTGGTTTTTTGAGGGACACAAGTGACGTAGATTTGCCTGAAACTGCCCCTCAACCAATCACAACCGGAGATTTGACATCTGGAACTTTGGCCCACATGGCGGATTATGCCTTACGTATCCTAAAAAGGGACACACGCATTACGAAAATGATGAACGATGACGATTACTGGTTGGCCTGCCTCCTCGATCCACGCTATAAAGGCAAATTGCAAAATATTATGCCACATGAGAACTTGGAACTAATATTAGCAACCAAACAATCAACTCTTGTTGACCGTTTGCTTCAGGCATTCCCAGCACACAGCGCACGTGATCGTTCTCACACGAGCTCCAGGGGGCAGCAGACTAGGAGTGTTAGGGGTGCACACATCAGAAGTGGCGTTGGACAGAGGGGTTTTCTGACCAGGTTGTGGAGTGATTTTGCTATGACCGCAGACAGGACAGGTACTGCTGCATCAATTGAAAGTGACAGGTGACAACATTTGTCCAGTATGGTTACTAACTATTTTTCATCCCTTATCGATGTTATCCCTCAACCGTCATTCCCATTTGATTACTGGGCATCAAAATTAGACACCTGGCCAGAATTGGCAGAATATGCATTGCAGGAGCTTGCTTGCCCGGCAGCAAGTGTCCTATCAGAAAGAGTATTCAGTGCTGCAGGTTCAATATTAACCGAAAAAAGGACTCGTCTGGCTACCCAAAATGTTGACGATCTAACATTCATTAAAATGAACCACAACTGGATTTCGAAATCTTTTGCCCCACCTTGCCCGGCCGACACCTAGCTTTCCTATGAAAAGCTTTTGCCTGTGGACTACTGTGAATTACTTTTCTAATGTCTAATTTTCTGCAGCTGATTGTCCAGCATACGACATGTTTACACCTCCCTAAATGGCGAAACTCCCCACACGGGGCCGTGGTATCGCGACTTGGCGCAAGCACCCATGAAACTGCTGTTTGTCTGAAGAGGTGGGTGTGCTTGCTTTTGGTCGACGGCATTGCTACTGGGTCTCTCATAGTACAATAAAGTGTCTCTGGCGGTGGTGGTGCGCACCCAACGTCAGACACACTGTTGTAACATGAGGGGCCCTGGGCCTGTACCGCCGGCCACAAGAGAGTTCACCCACCCCCAGGTCAAACATTGCTCTACCACTTCCACAGTTATCTCTCACACTTCCACCAATGTTTAGTCTATGTTCTGACATCCTTCCATACCTGCCACTGACAATACCATTGTGTTGACATGTATGATGGTACTTAACATAGTCAGGGGCAGTGTCCTCTATTTACCACAGTAAATACTTTGCGCTAAATTAGTAGGTCTGAAACAACGCAGAGGATCCCACCCCTGAACCTAATGATTGCACCCTTTAGTGTTTTTGCTTTGTTTTAATGCGAGACATTCACATTTAATTGTTGTTTTTGACTACTAACTGGCAGACACTCATTACAATCGGCCTCCGTTGACCAGACCACTGCTGCCCGTGTACCCCTGGAAACAATTATAAAGTGCCTACAGCCAGCCCATTTTATTGTGTTAGGCCTTCGAAGCCTGTCTGCGGTCCCTCCTTCCACTAGGCCTCCACTGACCAGACCATTGCTGCCCGTGTACCCTTGGAAACAATTATAAAGTGCCTACAGCCAGCCCATTTTATTGTGTTAGGCCTTCGAAGCCTG